>NC_091978.1:354758591-355405575 GCF_044704955.1 Pristiophorus japonicus
GTGGACCTGAGTCCATGAGCGGATCATCCATGATCGTATTAAGTGGTGGAGCAGGCCTGAGGGGCCGTATGGCCTACTCCTGCTCCTATTTCTTATGTTCTTAGGTTACCACCTACAGCTCCTCGAGAGAGATCTTTTGTTTCTTTACTTGTTCCATTACCGCACCATTTTGCCGTGCACTTTTTTTATTCATTCACGGGATGTGGGCATCATTGGCAAGGCCACTATTTATTGCCCATCCCTAATTGCCCTTGAGGTGGTGGTGAGCCACCTTCTTGAACCGCTGCAGTCTGTGTGGCGAAGGTACTCCCACAGTGCTGTTAGGGAGGGAGGTCCAGGATTTTGACCCAGTGACGATAAAGTAACGACGATATACTTCCAATTCAGGATGGTGTGTGATTTGGAGGGGAACTTACTGGTAGGTGGTGATGTTCCCATGCTGCTGCTGCCATTCTAGGTGGTAGGGGTCATGGGTTTGGGAGGTGCTGACGAAAAAGTCTTGGCTGCAATGCATCTTGTGTGCATCTTGTAGATGGTGCACACTGCAGCCACGGTACGTCAGTGGTGGAGGGAGTGAATGTTTAAGGTGGTGGATGAGGTGCCAATCAAGCGGGTTGCTTTGTCCTGGATGGTGTTGAGTTTCTTGAGTGTTGTTGGAGCTGCACCCATCCAGGCAAGTGGAGAGTATTCCATCACACTCCTGATACCCAGAATTCCCAGCCTCTGACCTGCTCTTATAGTCACAGTATTTAGTTTCTGGTTAATGGTAACCCCCCCCCCCCAGGTTGTTGATGGTGGGCGATTCGACGATGGTAATGCCATTGAATATCAGGGGTGGTGGTTAGACCTTCTCTTGTTGGACATGGTCATTGCCGGGCACTTGTGTAGCGCAAATGTTACTCGCCACTTATCAGCGCAAGCCTGAATGTTGTCCAGGTCTCGCTTTATGCGGACACGGACTGCGAAGTTGTGAATGGGGCTGAACACTGTGCAATCATCAGTGAACATCCCCCCCTTCTGACCTTATGATGGAGGGAATGTCATTGATGAAGCAGCTGAAGATGATTTGGCCTAGGACACTGCCCTGGGGAACTCCTGCAGCGATGTCCTGGGGCTGAGATGATTGGCCTCCAACAACCACAACCATCTTCCTTTGTGCTAGGTATGACTGCAGACCATACCACACTTCACCAGAAGCAGGCGGTATCAGTAAGCAAGGCCCTGTGGCAATTTGCATCTCGCAAAATTTACCTTACTTTGTGAAGCAGTATAGATTATTTGCATTGACTTCAACAATTTCAGAGCATAACCATTGCCCTCAACCCTATCACAGATCTTCCCTTTAGTTCCTTCCTCCCCTTCCCCCCTTTCCATGGCTTTGTACGTGCTTGAATCCAGTTACACTTCTAATTTCTGGTGAAAACTCATTAACCTGAAGCGTTAACTCTGTTTCTCTCTCCACATTTTCTTTCTGTTTATTTCAGTTTTCCAGCAGCCACAGTATTTTCCTTTTGTTTTAGAATGTTTTCACATTGTATTTTAATAAAGTATTACTCTTGGTTTCTCTTTCCCTAGTCAAATGTGCAACCTACCCAGATTCTTTTTTTGCAACCAGATGCTTGTTGTTTTCTGTATCTTCATACTTGTCCTCCGAGAGAACAATGCCGAGTAATGGAAGGATTCTCAGACCGATTAAGAGTCTGACAGGCCACGAAGTGAACGCTGCTTCCTTGGCCGTAACCATCTTTCTACCAGTTGATAGGGTGTTTAGTCCCTACTGGCAGGAGGTTTTATAGACTCCCACAACCCACTCGAGTATCCCGTTCGATGTCAACCTCGAATTCAGAGACGAGACTGCCGGGAGCGTGGTTCAAATCCTGTGTCTTCTGACACAGAGGTGAAAAGGGAATGCTGCCTCTCAGCCAAAGGCTCGCCCCATTGACCAGCTGGTAGGAAGGAAGTGCCTGAAAGTTGTCGGCATGGTGCTGGGTATAGTTTTCGCGAAAGCTTGACCGTCCAACAACTGTGCCACAGCTTGTAAAGGGACCTCTGCAGTTTAGGGCACAGCATCCCAGAACTCCAGTAAGTTGTCCAGAATGTCATCGCTCTCTTTTGTGTAATTGGGAAGGTGAGAAGGTGCAACAGTAGAGAACAATAATTGCACCTTTAGAGATGCATTGTTTTGAAGGTCTCTGGGAGACAAGAGCATTGTCAAGTTTTACATAGAATTACATAGCATTGCGTAGTATTTACAGCACAGAAACCGGCCATTCGGCCCAACCAGTCCGTGCCGGTATTTACGCTCCACTCGAGCCGCCTCCCATCTTTCTTCATCTAACTCTATCAGCATAACCCTCTATTCCCTTCTCCCTCACATCCTTATCTACCAGCTCTTTAAATGCATCTATACTATTCGCTTCAACCACTCCCTGTGGTAACAAGTTCCACATTCTCATCACTCTTTGGGTAAAGAAGTTTCTTCTGAATTCCCTATTGAATTTCTTGATGACTATCCAAATTGATGGCCTCTAGTTTTGCTCTTCCCCACAAGTGGAAACACTCTCTCTCTGTATCCACTCTATCAAAACCTTTCATAATTTTTAAGACCTCTATTAGGCCACTCCTCAGCCCTCTCTTTTCAAGAGAAAAGAGACCCAGCCTGTTCATCCTTTCCTGGTAGGTGAACCCTCGCCTTTCTGGTATCATCCTTGTTAATCTTCTCTGCACCCTCCCCAGTGTCTGGGGGTGTGTGGTTTGCAGGGAAGATTTGAGGCTGGTATACTTGGTCAGCAGCTTTCTCCTTTCCGATACGGGGTTGCTCGCTGAGTGGCAGCAGGGGCATGGCAGTCTGGGAGCTGATGGTCATGTGCTTGTTGCAACGGGCTAAGCAGGAAGCTCGAAAATATCGCTCACAAAGGAATTCATAATGCTCACGGCCTTGGAGGAGATGCTGGCGTCGGGGAAGTGGGGTGGGGGTAGGGGTTGAACCGGCTTCATAAGAAATAGCAAATAGGGGAAGGAGTAGGCCATTGGCCCCTCGAGCCTGCTCCGCCATTCAATAAGGTCATGGCTGATCTGATTCTGGCCTCAACTCTACTTTCCTGCCCGCTCCCCATAACCCTTAACTCCCTTATTGTTCATAAATCTATCTATCTCCACCTTAAATATATTTCAATGACTTTGCAGGTGTAGATGGAGTACCTCCCCTTCCTCAACCTTCTCTGCTTCTTGACGGCCTTTGCTGCCACTTTACTTTTTTGCTGCCCTTCTTGAGAGCTGTTTTTTCCTTCTCAGGCGAATTCAATCTCAATTTCAGACGCAGAGGAAATAAAAGTGGGTTAGCGCCTATGCCAAGTCACATTTGTGACTTGCTCTGTCATGAATTGCGGTGAAATTCCTGACAGTATTGTTGTACATCTGAAGACAATCCATCATCCTGCAAGAAATACATTATTCAATACACCCCTTGATGCTAGGAACATTGTTATGAATATTTTTCTTCTACCTCCAAAGTACATCTGTGGCACATAGGTCACTTCTGTAAAAGAAAATGATTTGGGCTGTAAGTGGAACAGTTCTCCTTGAATATTTACGTTTGCATGTCTGTGGAGATCAGACTGATGCTTCTAAGTCAGACCCGTCACTGTATTCAAGTTCCATATTTATAATGGAGAGCGATTGCAAGGCAACACCACTGGATCTGACCAGATTAAACAATAGGATTATCATATTCTTTCCTTGGGAACCATTGGGGTGAATATTCATCATCACCTCCTGGGGGTTTAATCTGGTGGAGGGAATTACTTGCCCATTGTAGAAACCGTCGCATTTTCATCTCGATGTTTTTTAAATGAGATGAAAATCAGGTAGGGTTCTACAATGGGTGACTGATCCATTCCACCAGATTATCCACTGGACATGAAGGTGGACATTTACCCCGTGGTGTTAGGCAGCATTTTTTGCTTTAATTTCGGACCTGATGCATTAGCACCTTGTTTTCCTTCCATTTCCCCTCCTGTTTGCGTGTGTGGGCCTCTGCCTTGTCTCTTCATCATCTCACGAATGGTCTTCTGTATTATCTGATGGTCATTCTATTGAGCACAGTATGCAGGACATTCAACTCGGCTAAATTTCCGCCTTCATTTGCAGCAGTTTTCTCAGTGGTACAGCTGTTTTTTGATGAAAAACCGCTCGGCGAAAGTTTCCTCTTTATTTTTTTTTTAAAGCGTTTCGCCCACGTTTTGAAAAGACCGCCGGGGAGCAAACCGCCCACCGAGAAAACTGGCAGGATCTAAGTTTGGCCTCAGCGGAGGACCCTTACACACCTCCGAGGAAACCGCCCACGAAAAGCTGCCTGAAATAGGGCAGTAGGTGAGTACATGGAAACATAGAAACATAGAAAATAGGTGCAGGAGTAGGCCATTCACCCTTCAAGCCTGTACCGCCATTCAATATAATCATGGCTGATCATGCAACTTCAGTATCCAATTCCTGCCTTCTCTCCATACCCCTTGATCCCTTTAGCCGTAAGGACCACATCTAACTCCTTCTTGAATATATCCAACAAACTGGACTCAACAACTTTCTGTGGTAGATAATTCCACAGGTTCACACTCTCTGGGTGAAAAAGGTTTCTCCTCATCTTGGTCCTATATGGCTTATCCCTTATCCTTAGACTGTGACCCCTGGTCTGGACTTCCTCAACATCGAGAACATTCTTCCTGCATCTAACCTGTCCAGTCCCGTCATAATTTTATATGTTTCTATGAGATCCCCTCTCATTCTTCTAAATTCCAGTGAATATAAGCCTAGTCGATCCAGTCTTCATATGTCAGTCCTGCCATCCCGGGAATTAATCTGGTGAACCTTCGCTGCACTCCCTCAATAGCATCCTTCCTCAGATTAGGAGACCAAAACCGTACACAATACTCAAGGTGTGATCTCACCAAGGCCCTGTATAACTGCAGTAAGACCTCCCTGCTCCTATACTCAAATCCTCTTGCTATGAAGGCCAGCATGCCATTTTCTTTCTTTACTGCCTGCTGTACCTGCAAGCCTACCTTCAATGACTGCATGCCTACCTTCAGTGACAGTACCCTGCAAAGAAAGGTAAGTTAAAGGTTTTATAATTATTTTTAAAATTCTAAAATGGCGATTATATTAAAAAGTGTCTTGAGAATGTTTTATAACTTTTTACTTTATGTTTAAGTGAAAAAATATTTTTTGAATTTTCCCCCCAACTGCAGCCTCGGACGAAATTATTTTTTTTAAGAACCACCTGTTCTCGTTACTTTCGGTTGTAACCGCCCAGAAACTGCCGAGAATCTTGGTGTAAGAACCATTTTCTCGCCGGGCGGTTTTAATTATCTAATTAGTGGAAACTTTCGCCGACGTTAACTGATGAAGCTCAGTGGTATTTTTTGGGCGGTGAGGGCTTTGTGGAAAGTCTATCCCATTAACTCCCCCTCTATCATTGGCGCATCTGTTGATTCTCTCCCCTCTCGCCCTTGCTCCTTTCTCTCTGTTATTCTCCTACCAATATTTATCCCTCAATCAGCATCACAAAAACAGATTATCCGGTCATTATCATGTTGCTGTTTGTGGGAGCTTGCTGTGCGCAAGTTGGCTTCTGCATCTCTCGCATTGCAACAGTGACTACACTCCAAAAGTACTTCATTGGCTGCAGAGCACTTTGAGATGTCCGGTGGCCATGAAATGCGCTTTATAAATGCAAGTCTTTCTTTCTTTTTATCTTATTAAACTGCCTGCTCCTCTTTTAGTCTTGAGTTCTGATGAATGGCACACACCCAAAACTTCAAAACATGTACAAAAGCAAAATACTGCGGATGCTGGAATCTGAAATAGAAACAGAAAATGCTGGAAATCTCAGCGGGTCGGGCAGCACCTGTGGAGAGGAAGCAGAGTTAACGTTTCAGGTCGATGACCCTTCGTCAGAACTGGAGAGTGTTCGGAAAGAACAGATTCTTAACAAGATCTGAAAGGGGGAGGGGAAGAAAGAACTAAAGGGATGGTATCGTTTGGGGTCAGAGAGGAGAAGGTCAGAAGGGATAGTGAAAACACGGTAGGGGATTCTCTCGACACATGACGATTGAGCTGCTGTGTATTTCCAGCATCTTCTGAGTATGCTCGAAATTTCTCTTTGAAGCTTTCTCCATTGAAACTCTTCATCATCATCATACGTAGTCTCTCGGCATCGAGGAAGACTTGCTTCCATTCTTAAAAATGGGTCCTTAGGTGGATGAACAGTCCAATACAAGAGCCACAGTACCTGTCACAGGTGGGACATATCGTCGTTGAGGGAAGGGGTGGGTGGGACTGGTTTGCCGCACGCTCCTTCCGCTGCCTGCGCTTGATTGCTGCATGCTCTCGGCGATGAGACTCAAGGTGCTCAGCGCCCTCCCGGATGCACTTCCTCCACTTAGGGCAGTCTTTGGCCAGGGACTCCCAGGTGTCAGTGGGGATGTTGCACTTTATCAGGAAGGCTTTCAGGGAGGGTATTCCTGTCTCTTCATATCTAGAGAAATTAGGACCAGGCTCACAATCCACCACCATCATGAATGTAGACATACATCTCTTAGGGTTTATTGGTAATTGACAAAGGAACCAGAGATGAGATGAAGAGAATTTTTTTAACGCAGTGAGTTGTTATGCTCAGGAATGCACTGCCTGAAAGGGTGGTGGAAGGAGTTTCTTAATAACTTTCAAAAGAGAATTATATAAATACTTAAAGGGGAAAAATATGCAGGACTGTGGGAAAAGAGTGGGGGAGTGGGACTAATTGGATATTTTTCAAAGAGCCAGCACATGTATGATTAATGGGCCAAATGGCCTCCTTCTGCACCGTATCATTCTATGATAATCATGAGTTCTCCCTAACCGGATAGCAATATCCCTTTAAGTCACAGAGAAAAATTGCAGATTCAATTTAACATAGAGCATAAGCAAGTATGATAAACACGACAGCTGTAGACAAATATTATAGATGTGCCAACTCGACTTCGATTCCAGTTTATTCCACCAGGACATCTCATAAACTCAAAGATTACATATCTGGATTGTGACTCATCATTGTTGCACGTGTTTAGCGGGCTAATAGTTATATTGATAATGAAAATTAATATTTAGAAATAGCAGGCTGCAGATTTAAACGAGAGAGCTGAATTCAGTCTTTTGGCGAAGGCAGTATTTTGAAGCTTGCCCTTTACACAGATTGCTAGTGCAACCTATTGGCATTCAGGAACATTACCCAGTGACAGGACTTGGCATTCAGTCGTGTTATTACAGGTTTTTTTTATCCCCCTCTCCTAATGAGTACTTGGTTCTTCAGTTGTTCGTTCGAATAATAGAATTTTTTCTAATTATATTTGAAGCGCATACAAGCTCAAGAGCTGAAAAGGTAAGCAGGGCCAATCTGCCAAATGCAGTGCACCTTCCCTCAAAGCTCAGGGCCTGATGGCAGGGGCAGATGAAATAGAAAGTGATTAGCGCGTGATTTGAAGGAAGAATGTTTGTTTCAGGGCTACTGATGGAATGAACAAATAGGCAGGGAGTCGGAGGTGGGAGACAGGCTGCCCTTTTTCAACAACTTGGGGAACAAATGGTCGTGAGAACAAGGGGGCATTTTCAGAGCTGTAATTTTCAAAACAGCTGCAATTTTAATGATGCACTCAGGTCAAAAGGTGTCTGTTTGATGTTTAAAATATTTTAATCTTTTGCTGCAAAATGGGATCTCCGATGAATGCAGGTACATCCCAAATGCTTGTGAACAAATTTTGCAAGAATGTTTCGCGGAAGAAGAATAGTGGTCTGTGTTCGCTGACCTATATTAGCTCCCTCATTGGTCAGGCAACGCCTCTATTTAAAAAATTCTCATCCTTGTTTTCAAATCCCTCCGTAGCCTCGCCCCTCGCTATCTCTCTAACCTTCTCCAACCCTGCAACCTTCCAAGATCTCTGCGCTCCTCCAATTCTGACCTCTTGCGCATCCCCAATTTTAATCGCTCCACCATTGGCGGCTGTGCTTTCAGCTGCCTGGGCTCTAAGTACTCCCTAAATTTCCCCCCCAAACCTCTTCACTTCTCTACCACTCTCCTTTAAGACGCTCCTTAAAACCTATTTCTCTGACCAAGCTTTTGGTCATGTGTCCTAATATCTCTTTATGTGGCTCAGTGTCAAATTCTGTCGGATTGCACTCCTGTGAAGTGCCTTGGGACACTTTACTATATTAAAGGCGCTATATAAATACAAGTTGTTGTTGCTTGATCGCATTGCCCAAACAAAATTAATCTTCATAATTTATTTTTTTCATCGCCCCAGTTTCTTCGCACTTCACAGACTCATTCCAAGGCCACGTGGAAACCTCCAGCACCTCGCCTGAGTGGCCTTTCTTCATGCACATGAGTCTTGTCCATGAATGGACGCTGCTCAACCATGGAGGGCATCAGAGACGAGCTTGCTCCTATCCTCAGCTGACAGTTACACATTTCCCAGTGGAGGTCCCCAGACACTGAACAGGAATAGGAACTCTGGCTGATTTTTCCTTGCTCCCTACCAGAGACCAACTGTAGCATCCCAACCATAACCTCGAGCTGGGTTAAGCTAACCCAGTTTAGAAGAAGGGATGAGCCTTGGATCCTCCTGTTCTATGTAGCTCAGTACTACATCAGGCAATGTTATTATCAACTGAGCTCTCAATGAGGTCGCAAAACCCTTCCTATATAAACCCTGAATCTTAAAAGTTCTCTGTTTGAAATATAAATATGCTCTATTCTTTAAAAAATGTACTTGAATTGGAATCTGAAGTCTAATTTTGCTTTTTTTGCAGTATAAAGGGCACCCATGTTGTTAGTATGGATGGCAGGTGAAGTACAGATGACAGAAGCATTCTTTCAACGGTGAGAGAGTTCTTCCAATAAGGTGAAAGTGGAAAGTGGAAAGCTTTCAGAATCTGTGTTGGAAATAAACTGATAAACAGCTTGTGGCTGAGGAAAGTGATGTTCTGTCAGGTGGGAGCTTTTACTGTACATTTGAAGTTGTCAAGTAATTAGCTGGAGCAATGGCCATTCAACTCCCGCCTCAGATTCACAGACGTGGTGCCTGAGCAGTATGAACCCCGTGGGTGAGCAGTTAAAGTTAAACATTAAGGTTAAAAGCAATAATTGGTTTAATTGGGTCACCCGCCTCTGCAGATCAGGTCGGATCAGAGATCACACATCTGCCATTGGAACAGGCACATTGCGGTGGCTTGACAGTGCTGTCAAAAAAAAAATCACATTTCCCTATCCACCACCGATCCCACCAGCTGACCGCCCCCCTCCACCTGGAAAATTTCAGTTATCGAAATTGATTCTAAATGCCCTCTGAAGTGGCCTCGCAAGCCATTCCATTATGAGACTAGGAAGGATAATAAATGTAGTCTTGCTGATATTCCAAGAACAATTTTTTTTTAAAAGAGCGTTATTTCACAGCACAAATTGGCAAAAGAACCAGAGGTGAGATGAGAATGTATTTTGTGCAACCAGTTGTTATGATCTGGAATGCGTTGCCTGAAAGAGCAGTGGAAGCAGATTCAATAATAACTTCCAAAAAGAAATTGGATAAATTCTTGAAGGGGAAAGTTTTGTAGGACTATGAGGAAAGAGCAGAGGAATGGAATTAATTGGATAGCTTTTTCAAACAGCTGGCAACAGACATGATGGGCTGAATGGCCTTCTTCTGTGCTGTATCATTCTATGATTCTATGAAAACTGCTGAAGAAAACTGGCACATAATTGCACTCAGATAGGCTCATGGAATACTGTAGCAAATAAAAAAAAAGGCACCAATTTCCTCTTGGGACTAAGGGACCTTTAGGGAAGATTTTTCCCCATGAAGCAATGTAGAAGTAATTTTACCCCACAGCTAACCCATGTTGTAGCTACCAGAAGAGTGCTTCATGCATCAACAAGAGCCCAGGATGGAAAAGTATTTAAGCCCCAGCACTAACCATGCATCGTTTTCCTGAACTGGGAGAAAAGAAATCACCAAAAGTATCAACTTTGAAAGTGATAGTACAGTTGGAAATATAACACGTCAATTTTGTCCCAAAGTTAGATTTGTGCCACATTACACTTCATTTCTTTCCCTTTTACATACATTGGGGTCAAAATTCGATACCGCCGTTTTTGAGATGTTGCCACTTATCCTCAGGCGGGAGCTCAGGAGGCCCGAGTTCCGCTGTTTACTCACCACTCTTTTCAGGCTGTAAGAACGCCTGCTGGGAAGGCCGACAGTGGCACCAAGGAGGCGTTGCACGCTGGATGATGTCACCACACGGGTGGCGTTAGCCAGCGGAGCGTTAGCTCTTGGTGCCTCTGCCAAAGAGCTGACTGAATTTCTGAGTAGGCGTCGACTCTGCTTACCGTCGAAGGTAGGCCTTTGCCGCCCGTTAGTCACCAGCAGTAACAGGTGGCGGTAGAAACGGAATTTTGACCCCATAGGGCTTGTCAAAAAGTATGGAAAATCAAATATACATGGTACCTCAAACCTTGACACATCCTTTTACAGATCATTCCTTTTGTGTGTCCTCAGGGATTTAGTTATCCATGTTTCTTTTTTGCAATTTACTCACGTCATTAGAGACTGATATCCACCTCGCCATTCACTTTCAAGTTACTTTTTTGACATTGGGTGGAATTGATGGAAGTACTTCAGCTGTTTAAAATCAAATCATGACTGAAGGCCATACTGACAGTGAGGTATTTCAAACAAGCTGCCAGAGTCCTAGCAATGCCGCTTTGCTGACCTAAAGCACAGAAGCTGCAAATATAAATCTCACTCACATAACATGTGTCTTCATATGCATCCCAGTATTCTGATAAAGTTCAAATTGAAAAAATTCCTCACGGAACAGTTAGAATGAAGTTCTTGTAGCTCATTTCATTTTAATTGGAACTTACTTTAGGAAAACTTTTTTTAAGACAACGCCTTGATTTCAAATGTCTCATCCTTGTTTTCAAATCCCTCCATGATCTTGCCCCTCCCTATCTCTCTAATCTCCTCCAGCCTCACAACCCCCCGAGATGTCTGTGATCCTTTAATCCTCTTGAGCATCCTTGATTATAATCGCTCAAACATTGGTGGCCGTGCTTTCTGTTGCCTAGGCCCCAAACTCTGGAATTCCTTCCCTAAACCTCGCCACCTCTCTACCTCTCTCCCCCTTTAAGACGCTCCTTAAAACATGCCTCTTTGACCAAGCTTTTGGCCACCTGCCTTAATATCTCCTTATGTGGGTCGGTGTCAAATTGTTGATCTTATAACATTCCTGTGATGTACCTTGGGACATTTTACTACATTAACAGCGCTATATAAATACAAGTTGTTGTTGTAAGTCATGTAAGCAGGGCTGCGAAATGTCCACATCATTGAGCTGTTTCATGACAACATGACAGGTGAAGTGCTCTCAGACGGCACAACCAAGGCCCCATTTGCTATCTCAAATGGAGTGAAACAAGGTTGTGTACTCGCTCCAGTACTGTTCAACCTATTCTTTACCTGCGTCTTGAACTATGCCATAAAAGACTTGGAGTTTGGGGTCTACCTAAAATATCGATTATATGGTTCACTGTTCGACCTCCGCCGCCTTGCTGCAAGGACCAAAGAACGGAAACGACTCATCCTAGAGGCACTCTTTGCTGATGACTGTGCCCTTATGGCACACGAGGAGAGTGACCTACAATTCATACTCAGCAAATTTGCTGAGGCAACAGAATTGTTTGGCCTAACCATCAGCCTTAGTATAACCGAGGTTCTCTATCAGCCTCCCCCTGGCACCACAGCACCTGCTCCCACAGTCTCCATCGGCAGTATACAACTAAAGTCAGTGGACAGCTTCAAGTACCTTGGCAGCACCATATCAAGTGATGGGTCCTTGGACAAGGAGATTGATGCAAGGATCTGTAAAGCCAGCCAGGCACTTGGTCGCTTGCGCACTAAGGTGTTGAGTCACCACCACATCCGACTGTCAACTAAACTGTTGGTGTATAGAGCAGTCATTCTCTCATCTCTCCTTTATGGATGTGAGACCTGGGCACCCTACAGGTGTCACATCAAAAAGTTGGAAGCTTTCCATATGCGCAGTCTCAGATCTATACTCCACATACGTTGGCAAGACCGAAAATCAAACTTTGAGGTTCTGAAGAGAGCACAATCAACTAGCATCGAGGTGATGATCATGCGAGCCCAGTTCCGGTGGGCTGGACATGTCATCCGCATCCAATGAGTCAAGGATCTCTCGTCAGCTTCTTCACGGCAAGCTCTGTGAAGGTCGAAGACACCAGGGGCGCCCCCGCAAGCGCTACAAAGATTGCATCAAGGCTAACCTCCAGTACCGTGGCATCCGACCAAAGGACCTCGAGAATACAGCAGCTAATAAAATCCAGTGGCGAACCCTCATGAGGACTGCTTGCTAGACCTTCGAAGACAGCCGATGTCAATGCCTGTGGGACACTAGAGATAGACGACATCAGGTGGCAGTACTGTCAGCATCAGGCACATCGAACTTCCCTTGTCCGACGTGCAAGAGACTAAGTGCATCCAGAATTGGCCGATACAGTCACTTGAAGACACATGCCATTGATGATTAGCATATCAACGTCTTTGTTGGATACGACAGACTACCAAGAAATACAAGTTGTTATTGTTGTAAGACATGTAAGCAGGGCTGCGAAATGGGTACCCACGATACAGGTTGCCTTTCTGTGGAGCTGTGACAAGTCACGATTTGGTGGTTGTCACAGGCCCAAGCCAACAATGTAAAATGAAATCTGTGTGTCTGCGCGGTGCAAGGCACTGACATTCCGTACTCGTAGTCTCAGTGAAACTATTTTAGTTGAACAAATAATCAAGTGATTAAAGGGGGCACTAAAATCGACAAATTAAACTTTTAACATTAAATAGATCAAATTAGAATTTGGTTGCCGGGGGTGACGATGCACTCCAGTCCCTCCGGTGCGCACCTCTTGCGGAAGGCCACGAGAGTACCAGTGGACACCCCGTGCTCCATCTCCAGGGACACCCTGGCTCGAAATAGTCTCCGTGCAATCTGGTTCTTATTGACGTAACCCCAAAGGCACAAGCACCAGTTTGTCATGAAATCCGCCCTTCTAGGCCTCAGTGGCGAATCCTGAGTTGTTACTTGCTAAGCGACTTGATTTTATCACTTTCATCCTTTTCACCCCCTGCCATGGCCACCTGTGTCATGAGGCCTACCTGGAATAGGATGACAATTGGAAGCCTTCTCCCACTGCTGATCTTAGCCAGGAGTAACCCAGAGTCTGCCTCCTTTTCACCTCGATTCTTTTCTTAAAATTAATTCTCAGGGTGTGGGAGTCGCTGGTAAAGCCGGCATTTGCTGTCCATCCCTAGTTGCCCCGAGAAGGTGGTGCTGGGCCCTTTTCTTGAAGTGTTGAGAGCTGTTTGACCGATGTAGACCATTTCAAAGGGCAGTGATATGTCAGCCATGCTGCTATGAGACTGGAGTCACATATCGGCCATACATTAGTGAACCAGTTGGGATTTTACAACAATTTGACAGCTTCATGGTCACTTTTACCGATACCAGCTTTTAATTTCCAGACTTTTGAAATTCTCAAACTGCCATGGTGGGATTTGAATTTACGTTCCCTGGATTATTAGTCCAGGCTTGCTGGATTACTAGTTCAGTAACATTACTATTACACCACTGTGCCAGTACTATTCTTGTGAGTAAGCACCTGCAATGGCCAAGTTTCTCTGGACAAACAGGACCTGTCACTTCCATTAGTACGGTGAATGTATTTTCTTAAATTTCAGCGCTAACCTCTGCATTGGGTCCTGAAAGTGGGGAAAAAAAACGATTCGATTTTATTGCGGTTGCCCTTTGGCCCTGCTTTTATTCCTGACGACGCACCCACAACCTCTCTGTGACCTCCTTTAATTGGAAGTGTGTGAAGAGGGTTGTGAACTCCTCACCTCTGCGAATTCTCCCTCAGTAACGGTCTGATTCTCAGCCGGTTTCAGCGTTCTTTGCAGTCCTCAAAAGAAAAATATCTCTGTCAAGGCTTAAAACCCATGTTATATCCAGCAGTGCTCATCAGCTCAGTCTCTGCTTACAGAACTCCATCCTCATTCTCTGGCTAGGTGTCTGCCCCAACCTGGTTGGCTAAGCAATAAATCGTCAGATCCTAATTAAGGCCATGTTGCTGAATTGCAACATATATGCAACATTGCTACTTAGTGAAATAAGGTGTACCTGTAAGTGCTAATACTATGGGCCCAAATTTCCCCATGAGTTGCACCATTTTTTTTGGTGTAACTTGATTTTTCTGGACTATCTTTTAAGTTGTAAATATGACCATTTAATTTGCGCCAGTGTAAGTGAGTGAGTTAGGTTTTTTGTTAGCTCAGTTTTTTTTCTCAAAAGGGGGCGTTCCCAGCCACTTACACCATTTATGCTATTTTGGCCAGAAAAAAGTGATACTAAACTAACTTAGGGCAGAGTATGTGCCCACTTTTGTCCGCACAGAAAGACCTTACTTACAGTTAAGGAATCGGTGCAAGTAACGACATTTAAAGCACCACCAAGCACCAAACAAAGCACAAAAAGTAATAAGCAATTAATTAACAAATAAAATAGAAGCAACAATGCACCTAAAGCACCAAGACCAAAGTAACAAGCAATCAATAAATAACAAATAAAAAAAATAGAAGGAACCTTGCACCTAAACAACATTTCAAGCTCCACCAAGCACCAAAGAAAGCACAAGCAGTAATCACCATTCAATAAAAACTTAAGAACTGAAATAAATAATTAAATTAATAAAATTAACAAATAAAGAGCTGAAGTAAATCCTACCTTCGGCCTGGGATAGGGGCGGGAGAATGCGACTGCCGCCCCACCGACTTTCAACCTTTTCGGGCGGGAATTTTTTCCCTTTTTGCCCATTTTCCCTTTTTCCCTTTTTCCCTACTGACATCTTCAAAGAGCTTCACACACAAATTATTTGTAATACAACCTAACTGCTGGTTATTTATTGATACACAGGATGGTATGTAGGTTAAGCACATGGCTGTCACTGTATATGTGCTTCTTTAACATGACAAGACCACCACCCAACCAAACGAATACAAAGCCAGCCCAGCATGGCAAGCGATGTCACTACATGACAAGCTATCCTCAGTCCAAACCATTAGACTGCAGCCAAAGACGACCAACCTCCCCTCCCTTTCTCGCCCTGATCAAAACTCAGTTGCGCCAACCCGTTTCTTGCAGCCCTCAGCGGCCGGCCTGTGCGGCAGGCCATTCGGCCTGGGATAGGGGCTGGACGCGTTCTGCAGGCATCATCATCACAATCATGGGACGGAGCTACTGCGCATGTGCAACCGCTCTACTGCGCACGCGCGCAGCTGCCGGCACTGTTTTCGGCGCAGGGCTGTAGCTCCGCTCACTACTCCACGAGGAGCACCGTGCCAGGACCCGGGACACACAGCAGAGTGGCCACAATCGTGAGTAAGTTTTTCGCGCCGTTTCCAGCGCACAAAGTCGGCGCATCTCGGGAGAGTGCCCTGAAAACAGGGGTTGGGGAAATTTGGGCCCTATATCATTACCCCAGTTCATGCAGAAATCAAGCGCAGGCTGTGGAAAGAGTGTGCGGCAAACCAGTTCCACCACCCCACCCTCCTTTCTGTCCCACCTGTTCTCGTATTGAACTGCACAGCCACCTAAGAACTCATGTTAAGAGTGGAAGCAAGTCTTCCTTGATTCTGAGGGACTGCCTATGATGATGATCTTTCCAAGACATTATAAAAAGAAAAATTACTTGCATTTATATAGTGCCTTTCACAACCACCGGACGCCTCAAAGCGCTTTACAGCCAATTAAGTACTTTTGGAGTGTAGCCGCTCTTGTAATGTGGGAAATGGGGCAGCCAATTTGCACACAGCAAACTCCCACAAACAGCAATGTGATAATGACCAGATAATCTGTTTTAGTGACGTTGATTGAAGGATAAATATTGATTAGGACACCGGGGATAATTCCCCTGCTCTTCTTTGAAATAGTGCCATGGAATCTTTTACATCCAAATGAGAGGGCAGACGGGGCCTCGGTTTAATGTCTCATCCAAAAGACAGCACCTCCGATAGAGCAGCACTCCCTCAGCACTGCACTGGGAATGTCAGCCTAGATTATGAGCTCAAGTTTCGGAGTGGGATTTGAACCTGTCATGTATGTAACCTCAATGTAACACCACTGTATTACTGTATACACTCAACCTAGATGCACACCTTGACCACAAGGGGTGAACTTGTGGGAGACACTCCTTACCTGATCGCACAGGTATAAAAAGGGAGGTCCCACGCAGGGTCATCACTTTTGGAGTCCTGTGAATAAAGAGTTAAGGTCGCAGAGTGACCTTGTTCCCAGAATGTGCCTCGTGTGGTTTCATGCTGTAGAGTAAGGACTTTACATTGGTGACGAGAAACGGGAATTCATGACCCACGAGAATGGCCACCGGTAGCACAGAGGAACGATACTGTGTTGGGGAAGACTGGGACGATTTTGTCGAGAGGCTTCAGCAAAGCTTCATTACTAAAGACTGGCTGGGGGATGCAATGGCCGTCAAGTGAAGGGCTCATCTTTTGACCAGCTGCAGACCAAAGACTTACGCGCTCATGAAGAACTTACTAGCACCCGAAAAGCCGGCGGATAAAACCTATGAAGAACTTAGCAAATTGATCGGGGAGCACCTCAAACCGGTGAGTAGCATACATATGGCCCGACACAGATTCTACACCCACCGGACTTCGTAGCGGACCTCCGGCGTTTGGCCAGCCTCTGTAAGTTCACAGACGCCTGCAGGGGGGAGATGCTAAGGGACTTCTTTATCGAGGGCATCGGTCATGCGGGGATTTTCTGCAAGTTAATTGAGACCAAGGATTTGACCTTGGAAACGGCAGCGTTGTTAGCTCAAACATTCATGGCGGGGGAGGAAGAGACAAAAATAATATACGCGCGCAATTCTGCCCCTAACGTGGCGAGGGATCAGGGAGTCAACATCATCAATGCGGCTCAGAGCCCCGCAGGCAGACAGGGGCAGTTCGACACCCCCCAGGCAGCAATACATCCCCAGAGTAGGACTTCAACAGAGACAATGGCAGGCTGAACGGACATTCACGCCATCACAGCGGACAATGCGGCCCGGGATGGGGCCATTGACACCCACTAATAGGGTACTTAAGAGCAGTCCAAGGGACAGTCAGCGCGGAATGCCTGGCCATAGTCCCTTTGTTCCCAACAATGGAAACTTTAACTCGTGCTGGAGGTGTGGGGGAAAACATCCAGCCAGATCTTGCAGATTTCAACAGTTTGTCTGCAGGAACTGCAATCTCAGTGGCCATTTAGCTCGGACGTGCAGGAAGTCTGCAACCAGACTAATATGAGGTGGATGGACCAGAAGAGGGTTCTTTGAGGCAGGATGACTTTTGGGGTGAATCGATGGACGCCGAGGTTCAGCGGGTCCATGTGGCGAATATTCACAGTTCATACACCAAAATGCCACCCATGATGATGAAGGTTTTGTTAAATGGTATCCCTGTATGCATGGAGCTGGACACTGAGGCCAGCCAGTCACTCATGGGCGTTCAGCAATTTGAGAAGCTATGGCCATTTAAAGCCAGTAGATCAAAATTAGCACGTGTTGAGACACAATTACTGACTTGCACTAAAGAAACATTCTGATGCTAGGCAGTGCAATGTTGGCTGTCACATACAACGGGTTAGTGAATCGGCTACCGCTCTGGATTGTCCCGGGCAATGGTCCTGCACTGTTGGGGAGGAGCTGGTTAGCCGAGATGAACTGGAAATGGGGGGATGTTCACGCACTGTCATCTGTGGAGCGAAGTTCATGCTCACAAGTTCTGTAACAATTCGACTCACTATTCCAACCTGTCATCGGGACTTTCAAAGGCACTAAAATAGTGATACACATCACCC
Source organism: Pristiophorus japonicus (assembly GCF_044704955.1). Classification (NCBI taxonomy): domain Eukaryota; kingdom Metazoa; phylum Chordata; class Chondrichthyes; family Pristiophoridae; genus Pristiophorus; species Pristiophorus japonicus. Next base: position 354,776,622 of record NC_091978.1, read on the forward strand.
CGGACGCCAGGCCAGTGCACCACAAAGCCAGAGCGGTGCCATATGTAATGCTGGAAAAGACAGAGAGCGAATTGGACTGGCTGTTGAGAGAGGGCATTATCTCACCTGAATTCAGCGACTGGGTGAGCCCCATCATTCCCATCCTAAAAGCAGATGGCCCTGTCAGGATCTGTGGCGACTACAAGGCCACCATCAATCGGGTGTCCCTACAAGACCAATACCCGCTCTAGAGAGGCAAGCTGTTCACCAAGATGGACCTCACTTCAACCTATATAACCCAGGACCTGGCCGACGAATCCAAACTACTGACCACTATCACCGCGCACAAGGGACTGTTCGTTTATAACAGGTGCCCGTTTGGCATTCGATCAGCGGCCGCAATTTTTCAACGAAACGTGGAAAGCCTGCTTAAATCCATTCCTGGAACGATCGTATTCCAGGACGACATCCTCATCATGGGTCGAGACACCGAGGAACACCTCCACAACCTGGAGGAGGTGCTACGTCGACTGGACCGGGTAGGCCTGCGACTCAAGAAGTCTAAATGTGTGTTCTTACCTCCTGAGGTTGAGTTTCTGGGCTAGAGGGTTGCTGCAGATGGGATTCAGCCCACTGAATCCAAAACAGAGGCGATTCGACGAGCACCCAGGCCCTGCAACACATCGGAGTTGCGTTTATTCCTGGGACTGTTTAACTATTTCAGGAACTTTCTGCCGAACTTGAACACGTTGTTAGAGCCGCTACATGTGCTCCTGCGTAAGGGTTGCGATTGGTTTTGGGGGGACCGTCAGGAACGGGCTTTTGATCGGGCACGAAACCTACTTTATTCAAACAAGTTGTTGACCCTGTATGACTCTTGTAAAAAAAAATTGGTTCTGACATGTGATGCATCGTCCCATGGGGTTGGGTGCTTGTTGCAGCAGGGCAATGCTGAGGGTCAACGACAACCTGTGGCTTATGCCTCCAGGTCGCTCTCTCAAGCAGACGGAGATATGGCATGGTTGAGAAGGAAGCGCTTGCATGTGTCTATGGCGTAAAAAAAATGCATCAGTACCTCTTTGGTAGGAAGTTTGAATTAGAGACGGACCACAAGCCATTAACATCCCTGTTATCTGACAGCAAGGCTATCAATGCCAACGCATCGGCTCGCATACAGAGATGGGCCCTCACGCTGGCTGCTTATAACAACTCCATCCGGCACTGGCCCGGCACTGAAAATTGCGCTGACACGCTCAGCAGTCTTCCACTGGCCACCACTGAGGGGGCAGTGGAGCAAAGCGCCGAGATGGTCATGGCTGTCGATGCCTTTGACAGCGCAGGCTCCCCCATCACAGCCCGCCAGATCAAAATCTGGACAAACAGAGATTCCCTCCTATCCCCGATTAAGAAATGTGTCCTGACTGGGGATTGGGCGCCCACACACGGAGCATGCCCTGAGGAGGTCAGACCATTCCACAGACGGATGGATGAGCTCTCCATCCAAGCCGACTGCCTACTATGGGGCAGCCGGGTAGTTATGCCCCAGAAGGGCAGGGAGGCATTCATCAGGGAACTCCACAGCGAGCACCCAGGCATTGTGCTGATGAAGGCCATTGCCCGGTCACACGTTTGGTGGCCTGGAATTGATTCAGACCTGGAACACTGTGTTCGCAGGTGCACGACGTGTGCCCAGCTGGGTAATACCCCCAGTGAGGCCCCGCTCAGCCCGTGGCCCTGGCCCACCAGGCCATGGTCACGCATTCATGTTGACTACGCGGGCTCGTTCATGGGTAAAATGTTCCTTATTGTGATAGATGCGTACTCGAAATGGATCGAGTGCATCATTCTAAATTCATGCACGTCATCCACCACCGTGGAAAGCCTACGTGCGATCTTTGCAACCCATGGCTTGCCGGACATCCTGGTCAGTGATAATGGCCCATGTTTCACAAGCTACGAATTCTGACAGTTTATGTCGGGCAATGGCATCAACCACGTCAGGACTGCGCCGTTTAAGCCGGCCTCCAATGGCCAGGCGGAACGTGCGGTCCAAATCATTCATCAGGATTCAAGGACCCTCCCTACAATGCCGCCTATCGCTCCTCCTGCTGGCCTATAGATCCCGACCGCACTCGCTCACGGGGGTCCCGCCCGCAGAGCTACTAATGAAACGGACACTCAAAACTCAGTTGTCCCTCATTCACCCAGTCCTGACCGACATAGTTGAGGGAAAGCGCAAGTCACAAAACAAGTACCATGACCGTAATGCGAGGGGGAGATGTATAGAAATAAATGATCCTGTATTCATCCTCAATCACGTCATGGGGCACAAATGGCTTGAGGGCACTGTAATTGATAAAGAGGGGAATAGGGTCATCGTGGTAAAACTCAAGAATGGTCAGATATGCCGTAAGCATCTGGACCAAGTAAAAAAAAAAAGGTTCAGCATCGACACGGAGTGACCTGAAGAAGATCATGAGATGGAGCTCACAACACCGCCAGTGAACGAGCAACAAGAGCAATCAGAAGAATGCACAGTCCCTGCGGACAGGCCGGAATCACCACAGGTGACAGACACTCGCGTCAGCGTCTAACAACCAGAGCCCCAACTGCAGCGCTCCACGAGGAAGCATAAACCAACTGAAAGACTAAACCTATGATCCCAATAAGTCTTTGGGGGGGATGGTGATGTCATGTATGTAACCTCAATGTAACACCACTGTATTACTTTATACACTCAACCTAGATGCACACCTTGACCCCAAGGGGTGAACTTGTGGGAGACACTCCTTACCTGATCACACAGGTATAAAAAGGGAGGTCCCATGCAAGGGTCATCACTTGGAGTCCTGTGAATAAAAAGTTAAGGTCGCAGAGTGACCTTGTTCCCAGAATGTGCCTCGTGTGGTTTCATGCTGCAGAGTAAAGACTGTACAGAACCCACAACTTTCTGACTCGGAGGCGAGAGAGCTACCCACTGAGCCACAGCTGACACGATATATGAATCCAAGGGCATGTGTATCAGCCCTTCCCATGCAAAAATCAATAGAGCTGATGCAAATATTCAAAGTAATTTCAATCATATACATTAGACCACATGTTCCATTGGAGAGATTTGATGTTTCACAATCATTAATGAAAACTTGCTGCTTCCCATAAAAGGTTACTGCACAAGATAAAAGTTCACGGGGTTGGGGGTAATATATTAGCATGGATCGAGGATTGGCTAATGAACAGAAAACAGAGAGTCGGGATAAATGGTTCATTCTCTGGTTGGCAACCAGTAGCTAGTGGGATGCCGCAGGGGTCAGTGCTGGGACCCCAACTATTTACAATCTATATTAACGACTTGGAAGAAGGGACTGTGTGTAACGTAGCCAAGTTTGCTGATGATACAAAGATGGGAGGAAAAGCAATGTGTGAGGAGGACACAAAAAATCTGCAAAAGGACATTGACAGGCTAAGTGAGTGGGCAAAAATTTGGCAGATGGAGTATAAATGTTGGAAAGTGTGAGGTCATGCACTTTGGCAGAAAAAAATCAAAGAGCAAGTTATTATTTAAATGGAGAAAGATTGCAAAGTGCTGGAATACAGCGGGACCTGGGAGTACTTCTGCAGGAAACACAAAAGGATAGTATGCAGGTACAGCAACTGATCAGGAAGGCCAATGGTATCTTGACCTTTGTTGCAAAGTGGATGGAGTATAAAAACAGGGAAGGTTTGCGACAGCTATATAAGGTATTGGTGAGGCCACACCTGAGATACAGCCTGCAGTTTTGAAACATAGAAAATAGGTGCAGGAGTAGGCCATTCGGCCCTTCGAGCCTGCACCGCCATTCAACAAGATCATGGCTGATCATTTACCTCAGTACCCCTTTCCAGCTTTCTCTCCATACCTCTTGATCCCTTTAGCCATAGAGCCATATCCCTCTTGAATACATCTAACGAACTGGCATCAACAACTCTCTGAGGAAGAGAATTGCACAAGTTAACAACTTTCTGAGTGAAGAAGTTTCTGCTCATCTAGGTCCCAAATGGCTTACCCCTTATCCTAAGACTATGTCCCCTGGTTCTGGACTCCCCAAACATCAGGAACATTCTTCCTGCATCTAACATGTCCAGTCCCGTCAGAATTTTATATGTTTCTATGAGATCTCCTCTCATTCTTCTAAACTCCAGTGAATACAGGCCCAGTCGATCCAGTCTCTCCTCATGTATCAGTCCTGTCATCCTGGGAATCAGTCTGGTGAACCTTCACTGCACTCCCTCAATAACAAGAATGTCCTTCCTCAGATTAGGAGAACAAAACTGAACACAATATTCCAGGTGAGGCCTCACCAAGGTCCTGTACAACTGCAGTAAGACCTCCCTGCTCCTATACGCAAATCCCCTAGCTATGAAGGCCAACATACCATTTGCCGCCTTCACCGCCTGCTGCACCTGCATGCCAACCTACAATGACTGACGTACCATGATACCCAGGTCTCGTTGCACCTCCCCTTTTCCTAAACTCCACCATTCAGATAATATTCTGCCTTCATGTTTTTGACACCAAAGTGGATAACCACACATTTACCCATATTATACTGCATCTGCCATGCGTTTGCCCACTCACCTAACCTGTCCAAGTCACTCTGCAGCCTCTTAGCATCCTCCGCACAGCTCACATCGCCATCAAGCTTAGTGTCATCTGCAAACTTGGAGATATTACTCTCAATTCCTTCATCTAAATCATTGATGTATATTATAAATAGCTGGGTCCCAGCACTGAGCCCTGCGGCACCCCAGTAGTCACTGCCTGCCATTCTGAAAAGAACCTGTTTACCCCGATTCTCTGCTTCCTGTCTGCCAACCATTTCTCTATCCACGTCAGTACATTACCTCCAATACCATGTGCTTTAATTTTGCACACCAATCTCTTGTGTGGGACCTTGTCAAAAGCCTTTTGAAAGCACAATGCACCCCATCCACTGGTTCTCCCTTGTCCACTCTATTAGTTATATCCTCAAAAAATTATAGAAGATTTGTCAAGCATGATGTCCCTTTCATAAATCCATGCTGACTTGGACTGATCCTGTCACTGCTTTCCAAATATGCTGCTATTTCATCTTTAATAATTGATTCCAACATTTTCCCCACTTCTGATGTCAGGCTGACCAGTCTATAATTTCCCGTTTTCTCTCTCCCTCCTTTTTTAAAAAGTGGTGTTACATTAGCTACCCTCCAGTCCATAGGACCTGATCCAGAGTCGATAGACTGTTGGAAAATGATCACCAATGCATCCACTATTTCTAGGGTCACTTCCTTAAGTACTCTGGGATGCAGACTATCAGGCCCTGGGGATTTATCACCTTCAATCCCATCAATTTCCCTAACCCAATTTCCTGACTAATAAGGATATCCTTCAGTTCCTCCTTCTCGTCTCCTTTGGTCCCCTAGTATTTCCGGAACGTTATTTGTGTCTTCCTTCATGAAGGCAGAACCAAAGTATTTGTTCAATTGGTCTGCCATTTCTTTGTTCCCCATTATAAATTCATCTGATTCTGACTGCAAGGGACCTACGTTTGTCTTCACTAATCTTTTTCTCTTCACATATTTATAGAAGCTTTTGCAGTCAGTTTTTATGTTCCCAGCAAGCTTCCTCTCATACTCTAGTTTCACCCTCCTAATCTTTTGTCCTCCTGTGCTGAATTCTAAATTTCTCCCAGTCCTCAGGTTTGCTGCTTTTTCTGGCCAATTTATATGCTTCTTCCTTGGATTTAACACTATCCTTAATTTCCCTTGTTACCATGGTTGAGCCACCTTCCCCGTTTTATTTTTTACTCCAGAAAGGGATGTACAATTGTTGAAGTTCATTCATGTGATCTTTAAATATTTGCCATTGCCTATCCACCGTCAACCCTTTAAGTATCATTCGCCAGTCTATTCTAGCCAATTCATGTCTCATACCATCGAAGTTACCTTTCTTTAAGTTCAGGACCCTAGTCTCTGAATTAACTGTGTCACTCTCCATCTTAATAAAGAATTCTACCATATTATGGTCACTCTTCCCCAAGGGGCCTCGCACAACAAGATTTCTTCCATATTTCCATGGTTTCCAGATTTACGAAAGGATATCCTTGCTTTGGAGGCAGTTCAGAGAAGGTTCACTCGGTTGACTCTGGGGATGAAGGGGTTGACTTATGAGGAAAGGTTGAGTAGGTTGGGCCTCTACTCATTGGAATTCAGAAGAATGAGAGGTGATCTTATCGAAATGTATAAGATTCTGAGGGGGATGCAGAGAGGATGTTTCCACTGATGGAGGAGATTAGAACTAGAGGGCATGATCTTAGAATAAGGGGCTGCCCATTTAAAACAGAGATGAGGAGAAATTTCTTCTCTCAGAGGGTTGTAAATCAATGGAATTCGCTGCCTCAGAGAGCTGTGGAGGCTGGGACATTGAATAAATTTAAGACAGAAATAGACAGTTTCTTAAACAATAAGGGGATCAGGGGTTATGGGGAACGGGCGGGGAAGTGGAGCTGAGTCCATGATCAGATTACATATGATCTTATTGAATGGCGGAGCAGGTTCGAGGGGTCATATGGCCTACTCCTGTTCCTATTTCTTATGTTCTTATAATGATAATAACTGCTCCGTTATCACAGCAGCTTCCATGTGATAAGATAAATCTGTGCTCCAGCACTCAGTCAGTCTTTTAGTTAAAACAGTGCTTTTGATCTAATTTAATGGAGGCACTTATCTTCATGTTGAAAATGTCTTCAATAGAGTCCTAGATGAATGTATATCAAGAGAATTCTGTTTTTACATGATCACATTCAAGTGGCATTATGATTATTTTTTAATTAATCAGTTGTTCCCAGAAACCACAGGGAGTCGGGACACCATGGAAACAGATTGTTTTCTGGTTGAGAGTACATATTCTAACTCCTTTCTGGCTAATGAAAGTAGCTTTTGAGATAAGAAAATTGTCTTTTCATTCGAACAAAGAAAATTGCGCAGTGACTTGACCGAGGTATTTTAAATTTTATGGGATTTTGATGAGGTAAAATCTATTTCCACTGTACGGTGGTGACTAGAGGCACAAATATACGATCATCTCCACCAAAAGAACAAAGAGCTAAGTTAGAAAATGTTTTCTACACAGAGGGTTGGTAGGATATGAAATGCTCTGCCAGAAACAGCAGGGGAAGCCGAATCCATAATAGTTTTTAAAAGGAAGGTGGACAAATATTTGAAAAAGAAAACTTTAAATGTGTGCAGGGAGAAGGCAGGGGAATGGAACTGAGGCACTTGCTCTTTCAGCGGCCTGACACACACACAATGAGCCGAATGGCTTACTCTTGTGCTGTGAAACTTTAAAGAAGCGATTTCCCTGGTTTTGCACCTGGGCACACTATGTTTGGGTTCAGTGAACAGCAGACAGGTGGATGGGGGAGGGGGTTAGTCAGTGCCCTCTCCTATTAAGAAACTTGCCTGAAATTTCCAATGCGCGCTGTGCCCAGATGATCTGATGCACCCAGGCATGGAGCCAGGAAAAATCTCCTCTTATTATTCTGAGGTGATCAGAGTTGTGGGAATTTTTAAAATTAAAATATGCAAAGCACATCTTTCTATTTGGCATGAAAAGAATCCTAGATTGGAAGTTGTAAAATATTTAAGTGTTACTTGTTTCTCATGCATGGAATCACTGCCCAATGTTTCTCAAGGTCCGAAGTCATGGTCGTCACTGAGGGGAATCGAGCAAACGTTGTTTATCAGTAATTTGTCCATGAGCCAAACCTTGAAATGCCAGCGATTTTTATTCAAGCACTCATTATTTCTGAATACCATACAAAGTCGTTTATGTTAAAAGCAAAATCTTCCCCTTGCATGGTCTATTGAGTTGAATCTTGTAATGTATTTACTTCATGGGTTCTTTGCTTCAGAATTCAGAGCAACACATTGCTATTCAGAATATATTGGCTTATTAACAAAGGTTTAACAATCACACGACACATTACCAGTTCATCCACCAGGCTCACAACTGCATACCTCATTGTGGATGACCTAGACCCAACTGACTGGGGTTTTATTGAGTCTGTGAACATCATGTGACTGGCTAAGCCACTCACAATGCAACAGCTCTACAACTATTTTTGAGTTGTAAACTTTAATCAAGTGCCCCTGATTAAAGTGGGGGGGGGGGGGGGGGCGGGGGCACACTCCAAAAACTTTTCAAGTACCCCCTTGTTTTTTTGTTTTTTTTGGGGTCTTTTTGAGGGCACCAAAACAAAAATTATACAAGTGCCCCCTGGCTAAAAAGGGGTGGGGGTGGTGGGGGGGCACTAAAACCGACAACTTAAACAAATGAAATTTTAGACATTAAAATCAAATTAAAATTTGGTTGCCGGGGGTGATGATGCACTCCAGTCCCTCCGGCGCCCATGTCTCGTGGAAGGCCGCGAGCGTACCGGTGGACACCGCGTGCTCCATCTCCAGGGACACCCTGGCTCAGATGTAAGTGCGGAAGAGAGGCAGGCAGTCGGGCCGAACGACCCCCTCAACCGCCCGCTGCCTGGACCGGTTGATGGCCCCCTTGGCCATGCCCAGGAGCAATCCTACGAGGAGGCCTTCCTACCTGCCCGCTCCCCTCCGCACAGGATGCCCAAAGATCAGGAGTGTGGGACTGGAGTGCAACCAGAATTTGAGGAGCAGCCCCTTCAAATATTGGAAGAGGGGCCGCAACCTCGCACTTTCAGTAAAAACATGGAACATGGACTCTTCCAGGCGGCCTGGGAGCCTGTGAACCGACTTAAAAACTTATTGCAAGGGACTGCTCCGTGCAACACCCTCGGGGCCAAGTCCCCAACAAATAGAGGGAGGACTCCCGCGTAGAGTGCACTCTATTGGGGACCCCCGCCTCCTCTGGACGGCAAGATGGTGCGCCATGGCATGTCCGGACGGCAGACGAGGATGGCTACGTGGAGAGTGTGCAAAAGCAGCCCGTACAGGAATCCCCTCCACGCAGAACTGAAATACACGGAGGGGATTTCCCCGAGGCGGCTCAAGTTGTGAGGCGCCGGCTCCCGAGGGAGGTTTCGGGGCTGGCGCCGATGAGGAATTCCATGCAACAGCTCCACAACTCTTTTGGTTGTTTGGAAAACAAAATTAACAGTTAAATCAAGTGCCCCCCAATCTGGGGGACACTCCAACACTTATCAAGGCAACAGCTCTACAACTCTTTTGGTTGGTTGCAATCAAATTAAACAATTAAATCAAGTGCCCCCCTGATTAAAGGGGTAAGGCACTCCAAACATTTTTCAAGTGCCCTTTTTTTCCTTTTTTTTTAGGGCACCGAGAACAATTCTACAACTCTTTTTGTAGAAAACCCAACAGCTCTACAACTCTTTTTGGTTGGAAAACAAAATTAACAGTTAAATCAAGTGCCCCCCCCAACTCCAACACTTATCAAGGCAATAGCTCTACAACTCTTTTAGTTGGAAACAAAATAAAACAGTTAAATCAAGTACCCCCGATCACGGCCCTTTTTATTTATTTTTTGTATTTTTGGGGGGTTTTTTGTGTTTTTTTTTTTGGGCACTAAAACTGTAAATTTACAAGTGCCCCCTATGAAAGGGGAGGGGGACACTAAAACCCAGCAATAAAAACAAATTAAACTTTAAAACATATAAAATCAAATTAAAATTTGGTTGCCTGGGGTGATGATGCACTCCAGTCGCTCCGGCCCCCACCTCTCGCGGAAGGCCGCGAGCGTACCGGTGGACACCGCGTGCTCCATCTCCAGGGACACACTGGCGCGGATGTATGCACGGAAGAGAAGCAGGCAGTCAGGCTGAACGACCCCCTCGACCGCCCGCTGCCTGGACCGGCTGATGGCACCCTTGACCCAGGAGCAGTCCTACGAGGAGGCCCTCGGACCTGCCCACACTCCTCCGCACAGGGTGCCCAAAGATCAGGAGTGTGGGACTGAAGTGCAGCCAGAAATTGAGGAGAAGCCCCTTTAAATATTGGAACAGGGGCTGCAACCTCGCACATTCGGTAAAAACATGGAACACGGACTCTTCCAGACCGCAGAAATTGCAGGCGGCCTGGGAGCCCGTGAACAGACTTAAAAATTTGTCGCACGTGACTGTTCCGTGCACCACCCTCCAGGCCAAGTCCCCGATAAATAGTGGGAGGACTCCAGCGTAGAGTGCACTCCATCGGGGACCCCCGCCTCCTCCGGACGGCAAGATGGTACGCCATGCCATGTCCGGACGGCAGGCGAGGATGGCAAGGTTGAGAGTGTGCAGGAGCAGCCCGTACAGGAAACCCCTCCGCGCAGAACTGAAAGGCACGGAGGGGATTTCCCCAAAGGGGCTCAAGTTGTGAGGCGCTGGCTCCCGAGGGAGGTTTTGGGGCTTGGTGCCGATGAGGAATTCCGTGCAACAGCTCTACAAACCTGTGAGCATACACACAGGTGCATACATTACAATATTGAGATCTAGAACGTTGCAGAATGCCAGGTTATTTCGGATTACACATTCCAGCAGAATTCACCCCTCCTCCACCCCAACCCCTAGATAATGTAAATAATGACAACACTTGACATCATTCAGAAGTGACCTCGACCAGCGGAAGATTCTGACAATGTCAGAAGTGTGTGATTGTACACTGCAGTCAGGCACTAGCTGGATTCTGAAGTGAGAGTCATTTCGTATTAAATAAGCCCTTGCTTCTATTTATGTGGAGTGAAATTACTAACACACAGGCAATCGCCTGGATTTTTCATCCACGACATGGTTTTTCCTCGAATGTGTCCGTTCTATTCCCGCACTTCTGCTCTCACCCATTTCCCTCCCTCCCAGAGCAACGATAGGGTTCCCCTTGTCCTCACCTTTCACCCCATCAGCCTCCACATTCAACAGACCATCCTCTGCCATTTCCGTCAACTCTAGCGTGAGCCCACCACCAATCATATCTTCGCCACCCCTCCCTTTTCAGCATTCCGAAACATAGAAACATAGAAAATAGGTGCAGGAGTAGGCCATTCGGCCCTTCTAGCCTGCACCGCCATTCAATGAGTTCATGGCTGAACATGCAACTTCAGTACCCCATTCCTGCTTTCTCACCATACCCCTTGATTCCCCTAGTAGTAAGGACTTCATCTAACTCCTTTTTGAATATATTTAGTGAATTGGCCTCAACAACTTTCTGTGGTAGAGAATTCCACAGGTTCACCACTCTCTGGGTGAAGAAATTCCTCCTCATCTCGGTCCTAAATGGCTTCCCCCTTATCCTTAGATTGTGTCCCCTGGTTCTGGACTTCCCCAACATTGGGAACATTCTTCCTGCATCTAACCTGTCTAACCCCGTCAGAATTTTAAACGTTTCTATGAGGTCCCCTCTCATTCTTCTGAACTCCAGTGAATACAAGCCCAGTTGATCCAGTCTTTCTTGATAGGTCAGTCCCGCCATCCCGGGAATCAGTCTGGTGAACCTTCGCTGCACTCCCTCAATAGCAAGATTGTCCTTCCTCAGGTTAGGAGACCAAAACTGTACACAATACTCCAGCACAAGGGACTGCTCCCTCTGTGATACCCTGGTCCACTTCTCAATCACCTCCAGCACCCCCTCCCCTTCCCATGGCACCTTCCCGTGTGCAAGCGCAGGAGATGCAACACCTGCCCTTTTACCTCCTCCCTTCCCACCATCCAGGACCCCAGGCACTACTTCCAGAGATTTACTTGTACTTCTTGCAATTTGCTGTACTGTATTTGCTGCTCACGGTGTGGTCTCCTCTACATTGGGGAGACCAAACGTAGATTGGGTGACCGCTTTGCAGAACACCTCCGTTCAGTCCCTAAGTGTGACCCAGAGCTTCCGGTTGCCTGTCACTTTAATTCTCTACTCCACTCCCACTCTGATCTCTCCATCCTTGGCCTCCTACACTGTTCCACTGAAGCTCAAATGTAAGCTCGAGGAACAGCACCTCATGTTTTGATTCGGCACTTTACAGCCTTCTGGACTCAACATCGAGTTCAACAATTTCAAGCCATAACCTTTGCCCTTATTTTTTTCACATGGCTGCTGTTGATGATTCACATTTACACCCTATCTAGATCCATCTTTTGTTTCTTAACTTGTCCCATTACCATCTCCTTTTGCCTCGCACCATCATCTCTTTTGTCATTTAATCTCTCCTGCCTTCCATCCTATCACAGACCTTCCCTTTTGTTCTTCCCTCCCCTCCCCCCTTTCCCTGCCCCTGCATTTGCTTAAGAATCTGTTACATCTCTAACTTTTTCCAGTTCTGACGAAGGGCCATCGACCTGAAACGTTAACTCTGATTCTCGCTCCACAGATATTACCTGAGCTGCTGAATATTTCCAGCATTTTCTGTTTTTATTATAGATTTTCCTCTCTTCTGTCCCTGCCAGACCATCACTGATCGCTGGCCACTGGCCACTGGCCACCTCATCCCCACCCACTGCATACAAATGCTGGTGATGGCAGGGGGCGGGGGGGGAGGAGGGGGGTAAGGATGGCTGAACACCTGGGGGGAAGCTGGCTTTCTTACCACCCCTCTGTCCAGTTACCATCCCTTTCTGGGACTACCTGGTGAAAGATTGGTAAGCCTGAGGTAAGGTTGGTAATGGCTCTGAACATCAAGATGGAGGGGGAAGGCCCATTAGGAACTTCCTCTACCTCTAGATGGGCATCAGCAGTAGGCCTCAGGCACGGCCAAAGCCAATTTAATTCCCCGTCCTTTGAGGCTCTTATGCTACTTTACGTTCAGCAGTGGAGGTCTTTTAGTGCCTCAGTGGTGATCCCACATGAGCAGTTATGTACTGTATGTACCTGTGAGTATGCTCACAGGTTTGTAGAGCTGTTGAGTTGCGAGTGGCTTAGCCAGTCGTGTGATGTTCACAAGACTCAATAAAACCCCAGCCAGTTAGGTTTAGGGGATCCACGGTGAGGCAGGCGATTGTGAGCCTGGTGGATGAACTGATAACGTGTGGTGTGATTGTTGAACCTTGGCTAGTAAACCAACTAGTTCTTAATAGCAATGTGTTGCTCTGAATTCTTAAGCAAAGAACCCATGAAGCAAATACATTACAGGTTACTTTCAGCATTGCGCTCCCTCTTGATGGCAGGAAGCCCACTGCGAACCCACCTCGCAAGGCCAATTACTCTAGGGTCGGCATGCTGGGCAGTTAGTCCCGTCCTCCACCACCCTGCCAAAAAGGGGGAAATTCCTCCTGCTGTCTTCATTGGACGTTAACTGTGACCAGAAGCCCAGGAACATGTGGGGTTGCTCTCAAGTTGGCGCTCGTTGCTTGCCAGAACTTGGCTCCCAACAAGTGAAGTGTTTAAAAGAAAGGGATGGAGGCGTCATGGTGAATGAAACGAGCCACCTTTCGAGCAGGTAGTTCTCTGAGGAGCCAACCGTTCAGCCATCCTGGAACCAGTGGGAGCCAATGTATCCCTTCGGATGTGCACAGTGTAGGGCCTCCCAGACACTGCATTGACATGCAGACCTCTTTGGTGATGGCCGTGCACCATTTGGAGGTTCCGCTGGTGAACACCATAGGTTGTCGCACAGATGCGTGAATGGTCACGTGGGTGATGACACCCGATAACCTGGCAATGCCACGTTTTTCATAATCTCAGTCTCGTGCTGCCATTGCCTCCTGGTGCTGAATTTCATATAGCCAGCAGCATCACTGAAAGGGATGAGCATTCCTCTGGTGTCATTGTGTGGTGACACTGCGAATGCCATTCTGATGGTTTCTCTGGTAAGTATTTCGACTGGAATCTTAATTGTGTACAAAAACAACGGCTATAAACAATGTTCCCGCGAAGGTGCACACGCGCAGCCATGCAGTGATCTGAAAGGTCCTGCTCACCAGCTTTTACATTTACAGCTGTGGCTCAGTGGGTAGCATACTCGCCTCTGAGTCACAAAATTGTGGGTTCAAGTCCCACTCCAGGAACTTGAGGCACATAAATCTAGGCTGACACTCCAGTGCAGTGCTGAGGGAGTGCTGCACTGTCGGAGGTGCCGACTTTCAGATGAAATATTAAATTGAGGCTCCGTCTGCTCTCTCAAGTGGACGTAAAAGATCCCACAACACTATTTCGAAGAAGAGCAGGGGAGTTAGCCCCCGGTGTCCTGGCCAATATTCATCCCTCAATCAACATAACAAAAAAAACAGATTATCTGGTCATTATCATGTTGCTGTTTGTGGGAGCTTGCTGTGCATTTCCCACATTACAACAGTGACTACACTCCAAAAATACTTCATTGGCTGTAAAGAGTTTTGAAATGTCCGGTGGTTATGAAAGGCGCTATATAAATCCGAGTCTTTCTTCCTTAAATAGCGTGCATGCGCAGAAATGTAAAGAGACCGTGCGTTACCAGAAACAGGCTGTACAGAACAAAGGGCAATTTGCAGGGAACATTGGCTGTAAACCTATCTTTGAGTGTCAGCGTAAAATGGCGCGAGAGTGAAACGGTATGTCTGTTTTGCACCCCGCTCGGTGACCCTTTCATAGAAACATAGAAACATAGAAAATAGGTGCAGGAGTAGGCCATTCGGCGTTTCGAGCCTGCACCATCAATCAATAAGATCATGGCTGATCGTTCACTTCAGTACCCCTTTCCTGCTTTCTCTCCATACCCCTTGATCCCTTTAGCCGTAAGGGCCATATCTAACTCTCTCTTGAATATATCCAATGAACTGGCATCAACAACTCTCTGTGGTAGGGAATTCCACAGGTTAACAACTCTCTGAGTAAAGAAGTTTCTCCTCATCTCAGTCCTAAATGGCTTACCCCATATCCTTAGACTGTGTCCCCTGGTTCTGGACTTCCCCAACATTGGGAACATTCTTCCTGCATCTAACCTGTCCAGCCCCTTAAGAATGTTATATGTTTCTATGAGAGCCCCTCTCATCCTTCTAAACTCCAGTGAATACAGGCCCAGTCGATCCAGTCTCTCCTCATATGTCAGTCCCGCCACCCCGGGAATCAGTCTGGTGAACCTTCGCTGTACTCCCTCAATAGCAAGAATGTCCTTCCTCAGATTAGAAAACCAAAACTGAACACAATATTCCAAGTGAGGCCTCACCAAGGCCCTGTACAACTGCAGTAAGCCCTCCCTGCTCCTATACTCAAATCCCCTTGCTATGAAGGCCAACACACCATTTACCTTCTTCACCGCCTGCTGTAACTGCATGCCAACCTACAATGACTGATGTACCATGACACCCAGGTCTGGTTGCACCTCCCCTTTTCCTAATCTGCCGCCATTCAGATAATATTCTGCCTTCGTGTTTTTGCCACCAAAAGTGGATAGCCTCACATTTATCCATATTATACTGCATCTGCCATGCGTTTGCCCACTCACCTAACCTGTCCAAGTCACCCTGCAGCCTCTTAGCGTCCTCCTCACAGCTCACACCGCCACCCAGCTTAGTGTCATTTGCAAACTTAGAGATTTTTGATAGAGAATTCAAACAGGCTGCAGAGTTGAGAAAGCACAGACCCCTGCCTACGTGAGAATTAGCACATTGCATTGAGCTATAACTCACGCTTGACATTTCAGGACTTTTGGCAGCGAGCCAATTATGGGCTAACAACATATCAATTGAGCCAATAAGGTCAAAGGGGGTGAGGTCACGATTGTAAATTGATCCAGGATAAGTACAACCATCTTTTGCCATGTGTTTTAGAAGGACAAAGGACCTGGCATAAAACCAGCAGTTTGTTGCAACTGCCAGAATAAAGTTATGTTAAACTATCAACGGAGTTCGCATCTCATTGAAAATTAAGAGATCTAACAATATTACACTCAATTCCTTCATCTAAATCATTAATGTATATTGTAAATAGCTGGGGTCCCAATTCTGAGTCCTGCGGCACTCCACCAGTCACTGCCTGCCATTCTGAAAAGGACCCGTTTATCCCCACTCTGCTTCCTGTCTGCCAACCAGTTCTCTATCCACGTCAGTACATTACCCCCAATACCATGTGCTTTGATTTTGCACACCAATCTCTTGTGTGAGATCTTGTCAAAAGTCTTTTGAAAGTCCAAATACACCAGATCCACTAGTTCTCCCTTGTCCACTCTACCAGTTACATCCTCAAAAAGTTCTAGAAGATTTGTCAAGCATGATTTTCCTTTCATAAATCCATGCTGACTTGGACCGATCCTGTCACTGCTTTCCAAATGTGCTGCTATTTCATCTTTAATAATTGATTCCAACATTTTCCCCACTACTGATGTCAGGCTAACCGGTCTATAATTACCCGTTTTCTCTCTCCCTCCTTTTTTAAAAAGTGGTGTTGCATTAGCTATCCTCCAATCCATAGGACCTGATCCAGATTCGATAGACTATTGGAAAATGATCACCAATGCATCCACTATTTCTAGGGCCACTTCCTTAAGTACTCTGAAACGCAGACTATCAGGCCCCAAGGATTTATCAGTCTTCAATCCCATCAATTTCCCTAACACAATTTCCCGCCTAATAAGGATTTCCTGCAGTTCCTCCTTCTCACTAGACCCTCGGTTCCCTAGTATTTCCGGAAGATTATTTGTATCTTCCTTCATGAAGACAGAACCAAAGTATTTGTTCAACTGGTCTGCCATTTCTTTGTTCCCCATTATAAATTCACCTGAATCTGACTGCAAGGGACCTACATTTGTCTTCACTAATCTTTTTCTCTTCCAATATCTATAGAAGCTTTTGTAGTCAGTTTTTATGTTCCCAGCAAGCTTCCTCTCATACTCTATTTTCCCCCTCCTAATTTCCCCCTCTTTGTCCTCATCTGCTGAATTATAAAATTCTTCCATTAAGAGGAGTTTGTATGGCTTTCGGGTGGGATGGGAGTGCGTGTATTGTGATGCACAAGTCATCACAACTGATCGATAGGCTGGATGGGACCAGTAGGTCTTTTCCTGTCCATCGCTTCTCGTATGTTTGTATGGTCGTAAAATTGGGCAGAGTGGATTCTGGTTCCAAGGCTGTATCATCCGTTTTGCATTGTTGTTCAAGACGGTTTTCACTCCGAACATGTTTAAAATTCATTTTGAGATGGTGCAAAAGTGAAACCTTCTTTCTGTGTTTACAATATTATCAGCACAACGCGACCGAAAAGAATCTTTACCCCCCCTCCATCACTTTGTGTTAATGGAAACTAAGTGCATGCTTTAGCTATAACTTAGAGCAATTTCACCCTCACAATGACCCTGAGAGGACAAATCTGTCTTTAAAGCACTAACGGTTTATAATTCCACCCCATCCCTTCGCTGAAGTCTTCCTTCCCCTCGATTTCAGTGAATTTAACTGCATCCAAGTGGCATTTAATGTGTTTATGAATCACCATCACAGAACATAAATGAGAGGTGCCATGGAAACTGAATACTCTCTGGTTGAGAGCAGTTGTCTCAGACACCCCTCTAGTCACTGAGCACTTTTTATCAAAATGCAGACCCATATTCCCTTGTCACTGACTGCCTAGACTTAGATTGCTGAGATATTAATCCAACTTTGGTGTTCTTAATCTCTCATTAATGTTTTTGCACCCTCAGGATTATGACAGAGCTAATCTTTTTGGTTTCTGTGCTGATTATGCGTGAAATAATTTCCATCTGCCTCCTTGGCATCTCAGCACTCTGAAGAAAAGCTGTTCGAGCATTTGTAAAAAGTACTGACAAAAGTATCTGGGGAGATAACTTCCTGGATGACATTATAGCTTGTATTGTAACATTTGCAAACTGTCCAAGGTCTCGCTAATCAGGGTAGCTGCCCTAAAACTCAGAAGGATGAGCAGGATTTGTTAGTATTAATATATTCCCAGAGTGCTGACATTATATTCCAAGAAGATCATCTGTGTCCTTTGGGATGCAGTAGTTTTGTACACGTTTGACTGGCTGAGAGTAATACATCTAAAATACATGGGTCAAAGTTTCATCAAACAGTCAGAAGGTTGTGGGTTCAAGCACAACTTCAGAGACTTGAGCACATAACCCACGCTGACGCTTCAGTGTACTGAAGGAGTGCTGCACTGTCAGAGGTGCCATCTTTCGGATTAGATGTTAAACCGAGGCCTCTACTGCCCTCTCAGGTGGACGTAAAAGATCCCACAGAACTATTCAGAGACGAGCAGGGGAGTTCTCTCAGTGTCCTGGTCAATATTTACCCTTCAACCAACATCAAAATAGATAATCTGGTCAATACCTCAATGCCGTTTGTGGGATGTTACTGTGCACAGGTTAGCTGTCGCATTCCCCTACATTACAACAGTGACGACACTTCAAAAGTCCTTTGAGGTGGAGAAAGGCGCTATAAAAATGCAAGTTCTTTCTTTCATCTAAGAGCTGTGGGAGTATAGAAAAATAAAGACATGGGCCATGTAAGCTGCTGGTCAAAACTATCATAAAGATAATTGGGGACGATTCTCGTATCTTTACTGCCACCGTTTGCGCTTAAAAACAAAGTGGTCATGGGACCAAGCGAGAATAGTTGACCCGCTGACTTGCCGTTAACCTTCTGCCTATTTTCGGGGAGACTTTGATCCTGGTACCCAGCGGTCTCACCACAAGCAGCCAAGGGCTTCATGACTATAACGTTGATGGGGGTCAAATGGTTGGAGTGGTTAGAATGTGGAACTTGCAACCATGGAGTGGTTGAGGGGAATAGTACAGATGTATTTAAAGGGAAGCTAGATAAACACGAGGGAAAAAGGAATGGAGGGATATGTTGATGGAGTGAGATGAAGTAAATCGAGTGGGAGCATGCTCGTGTCGAACATAAACATCAGCGTAGATCAAATGGCCTATTTCTGGGCTGTAAATTCTGTATAATTACAACAGTGACTATACTCTAAAAGTACTTCATTGGCTGTAAAGTGCTTTGAGATGTCCAGTGGTCGTGAAAGGCGCTATATAATAACAACAGCAACTTGTATTTATAAATCCAAGTCTTTCTTTCTTTCTATAACTCTATGGGCCCGAAATTCATCGACATACCGCCCACTAGCCCCGGCTTACAGCCCGCTTACCGTCCAAAAATACAAGTTTCGTCAAAAAACAGGTACATACCGCCGACTTACCGCTTGGTGGAAGATTCAACATTGACTTACCGCCGAGCGGTATGCACACCATGCACCATGTAGAATCGCCCGCATACCGCCCAAAAAGTGCAAGTTTCATGATATACCGCCAACATACCACCGGAGTTGGATACCGTCCTGGAGAACGTGGTTTTACTCGATCTTAAGTGGGCAGGAATGGGCGGTAGTGCTCGGTGCCGCCATTTTGAAATCGGGAACAGTCAGCAAAAGCAGCACTTTACAGTGACTTTACAGTGCGATTTAAAGTGGGAAAGGTATTTATATTGGTATCGAGTACATTATCAAGATAGAAGGCATTTGAGTTAATATTCTTTTAATTGAAAAATCATTTGAGTTCATCTCAGGATCTTTGAGGTGATTCTGGACAGTTAAAAAGAATGGGGCCTGTACTTATCTCAGCCTGTATTGCTGACTACTTGTCGAATGCAGGATCCAGATGGGAGAAGGTTTATTGAGCAGAATTATCAGGGTAATGGAGGAGGTCACATACTGATGATGGTGAGGAGGAGGCCTTACCCTCAAAGGATTTTCCGGGAGAAGCGCTCATACTTGGGCCTGACCGATCGACAGTGCATTCAAAGGCTGCGCTTCCGAAAAGAGATGATCAATGAGATTTGCCAACTCATTAAGGCAGACTTGCAACCCAGTACCACCAACATTACTGCACTCTCTGTCAAAACTTTTATGCATGCTGCTCTTTTTAGGCATTAGCTGGGGACATATGCTACTTATCGCTGTATTCGAGGAAACCGAAGCACTATATGCACGCCGGATGGAATTTATAAACTTCCCAATGACCAAGGAGGCACAGAGTGAGAGGGCTTTGGGTTTTGCACGCAATACCGGCTTCCCCAAGGTGCAGGGTGCTGTTGACTGTATCCATAGTGCCCTGCAAGCACCATTACAGGAGGTGGAGGTGTACTGAAACCATAAGGGATTCCACTCCCTCAACGTGCAGCTTGTCTGCGACCATACACAGTGTGTAATGGCAGCGAATGCCTACTTTCCAAGGAGCATCCATGATGCGCTCCTCTTGCGTGGGAGCACTGCGTCTGACCTGTTGAAGTCTGAGCCACAAGATAAATGCTGGATGCTGGGGGACAAAGGGTACGGCCTTGCCGCCTGGCTCCTGATCCCCCTGCGGGATCCTTAGACAGAAGCCGAGCAACTATATAATAAGAGCCATATAGCCACGCGTAATATTATCGAAAAGACAATTGGAGTGCTGAAGCAGCGCTTTCGATGTTTGGAACACTTGATGCAACACCACCCCGAGCAGGTTGCTCAGTTCACAGTGATGTACTGCATGTCGCATAATTTAGCGGGAACAGGAATTGCCACAGGGGACTGCGGGGCCACCTGAGGAGAGAGTGCAGGACACTGTGATATATTCACAGAGCACAGCACACACAGCTCCGAATATGACAGGCAGCTCTGTCGGAAGCCTCCGGAATCTGCCTGGTTCTGTTTAATTATTAACTCTGCAGTTGCAGTACACAATACGTCCACATCCACAATGTGGAGCTACAAACATTACAAGCTTACAGACATTACACTTCTCCCTCCTTAATGAAGAAGTTATTATAAAAAACATCATGCATAACTTTCATGTTTATACATAACTCAGGATATAAACTTATTTTTTTCCATATTGACAAATTTAACTTTACCACTTGTTTTCTGTTTCGAAGAGGATACCTTCGCTCTCGAACAGAACCTTCCAAACATGGTGTCGATTTCACACTCATTTGAGGCTCATCCTGAGGAACGTTTTCCTCCATGGAATTTCCTTGATTTTCCTGACTCGGACTCAGACTTTCATTCTGATTCTCTCCTGGATTTGTTGCCAGTACATTGGATTTAGGATTTGCAACTGGTGTATCAAAACTATCTGATGAGTCAGAAATAATTGAATCATTCCCACCTTCAACTCCTTCCAAGTCTGTAGGTAAAATATGATCAATATGAACAAACCTAACCTGTCCATTATCAAACATCTTTACTAAATATGTGCGAGGACCACATATCTTCACCACTCTTCCTGGTAACCACTTTAACCATTTATGGTGATGGTTCTTCACTCTCACCTTCTGGTTTAATTTCACACTTCTCTCTTTGACTCTACCTCTATCATGATTCTCTTTCTGTCTTAATTGTGTCTCTTCTATGGACTGTGCCAAATTTGGTTTTAACAACGAGAATCTGGTTCGTGGCTGTCGTTTGAGAAACAACTCTGCTGGTGTTCTACCAGTAGTTGTATGAGGAGTATTTTGATATGTAATCAAAAAATTAGCCCATTTGTGATCCAATGACAACTGTCGTTTCCTTGGATTTGGATCTAACATTTGTTTTATGAGGCACGTTTTACAATTTTTACAGTGTGCTCTGCTGCACCATTCGAAGCAGGGTGGTATGGTGGAACCTTGGTATGTTTCACACCATTTTTGCTTGTGAATTGTGCAAATTCTTCTGAATGAAATTGTGGTCCATTATCCGAAACAATTTCTTCAGGGAGGCCAAATGAAGAAAATAATTTTCGTAAAATGTCCAATGTTTTACTTGTTATTTTCCAAATTTGAAACACCTCAACCCACTTCGAATAGCTATCAATCACAATGAACAATTGTTGTCCTTCTAACTCAGCAAAATCAATATGTAGCCTTGCCACACCCTGGGAGGCCATTTCCATGGCTGTAATGGTACTGGTGGTGGTTGCTTGCTTACCGATTGAAATGTCATACACTGACTCACGATGTACTCTATATCTTTATCAAGACCTGGCCACCATAAATAACTGCGTGCAAAACTCTTGGTCAAGCACATTCCTAGGTGCTGGTCATGGAGGTCTCCTAATAATTTGGACCTGGATTTATTTGGTATAACCACTCTTGCACCCCACATGATACAATCTTTATCGACTGATAATTCATTCCCACGTATGAAGAATGGATGTATATCTTTGTCTGTTACCTGGTTTAGCCATCCATTTGCAAAATACACATACACCTTTGACATCACTGGATCACGTTTGGTTGCTCTACTAATCTCTTCAGCTGTGACTGGCAGTTCATCAATGTATGAAAAATAAAACACTTCTTCCCTATCGGGTGTAACTTGTGATGGGGAAGGCAATCTAGACATTGCATCAGCCTTACTGTGATCAGCTGATCGTCTGTATTCAATATCATATGTATATGCTGACAAAATCAAAGCCCATCTCTGCATTCGGGCTGCAGCTAATGTTGGAACTGGGGACTTTGGATGGAGGATTGCTGTTAGAGGCTTATCATCCATAACGATGGTAAACTTACGACCATACAAGTATTTGTGAAACTTCTTGACCCCAAAAATTAATGCCAAAGCTTCCCTTTTGATTTGCGCATAATTACTCTCACTGGCACTGAGAGTGCGTGAAGCAAAAGCAATTGGTCTCTCCTCCCCACTATGTGATACATGAGAGATCACTGCCCCAACTCCATACGGAGAGGCATCACATGCTAGCTTAATCTTCTTAGATATGTCATATTGAACTGACATGGTGCTCTCTACCAATTTGCTTTTACACTCCTTGAATGCTGTATCGCATTCTTTTGACCACTTCCAATGGACCTGTTTTTTCAAAAGTTCATTCAGTGGATGTAATACTGTAGCCAAATTTGGTAGGAACTTCCCATAATAGTTCAAAAGACCCAAGAATGAACGAAGTTCAGTGACATTCAGTGACAGTGACATTCCATGGTTGGATGTAAACCATCTTTGTCTACTCTGTACTCTAAGTACTCCACTGAGTTTTTAAATAACTCACACTTATGAGCAGACACTCATACTCTGTGCTTCTCTAGCCATTTGAGGACTTCATTCAATATGTTATTATGAATTTGCCCATTTGGTGCTGAAATTAGTATGTCATCCAAATAACATACTACCCCTTAAATACCTTGCAAAATCTGGTTCATCACCCCTTGGAATATGGCAGGGGTGGAAGACACTCCAAACGGTAGCCTATTAAATTGATATAGGCCTACATGAGTATTTCTAGTCAAACATGACTTGGACTTCTCATCTAGTTCAAGCTGCAGGTATGCATTCGTAAGATCCAGTTTTGAGAAGATCTGGCCACCTGTCAGTGTTATGAACAAATCTTCTATATTCGGCAATGTATTGGGGACATTACCCTCTAGAACCTGGTTTATGGTTACTTTATAATCACCACACAATCTTACCTTACCATCGGACTTAGGTACAACAACAGTGGGTGTAGCCCAATTACATCGATCTAGCTTACAAATAATGTTCTCAGTCTCTAGCCTTTTGAGTTCTTGCTCAACTTTCTCCTTGAGTGCATATGGTATGGAACGTGGCTTGTAGTAAACCGATCTAGCATCCTTCTGTACCCTGACACTCACCTTGAGGCCTTGGATCGGACTGCCCATTTCACAGAACACCTTCGGATACTTCTTGATAACCTCATTCGTTGATGAAAATCTCGCTTCCACACAGAAAATCTTACTCCAATCCAGCTTCAGTGAACTCAACCAATTTCTTCCTAGTAAGAGAGGCTTGTCTCCTTTCACTACTATTAGAGGCAAGTTGTGAAATTGATCTTTATATTTCACCGGTACGGTGATATGACCTACCACAGGAATTTTCTCTCCCGAGTAGCCTCGCAGCTCTATCTTGGATTTCTCCAGTTGGAAATCACGCAATTTGTCGAGGTACAGTGACCCTGGTACTACACTCACGGATGCACCCGTGTCAACTTCCTTTGGTATCTTGAATCCCGCAACATCTATGTGGATTTTGATGCTTTCTGAATCGCTGTCCATTAACCTCGTGCTCCTGATGACGTGTAACTCTAACATCTCCTCGTCCTGTTGTTGTTCTTCCATGCTACGTAGTCTCTTGGGATTTCTACTCATAGCTTTGAACGCTGGACTCATAGCTTTAAAAGCTGGTTTACCCTTCAGTCAGCATGCCTTCGCAAGATGCCCAGTCTTTCTGCAGAAGAAACACTCTGCCTTCACGTATGGACAACTTTGAGCAATGTGTTGTCCCAGGCACCTATAGTATGACTTCGACGCTCTGTTAGAATTTCCAATTTCTGAGACTTTGGGCCCCCACCATCTTTTACTTTGAACCTGCAGGTGATTTACCTTGGCTGACTGACGACCGTAATTATTATTTAATTCTCGGGAATATTGTTCGGCCATGCCCATTGATCTCGCTGTCTGACAAGCAATCTCAAAAGTCAAGCCATCCGTCGTCAATAACTTCCTTCTGATCACATCATTTTTCACCCTACAAACAAAACGATCCCGTAATGCTCGTTTTTGAAAGTTTCCAAAATGACAGTGCATTGGTAGCTTTTTTAATGCTACGATGTAATCACTGATACTTTCATCGGACTTTTGATTCCGAATCCCGAAACGATAGCTTTCAACAATTTCTAATGGTTTGGGGTGTTATAGTGCTGCTCCAGCTTCGTTAAAATCTCTAAGTGTTGTGTCCTTTGGCTCGTCAGGCACAAGCAGATTTACCAGAGTGTCATACAATTCAGGATCTGCCGCCAATAAGAAGATCGCTCTCTTACATTCGAACACAGCCCAGTTCTGGACTGCATTGTCTGGAATTTCCATTATGTTATTTGCAGTGAAATACATTTCTAACTGATCATTCCCCCAAATGTCCCAATACACCTGCCATTTTAATCTCTAGCTGTTCACACCATGTGCTTATTTTACCTCGGATTTTGTAGCTTTTTTCCAAAGACAGAAACTTCCAAAGTCTCTCTGTCAGCTGGCTGAATCCTTCACCAACAAAATTTAAGCTTTAAATCATCCGAAAAATCCCATCTCATCGCCAAATGTGATATATTCACAGAGCACAACACACACAGCTCCTAACATGGCAGGCAGCTCTTTCGGAAGCCTCCGGAATCTGCCTGGTTCTGTTTAATTATTAACTCTGCAGTTGCAGTACACAATACGTCCACATCCACATTGTGGAGCTACAAACATTACAAGCTTACAGAGACGGAGGAGGAAGAAGAGGAAAATGAAGGGGATGAGGAAGAGCTTCCATATGGTCCTATGGCACCACCACCCACCCACCCGCCCCCCGGCTCAAACCACAGCGGTGGGCATGTAGAGCCAAATTGTTACGTCAGCAGCTCATAAATGAACACTTTGCTTGAATGTGGAGAGCTGCGTTTTAGGACCCTGATGACTGTTACCCCAAAGGTTTGACACTGTACAAGAGTACTTAAATTTAATTCAAACGTTTATGTAAAAATGTAAAAAATTTACAACAATTATAAAACTTTGTAAAACTTATAACGATAACTTTGAACAACTGTAACAACTTTAACCACTTTAATCACTTGAAATAAACTTTTAAAAATCAAACTTCAATATTTTAAATTAACAATGAACACTTGACTACAACAAAGTACCCTTTACTGTCCTCGACCTCAACTGTGTAATATCATGGGGGCTAAATTGGATAGCCCCCGAAAATGGGGCAGAGTTGACAAGCGGCGTACACAAAGCAATGTGCATGTAGTCAATGGCACCCTGCACCACGGGGAAACCTGCAATCCTTGCAAACCCTCGTGTTCGCTCCGCCTGCTTCTCTCTGGCAAGAAGGAATGAAATGAAGATATCTCTCTTTGAATAGAGAGCCTCAGTGACCTCCCTTCTGCAACAGTGCACTGCAAACTGAGAGATATTGCTAATATCTCCAGGAACAAGCCAGATGCGTAAAAAGTTCATAGCCACAGTCACCTTCACAGCCACTGGCAATGTGATCCTTGCCCTGCTCTGAGGTTGGAGTTATGGCTGCAACAGTTGGCAGATTTCAGTGACGACCTCCTTAGTGAAGTGCAGACATCTCGAACATTGGTCGTTGCTGAGGTTTAGATAGGAAAATTGCTCCCAGAACACCCTAGGGCTGAGAGCCCTTCTCCTCCACCTCCTCCCTCTTCTAGCAGCTTGTCCTGCTCTACGTGGCCTCTGCTTATTCTCCCAGTCATGCTCGATTCCAAGAGGAATGCCTGCTAGTGTACCCATGTCTGGCAGCAACTGGTTTGTGCAGAAGCCTTGAAGTCAGCCAAAAGTCCTGCCACATTACACCCTGGCCACTTTTGAAACTTGAAGCAAATATGGAAAGCACCAAAAAAGTGTGGAACCGTAGCAACAGCCAAGGGAAATAAACCAGCAATGAACAGGCATTTGATAAGGTGCCACATAAAAGGTTACTGCACAAGATAAAGGTTCACGGGGTTGGGGGTAATATATTAGCATGGATAGAGGATTGGCTAACTAACAGAAAACAGAGAGTCGGGATAAATGGTTCATTCTCTTGTAAGCATTCAGTAACTAGTGGTGTGCCGCAGGGATCAGTGCTGGGACCCCAACTATTTACAATCGATATTTACAACTTGAAAGAAGGGACTGAGTGTAATGTAGCCAAGTTTGCTGATGATACAAAGATGGTCTGGAGGGCCAGGACCACAAACTTAGTGGTGCCTTTCTGGGCGCGTTGCTCAACTGAGCACACATTCTGCATTGCCGTACACAGGACTCTAAGTCAGAGTCGATACCGGGCCACCACACGTGGCATCTGGCTATCGCTTTCATCATTACTATACCCGGTGTGTGCTGTGGAGATCTGAGATGAACGTCTCCCTGTCCTTTTTGGGTAGCACTATGCGGTTACCCCACAATAGGCAGTCTGCCTGAATGGACAGCTCGTCCTTTAGCTGCTGGAACGGCTTGATTAGCTCTTGCATTTCAACGGGGATGCTGGCCCAGCTCCCATGCAGTACACAGTTTTTTAACTAGGGACAGCAGAGGATCTTGGCTGGTCCAAGTCCTAATCTGGCAGGCCGTGACAGGCGATTTATCATTTTCAAACGCTTCCATGACCATCAACAAGTCTGCGGGCTGCGCCACCATCAACAAGTTTGCAGGCTGCGCCATTTCCACTACCAATGGTAGCCGACTGAGAGCATCCGCACAGTTCTCGGTGCCTGGCCTGTGGCTGATGGTATAGTTATACGATGATAGCGTGAGTGCCCACCTTTGTATGCGGGCTGAGGCATTAGTATTTATCCCCTTGTTTTCAGCGAACAGGGATATGAGGGGCTTGTGATTGGTTTCCAGTTCAAATTTGAGGCCAAACAGGTACTGATGCATTTTCTTTACCCCGAACACACACGCTAATGCCTCTTTCTCAATCATGCTGTAGGCCCTCTCGGCCTTAGACAAGCTCCCGGAGGCATAGGCGACATGTTGTAACTTCCCCACAACGTTAGCTTGTTGTAATACACACCCGACTCCGTACGACGACGCACCACATGCTAGCACAAGTCTTTTACATGGGTTATACAATACAAGCAGCTTGTTGGAGCATAAAATGTTTCTGGCTTTCTCAAAAGTAATTACTTGTTTTTTTTCCCCATACCCAGTTCTTACCTTTACACAATAACACATGTAGGGGCTCTAAGAGGGTGCTTAACCCCGGTAGGAAGTTACCAAAATCGTTGAGTCCCAGGAACGACTGCAGCTCCATGATGTTCTGTTTTCCTGATAGCCTCTGTCTTGGCGTCTGTGGGCCGAATACCGTCTGCCGCGATCTTTCTCCCCAAAAGCTCCGCTTCTGTTGCCATGAAGATGCATTTCGACCTCTTCAGCCGCAGCCTTACGCGATCCTGTCGCTGGAGGACCTCCTCCAGGTTTTGTAGGTGCTCGACGGTGTCCTGACCCATGACCAATATGTCGTCCTGAAAAACCACCATGCGTGGTACCAACTTGAGTAGGCTCTCCATGTTTCTCTAGAAGATCGTTGCAGCCAATCGAATTCCAAATGGGTATCTGTTGTAGGTGAACAGTCCCTTGTGCGTGTTGATGCAGGTGAGGCCCTTCGAAGACTCCTCCAGCTCCTGCGTCATGTAGGCCGAAGTCAGGTCGAGCTTTGTGAACGTTTTGCCTCCTACCAGCGTCGCAAATAGATCGTCGGCCTTAGGTAGCAGGTATTGGTCATGTAGCGAGAAACGATTAATATTTACTTTATAATCGGCGCAACTCCTGACCGTGCCATCACTTTTGAGTACTGGAACAATCGGGTTGGCCCACTCGCTGAATTCCACTGGGGAGATGATGCCCTCGCATTGCAGCCTGTCCAGCTCGATTTCCACTCTCTCCTTCATCATGTGAGGTACCGTTCGCGCCTTGTGGTGAATGGGTCGTGCCTCTGGGACCAAGTGGATCCACACCTTCGCCCCGGAAAAGTTTCCAATGCCTAGCTCCAAAAGTGAAGGAAATTTGTTACGAACCGGGGTACATGAGGCCTCATCGACATGTGATAGCGCTCGGATGTCATCCCAGTTCCAGCGGATTTTGCCCAGCCAGCTCCTTCCAAGCAGTGTGGGGCCATCACCCAGGACAATCCAGAGTGGCAGTTCATGCACTGTGCCCTCGTAGGTGACCTTAACCATGGCGCTGCCCAGGACAGTGATGAGCTCTTTGGTGTACGTTCTCAGTTTCGTGTGGATGAGGTTCAGGGCTGGTCTGAGTGCCTTGTTGCACCACAGTCTCTCAAACATCTTTTTACTCATGATGGATTGGGTTAGCCATTTTACATTTAGCATTATAGGTGGACATTTCGTCGAAAATGTGTGCACCCCGTGTACTTCAGCTTCTGCCTCCTCTCTCTCAGGCTCGAAATTGCTTTGATCCACCATGGACCGATCTTCCTCTGCCAGCAGGTTTTGCAGAGCTGGCAGCTCACCTGCAAGCTCGCTGGAGGTGCCCCATTGTTCCACAGCTCTTGCAAACATACCCTTTGAAGCGGCATGAATAGGCTGAATGGAAGCCGCCACAATGCCAAACAAGTTGTGAATTGCCTTGTATTCATCCTCTGTTGGGGACTCTGAGTCATCTGGTCACCTGAGGCCTGCTGGCAGTTGCAGACTCGTGGTTTCTGCCCTGTACATTTCTGCTCGCAAACACAGTTCCAGCTAATTCATGAACATTGCTAGCACTTGGTGTGCTGAGAGATTTATTTGGTTTTATCACTGGTGGACATAAACGCCTGTGCTATTGCAATGGCCTCACTGAGGGTCGGTGTCTCTACAGTCAAAAGTTTTCGAAGGATGGTCTCGTAGCCAATGCCCAGTACAAAAAAGTCTCTGAGCATTTGCTCCAGGTAGCCATAAATTCACATTGTCCTGCAAGTCGCCTTAGCTCGGCGACGTAGCTCGCCACTTCCTGACCTTCAGATCGCTGGCACGTGCAGAACCGATACCTCGCCATTAGCACGCTCTCCCTCAGGTTAAGATGCTCCCGAACCAGTGTACACAGCTCTTCATATGACTTATCTGTGGGTTTCACCGGAGCCAGAAGATTCTTCATGACCCTGTCGGTCGGTGCCCTGCAGACCGTGAGGAGGACCGCTCTCCTTTTTGCAGCGCTTCCTTCTCCGTCCAGCTCATTGGCTACAAAGTACTGGTCTAGCCGTTCGATATAGGATTCCCAGTCCTCACCCTCCGAGAACTTCTCCAGGATGCCCACAGTTTGCTGCATCTTTGTGTTGGATTCGTATACTCGTCGCCAGTTATTGTGTTCCTAACACAGATGAGATTGCACACAGGGAGGTTAAAGTAACAGTGACCTCAGTCTTTAATAAGACACTCCAGAGTGAGGAACGGCTTATATACAGTGCTCCCAAGGGATGCTGGGATCCCTTGGGACTTCAGGGGATGCGCTCCCTGGTGGCGGAACATGGGAGTGCATGTTTTACAGATACACAACAGATAGTATGCAGGTACAGCAAGTGATCAGGAATTCCAATGGAATCTTGGCCTTTATTGCAAAGGAGATGGAGTATAAATCAGGAAAGACTTGTTACAGCTGTACAGGGTATTGGTGAGGCCACACCTGGAATACTGCGTGCAGTTTTGGTTTCCATATTTACGAAAGGATATACTTGCTATGGAGGCAGTTCAGAGAAGGTTCACTCGGTTGATCCCGGGGATGAGGGGGTTGACTTATGAGGAAAGGTTGAGTAGGTTTGGCCTCTACTCATTGGAATTCAGAATAATGAGAGGTGATCTTATCAAAACGTATAAGATTATGAGGAGGCTTGACAAGGTGGATGCAGAGAGGATGTTTCCACTGATGGAGGAGACTAGAACTAGAGGGCATGATCTTCAAATAAGGGGCCACCCATTTAGAACTGAGATGAGGAGAAATTTCTTCTCTTAGAAGGTTGTGAATCTGTGGAATTTGCTGCCTCAGACAACTTTGGCAGCTGGGACATTAAATAAGTTTAAGACAGAAATAGACAGTTTCTTAAACAATAAGGGAATAAGGCGTTATGGGGAGTGGGCAGGGAAGTGGAGGTAAGTCCATCATCAGATCAGCCATGATCTTATTGAATGGCGGAGCAGGCTCGAGGGGCCGTATGGCCTACTCCTGCTCCTATTTCTTATGTGTTTATGTTCTTATTAACATGTATAGAGGATTGGCTAACCAACTGAAAACAGAGAGTCAGGATAAATGGTTCATTCTTGCGTTTGGCAATCAGAAACTAATGATGTGCAGCAGGGATCAGTGCTGGGACCCCAATTATTTACAATCTATATTAACAACTTGGAAGAAGGAACTGAGCATAATGTAGCCAAGTTTGCTGACAATACAAAGATGGAAGGAAAAGCATTGTGTGAGGAGGACACAAAAAATCTGCAAAAGGACATAGACAGACTAAGTGAGTGGGCACATATATGGCAGATGGAGTATAATGTTGGAAAGTGTGAGGTAATGCAATTTGGCAGAAAAAAAATCAAAGAGCAGGTTATTTTTTAAATGGAGAGAGATTGCAAAGTGCTGCAGTACAGCTGGACCTGAAGGTACTTGTGCAAGAAACACAAAAGATTAGTATACAGGTACAGCAAATGATCAGGAAGACCAATGGAATCTTGACCTTTATTGCAAAGGGGATGGAGTATAAAAGCAGGGAAGTCTTGCTTCAGTTATACAGGGTATTGGTGAGGCCACTCCTGGAATACTGCGTGCAGTTTTCGTTTCCACATTTACAAAAGGATATACTTGCTTTGGAGGCAGTTCAGAGAAGGTTCACAAGGTTGATTCCAGAGATGAGGGGGTTGTCTTATGAGGAAAGTTTAGAACATAAGAACATAAGAATTAGGAACAGGAGTAGGCCATCTAGCCCATCGAGCCTGCTCCGCCATTCAAAAAGATCATGGCTGAGTAGATTGGGCCTCTACTCATTGGAATTCAGAAGAATGAGAGCTGATCTTTTCGAAGCGTATAAGATTATGAGGAGGCTTGGCAAGGTGGATGCAGAGAGGTTGTTTCCACCGATAGGGGAGACTAGAACTAGTGGGCAAAATCTTAGAATAAGGGCCGCCCATTTAAAACTGAGATGAGGAGAAATTTCTTCTCTCAGAGGGTTGTGCATCTGTGGAACTCACTGCCTCAGAGAGCTGTGGAAGCTGGGACATTGAATAAATTTAAGACAGAAATATACAGTTTCTTAAACAATAAGGGAATAAGGGGTTATGGGGTGCGGGCAAGGAGGTAGACCTGAGTCCATGATTAGATCATCATGATCGTATTGAATGGCGGAGCAGGCTCGAAGGGCCGTATGGCCTACTCCTGCTCCGATTTCTTATGTTCTCATGAGCCTGCAATTAGTTGATGATCCCTTTAAATAGTGGGGTCCTTTGTGGTGCTTAATGCATGTTCAGCTGTGCGAGGTTAAGAAGGGGTGTTGGCTGGATCGTGGAACTCCAAAATAACAGTGCTAGCATCAAATCAGCGTGCACATCATTATCTGCCTGCTCTGCATACTTTCTGCGCACGTTAAGTGCGCGTGTCCTAACTTCTTTACCAAGATGGCGCCTGCCGCGTTTCGCATCAGAATTGTGCACATGCGCCGCAGACACCATTTCTGAACCCTAAAAGCACTCGTAGTGGCCAAAATATGGGCACTACTTAGCTCAATTTTGCCCCAAGCTTTCTGGTTATGACACTATTTTGAGTCTGCTCTATTTAGCCTTTACAACCATGGAATAAAAGATAGCTTAAAAATTCAGTTCTTATTAACTTCCTCCAATAATTCTGTGACCTATTAAAGTTCTGTAATAAAACAACTTTTAGTGATTATGGCTTTTAAATTTTCCAGCTCATAAATGTATTTCTTGTGTTATGGGCATTTTTTGGTGAAGACCAGCATTTATTACCCATCCCTGATTGCCCTTGTGAGCCGTTTTCTTGAACAGCTGCAATCCAGATGATGAAGGTACTCCCACAGTGCTGTTAGGGAGGGAGTTCCAGTATTTTGACCCAGTGACAATGAAGGAACGGTGATATATTTCAAGTGAGAACATTGTGTGACTTGGAGGTGGTGGTGTTTACATATGCCTGCTGCCCTTGTCCTTCTTGGTGGTAGATGTCGCAGGTTTGGGAGCTGCTGTTGAAGAAGCCTTGGTGAGTTGCTGCAGTGCATCTTGTAGATGGTACACACTGCAGCCACGGTACACCGGTGGTGGAGGGAGTGAATGTTGAAGGTGGTGGGTGAGGTGCCAATCAGGTGGGCTGCTTTGCCCGGGATGGTGTCGAATTTCTTGAGTGTTGTTGGAGCTGCACTTATCCAGGAAAGTGGACAGTATTCCATCACACTCCTGACTTGTGCCTTGTAGGTGGTGGAAGAATCAAGAGCTGAGTCACTTGCCTCTGACCTGCTCTTCTGGCCACAGTATTTACGTGCTGGTCTCGTCAAGTTTCTGGTCAATGGTGACTCCCAGGATATATATGGTGGGGGATTCGATGATAGTAATGCCATTGAATGTCATGGGGCGGTGGTTAGACTGTCTCCTGTTGGAGATGGTCATTGTCTGGCACTTGTGTGGCACGAATGTTACTTGCCACTTATTAACAAAAGCCTGAATGTTGTACAGGTCTTGCTGCATGCAGGCATGGACTGTTTCATTATCTGAGGAATTGTAAATGGAGCTGAACATAGTGCAATCATCAGTGAACTTCTGACCTTATGATGGTAGGAAATTCATTGTTGAAGCCGTTGAACATGGACACTGTGCTGAGGAACTCCCGCAGCAATGTCCTGGAGTTGAGATGATTGGCCTCCAACAGCCACAACCATCTTCCTTTGTGTTAGGTTTGGCTCCAGCCAGTGGAGAGTTTTCCCCTTGGTCCCAATTTTACTGGAGCTCCTTGGAACCATGCTCAGTCGAATGCTGTCTTGATGTCAAGGACAGTCACTCTCACTTCAAGTCTGGAATTCAACTGGGGTTCACGTTTGGACCAAGGCTGAAATGGGGTCTGGAGCCGAGTGGGTCTGGCAAAACCCTAAACTGAGCATCGGTGAACAGGATCTTGGTGAATACGTGCCGCTTGATCGTGCCGTTGACAACTCCGTTCAATACTTTGCCAAGGATTGAGAGTAGGTTGGATTTAGCCTGCTTTTTGTGGACAGGACATACCTGGGCAATTTTGCACATTGTCAGGTAGATGCCTCTGCTGTAGCTGTACTGGAACAGCTTGGCTAGTTCTGGAGCACAGGTCTTCAGTGCTACAGTACGGATGTACTCGGAAACCTTTGGCTGAGTGCCTGGCAGCACCGTGTGTTGGTACCGGCAGATGTAGCACCACGAACACGCTCTCCTTTCACCCTCCTTTCACTGCTCATCACACAGTCTCTGACTCGTTCTAACCCAAAACTGTGGCACCCCTGATCCCTCTCTCTCTCTCCCCTACCCCACCCGTCTTCCCTTCCTCTTACAGTATTCAGGTTTCTAAAGCCACGCTTTCAGTCACCCACCTGTTTTCTAATTTATCTCCTATTTTCTCAACCTGACCAAAAGTGACTTTATGCACCCTAAAGGGTGGATGGACTCCCCGAAAAAGACACGGGATTCTCATGGATAAAGAGGTGCGCTGATAATACAGGGCTACAAAAACATTTCCCAATTTCCCGTATGGCGAGTCTGGGCCTCGGTGCTCGTTTCCGGGTGTGGTTTGAAGTAATATTCTGGGTTTACTTTATCAGTGCTGTTTAATATTTTGTATAACTCAATGAAGACGCCACAGTACTTTCCGACATTCTCTGCCCACCTGGTATTTTTACCCCTGCACCCCACCCCACCTCACGTAACAGCATTTTCTCTGTTAAAATGAAGCTG
This sequence comes from Pristiophorus japonicus, assembly GCF_044704955.1. Lineage (NCBI taxonomy): Eukaryota > Metazoa > Chordata > Chondrichthyes > Pristiophoridae > Pristiophorus > Pristiophorus japonicus. The sequence continues at coordinate 354,810,949 of NC_091978.1, forward strand.
AATTTTCCACTAGGTGGCCCTCTGTCAGGAGCTCAGTGTAACAGAGATTTTCCACTCATAGGGGAAACTAAAACTAGGAGACATAGTCTTAGAATAAGGGGCCGCCCATTTAAAACTGAGATGAGGAGAAATTTCTTCCCTGAGGGTTGTAAATCTGTGGAATTCTCTGCCCCAGAGAGCTGTGACATTGAATATATTTAAGGCGGGGATAGACAGATTTTTGAGCGATAAGGGAGTAAAGGATTATGGGGAGCGACCAGAGAAGTGGAGCTGAGTCCATGATCAGATCAGCCACGATCTTATTGAATGGCGGAGCAGGCTCGAGGGGCCAAATGGTCTACTCTTGCTCCTATTTCTTATGTTCTTAACATAATTACGCCCATTTTATGGGCCAAAAACAGATGACCAATTTAGCAGGTCAGAGGTCTGTGCACGACCTGCACAGGCACGTGATCGGGGTCTTTTATTTAGGTGGCCCTGGTGGCTGCTTAAAATGAGTGCAAGACTCATTTTAATATTTAAATAATTTCAGACCCAGATTGGTAAATTGGTTGGCCCTAGTTAGAGCTTGTGATGTGCGAGTTCTGACTGACAGGTCTTCAGCAGCCTGACCAGCAGTCTGTAAAGGGACCTCTGGAGGCTGCTCGAGAAAAAGGCCCAAAAATGTGGAGTTGGAGAGAGTAGGAGTGCTGCTCCTGACTCCACAAAACTGTGGGCCGGTACCTGTGTATCTGGAGTGTGATGGGCTAGCCAGACACAAGGCTGTTCTAGATAGGTAGATTTAATATACATAACTTTACATATAGATATATCTATGCATATAAAAATCACTATGTAATATATATGTTCTAAATAAAATGCCGAATTAATGGGCCAAAGATTGCGTTGGGAAGCATACTTCGGAGTACACCTCTGACCCACGAAAGGAATGCACACCTACCTGATGGCAGCAAGGCTGTGAAAACGTATGGTCTGACATTACGAGGTGAGGGGGCAGAGTAATGGCCCACAGATCCCAGGGACACAGGCAGAGCGGGAGAGTACCTGGGATCCAGCGGGCCTGGTCCTCCAATCAAAAAAACATCATTCGATTTGAATCATTTCCAAAGGGAACCTTGCAATCAGATTCAATGGAATCCGAAAATCAGATTTAATTACAATTTACAGGATTGGAATTTAATTGCTAATTAGCTTCATTTCACCAACCTCACTAAAAATGTAACTTTTTGATAATTTTTGACATCATTAAAACTCTCATCCGGATTAATATTTGCAGAAACAAATTTGATAGTGTCTGTGTATAATTTCCAAAGTGAAAATGTTAAATTAATGTTTGAGGTATCCCCTTACACTGACACAAACAGGCCTTGTGCCTGTTGGCATCAACCGCAACATTTCCATACGCAATTGCTGGGCAGTCAGTGGGTAAATAGCCCACCTCTGCATCAGCGATTGCGTTTTTGTGGGCCATGTGGATGGCCTGTCAACGCGTACGTTGACAGATCGGAATTTCCGGATTTCGCGCACGTGCAAGTGGATGTAGAAATCCTGAACTTGCGGTGAATTTAAAAGGCGGTATGGTGGCATACTCTGAGTGTAGTCCGCCATACCTACCCCAAAATCTGGGCCAATATGTATGGAAGCAGAAACATTGCTTGCAGCATGAAAGAGATGAACCCTGGTCCATTTTTCAATCGTGTCACTGGTGCAGTTCCCATTGAATTAGCGATCAGGACGAACCAATTACTGTCGTTTTATCTGTGCCAAAGTCACAAGTTTGTAATGTGTTTTACTCTTGGATCGCTTTCGCCGCACTGGGTTTAATTGGAAGGTGCTGAATGTTATCTTTTATTGTCTAAATGTCTTTTGCGCTGTCTGTCTTGCTACGCACCGCAGTGCTTGCTGGCTCTCTTCGAAAGTGTCAACTGTTGAGTGTAGGCTTCTGCTATGAACTCCCGCCTGTGGTGTAGATGTGCGGGTTTTGTTGGCCCTGCGCTAACTACCAGGCAGCACAAACAGCAGAGATGGGCAAAGGTTCCCATGCCGCTCTGTTTAGTTCTTATTTGGAGCTGTGTTGAGTGGGCAGGTGCAGAGCAGAGACTTCCCAGGAGGTTAGATGGGTTCCCTGGTCCCAGGCTAGGGCGGCATTGGCGGAGCCTTGAGAACTGCAGGGGTCAAGCCAGGCGGTAAAAGAAAGAGGCTTAAAAATACAAATATCAAGTTTACAAAAATGTGTGCTTACATGTTTGTACATATCACAATCCATGCTGTCCGTTACTGGTCTGCGCTCATTGAATACTGCTACCGTGCCAACATAAACCTGGGCGGCAGCAGGTTTGAAAAGATCGAGTCAGCAATGCGCGGGTAAGGACCCTGGCTCACTGTATTGGAGCTGAACTGAAGGAGACATTGGGCTGGAAATTGTGGCCTCACCGGGGGGCGTACGATGTGCACACACACCCGGCAAGACCTCGCAAATGCCGGTTTTCGGTGCGCAATGCGCATGCACCGAGAACCAACTTTTACGATCTGTCAAAATCCCCGCAGGAAGGACATCCGTGGGGCTATTTGCCCAGCGAATGTCCTTCAAACTCTTACGCCTGATAAGAGTTTTAAAACATAGAAAAATTAAATTTAATCACTTATTTTTATATTAAAAAACCCTGCCCATTAAGGTAAGTTTATTTTTAATCCTATGAAAAAAAAATTCATGAAAATATTTTTTTATATAAAATAATTAAAATTTAAATTAATTTTAAATATGAGTTTTTTTTTAATTGTGTTGTGTTTCTTGTTTTTTAGGGGTATTCTCATTGATAGTAATAGGAGGTTGTACAAACGGAGTTCCCATTATTATCAATGAGAATACTGTACTACATAGTGATTGGTGGTCCAGGCCCACATGATCCCAGGATACGAATACAAACCTGGAAGACATGTCCCCGTATGCTAGACTGCGAAGCTAGGCCTCCGAGCGGAATCCTGCAGTCCTCCGGGACCGCCAGGTATTTTTGTTAAAAAGAATTCCGGTCGGAGGCGTTCACCCGAAGGAAGCCTCCGACCGCAATTTCCCCCCCATTGCTCAAACGTACCCTTGGACTAAAGAGTAGGTAGGATTCACTCAACACGATCTAGTGACCTCTGAAATGGGTGCATGTTTGCAGATGTCAAGTGATGGTATAATTGGGCTCACTAGTGGAGCCCCGCAAGCTGGGTAGCCTGCCAATGCTTGCAGAGACATCTGGAGGGGAAAGCACAACATAGGAAATGTAAACCTGAAGAAAGAGCCACATATTCAGATGTCCACTGAAGTTAGTTCTACCTCGGGTTAGACAGTTAAGGGGTGATAATTAAAATTGTGGTGGGAATAGGGGTGGGGTGGACGACGCGGTTGGTGTGCTTTTATGACGAACGGTACAGTAGCATAGTCGTCATGTTACCGGACTAGTAATCCAGAGGCCTGGGCTAATGATACTGAGACAAGAGTTCAAATCCCACTGCGGTAGCTGGGGAATTTAAATTCAGTTAATAAAATTTAGAAAATCTGGAATAAAAAGCGAGTGTCAATCATGGTGACCATGAAACCAGCAGATTGTCGTAAAAACCCATCTGGTTCACCAGTGTCCTTTAGGGAAGGAAATCTGCCGCCTTTACCCGGTCTGGCCTATATGTGACTCCAGCAATGTGGTTGACTCTTAACCACCCTCTGCCATGACCTAGCAAGCCGCTCAGCTGTATCAAACCGCCACAAGAAACTATAATAAGACTCCAGGACAGCAGCGGTTCAAGAAGGCGGCTCACCACCTTCTCAAGGGCAATTAGGGATGGCCAATAAATGCTGATCTTAACAGCGACGCCCTCATCTCATGAAGGATTAAATGTTAAAAAGTGACATGAAGGTGAACAGAACAGCAAAGTGAGAAATTGTGTTCCTCTTGTCTGTAGATGGAATCTGACCATGTAATTTCCTTCCTACAATAAGCAGTTCTAGCACTTCTTTGAGCTCCCTATTATTTTCTTGAGGAATTCTTTTGTCTGCTCAAACAGCATCAGTGGCTCCGGCGTTGATGTGTTTACCCTTCGTGTTTCACCGGTAGTCTGGTGTGATTACGTAAATAACTTCTGGCAGATTGGATTACAGGGTGTCCGACACTTCATTGTAGCATTGAAAACGTATAGTTTTCTGAGCTATAGATGACTCATCCACCCAAAGGTGCATAAGCAAAGACTGAATTAAAGGCGGATGGGATCTGCGAAATGAAATTAGCCGTGCCTCTGTTCTAAACATCCAGTTCAGATATTCCGGTGGTCAGAGCCCCATTTCCAGTGGGATGATGGAAGGTGATGGATCCTGAGCTGCTCGGACCCACGGAAAGCAATTGATGAAACATAGAAACATAGAAACATGGAAAATAGCTGCAGGAGTAGGCCATTCGGCCCTTCGAGCCTGCACCGCCATTCAATGAGTTCATGGCTGAACATGCAACCCCATTCCTGCTTTCTCGCCATACCCCTTGATCCCCCTAGTAGTAAGGACTACATCTAACTCCTTTTTGAATATATTTAGTGAATTGGCCTCAACAACTTTCTGTGGTAGAGAATTCCACAGGTTCACCACTCTCTGGGTGAAGAAGTTTCTCCTTATCTCGATTGAAGGATTGACCATGTAGGATGGGCCTATACTTTCTGGAGTTTAGAAGAATGAGAGGTGATCTTATAGAAACATATAAGATTCTGAAGGAGATTGACAGGGTAAATGCTGAGAGGTTGTTCCCCCTGGCTGGAGTGTCTAGATCTAGGGGGCACAGTCTCAGGATAAGGGGTAGGCCATTTAAGACAGAGATGAGGAGGAATTTCTTCACTCAGAGGGTTGTGAATCTTTGGGGTCTTTAAATATATTCAAGGCTGAGATATAGATTTTTGGGGTCTTGGAAAATCAAGTGGAGTTGAGGTCAATGATCAGCCATGATCTTATTGAATGGTGGAGAAGGCTTGAAGGGCCGTAAGGCCTACTCCTGCTCCTATTTCTTATGTAAAGAAAGGACTTGCATTTATATAGCACCTTTCATAACCTCAATATGTCCCAAAGTGCTTTACAGCCAATAAAGTACTTTTCTTGTAATGAAGAGAAACACAGTAGCCAATTTGCGTACAGCAAGGTCCCACAAATGCCATGAGATACATAACTAGATAATCTGTTTTAGTGATGTTGATTGAGGGATAAATATTGGCCAGAACACCGGGGAGAATAGTACCATGGATTCTTTCTTGTCCACCTGAGAGCAGACGGGGCCTCAGATTAACCTCGACTGTCTACTGTAAGATGCAAGCATTGAAAAAACAGCAACCATGGCAAAAGCAACCAATCAAATCAGTCAAAAAGAAAGCTCCTTTCAGCAGCTATGCTGGTTCAACATCCGTTCCCCCATATGAAATAAATTGTTCTCAGGATTTGGGTGGCACTGTCGAGGCCAACATTTATTGCCCATCTCTAGTTGCCCTCAGAAGAAATTGGTGGGCCTTCTCCTTGAACTACGGCATTCCTGATGCTGTTAGGGAGGAGTTCCAGAACATTGACCCAGCGATGATGGAGAAACAGCGATATATGTCCAAGTCAGGATGGTGTGTGACTTGGAGGTGACACTGTTCCCATGACATGGCTGCCCTTGTCCTTTTTACTTGTAGCGGTCATAGGGAACAGATGTGCCCTATCATCATCAAGACGACAACACCGAAACTAGGCCATTCGGCTCAACTGGGCTATACTGGCGTTTGTGCTCCACACGAGTTGCCACAGTGCACCCTGTAGATTGCACATACTGCGGCCACAGTGTGCCTGTAATAGACGGGGTGGATATCGAGACCAGTGTTAGGGTACTAATCAAGTGCACTGCTCTGTTTAGAATGGTATCGAGCTTCTGGAGTGTTGTTACGACTGTTGCCATCCAGCTGAATGGTGAGTATTTCATCACGCTCCAGACTTGAGCTTTCTCATTATCTACCTATAAATTAGATATTTAAAGTAATAAAGGCATAAAAAATAGATAATTCTTTAAAATGTCTGTGAACTTGCCTATAAATGTACCTATTATATTTTATAAATGTAATCTTGCCACTCTCTCTGAGGCCTGGGTCCTTTCCCAGAGTTTAAACTCCCTGCCCTGGGTCTTTGAGATTGATGGTATCTGGATTTCATCCATGTGCAAGGGCAATCCTTGGCTTGTACTGTATCCCTGAAGGACATTCCAACTCATATACATATATTTGAAATGACTAGTAACCCACCCAGCTATAGAGCAGCTCAGCTCCTGTGCAAGCTTGATTCGAAGCAGCTGCCCAGTGAGATGAATTGCTCTAAGCTTTTGACTCCTGATATGAAGACCCAGGGCAGTAACAAAGCAGCCCATAATAAGCAGAACCTCAGTGAGTTTCAGCAGAGTGAAAGAGAAGATAGGGCTGAGCGTGTGGGCGAACTGGCCAAGATTGCTGTAACCTTGAAGTATGGAAGATCGGCAGAAGTAGAGAGCAACTCCTGGAGTTGTGTTGAAAAAAACCGATCATGAATGTTTGGGAAACGTGAGCACCGTACACAATGGATGCAGATTCTTTTATAATTTTTATCTGTAGGTTCAGAGACTTGACGGACTTCAATACTTTGGAAGGAGGCTGTTACATAAAAGTCCAATGGAGCTGTTACCTTTTAAAAGGATTGCAAAGGGTAACACTTCCTCTGTAAAGCATTGTGATACTGAATTGTTAACTGGAAGTATTGTAGAAAAAAGGTCCATAGGTATAATGTCGCCAAGTTTGCTGATGATACAAGATGGGTGGGAAAGCAAATTATGAGGAGGACACAAAAAATGTGCAAAGGGATATAGACAGGCTAAGCGAGTGCTTACAAATTTGACAGATGGAGTATAATGTGAGAAAATGTGAGGTTATCCAATTTGGCAGAAATAATAGAAAAGCAAATTATAATTTAAATGCAGAAAAATTGCAAAGTGCTGCAGCACAGAGAGATCTGGGGGTCCTTGTGCATGAAACACAACAAGTTAGTATGCAGGTACAGCAAGTAATCAGAAAGGCAAATGGAATGTTGGCCTTTATTGCAAGGGGGTTAAGTATAAAAGCAGAGAAGTCCTGCTACAACTGTACAGGGTATTGGTGAGGCCACACCTGGAGTACTGCGTACAGTTTTGGTCTCCATATTTAAGGAAGGATATACTTGCATTGGAGGCTGTACAAAGAAGGTTCACTAGGTTGATTCCGAGGGGGTTGACTTATGAGGATAGGTTGAATAGGTTGGGCCTATACACATTGGCGTTCAGAAGAATGAGAGGTGATCTTATTGAAACTTATGAGATAATGAGGGTAGATACAGAGAGGATATTTCCACTCATAGGGGAAACTAAAACTAGGAGACATAGTATTAGAATAAGGGGCTGCCCATTTAGAAATGAGGGAGGGCTAATAAGGAAAGGGTATACACATTAAGCGGTAGGCCAATTAATAGTGTAGATGAACAAAGGGATCTTGGAGTGCTTGTCCACAGATCCCTGAAAGTAGCAGGCCAGGAGGATAAGGTGGTTAAGAAGGCATACAGAATGCTTACCTTTATTGGCCGGGGCATAGAATATAAGAGCAGGGAGGTTATGCTTAAATTGTATAATACTTTGGTTAGGCCACAGGTGGAGTACTGCGTGCAGTTCTGGTCGCCGTATTATAGGAAGGAGGTGATTGCACTTGAGAGGGTGCAGAGGAGATTTACTAGGATGCTGCCAAGAATGGAGAATCTTAGTTATGAGGACAGATTGGATAGGCTGGGTTTGTTCTCATTGGAACAGAGGAGGTTGAGAGGAGACCTCATTGAGCTGTACAAAATATTGATGGGCCTGGACATAGTGGATAGTAAGGGTCTATTTCCATTGGTGGAGGGATCTATTACGAGGGGGCATAGTTTTAAGGTGGTTGGTGGAAGGTTTAGATGGGATTTGAGGGCGGGGGGGAGCTTCTTTACGCAGAGGGTTGTGGGGATCTGGAACTCGCTGCCTGGAAGAGTGGTGGATGCAGAAACCTTCACCACTTTTACGAGATGGTTGGGTGGGCACTTAAAGTGCAGTAACCTGCAGGGTTATGGACCTAGAGCTGGTAATTGGGATTAGACTGGATGACCTTTTGTTGGACGGCGCAGATATATTGGTAAGTACTGCAGGGAATAGAATACGGCCAGGGTGATCTCCTGTACTAGTTTTGATCGCCTGGATGGGCCAGAGAGGAATTTTCCCAGATTTTTTTCTCCCTAAATTGGCCTGGGTTTTTGCCTCTCCCAGGAGATCACATGGCTCCGGTTGGGGTGGAGTGTAGAATGTTTCAGTGCAAGAGGTGTCGCAGTTGTGTGAGGCGGACTGGATGTGCTGGGTGCTCTTTGCCTTCCCGTCATTGTTCATAGGTTTATATGTAAACTTTAAGGCTGCTGACCATGGGCCGTGCGGCTCTTTGTCGGCCGGCGTGGACCGAAATGGCCTCCTTCTGCGCTATAAATTTCTATGTTTCTAGGTTTCTATGTTTCTAAATTTCTTCTCTCAGAGGATTGTAAATCTATGGAATTCTCTGTCCCAGAGAGCTGTGGAGGTTGAATCATTGAATATATTTAAGGCAGAGATAGACAGATTTTTGAGCGATAAGGGAGTAAAGGGTTATGGGGAGCGAGCAGGGAAGTGGAGCTAAGTCCATGATCAGATCAGCCATGATCTTATTGAATGGCGGAGCAGGCTCGAGGGGCCAAATGGCCTACTCCTGCTCCTATTTCTTATGTTCTTATGTTCTTTTGATAGTCGTACACTGTAGCACTGATAATAAAGGCTGCCACAAACCAAACACTTTTCATCAATTTAGGTTTACAGTGAACTTTCAATAAAAGCTCGTTTTAAGTCAAGATTTTACTCAGTACAAGCCGACAAGCTGAGTCTGCTGCTTATTGCAGCCAATAATATAACCTGTGGTGACCACATCACTGAGATGCTTTGGGTGCCAGAACCTTGCATTATCAGGCATGGAGTGAGTGAAGCTCTAACAACACTCCAGAAGCTCAACACCATCCAGGACAAGGCAGCTGTAATATATTTGCTTCATGGGTTCTTTGCTTAAGAATTCAGAGCAACACATTGCTATTGAGAACTAGTTGGTTTATTAACAAAGGTTTAACAATCACACTAATCATTACCAGTTCATCCACCAGGTTCACAACTGCATACCTCATCGTGAATGACCTAGACCCAACTGACTGGGGTTTTATTGAGTCTGTGAACATCACGTGACTAGCTAAGCCACTCCGTGCAACAGCTCTACAACTATTTTGTTGTATATCAGTAATCAAGTGCCCCCTGATTAAACTTTTAAGTGCCCCCTTGTTTTTTGTGGGTTTTTTTGAGGGCACTAAAAACACAAATTATACAAGTGCCCCCTGGCTAAAAGGTGGTGGGGGGGGCACTAAAACCGGCAATTTAAACAAATTAAACTTTAGACAATAATAATCAAATTAATATTTGGTTGCCGCAGGTGATGATGCACTCCAGTCCCTCCGGCACCCATCTCTCACGGAAGGCCGCGAGCGTACCAGTGGACACCGTGTGCTCCATCTCCAAGGACACCCTGGCTCGGATGTAACCACGGAAGAGAGGCAGGCAGTCGGGCTGAACGACCCCTCGACCGCCCGCTGCCTGGATCGGCTGATGGTCCCCTTGGCCATGCCCAGGAGCAGTCCTACGACGTCGGCCCAGTTTAGGCGCCGTGCCAGCATGTCTGGTGCCATCCAGCCCGCTCCTCCACCATTGAGCAGGTCCCTGACCCTGGTCACCTCGCCAGCCACAGCCCTCTCGTCCGCCTGCCATCTAAAACCACGGTCATGGAGGTACGGATTCCTGAGCAGCGGCTCCTGCAGGACAGCCGCCACTCCAGACGGGGGAGAACTGCGCTTGGTGGCGACTCTGTGCCAGACCCTGATGAGTTCCTGGTAAAAGACAGGCAGCCCCCGCATGGCGGTCCTGACGCCCCCCAGGCTCACAAACAGGAGCTACGTGTGATAATTGAGGCAGTACTGCTGGCGGAAGAAATACATTGCCAGCGCACACCAACTAGGAGGGGGCTCGACATTGAGGTATCTCTGCAGGGTCTGAAGATGGAAAGTCGCGAGCTGGGTGCTGACGCACACCAACGCCTGACCGCCCTCCCTAAGCGGGAGACTCAAGACCGCGGCAGAGACGCAGTGCTTCCTGTTGTTCCAAAAGAAGTCGACCAGCTTCTTCTGTATCTTGGCAACAAACGCAGGGGGTGGGGTCAAAGTGACCAGCCGGTACCACAGCATGGCGGCCACCAGCTGGTTTATGACTAGCGCTTGACCCCTGTAGGACAGCACTTGGAGCAGTACAGTCCAGCGCCCTAGACGAGCGGCGACCTTGGCCTCCAGCTCTTGCCAGTTCGCCGGCCAGGCTTCCTCGTCGGGGCTAAGGTAGACTCCCAGATAGAGGAGATGGGTCGTGCTCCAGGCAAAAGGCCTGAGCTCCACTGGCAGGGCGTCCACGCGCCACTGACCCACCAGGAGTCTGGAACATTTCTCCCAGTTGATCCTGGCGGAGGATGCGGCCGAATAAATCTCCTGGCACTCACGTATCCTACACAGGTCAATGGGATCCTCAACCATGAGGATGTAAGTCATCGGTGTAAGCCGAGAGGGCGACCTCCCGCCCGACCCTTGCAGAGCCAGTCCCGTCAACTTCTTCCGCAAGAGGCGCAGGAAAGGCGATCCGTTGACCTCTGGGTTATGGGCCCAGCATGCCTCCGCTGCGCCACTCTGCTCAGCTCTACGTACCTGTGAGCATACTCACAGGTACATACATTACAGTTGGCATTTATTGCCCATCCCTAGTTGCCCTGAGAAGGTGGTAGTGGGCCGCCTTCTTGAACATCTGAATAGCTTACTAAGCCACTTCGCACATCAACCACGTTGGTGTGGGACTGGAGTCACACATAGGCCAAATTATATAAACAGAAGATTTCCTTTGCTAAAGGCCATTAGTGAACTAGTTAGGTTTTTACGACAATCCGATAGCTGCATGGTCACTTTTACCTGCTTTTTATTTGCAAATTTTAAAAACTGAATTAAAGTTCTGAACTGGCCATGGTGGGATTAGAACATTCATTCTTCTTGATTGTTAACCCAGGCGTCTAAATTATTAGTCTAGTAACGTAACCACGATACTACCGTACCCAACTGTAACTATAGTAACAGAGTTATGCACACCAATGCCGGTTACCATGGCAGGTCTCATGATTCCTTCGTCCTATAGCGTCAAAGAACCATCAGTCACAGTACAGAAGGTCATTTAATTCATCACTTCTGTGACAGCTCCTTGTTAGAACAAACTGAAACGATTGTCTCCACATAGCCCTGTATTATTTTCAGCTGTAAATATTAATCCAATTCTCCCTTAAAAGGAGCAATGTTCTGTGTCTCAGCTATTCCTTGCAGCAAAGCATTTAACATTTCATCAACCCTCTTTGTAAAGACATAGAATTGTCTGTCCTCACTCTCTGAGTGACCATTTTAAATTGATGACACATCATCACTGAGCAAATACTATTTCTCCATGCACTCTATAAAAACCCTTCATAATTTTATAACCTCTATTCAATCTCCTTTTAGCCTACACTACTCCAGTGAAGCTATGTACTTGAACCCCTAGATGTCTCTCTTCATCCACACCTTTCAAGTATTTTCCCATAAACATTCCTTGTTTTTTTCTCCCAAACTGTGTTACCTCATATTTGTTCACAATCCTCCTCACTGTGGTATCTAGAGACACAGCTAATGCACACACTTGCACTAACATGGCTGCTGATTACGAACTGCAGCACATGGCTTTGATTTTTATTACATCAGTAATCCACTAGGTGGAGTAGTTCGCTAGACAGCTCTATTACACTTCTCCTGCCTTATTGAAGAACTTAATCATAACAAAATAATCATTACACATAACTTGCATGGTACAGGTTGAACCTCCCTTATGCGGCACCCTCGGGACCTGGCCTGTTCTGGATAAGGGATTTTTTCCGGACGAGGGTTGGTCACGTTAAATTGGATGGTACAGGTGATTGAGCAAGGGAATATCGGGGTTGGTTGGCTTGGGGCTGGGAGTGCGGCAGAGAGATCATGGGGGCGCTGGATCGCGGGAGTCAACAGCGAGAAAGGACTTCAATTTATTCATGTCGGAGTTCTGTGTATGTGCCACCAGGTGGCCGGGAATGGTTCTGGATGAGTGGCTGTTCCGGAAAAGGGAATTCTGGACAAGGGAGGTTCAACCTGTATACACAAACAAACGGTATGAACTTATTTTCCATATTTACAGATTAAACTTAACCACTTGCTTTCTGTTTTGAAGAGGATACCTTCTTTCTTGAACAGGACTTTCTGATCTTGTTGTAGGACTTAGACTCATTCTAGACTGAGCCTGAGGAGAGCTTTTCTCCAAGGGCTGACCTTGAGCTATATTTGGACTCTCTACACCTTCAGACTGTTTTCTGCTTGACTTGGACTCAGACTTAAATTCTGGCTTCCTCTTGGACTTGTTTCTGGTACATCTGATGCAGAATTTGCTACTGGTACTCTACTTGTAACCAGACTATTTGACTCATCAGAATAAATCAAATCATCCCATCCTCATCGCCAATCTGTGATATCTTGAGACACAGCGAATACACATACTTGCACTAACATAGCTGCTGATTACGAACTGCAGCACATGGCCTTTTAGTGTTGTTACATAACAATTGAGTTCGTAGAAGGATGTGATCGGGGCCCAGGAAAGGCAAGAGTTCGAGGCCCAAAAGAGGTGAGGGCCCAGGGGCAGCACGGGCCAGCCCAGACTGCAATATGTGTGCGCACTCGATCCGTGCAGCAGAGCTGGTGTCCAGTCATCTTGGTTAATCCTTGCCATTGGACCAAGACCTAGCTCTGTCAAGCCCGTGTGGTGGCTGGTGTGCAACGGCCACCACACGTTAAAATCCACGCACAGGCATCTTCCACCCTTCAAGATGTAGTTCGGGATCCGGAATATTCGGTCCTTCATTGAAACACCTGTGAACTCATCCTTTTTCGGCGTGGAAGCAAGTCATCCTCGTTTCCAGGGACTGCCGATGATGATAATGATCAGTAGTCCACTAGAGAGTTCTATTAAACTGTTTGCCAAACTTCCTACTTTTATGTCCTCAATGAATTGTGTTCCCTATACCCAAGTCCAAATCATCTCTATATACTGAAAATAAACATAGACCCAGCACTGACTTCCAACCACTTCCACTTCCAACCTTCTCGAGTCCATGCAACACCCATTGACCCTAACTCTTTTACAAAAGCAAAATACTACGGATGCTGGAATCTGGAAAAAAAACAGAAAATGCTGGAAATCTCAGCAGGTCAGGCAACATCTGTGGAGAGAAACAGAGTTAACGTTTTGGGTCTGTGACCCTTTGTCAGAACTGGAAAAGTTTGCAATCTCATTTTTGCCCATCATAGAAACATAGAAATTAGGAGCAGGAGCAGGCCTTTCGGCCCTTCGAGCCTGCACCACCATTCAATAAGATCATGGCTGATCATTCAACCTCGGTACCCCTTTCCTGCTTTCTCTCCATACCCCTTGATCCCTTTGGTCGTAAGGACGATATCTAACTCCCTCTTGAATATATCTAACGAACTGGCCTCAACAATTTTCTGTGGTAGAGAATTCCACAGGTTCACCACTCTGAGTGAAGAAGTTTCTCCTCATCTCGGTCCTAAATGGCTTACCCCTTATCCTTAGACTGTGACCCCTGGTTCTGGAACCTGCCTTTAACCTGTCCAATCCTGTCAGAATTTTATATGTTTCTATGAGATCCCCTCTCATTCTTCTAAACTCCAGTGGATAGAAGCCCAGTTGATCCAGTCTCTCCTCATATGTCAGTCCTGCCATCCTGGGAATCAATCTGGTGAATCTTCGCTGTACTCCCTCAATAGCAAGAACATCCTTCCTCAGATTAGGAGACCAAAACTGAACACAATATTCCAGGTGTGGCCTCACCAAGGCCCTGTACAACTGTAGTAAGACCTCCCTGCTCCTATACTCAAATCCTTTAGCTATGAAGGCCAACATGCCATTTGCCTTCTTCACCACCTGCTGTACCTGCATGCCAAACTTCAATGACCGATGTACCATGACACCCAGGTCTCGTTGCACCTTCCATTTTCCTAATCTATCACCATTCAAATAATATTCTGTCTTCCTGGTTTTGCCACCAAAATGGATAACCTCACATTTATCCACATTGTACTGCATTACCATGCATTTGCCCACTCACCTAACCTGTCCAAGTCACCCTACAGCCTCTTAGCATCCTCCTCACAGCTCATACCGCCACCCAGCTTAGTGTCATCTGCAAACTTGGAGATATTACATTCAATTCCTTCATCTAAATCATTGATGTATATTGTAAATAGCTGGAGTCCCAGCACTAAACCCTGCGGCACTCCACTGGTCACTGCCTGCCATTCTGAAAAGGACCCATTTATTCTGACTCTCTGCTTCCTGTCTGCCAACCAGTTCTCTATCCACGTCAATACATTACCCCCAATACCACTAATCTCTTGTGTGGGACCCTTAAATATCTCTCCTGCCTTCCACCCTATCACAGACCTCCCCTTTTTTTCTTTCCTCCCCTCCCCCTTTCAGTGCCCCCGAACTTCTTTAAGAATCGGTTACATCGCAAACTTTTCCAAAAGATCCGATCCATCACTTCGGATCCATGCTGACTCTCCTTGATTAACCCATGTATTTATAGCTTCAAGAAGGAGTTGGACCGGTTCTGGACTGTGGCAGATCGAAGGTAAGAGGTTTTATAGATAACTCATGCTCCATGTGATCTCCAGATTGGTTTCAATCACATGAGGGGGTTAGAGAGGAGTTTTCCAGGGTATTTTATTCCCTTATTGACCCTGGGTGTTTCTCTGTTTTACTGCCTATCTCAGGAGATTACATGGCTTTGGAGGTGGTGGGAAGTATCTAGTCATGATGCCCCAGCCAGTAGGGGTATGCGGCAGGCTTGATGGACCAAGAATTTGCTTGTCCATTAATTTTGTATGTTCGTATTTTGAAATTCTCACTAATTTGATCTTGAATTCATCATCATCATAGGCAGTCCCTCAAACGAGGATGACTTGCTTCCACATGAGTTCACAGATGTTTCAATGAAGGACCCGATGTTCCAGTCCTGAACTCCAATTGAAGGGGTGGAAGCTGCCTGTGCGTGGATTTTTTTAACGTGTGGTGACCGTTGCACATCAGCCACCACACGGGCTCGACAGAGCTCGGCCTTTATCCAGTGGCAAGGATTAACCAGGACAACTGGAGACCTGCTCTGCTGCACGGGCCTAGCGCGCGCACACACATCGCAGTGTGGGGTGCCCCGTGCTACCCCTGGGCCCTGGGCTCTTCTGGGCCCTGTACCCTCATTTGCTGCACCTCCGCCACAATCTCTCGCTGCTCCTCCGCCACAAAATACTCACCGCACCTTCGCCATGATCTCCGACCGCACCTCCGCACCAAACATTCGCCGAACCTCCGCCACGATCACCCACCGAATCTCAGCCACGATCCCTTCCCGCTCCTCTGCTTCACCAGGGCCCCGCTGATGCTCCTGCCCATGCTCCAAACAGGAGCTGGAGCGACAGGTCCTGGAACATCTTGAATGATAGCATTATTGGATGGACCAAGGAGACTCTAGGAATGCGTGCTGGGTGATCAATGATATGTGCTGCAGTCATAGCTCCTGACACCACTGTGTTACCCATAGACAAAACCTGAGGAGAGGTATGGTGTGGTCTTACCCGAGGCCACCTCTGGAATCCTCAACTAGCAATTCTGGCATTTGGACAGCAGCAATTTCCGAAGATACTTTGTGTGGCTAGAAACAGGGCATGCTTACATTGCATTAGCTTGGGAGCAGGCACCGTTCCTTCTATAGCTTTCAACATTCACTGAGCCCAATCCAGAGAGTGCCTCACTTGAGAGTCTGCACTACTCTAGGGCTAACTGTGAGTTGTCTCTTAAATCTCTCCTGCCTTCCACCCCATCACAGACCTTCTCCTTTTTTCTTTCCTCCCCTCCTCCTTTCACTGCCCCTGCACTTCCTTAAGAATGTGTTACATCTCAAACTTTTCCCAGTTCTGACGAAGGGTCATCGACCTGAAACGTTAACTCCACAGACCCGTTGAGATTTCCAGCATTTTCTGATCTTATTTCAGATTCCAGCATCCGCAGTATTTTGCTGTTATGTCGTGTGAGTTTTCTTGTTGGAAGTTGCCAGTTTGTCTCATGTTCTTTTATTGTTCCATCTTGTTTGCAGCTCACTGGGACTGTTGAGCTTGATGTTGTCAGTTTAGTGATGGTCTCTTTTGCCTATTTCCAAACTTCTCTGATGAACTGATTTTTCTTTATTCTAAAAGTCAGCTGCACCATGAAGCATTTTTGTGCAACTTTTTGTGTCCTTTTGATTTATCTTCTCCGCCAAATGGTTAATGTTTATGTTGTGTATGTATAACACAAGTATATACCCTGTACACTCAATGTACAGTTACATAACACTACTGCATGTATCTTCACACTATACACTATACTTGTACCACCAGAGGGTGCAACTGGTGGAGACCTAAGGGTCACCTGTACACGACAGGTAACCAGGTATAAAAGGGAGCTCACCATACTGTACTCTCACTCAGGAGCTGTAATAAATGGACTAAGGTCACCACAGTTTAAGTACAATACCTTACCTAATGGAATCATTACTAGAGTGCTTACAGACACTATAGTTTACACTGGTGTCAGCAACCAGCGGACCACCGTGGCAATGGTGCTTACATATTTCTCTTGCCCATTTGACATATATGGTATAGCAACATAGTAGTTAAGTTACTGGGCTAGTAATGCAGAGGCCTGCACTCAGAGACGTGAATTCAAATCACACCACGGTAGCTGTGGAATATACATTCAGTTAATTCAATAAATCTGGAATAAAAAAACTAGTATCAGTAATGGTGACCATGAAACTACCAGATTATTGTAAAAACCCATCTAGTTCACTAATGTCCTTTAGGGAAGGAAATCTGGTGGCCTTACCTGGTCTGGCCTATATGTGACTCCAGACCCACAGACCAGTTAGCCTGACAGCATTCATAGTGATAATGCTAGAATCTATTATTAAGGACGTGGTAACAGGACAGTTAAAAAAGAATAATAGGATTGGGCAGAGTCAACACAGAGTTATGAAAGGGAAATCATGTTTGACAAATCTGTTAGAGCTTTTTGAGGTTCTAACTAGTAGATAAGGGGGAACCAGTGGATGTGGTGTATTTGGATTTGCAGAAGGTATTCGATAAGGTGCCACACAAGAGGTTATTAAACCAAATTAGGGCTCATGGGATTGAAGGTAATATACTAGCATGGATTGAGCATTGGTTAACGGACAGAAAACAGAGTAGGAATAAGCGGGTCATTTTCAAGTTGGCATGCTGTAACTAATAGGGTACCACAAGGATCGATGCTTGGGCCTCAGCTATTCACAATCTATATCAATGATTTGGATCAGGGGACCAAATGTAATATGTCCAAGTTTGCTGATTATACAAAGCTAGGTGGGAATGTAAGTTGTGAGGAAGATGCAAAGAGACTTCAAGGGGATATAGACAGGCTAAGTGAGTGGGCAAGAGCATGGCAAATGGAATATAATGTGGAGAAATGTGAAGTTATTCACTTTGGGAGGAAAAATAGAAAAGCAGAGTATTTTTTAAATGGTGAGAGATTGGGAAATGTTGGTGTTCAGAGAGACCTGGGTGTCCTTGTACACGGATCACTGAAAGTTAACATGTAGGTACAGCAAGCAATTAAGAAAGCAAATGATATATTGGGCTTTATTACAGGAGGATTTGAGTATAAGAGAAAAGACATCTTACTGCAATTATATAGGGCCTTGGTGAGACTGTACTTGGAATATTGTGTACAATTTTGGTCTTTTTACCTAAGGAAGGATATACTTGCCATAGAAGGGAGTGCGACGAAGGTTCACCAGAATGATTCCTGGGATGAGGAGATTATCCTATGAGGAGAGATTGAGTAGACTAGGCCTATATTCTCTAGCGTTTAGAAGAATGAGAGATGATCTCATTGAAAACATACAACATTCTTACAGGGCTTGATCGGATAGATGCAAGAAGGATGTTTCCTCTGACTAGGGAGTTTCAAACCAGGGGTCACAGTCTCATTTAGGACTGAGATAAGGAGAAACGTCTTCACTCAGCGTGTGATGAATCTTTGGAATTATCTACCCCAGAGGGCTGTGGATGCTCAGTGTTTGAGTATATTCAAGACAGAGATCGATAGAATTTAGAATATTGAGGGAATCGAGGGATATGGGGCTAGTGCAGGAAAAAGGAGTTGAGGTAAAAGATCAGCCATGATCTTATTGAATGGCGGAGCAGGCTCGAGGGGCCGAATGGCCTACTCCTGCAACTAATTCTTATGTTCTTATGATCTTCTGTTCACAGCAATGTAGTTACCTCTTAACTACCCTCTGCAGATCAAGAAGGCGGCTCATCATCAGCTTCTCATGGGCAATAAATGCTATCCTTGCCAATGAATTAAAAAAAAACATGAGAGCATATTCATATTAAACGATTACATTTGGGCTCATTGAATAATCCATTTCCACTCACTCGGTGGCATTGCAGAACATTAAACTGAGCCCATAGTGTTCCCATTGTACAAGGTAGGCCCTGTATTAACTTCATTTCATATCATGAAATGACAACATGATGAAAAGATGAAAAGGCTAAATGTTACAGTAAAATTCAATATAATGATATCTTTTGAAAAGAATAAAAAATCTTTTGATAAGGTTAAATGTCTGCTGACAATTCCTGCAGCCTTTTGAAAGCCATGTTGAGGTGATGGTGCAAGAACAATAACAGCAACAACTTGTATTTATATAACGCCTTTAATGTAGTGAAATGTCCCAAGGCGCTTCACAGGAGTGTTATGAGATTTTAAAAAATTGACACCAAGCCGCATAAGTAGAAATTAGCGCAGGTGACCAAAAGCTTGGTCATAGAGGTAGGTTTTAAGGAGCATCTTGAAGAAGGAGAGAGAGGCAGAGAGGTTTAGGCAGGGAGTTCCAGAGCCTGGGGCCTAGGCAACAGAAGGCACGGCCACCAATGGTTGAGCGATTATAATCAGGGATGCTCAAGGGGGCAGAATTAGAGGAGCACAGACATCTCCCACAGATTACAGTGATATGGAGGGGGACAAGGCCATGGAGGGATTTGAAAGTAAGGATGAGAATTTAGAAATCAAGGTGTTGCTTAACCGTAAGCCAATATAGGTCAGCGAACACAGGGGTGATGGGTGAGCGGGACTTGGTGCGAGTTAGGACACGGGTTTTGGATCACCTCTAGTTTACATAGGGTAGAATGTGGGAGGCCAGCCAGGAGTGCATTGGAATAGTCAAGTCTAGAGCTAACAAAGGAATGGATGAGGGCTTCAGCAGCAGATGAGCTGAGGCAAGGTCAGAGATGGGCAATGTTATGGAGGTGGAAATAGGCGGTCTTATTTATGCTGCGGAAATATGACCTCCAGTGCGTCAGTACAGCTTTCGGCCGCCTGAGGAAAAGAGTGTTTGAAGACCAGGCCCTCAAAACTGCCACCAAGCACACGGTCCACAGGGCTGTAATAATACCTGCTCTCCTGTATGGCTCAGAGACATGGACCATGTACAGCAAACACCTCTAGTCGCTGGAAAAATATCACCAACGATGTCTCCACAAGATCCTACAAATCCCCTGGGAGGACAGGCGCACCAACATCAGCGACCTCGTCCAGGCTAACATCCTCATCATTGAATCACTGACCACACTCGATCAGCTCTGCTGGGCAGGCCACATAGTCCGCATGCCAGACACGAGACTCCCAAAGCAAGTGCTCTAATCGGAGCTCCTTCACGGCAAGCGCCAAAGGTGGGCAGAGGAAAAGTTACAAGGACACCCTCAAAGCCTCCCTGATAAATTGTAACATCCCCACTGACACCTGGGAGTCCCTGGTCCAAGACCGCCCTAAGTGGAGGAAATGCATCCGAGAGGGTGCTGAGCACCTCGAGTCTCAACGCCGAAAGCATGCAGAAATCAAGCCGAGGCAGCGGAAAGAGCGTGTGGCAAACCAGTCCCATTCCCCCTTCCCCCCCCCCCCCCCCCCTTCCCTCAATGACTATCTGTCCCACCTGTGACAGAATCTGTGGTTCTCGTATTGGACTGTTCAGCCACCAAAGAACTCACTTCAGGAGTGGAAGCAAGTCTTCCTTGATTCAGAGGGACTGCCTATGAAGATGATGATGATGATGATGAAATCTCATTTCCGGGTCAAAACTACATCAACTACGTCAAGGTTGCGTATAGTCTGGTTCAGCCTCAGACAGAAGTTGGGGAGGGGGATCGAATGGCTAGGAAACGGAGCTTGTGGCGGGGTCTGAAAACAATGGCTTCGGTCTTCCCAATATTCAATTGGAGAACATTTCTGCTCATCCAGAACTGTCGGACAAGCAGTCTGACAATTTAGAGACTGTGGGGGGGGTTGAGAGAAGTGGTAGTGAGGTAGAGCTGGGTGTCATCAGCGTACATGTGGAAACTGACGCCGTGTTTTCGGATGATTTCGTAAAGGGGCAACATGTAGATGCGAAATAGGAGGCAGACTATTCGTGACTGCTTCTCTGGACCACCAATCCAATACATATTCCAATGCGCTCAGCAATCACTGTAAATGGCCCTTGTATGTGTGGTGACCGCTTTGTCCTTTAGATTAATTATGAGAGAAATAAGTTTTTGACAAGGTTATTTTCAATCTCAAAATAAATTGAAACTAAACGGCGCCACGCAATAATCCACAGAAACCCCCCATTTCTCCCCAATGTTTCCACATTTGTACGGATATAAACTTTTCTCTTTATTAAGGGCAATTAAAAACAGAGCTAATACAATATACCGTTAGCCTCTGAATAATACGTGTGGAGGTTATTGGACCTTTATAAACGGGCTTATATTCTGCAACAGATAGATTTTATTATTTCCTCTTGCAGTAAGTTAAACTGAATCAGTGTTGGCAAGATTTGATTATATGCAGACAATCGGATCTGATATTCGGAAAGGAAATGAGGAGACTGTCTGATTTCTCTTGTTTAAAAAGGACCCAATGCTATCGGTTAGAATACAAGTCACGGAATTGATTATCGTGTATTTAAACTGCTGCCGACAGTGGGGGGCACTGGTGCTCTGTACTAAAACCTAGTTTCAGCTTCACAAAAGAAAGTTTATCGGCCGCTTGTACATACTGCACTTCACAAACAGTAGAAAAACAATTCCCCTGACATGTCGCTTTACCCCTTGTGGCAAAGTTGTGACAGGGCTCAATTTTGCCCAAAGCCGTTTTTTTGGCGTATTGCCAGAGTTACGCCCGTTTTTCTAGGCCAGAAATACTCCAAAAATATTTGTGCCAAGTTTCCCCGCTATATTTTTCAAAATTGGTGCCGCGCAGCCTGTCCAGTCGGGGCGGGGGGCAGGGGGTGGGGGGTGCAGGGGTGCAGGGGTGGAGCCTGCTGTCTGCGCCGAAAAAACGATGCCACACCTGCGCATGCCTAAAAAAAAAAGGACGTTTTTGACATTATTCCTATGGGCGCGCATGTGCAGTACAGCTCCCAGTCTGCAGTCGGCCATTTTTAAAGAGCCAGTTGTGTGTGAGAGAATGTTGAGTGCTGTGTGAGATCATTGGAAAAATCGGAGCTGCAATACAAGATGAAACGCAGTGCAAGGACCAAGAATTTCTTACAGGATGAAGTGGAGACACTAGTTACTGTGATTGAAGCCAGATGGCCGGAGCTGGACACCAGCAGAGGTCACATAAAAGTTCCACCCAAAGAAATGAAGAAACGTTGGAATCAATTTTCAGAAGATTACTGTGCAATGACCATCCCAAGATCTGGAGGCCAGTGTAAAAAGAAGTGGCAGGACCTTGGTCAAGTAGTTAGTGTAAGTAATATTTTCATTTATTCAATGCAATTGTAATGTAAATGTAACCAGCTGTATATGTCCCATCCAGCATTAAGACACCCTCTCTTAAAAAGTTATATTTTCATCTTTACAGAGGAAAGTGGCACACAACAAAAGGGAAAGAACTTGAACAGGAGGAGGCCCGGCAAATCTGCACCAACTGACACCCTTGGAAGACAGTGTTGCTGCTTTGATGGGTCCTGCCTGGAGAAAAGCAACCAGCACTGCACAAGCTGGGCCCACACTCGAGGGAGAGGGTATGTCCTGCAAATTCCACAGTCTGGCTTTGCTAAATGTTAAGTACTGCGTGGGCTAGCCATGCTTCGGTTCATGGGGATGTCTCCGTCAGCTACGCTTCGGTTGATGCAATGTGCTATCATTTTCATCGTGCTCCTTCAAATCAGCCTGTTGCCTGGTCTGCGATGTGTGAGCCTACTCATGATACCCACCGTGCCCCCTCTTCTGCTGCTGACCATTTGTCTGTTCTGTTATATTTTGCAGAAGTTGAGGCCAACCCTGACGATGCAGAAGAAGATTCAGACGAGGATGAGCCTGAAGAGGAGAACATCTTCCAAACTCTCCTTCCAGACCAAGAGCATAAGGGGAGGAGGAGTGGATGGATGAAGCCCCCACTGTTGTACTCACTTTGAGGAGGTGCAGGTGCCACCCATGGAGGTGCCAGTCCCTTCACTGACTAGGAGGGGTGGGGGGGGTGCGGGCGGTTGAGTGTTGGTGGGACATTCCATGGTTTCCCACTGTCCGAGGCTGGGCATTCCAGTGGGATGCAGCAAGGCACACCCAGGACCCCACCATCCCAGGTGAGGGTCCCAGTAAGGTGCAGCAAGGCACACCCAGGACCCCATTGTCCCAGGTTGTGGGTCCCAGTGGGATGTTGCGAGCCACACCCAGGGTGAGGAGTGGAAGGAGAGCTCGACCGTGCTCTCTTGAGTGCAGGATCTAACAGATATGGTTCACATGATGGCAATGAGTGCGGAGAGCATTGACCTTACGTGATCACTCCTGGACACCATCAGTGGGGTGGGTGATGAGGTAGTGGGACTGTCGGGAAAAGTAACAACACTCTCACGAGAAATGGGAACGATGTCCAAGACCATGAGGGAGGGAATATCTCTGTCAGCTGAAACCATGTCAGTAAACACGAGGCAAGAAATGTCACAGGTAGCTGATGTGCTGTCAGTGGCCATGAGGGAGGGTATGTCACAGATAGTTCAACACTCTCAGTGAACATGAGGGAGGGAATGTTGCAGGTAGTTGAGACACTTTTGCTCAACATGCGGGAGGGAATGTTGGAGTTAGCTGTTACAATAAGAGAACACGCCCAGACCACATGCCCATTGACAGAATCAACTGCCACTCCCACTCCAATCCCCAGATCAGCCTCTGAAGAGCCCCAAGCCAGGCCCTCCACATTGCCGCCTGCCTCTCCCCCACCCCCTCCCCCAACAAGTGCACACTACCCGAGATGTTAGAAGGAATAAGCTCGGTACCAACCCTAGATACACTGCGCCACCACTTGGGGGCAGGGGTGGTGGAGTCACCAAGACCGACGCAGCGGCAGTCTTAGAATAAGGTGGAGGAGAGATGGGTGTAGCCTTTCTTTGCTGTTGTTGTTGTTATTATTGTTACTGTTGCTCTCAAATTAAAAGATTTTTGTAAGTTACATAAATTTACAAGTTTAAAGTTCGTAACTGCACATCAAGCTGTAAAACGTTTGAGATGTCCTGAGGCCATGAAAGGTGCTATATAAATGCAAGTCTTTCTGTTTTTATAGGTAAAGCTGACCAGATTTCAGCTGCTTTATAACTAACCAGAACCCTAATGGTACGTCAGCAGTTCATATTTCAGCAACATTGTACGACTAGACACAAAAAATAAACTGCTCCGAATAATAAGTTAGTTTATTTTTAGCTGACAACCAACTTTTGATCAGAGTTGTGTCCCTCCTTAAATGACTGTATTCCTCTTTAAAGGTAATACTTTGCTTGGATTATATTATATTTTATTGTGCCTCGATGAATGAGATTGAGATAATATGCTGGTTTTTGTCTAGTCATTCATTACTTTATAATGATACTAATCTTTGCATTGAATTAAAAGGTTGAAAACTTGGCTCTGTGTGTGTAATGCAAAATACAGTTTCATAAGTCTGAAGCTATTTCTAACAGGTTAGTAACTGAGAGCCCAATTGCAGCTCTGCGGATCGTAATGTAATCGGCAACAAGCGACTTTTGACATGAGGTGAAGGGAAGGACTGAGACAGAGAAAATTTTAACTAATATATTAATTTAGAGTTCATTGCAGAGAAAGTTGGGAAAGAGGCAACGCAGGTTTGCACAGAAGAGCCTTCCTGCAGACTATTACCTCTTAGCTTATTAATAATAGCTGTTTCTGTTAACAAAATTAGTAGCGGAAATGGCCACTTCTCTCTCAATGCACAGCTAAAATATTCTATGAACATGGAATCATATACACAGAGGGAGGCCCATCATGCCTTTTCCAGCTTTTTAAAAGAACTATCCAATTAGTCCCATTCCCCTGCTCTTTTCCCCATAACCCTGCAATTTTCTCCTTTTCAAGTATATGTCGAATTCCAGTTTGAAAGTTACTGTTGAATATGCTTCTACTGTCCTTTCAGGCAGCGCAATCCTGATCATCATAACTCACTGTAAAAAAAAAAACATTCTGCTCATCTCCCCCTCTGGTTCTTTTGCCAATTATCTTAAATCTGTGTCCTCTGGTTACCGACCCCTCTGTCAGTGCAAACAGTGTCTCCCTATTTCCTCTATCAAAACCCCCTCATCAGTTGAACGCCTCTATTAAATCTGCCCTTAGCCTTCTCTGCTCTAAGGAGAACAATCCCAGCTTCTCTAGTCTGTCCAAATAACTGAATTTCCTCATCCCTGGATACCCTCTTGGTTCAACATTTTTTGCAAAACATTCATGGACATGAAACTTAGTTTATTGAGAGTAAACACAAGTTAATTTCAGCATCTAACCTGACCTGAGGACAAGCTTAAGAGGCACAGGGAAAGAGCTGTGCATTTACTTACTAGTCTCATTGCCCAGATCCAGCACGCAAATATAATTCAGTTCAAATTTGCTGAAATAATTTGTTCTTTTATCCACAAACAGGTATTTTTAAATTGCCAGAAATAATCTTTATTAAAAGGCCATAAATATGTTGTTTTCTTTATGTTTAAAGTCCCATCCTCTCTGGGTTGCTTCAATAATTCTAGCTAATCAAAAAACTGACTATAAAACATAAAACTAAATAAAATGCTTTCACTCAACGATGATTTCATTTTCTTTGCAGAATCACTGAAGATGAGCCAGCTTGTGGTTTAAGTACTGTCGGCTATGCAAGTTGCTTTCAGCAGGGATAGTACAGGGTACTTTAGAAGTACTTAATCGCACTGAGCATTTGCTTCAAGCATTTAAACACAGGCTAGACTTCAGAAGATGTCAACAGCGGGAGTCGAGAGGGCCGATTCAGCAATGGTGGACCGATTAAATTGTATAATTTAACTTCAGGGCTCTATGTTCAGAGCTGAAGATTGTGCTCATTTTTAAAGGCCTTGCACAGTGTGTGTTACATAAGAAGAAACATAAGAAATAGCAGCAGGAGTAGGCCACCCAGCCCCTCGAGCCTGCTCCGCCATTTAATAAGATCATGGCTAATCTTCGACCTCAACAACACTTTCCCACCCGATCCCCTTGTTGTTCCCATTCCCCTCACGCCACCTCCACCTATTACTCCCCCTGGTGGTTTGGGCCAGAATTGAGGCCTAGAACCCCGAAGAGGAGGAGGTAAAAAAAAATGTTAAATATATATTTTGTACAGGATCCTCATAAAGTGGGGTGTGGAGAGAATCTTACGTGTTTCTTGGAGGAACTCAGCAACCCCACTATCCACCGCCTCCCCCCCACCTCTGACTAACTACTTACACCACTCTGTATGCAACCTCTTCTGCTGGAGGGGTCCCCAGATAAACTGCTCCCCTCCCCCTCCCCTCACCAAGGAACCATAAAGCCCTCCTCCCTCACACTGACCCTGTGAGTGAGGACAGGAAGCAACCCTCCCACCCAACCTCCCTCTCTTTCCCCCCCCCCCCCCCTCCCCCCGAGAGACATAGAGAGGGAGAGTGTCCTGTTATTAATCAGATGTTGACATCTCTCAGCACTTCCATTGTTACGGTCTGGAATTCACTGCTTGAAAGGGCGGTGGAAACAGATTCAATAATAAATGGGAATTTTGAAATGGAAAAAATTTGCAGGGCTGGGGGAAAAGATCGGGGGAGGGTTAATTTATTGAGTAACTCTGTCAAAGAGCTGGCACAGGCACGAGGGTCTGATTGGCCTGCCTATGTGTTGTGTTATTCAATGGTGCTATGAACCTAGGATGTTTTAGCTGTGCATTGTGAGAAGAGATCATTTCTGACACTAAATTTGTTAACAAAAACAGATACAGGCAACTCTCGATTATCCGTACACAGATCCAACGGGAAACCGTTGTAACAGGATATAAAATTCTGTTGCTAACAAGTGAAAAGACAGCTCCAAATAATTTGGAAAAATTACCTTCCAAACACTGCTCATTTGTATTTGCTCATTCCCTCTCTCACACACCCTCTCTCTCTCTCTCTCTCACTAAAAATCACCCTCCTCTGCCCTTGCTTTGCTGGTGTGTGTGTGTGTGTGCATGCTGCTGCAGCCGCTGTCTCTCGCCCTAATGATTGTATTTATTCATTAAAGTTTTAACTTTAAAATGTAGACTCACCCTAACTGAAAAATCGTTTACCCGGAATAGCCCAATCCCTGAGGGACCCGGATAATCGAGAGTTGCCAGTATTTTTAACAAACTAAGAAGTAACAGCCTGCAGAAAGGCCCTTCAATGCTAACCGGTGTCATCTCTATCCCTCCCTTTCCATGCGTTAAATATAAATGTAAATTACATCCAAATATACACACACATGTACACAAATATACACATATGGACACACACATTTTCACAATGATACAGTGTAAGCTGTGGCTCAGTGGGTAGCACACTCGCCCCGGAGTCAGAAGGTTGTGGGTTCAAGTCCCACTCCAGGGACTTCAGCACATAAATCTAGGCTGACATTCCAGTGCAGTGCTGAGGGAGCGCTGCACTGTCAGAGGTGCCATCTTTCAGATGAGACGTTAAACCGAGGCCCCATCTGCTCTCTCAGGTGAACGTAAAAGATCCCACGACACTATTTCGAAGAAGAGCAGGGGAGTTATCCCCGGTGTCCTGGCCAATATTTATCCCTCAATCAACATAACAAAAACAGATTATCACATTGCTGTTTGTGGAAGCTTGCTGTGCACAAATTGGCTGCTGTGTTTCCCACATTACTACATTGCACATTCATTGGCTGTAAAGCGCTTTGAGACGTCCGGTGGTTGTGAAAGGCGCTATATAAATGCAAATCTTTCTTTATATATACACACATATACCAACATATACATACAGATGCACACACAATTATGCACATAGACACAAATTTACATACGCACGTACACACACGGGGCTCTGCTCTTGTCTGACTATCGTGCCGTATTAATTGAAGCTGTAGGTGTTATGAAGTCTGTAATATAGAACGTGCTGTGTCAAACTGTGGCCCGAGAAAACGAGTAAACATCTTGTACAAAATGCGAAAAAAGGAAAAAGGATACGACTGGTGTCAGAAAGTCACCAGTCGGTGCAGTATAACTTATTCATGCATTTTTATTTTGAATGCCTGGGGAAAAAGAAATTGAACAGTTTAAGAAAAAATGTTAAACTGAAAGGAATGCAATTTGCTGGGAGCTTTATTAGTTTAGTAATAGTCTGTACAATGCATTCTTGACAGTTTTTAATTTGGCCCACCTGAGTAATCAGATTTAATGTGCTGCATTATTTCTCAAGATAACACAAAATCCAATTCATCCCTTCGCAAAGCTGAATATCTCCAGTTAACACAGTGCCATTTCTAGTGTCACTTGCAGGTTTTTGGTGGAAATTATTGATATATTAAGCCTTAAAAATGATTCAAGTTTGAAAGAGTTGAATAGAAATCAGAATCATATCTATATCGAGTTGAAGCAAGGCTTGACTTGAGTACAGTAAGACTTCATTATGATACAGAAGGCATGCAATGTTTAATATTTTAACTTATGCACAGTCCCTAGTTTGACTCCATTTTCAGTTAGAATTTTGATCATGAGTTTCAAAAGAAAATGCAGAAAGACAATGCTTGTCTACATTCAAAATCACGAGGGGTCCAGAGAGAGCTGATAGAGAGAAACTGTTGCGGAAGGGTCGAGGACAAAGATTAAAGGTGATTGGCAAAAGAACCAACGGCGATATGAGAAAAAGCTTTTTTATGCAGTGAGTGGTTGGGGTCTGAAATGCACTGCTTGAAAGGGTGGTGGAGGCAGATTCAATCATGACTTTCAAAAGGGAATTGGGTGAGTATCTGTAGGAAAAAAAATTTGCAGGGCTACGGGGAAAGGGTGGGGGAGTGGGACTAGCTGAAGTGCTCTTGCAGAGAGCCGGCACGGGCTCGACGGGCCAAATGGCCTCCTGTGCTGTTACCATTCTATGATTCTCTGATTCTATAAATTGGTGAAAAATAAAGTATGAATTGAAAAGAAAGCAAGAGCTTACATTTATATAACATCTTTCACATCCTCAATAAGTCCTAAAGTACTTCACAACCAATGAAGTATGACTATTGTTTTCTCTGCAAATGAAGCAACAAATTTGCAAAAAGCACGATCCTATACATAGCAAGAGATAAATGACTAGATAACCTATCTTGATTATTTAAGGGATAAATGTTGGCCAGGAGAACTCCCCAATGAATAATGCCATAAGCTGGATTTTCGACTGATTTGCGCCCCTTTAGCGCCTCGGTGGGGTGCAAAAATGATTTTTTTTGGACGTGAAACGAAGTGCACAAGATTTTGTGCCCGGGCGGAATTTTCGCCAATGGTTTTGCAGTGCCGCTAACACTTACCGCCCCGCCGCTGTTTTGACCGTTTGGAAGACGTAAATCATCGTGCAACGCTGCGCTCGCACCCCCGGGCGGAACTTTCGAGCATTTTGCTCGATTTAGCGTCCGCGCGAGAACACGCACAGAAAAACCAGATGGACCCAGGGTGCACCAGGCTCTAACGGCGCCATGTTTGAAAATCGGAGGAGAAAGTCAGAGTTGTGAGTGATTAAAAGGATTGAGAGAAGAACGGTGTGTTACTGCATACTTTTGATTGTGAAGTTTATGTGAGTTTCTGGTTTGTTTTATAAAGGACATTTTAAAAGATGGGGCCCATGCTAGGTCAGGAGCCAGTAATCCTGGCTGCTATTGCCATACAGCTTCAAGCTGGAAGAAGGCTTATTGCTGATCATTTGCAACGTAATTGAAGAGGTCGCAGACGTCTGGGGAGGAGGCCTTACCACCCACGAGTTTACAGGGAACAGCGCTTATACCTCCAGCTCTCTGAGGCACAGTGCATTAGAGGGCTGCGCTTCCAAAAAGAGGTGGTCGCAGAGATATGCCAGCTCATACAGGCAGACCTACAGCCTACCAGCGGCAACAGGACTACACTGTCTGTTGAGGTGAAGGTGACTGTGGCACTTACTTTCTATGCCTCCAGCTCCTTTCAGGCATCAGCGGAGGACATATGCTCCATCTCGCAGCACGCTACACATTGCTGCATTTGCCAGGTGACTAATGCACTGTACGCACACAGAATGGATTTCATAAACTTCCCAATGAACAGGAAGGCTCAAAATGAGAGGGCTGTAGGTTTTGGACGATTTGCTGACTTCTACAAGGTTCAGGATGCCCTTGACTGGACATACATCGCCCTGTGAGCACCTTTACAGAATGCAGAGGTTTTCCGAAACCAAAATATATTCCACTCCATGAACGTACAGATCGTCCGCGACCATACTTAGCGCATCATGGCAGTCAATGCTCAATATCCAGGGAGCATCCATGGTGCTTTCATCTTGCGTGAGAGCAGTGTCCCACGTATGTTCCAGCATCAACCACAAGGCCAGAGCTGGATGCTGGGGGACAAAGATTATGGCCTCGCCACCTGGCTCATTACCCTCCCTCCGGAACCCTCAGACAAAAGGTGAGCATTGCTATTGTTATGTATGCAACCCTATGTAACCAGCATTCTACCACCACCAGAGGGCGTATCTGTTGGAGTCCCAAGGGATCCCAGCATTCTTTGCGAGCAGTGTATACAAGCAGGCCTCCCATGCTGTACCAACACTCTGGAGTTAGAATAAAGAGACTAAGGTCACACTTACTCACGTCTACAGTACTCAATCACATTACTTTATTCTGGACATAACAGCAAAAATGAGAGTCATGCAGCCACATGCAACATCGTCGAACAACCAATTGGAGTGCTCAAGCAGCGCTTCCGATGCCTGGACCACTCTGGAGGCTGCCTGCAATACTCCCCTCATAAGATCTCTGAGTTCATTGTGGTGTGCTGCATGTTACATAACTTAGCCATCATGAGGGGACAGGAATTGCCAATGGGGATTGAAGGATCACCTCAGGAGAGCGGGGGGTGGGGGGGCACGGGGGGGGGGGGGGAAGGGGGAGGAACCCATGCCAACACCACCACCATCCCCACCTCAACCACAGGGGGAGGCAGCATGGAGATTTCACCGCTGCAAAAACCTTACGTCGGCAGCTCATAATTGAACGCTTTGCTTGAAGAGTGAACGGCACGGTTGAGCGTTGTCTGGCCACTCTATCCCACCATGTTGACTATTCTCCCTCTTATTCTGCAAATTAAACACTGCACAGGAATGGTTCAGGTGAACAAAAGAATTTAGTAAACATTGTAACATTGTAAACTTTGTAATCTAACCTTCATTGTGACACTTTAATAAAATAAACCAAAGTAATTAGCTGCATCCAGCAGTGTGATCATTCACCAACATTATCAACAATAGAATCCAGAACATAATTATTGTGTTCCTAACACACATGAGGCTGCACACAGGGAGGTTAAAGTAACAGTGACCTCAGTCTTTATTAAGACACTCCAGAGATAGGAACAGGCCTTAGGGGCCGACTTATATACAGTGCTCTCAAGGGATGCTGGGATCCCTTGGGACTTCAGGGGATGAGCTCCCTGGTGGCGGAACATGGGAGTGCATGCTTTACAGATACACAACATCACTCCCCCCCCCAAAGTCAAAGTGAAAACTGTTTACAATGTAAGGCGGTCGGGAGCCTTTCTTTCCCTGGTGGACCACCTCGGTACAAATGTCTGTTCTGGTGTGTTGGCTGTGCCCTCGCTGGGCTGGCGTGTTGTTGGCCCTGCAGGGCTGCTGGGTGAGCCTGGCCTTGCTTGGCTGTTGGGCGTGATGGGTTTGATTTCCTGGTCCGGTGTGGTGTCGTTGATCCTTTGGGTGTGTGTTGTGGGCTCGGAAAAGGCGGTGTCTGCTGTGGGTTGTTCAGGGCAGTCTGTGAACCGCAGCCTCGTTTGGTCCAGGTGATTTCTGCAAATTTGTCCATTGTCTAGTTTGACTACAAACACCCTACTCCCTTCTTTAGCTATCACTGTGCCCGCGATCCACTTGGGACCATGTCCATAGTTTAACACATACACAGGGTCATTCAGACCAATTTCCCATGACACAGTGGCACGATCATTGTTTACATTTTGTTGCTGCCGCCTGCTCTCTACCTGATCATGCAGGTTGGGGTGAACCAGCGAGAGTCTGGTTTTAAGTGTCCTTTTCATGAGTAGCTCAGCCGAGGGCATTTCTGTGAGCGAGAGGGGTCTCGTGCCGTAGCTGAGCAGTACTCGGGACAGGCGGGTTTGGAGTGAGCCTTCTGTGACTCGTTTAAGGCTCTGTTTGATGGTTTGTACTGCCCGCTCTGCCTGCCCATTGGAGGCTGGTTTAAACGGGGCTGAGGTGACATGTTTGATCCCATTGAGGGTCATGAATTCTTTAAATTAGGCACTGGTGAAACATGGCCCGTTGTCACTGACCAGTATGTCAGGCAGGCCATGGGTGGCAAACATGGCCCTCAGGCTTTCAATGGTGGCGGTGCTTCCCAACATTATGTCACATTCAATCCATTTTAAAAAAGCATCCACCACCACCAGGAACATTTTACCGAGAAACGGGCCCGCATAGTCGACATGGATCCTCGACCATGCTCTGGAGAGCCAGGACCACAAACTTAGTGGTGCCTCTCTGGGCGCGTTGCTCAACTGAGCACATATGCTGCATTGCCATACACAGGACTCTAAGTCAGAGTCGATACCGGGCCACCACATGTGGGATCTGGCTATCGCTTTCATTATTACTATACCCGGGTGTGTGCTGTGGAGATCCGAGATGAACGTCTCGCTGCCCTTTTTTGGTAGCACTACGTGGTTACCCCACAATAGGCAGTCTGCCTGAATGGACAGCTCGTCCTTTCGCCGCAGGAACGGCTTGATTGGCTCTTTCATTTCAATGGGGATGCTGGCCCAGCTCCCATGCAGTACACAGATTTTTACTCGGGACAGCAGAGGATCTTGGTCCAAGTACTAATCTGGCAGGCCGTGACAGGTGATTTATCATTTTCAAACGCTTCCATGACCATCAACAAGTCTATGGGATGCGCCATTTCCACCCCCGTGGTGGGCAATGGTAGCCGACTGAGATTACCCGCACAGTTCTCGGTGCCTGGCCTGTGGTGGATGGTATAGTTATACGCTGAATGCGCGAGTGCCCACCTTTGTATGCGAGCTGAGGCATTAGTATTTATTTCCTTGTTTTCAGTGAACAGGGATGTGAGAGGCTTGTGATCGGTTTCCGGCTTAAATTTGAGGCCAAACAGGTACTGATGCGTTTTCTTTACCCTGAACACACACGCTAATGCCTCTTTCTCAATCGGCCTTAGACAAGCTCCTGGAAGCATAGGCGACAGGTTGCAACTTCCCCGCAATGTTAGCTTGTTGTACTACACACCCGACTCCGTACGACGATGCGTCACATGCTAGCACAAGTCTTTTACATGGGTTATACAATACAAGCAGCTTGTTGGAGCATAAAATGTTTCTGGCTTTCTCAAAAGCAATTACTTGTTTTTTTTCCCCGTACCCAGTTCTCACCTTTGCGCAATAACACATGTAGGGGCTCTAAAAGGGTGCTTAACCCCGGTAGGAAGTTACTAAAATAGTTGAGGAGTCCTAGGAATGACCGCAGCTCCGTGACATTCTGTGGCCTGGGTGCGTTCCTGATAGCCTCTGTCTTGGCATCTGTGGGCCGAATGCCGTCCGCCGTGATCTTTCTCCCCAAAAACTCCACTTCTGTTGCCATGAAGACGCATTCCGACCTCTTCAGCCGCAGCCCTACGCGATCCTGTCGCTGGAGGACCTCCTCCAGGTTTTGTTGGTGCTCGGCGGTGTCCCGACCCGTGACCAATATGTCGTCCTGAAAGACCACCGTGTGTGGTACCGACTTGAGTAGACTCTCCATGTTTCTCTGGAAGATCGCTGCAGCCGACCGAATTCCAAACGGGCATCTGTTGTAGATGAACAGTCCCTTGTGTGTGTTGATGCAGGTGAGGTCCTTCGAAGACTCCTCCAGCTCCTGCGTCATGTAGGCCGAAGTCAGGTCAAGCTTGGTGAACATCTTGCCTCCTGCCAGCGTCGCAAATAGGTTGTCTGCCTTAGGTAGCGGGTATTGGTCCTGTAGTGAGAAACGATTGATAGTTACTTTATAATCGCCGCAAATCCTGACCGTGCCATCACTTTTGAGTACTGGAACAATTGGGTTGGCCCACTCGCTGAATTCCACTGGGGAGATGATGCCCTCGCGTTGCAGGCTGTCCAGCTCGATTTCCACTCTCTCCCTCATCATGTGAGGTACCGCTCGCGCCTTGTGGTGAATGGGTCGCGCCTCTGGGACCAAGTGGATCCGCACCTTCGCCCTGGAAAAGTTTCCAATGCCTGGCTCAAAAAAGGGAAGGAAATTTGTTAAGAACCTGGGTACATGAGGCCTCATCGACATGTGATAGTGCTCGGATATAATCCCAGTTCCAGCGGATTTTGCCCAGCCAGTTCCTTCCAAGCAGTGTGGGGCCATCGCCCGGGACAATCCAGGGTGGCAGTTCGTGCACCGTGCCCTCGTAGGTGACCTTGACCATGGCGCTGCCCAGGACAGTGATAAGCTCTTTGGTGTACGTTCTCAGTTTCGTGTGGATGGGGCTCAGGGCTGGTCTGAATGCCTTGTTGCACCACAGTCTCTCAAACACCTTTATACTCACGATGGATTGGCTAGCGCCAGTGTCCAGTTCCATGGCTACGAGTAAGCCATTCAATTTTACGTTTAGCATTATAGGTGGACATTTTGTCGAAAATGTATGCGTCCCGTGTACTTCAGCATCTGCCTCC
This sequence comes from Pristiophorus japonicus, assembly GCF_044704955.1. NCBI lineage: Eukaryota > Metazoa > Chordata > Chondrichthyes > Pristiophoridae > Pristiophorus > Pristiophorus japonicus. The sequence continues at coordinate 354,845,571 of NC_091978.1, forward strand.
TCTCTCTGAGGCTCGAAATTGCTTTGATCCACCATGGACCAATCTTCCTCTGCCACGTAGTGGTTAGCAGGTTTTGCAGAGCTGGCAGCTCGTTTGCAAGCTCGTTGGAGGTGCCCCATTGTTCCACAGCTCTTGCAAACATACCCTTTGAAGCGGCATGAATAGGCTGAATGGAAGCCTTCACAACACCAACAAGGTGTGAATTACCTTGCATTCATCCTTTGTTGGGGACTCGGAGTCATTTGGGTCACCTGAGGCCTGCTGGCGGTTGCAGACTCGTGGGTTCTACCCTGTACATTTCTGCCCGCAAACACAGTTCCAGTTAATTTATGAACATTGCTAGCACTTGTGTGCTGAGAGATTTGCTTGGTGTTATCACTGGTGGACATAAACGCCTGTGCTATTGCAATGGCCTTACTGAGGGTCGGTGTCTCTACAGTCAAAATCTTCGTAGGATGGTTTTGTGGCCAATACCCAGTACAAAAAAGTCTCTGAGCATTTGCTCCAGGTAGCCATCAAACTCACATTGTCCTGCAAGTTGCCTTAGCTCGGCGACGTAGCTTGCCACTTCCTGACCTTCAGATCGCTGGCACGTGTAGAACCGATACCTCGCCATCAGCACGCTCTCCCTCGGGTTAAGATGCTCTCGAACCAGTGACACAGCACCTCATACAACTTATCTGTGGGTTTCACCGGAGCCAGAAGATTCTTCATGAGGCTGTATGTCGGTGCCCCGCAGACTGTGAGGAGGGCCGCTCTCCTTTTTGCAGTGCTTCCTTCTCCGTCCAGCTCATTGGCTACAAAGTACTGGTCTAGCCGTGCGACATAGGCTTCCCAGTCCTCGCCCTCCGAGAACTTCTCCAGGATGTCCACAGTTTGCTGCATCTTTGTGTTGGATTTGTATACTCGTCGCCAGTTGTTGTGTTCCTAACACAGATAAGACTGCACACAGGGAGGTTAAAGTAACAGTGACCTCAGTCTTTAATAAGACACTCCAGAGTGAGGAACAGGCCTTAGGGGCCGGCTTATATACAGTGCTCCCAAGGAATGCTGGGATCCCTTGGGACTTGAGGGGATGAGCTCCCTGGTGGCGGAACATGGGAGTACATGCTTTACAGATACACAACAATAATAATACTGTGACATTAAACATACGATGCATCCAGCATCAACAACATAATGTAGCAACATAATGGGCTCAATTTTCCCAAAGCTTTTTTTTTAGCATACTCCCATTTTTTGGGGGCCCAAAAAGAAATGTTCTAAGTTTCCCCGTTTGATTTCTTCATTTTGGCACAGCCTAACCTGTGCTTTAGTTTTGGGGGTGGAGCCTTGATCTGCGCCCAAATGATCAGGTTGCCACGGTAACTGGGGGCACAATACGAGCTGAGGCTGCAAAGTGAAAAATACAGCCTGCTCACAACACATTAAAATACATTGCAGCAACTTAAAAAACACATTAAAATACATTGCAGCAACTTACCTCCAATTATTAAAGGGCCCCCCCTCCCGATGCCTGCGCCGATCCCCGCCCAGCGTCGCTAGTCACAGGTGGTTTGGGTGTGACAGTGGGGAACGCAGAGAGTGTGGCAGGCATGGACTGCATCACCTGCCCAAGCTCAAGTAGAACTTGTGCCTGTGATGCACCATATTCTGCAAGGGTTCGCGCCACACTCTCTGGGACTCCAGTGTCACTGCTGGAGGCCACCAGCCTTGTGTGGGCATTGATGGCCTCGCTGGTATCATGGCTCACACCGACAATCTGTGACCCTACCTCCATTATGGTCACTGTCAGACTGTTGATTGCTCGCAGGAATCCTACCCAAGACATCAAGGAGTCGACGGCTGACCTGGATGCTCTCCCTGGACATTCCCACCATGTCCAGTTCCAGGCCTGCCTGTCTGTCAGCAGACTGACTTTGCTGACTTACCCTCTGGAGAGATGGAATGTGAGATTCAACCTCAGCACTGCATTGTTGCATGCCATTAGTCCCAGGAGCCTGTATTTTGTCGACCCCCGAGAACGTCACGTCGCCCTCAGAGGAGCTGAGTGCCGGTGGTGGAACAGGGGTGGATTGAAGCTGTGCCGGAGTCGGCTCATTGGTATCCTCCTCCTCCTCCTCCTCCTCCTCCTCCTCCAGACAATGGCCTGACGTGGAGTGGTCCCTTGAGGGATGCTGAGCCTGGAGCTGGTCATCTGGAAGTAGAAAGCAACAGACGAGTGGTTAGCAGCAGGGGAGGGGGCAGGGTGACATGAGGAAGGTCGCATAGCACAGGCTCATTTGAAGGACCACCGCTACTGCATTATATCCAATCCACAGACACTGCAGGACATTGCTCCAACCCAGCCCAGGAAGTGTGCAGGGCATTGCCCCAACCCTAGTACACAGACACTGCAGGACATTGCCCAACCCAGCCCAGGGAGTGTGCAGGACATTGCCCCAACCCTAGTCCACAGACACTGCAGGACATTGCCCCAACCCTAGGCCACAAACACTGCAGGACATTGCCCCAACCCTAGTCCACAGACACTGCAGGACATTGCTCCAACCCAGCCCGGGGAGTGTGCAGGACATTGCCCCAACCCTAGTCCACAGACACTGCAGGACATTGCCCAACTCAGCCCAGGGAATATGCAGGACATTGCTCCAACCTATCCCAGGGAATATGCAGGACATTGCTCCAACCCTTGTCCAGAGGCCCTGCAGGACATTGCCCAACCCAGCCCGGGGAGTGTGCAGGACATTGCCCCAACCCTAGTCCAGGGAATGTGCAGGACTCACCCTCAGTATCCGAGCGGGGGTCAGCGCCCCCAATGGCAGCTGCCCGACCTGTGGCACCGATGAAGCCTGCCACTTGCTCCTCAATGTCTGTGAGTGGCAGGGTCTGAGGCGGACTGCTGCCTGTCTGCACCTGCTCACGGTGATTATGAGACTTTTTGGCCTGCAAAGATAAAAATGAAAATGGTTACAAGAGGGTCCATGTGCTCTTGTGGCACACACAGATAACTACCAAAGCACTTATACCATACTGTCTGAATGTAATACAGTTCTCTGTTTAATGGCCTTGGAAGTTGCATGTGGATCATCAGGAGGACCTTGAAGTGAGGAGTCATGTTTTGAGATCTCAGAAAGCAATCTTAATAATGTGTAAAGATCATTCATGGTAAATAGGGTGCTGAACTAAGTCTATCTATGTGTCATGCATTTTAGGTGGCAACCCACATAGTGCTGAGAGGCACCAACAGCAAAAGAACAAATAGTGTATCAGATTTATAATTGGTAATGAAGGAGTGCATGAATTAAAATTGTACTCACTCTGATGACCCTTGAAAGATCACTAAACTTCTTTCGGCACTGTGTGCCAGTCCTGATCACAGTGTCTGAGGCAGAGTCCTCCTCAGCGATGTCCCTACAGATCCTTTTTAAAAAATGAATGGCAGTGGTCTAGATCCACCCCCAAAATTCAACTTCTGCCATCTTCTCTCCACAGCCCCCTCTAGAGCTTCATTAACCTCATGGCTGAATCGCCTGGCATGCTGTCTGGAATCGTTGACCTCCATCATCAACATCCAAATGTAAAATGGCTGATTCAGCCCTGGGTGTACGGCGCGCGCGCGCGGCCGCGCCCTGCATCAGCGTTTGCGATCGGAGAGCAGAGTAGAAGCGCGGGAAGAAAAAAAAATTAAAAGTTTGCGGCTTGCGCAGAATGGCCGATTTTTTTTATCACCGGAACTTTCAGCTCTGGCGCACAATTGCTCGGTGCAATGCTGGAGTTAACGCTAACGCGCCTCGTGAACTTTCATTTGCCGAAAGTTGCTGGCTCTGGCGCTAACGTTAATCCGGTGCTAAATTTTTGAACCCGCCGCAAATTGTGCCCAGAAACGGGTGCAAATGCAAAAAGCCAAAAATCCAGCCTATCATATATTTTCTGACTGACGCCGTTCCCATCAAAATATTTCATACGCTTATACTAAAATTCTCTGCACTTTTTTAATGCAGGCATTAAGCCATGGTAAAAAAACTACACAGAAAAATCTGTCCGGGTACATTAATTGTTCGGAAAGAAATGGTGCCAGTCAGTAAATATACCCCTTGGGCGAAAAAATAAAGTTTAGTAAAAGTCCATTTGGTGCAGCAACCCTTTCTCTGATTGATCTCAATCCCAATTTCCATCCTTCTCACCATATCCCTATTTCTGCAGAAGCAAAATGGTGCCGAAATTCTTCCATGTGATATTAATGTAGAAATACTTTAAAATTTAAATGTGCTAATGGTCTTTGCTAAAATAGCAGAGAGGAATTTTAGGGGGATAGTTAAATGTCTGTATGTTGGAATCTTATCACGTAATTTCAGGGTTACCTAGATCACTCTTAAATCTATACCGTCTGCTTCAGTGGTTTCTTTCTGGTAATTTGTTCCAAATGCTTATTACCCATTTGTGAAATAGTTCTGCTTCAATGTTCTATTTACTCTTAATATTCAGTAATGTGCTCGCTAGTTTTTGAAACCTGCATTCATGCACAATTTATCTAGACCAATTTTATCAATGGTCTTCATAGTTTTGAAAACCACAATTTGGTTAGCTCGAATTCTCTTTCTCAATGAGAAATCGCCTACCGTTTCTTTAAAATGTAAGTCCTTTGTTGCCCTACTCTATATGTCAAGGACAAACACGTGCACCCAATGGAATTCTGATCAATGTGCTGGAATCTGTTATATTGATCACTGCTTGTAACAATCGGTTGATTCAGAGTATGGAAATAGAACAAGAGAGCAGATGAATGCGTGGCTGGAGAGATGGTACAGGAGGGAGTTATTTTAGATTCCTGGGATATTGGGACCAGTTCTGGGGGGAGGTGGTACTTGTGCAGGCCGGATGGGTTGCACCTCAACAAGGCCGGGACCAATATCCGCGCGGTGGCGGGTCCTAGCGCTGTTGGGGAGGATTTCAACTAATTTGGCAGGGGGATGGGCACCAGGATGTAGCATTAGAAAGGAGAACCAAGGTACACAAAGGATTGGGAGAGACAGCTAGCACTAGAGTAAGAGATAGTACGGTATTAGGTGGCGGCAGACTAAGAGCGAATACTAGAAGGTCTAAGATAGGTTTACAGTGCACATGTGTGAATGTCTGAAGTGTGGTAAATAAGGTTGGTGAGCTGCAGGCGCAAGTAGACACATGGGAATATGATGTTGTGACGATAACGGAGATCTAACTCAAAAAGAGGCTGGATTATGTACTAAATATTCCTGGATATAAGGTGTTCAGGAAAGATAGGGAAGCAAAGAAAGGGGCGGGGGGGGGGGGGGGAGGGGCGGTATTGATTAAGGAGAATATTACAGTGCCAAAGAGAGAGGAGGTCCCAGAGGGGTCAAGGGTAAAATCTATTTGGTTAGAGTTGAGAAATAATTGAGGTGCTGTTACACTACCAGATGTATTCTATAGTCCACCATCAAGTGGGAAGGATATAGAGGAGCAAACTTGCAGAGAAATTACAGAGAGGTGCAAGAGTTCTAGAGTAGTGATAATGGGGGACTTCAACTATCCTAATATAGACTGGGATAATAATAATGTAAAGGGCAGGGAGGGGGAAGAATTTCTGAACTGTGTTCAGGAGAACTTTCTTGATTGCTACTTTTCCCAGCTTAATGAGGACGGAGGCATTGCTGGATCTGGTTCTAGGGAATGTGATGGGTCAAGTAGAGCAAGTGTCAGTAGGGGAACATTTCAGGAACAGCTATGGAAAAAGACAGAGAGCAATCTATAATAAAAATATATAATTTGGAGGAAAACCAATTTCTGTGGGTTGAGAATGGATCTGGCCCAGGTAAATTGGAATCAAAGAGTGACAGGCAAAACTGTAATCTGAGACAATATTAACAGTCATATAGATCAATTAAGGAAAGCCAGCACAGATTTGTTAAAGGCAAATCGTGTTTAACTAACTTGATTGAGTTTTTTGATGAGTTAACAGCGAGGGTTTATGAAGGCAACGTGGTTGATGTGGTGTACACGATTTCCAAAAGGCATTTAATAAAGTGCCACATAATAGGCTAGTCAGCAAAGTTGAAGCCCATGGAATAAAATGAATAGTGGCAGCATGGATACAAAATTGGCTAAGTGACAGGAAACAGAGAGTAGTGGTGAATGGTTGTTTTTCGGACTGGAGGAAGGTATACAGTGGTGTTCCCCAGGGGTTGGTACTAGGACCACTACTTTTCTTCATATATATTAATGACTTGGATGTGGGTGTACAGGGCACAATTTTAAAATTTGCAGATGACACAAAACTTGCAAGTATTTTGAATAGAAACATAGAAACATAGAAACATAGAAAATAGGTGCAGGAGTAGGCCATTCTTATAGTGAGGAAGATAGTGATAAACTTCAAGAATACATAGGCAGACTGGTGGAATGGGCAGACACATGGCAGATTTAATCCAAAAAGGTGCAAATTGATACATTTTGGTAGGAAGAATGGGTACAATCCTAAAGGGGGTGCAGGAACAGAGAGACCTAGGGCTAGATGAGCACAAATCGTTGAAGGTGGCAGGGCAGGTTGAGAAAGCGGTTAAATAAGCGTATGGGATCCTGGGCTTCATAAATAGTAGCATTGAGTACAAAAGCAAAGAAGTTATGATGAACCTTTATAAAACACTGGTTCGGCCTCAACTGAAGTATTGTGTCCAATTCCGGGCACCGCATTTTAAGAAGGATGTGAAGGCCTTAAAGAGGAAAGATTTACAAGAATGATTCCAGGGACGAAGGAATTCAGTTACATGGATAGACTGGAGAAGCTGGGTTTGTTCTCCTTAGAGCAGAGAAGATTGAGAGGAGATTTGATAGAGGTGTTCAAAATCATGAGGGATCTGGACAGAGTAGATAGAGAGAAACTGTTCTCATTAGCAGAAGGGTCGAGAACCAGAGGACACAGATTTAAAGGTGATTGGCAGAAGAACCAAAGATGGCATGAGGAAAAACATTTTTTACGCAGAGAGTGGTTAGGATCTGGAATTCACTGCCTGAAAGTGTGGTGGAGGCAGATTCAATTGTGGCTTTCAAAAGGGAATTGGGAATAAGTACCTGAAGGAAAATAAATTGTCGGGCGACGGGGTAAGGGTTGGGGCGGTGGGGGCCGGGCATGAAGTGCTTTTACAGAGAGCCAGCACAGACTCGACGGGCCGAATGGCCTCCTTTTGTGCTGTAACCATTCTCTGATTCTATGAATCATCTGATTCTATGTGGTAGCGATTATCTTTAACGATCATGCAGTTAGGTTGTGTTTGATTACAGTAGTGATAGTTCCCCCTTTAAAAAATATACATATTTGCCTCAGTTGAAAAATTATTAATCTGCATAACCTAACACGTGACTGGGGATTAACGTCACTGATAGATTGCTTACTGCCTTTGGTTAACTGCAAGGGATTCTGATGTTCAGCACTTTCATCTCAGAATGGCAGTTTTGGATCAAGCTATAGATGAAAGGGACAAAATAAAATTACTAACTTTCTTTTCCTAAAACTTTAATCATTTCTATTCCCTTTAAAATTCATGGATATATGGTGGCTGGTGCCTTGTCTACTTGAAAAGCATCTAACCTTTTAATAATTGGTTCCGGTTGCATTTATATTCTCTGAAAATCAGATCTCTGGGCTGGATTTAAAGGAGGAAGGCAGGATGGGACGGGGGTTGGGCTCTGAGGCGGTTGGGAAACCCGGGAGGCCTGCTTTCCCGCAGGCCCTGCCGATTTTGCATGCGGCGCCCAGATTTCCCACTCGCAACCAGCCAGATTGAGAGGCCAGCTGCCTATGGGCAGGTAGACCTGCAGCAGTAGGCCGCAGAGAGGATGGAGCTAGGGTTTGCGTTGGGGGCCGGGCCGTTAAATGGATCAGGGGGCTCAGGCAGAAGATCGGAGGTCGAGCCAGGCTGTTAAATGGATCAGGGGGTCGGGCAGAAGATCGGAGGTCGAGCCAGGCTGTTAAATGGATCAGGGGGCTCAGGCAGAAGATCGGAGGTCGAGCCAGGCTGTTAAATGGATCAGGGGGTCGGGCAGAAGATCGGAGGTCGAGCCAGGCTGTTAAGTGGATCAGGGGGTCGGGCAGAAGATCGGAGGTCGAGCCAGGCTGTTAAATGGATCAGGGGGTCAGGCAGAAGATCGGAGGTCGAGCCAGGCTGTTAAGTGAATCGGGGGTTGGGCAGAAGATCGGAGGTCGAGCCAGGCTGTTAAATGGATCAGGGGGTCGGGCAGAAAATCGGAGGTCGAGCCAGGCTGTTAAGTGGATCAGGGGGTCGGGCAGAAGATCGGAGGTCGAGCCAGGCTGTTAAGTGGATCAGGGGGTTGGGCAGAAGATCGGAGGTCGAGCCAGGCTGTTAAGTGGATCAGGGGGTCGGGCAGAAGTAAGCAGCTGATACAAATTCCTAACATTAATTTTTGAATTGAACCAAAATAAAATGGAAATTCAGTACAATCCTTCCAGAGTTTTAACTAAGCAAAAATTTAGCAAATTAAAGGCATTTAGATGAGTAAAAATCGATTTACTGTTTTCTGGACGTCTTCTGGAATTCCAACTTTAAATTGTAGGGAAATGGTGCTTAAAGGTTTATTCTGGTGCTGGGTGACATCAATCATAATACCAATTAGTATTCAATTTGAATCCAAGATAAGTGTTTTTGTAAAATCAAAAGTGTACTTGGTGTTTGAGTTAACTGCAATTAAACACTGCCACAATGAACACCCTTCTAATGAAAAATACTACAGGTACTGTAACAAGTAATTTAGGTAGCTCTAGATGTATTGAAATGCTTATGGTATTTTGATATCATTGAGGCATACATTAAGCACATGGACAGCCGAGAAGAGCATGATAAGGGAGAATATGAAGGAGTTAGGAGAGAAGTCAAAAAAACAATTATGAAGGCAAAGAGGAATTATGAAATTAAATTATCAAGGAATATAAAACAAAATAGTAAAATATTTTACAGGGACGGGAGTAAGGCCACTATGGGATGGACAGGATAATACCACAGGCAGCAATAGAGAGATGACAGAGATAATTACTCTGCTTCAATATTTACCAGGGAGATAGAATAGGTGGAGACGACATCGAATGGTGAGATGCTTAATGAGTTAACTGCATTTAAAATAAAATGTGGCGATATACTAAATAAACTAATTAAACTTCAAGAGGATAAAACTGAGATGGATTACATTGGCGCATTTTAAAAGATCTAGGGAAGAAATATCAGAGGCCTTACTTACACATATTTAGTAATTCTAGAGAAAAAGGTGCAGTGCCAGAGGACTGGCGGAGAGCTAACATAATATCTATATTCAAGAAGGGGGGATAGAACATGTCTAGTGAATTATAGGCCAGTCAGCTTAACATCAGTGATAGGAAAAATAATGGATTCCCTACTAAAAGAGAAAATAGAAGAATATCTAGAAACAAATAATATATTGGGGGGGGGAAATTGCGGTCGGAGGCTTCCTTCGTACGAGCGCCTCCGACGCCCCAAAAATCTACAAAAGGTGGTCCGGGAGCAAGCTACGAGTCCGGTCGGAGGCCTAGATTCGCTGTGCAGTGCATGGGAAGATGTCTTTCACGTACATGAGTACAAGCTGGAGTCACGTGGGCCTGGACCGCCAATCACTATGCAGTATTCTCATTGATAAAAATGGGAACTCCATTTGTGCGAGTTCCCATTACTATCAATGAGAATAACCCCCTGAAGCACCGAAACACAGCATAATATATAAATAAAACACCTCACATATTTAAAATTAATTGAAATTAAATGTAATTAAATGTTTTAGAAAAGAAAATTGTTTTTTTTAAAAAAAAAGTGTTTTACTAATGTTGAAACTAAACTTGCCTTAATGGACAGGGTTTTTAATATAAAAATTAATGTTTACATTTATTTTTTATATGTTTTAAAACTCTTACGCTGGTAAAAGTAAGCTATGCACCTGCTTTTACCAAGCGTAAAAGTTAGAAGGACATTCGTTGGGTAAATAGCCCAATCTCTGCCGCGTGAATGTCTTTTCTGCGGGAATGCGGAGGATCTGTCAAGAGAAATTTTGACACATCAGAAAAGGCGGTTTTCGGCACATGCACATTCCGAAAACCGGCTTTTGCGGGGCCTCGCTGGGTCCGTGAGCACTTCATACATGGTGAGGCCGTAAATTTTGGCCCAGTAAAATAGTCATCAAGGATTTCAAAAGGGAATGACTAATTGAATTTTTTGAAGAGGTAACAGGGAAAGTAGACAAGGGTAATGCAGTAGATATAATTTATCTAGATTTTCAAAAGGCCCTCGATAAGGTATCACATAATAGACTAATGAATGTCAGGGAATGTCAGGGGACAAGTAGCAGAATGGATAGCTAGCTAGCTATTCAGAGTGGCAGGAGATGGGAAGTGGTGTTCAACAAGGATCAGTGTTGGGACCACTGTTGTTCAATATGTTGTTCAATATTTATATTAATGATTTAGACTTTGGAATCAAAAATCACAATTTCTGGATTTACAGGTAACACTAAATTGGGGGATAGCCAATACTGAGGAGGACTGCAACAAAATACAAGAAGACATTAATAAACTTGCAGAACGTGTATATAATTGGTGAATGAAATGCATCAGATAAATGTGAGGCATTACATTTTGGTAAGAAAAATAGGGAGGTCACTTATTACTTGGAAAATACGAATCTAAATGGGGTCGAGGAGCAAAGTATCGACACAGGTTAACAAGGCCTGGTTAAGAAGAGAGAGAAATGTTCCATGGTATTTTGTTCTCCTTATTGGCCCTGGGACTTTTCTCACTTTTTTTGCCTCCCCCAGGGATAGCAAAAGATAGAATGGGTGGGAGGGGGAATGGCAGTCGGAAAGTGTCTAGGCATGATGCTCCAGCCATCATGAGGTGTGGAGCATGCTTGATGGACCAGCAGGTTTTTTCCTGCCCGTCAATTTTGAATGTTCGTACAGAACAATATAGAGAAATAACTACAAAGTACAGGAAGAACAAGGTGCAGCAGAGGAAAAGTCTGATCACAAAATGGTAACACTGTACTTAATCATCAAATCTATTATTTATGGGGGAAATAGGAGGGCGCTTTCCACCACCATGAGGAAATCGCATGTTTGAGCCTCAGCATCATCATCATCATAGGCAGTCTCTCGGAATCGAGGAAGACGTGCTTCCACTCTAAAAATGAGTCCTTAAGTGGCTGAGCAGTCCAATACGAGAACCACAGTCCCTGTCACAGGTGGGACAGATAGTCGTTCGGGGAAAGAGTAGGTGGGACAGTTTTGCCGCACGCTCCTTCCGCTGCATGCGCTTGTTTTCTGCATGCTCTTGGCGATGGAGACTCGAAGTGCTCAGCACCCTCCCGGATGCACTTCCTCCACTTAGGGCGGTCTTTGGCCAGGCACTCCCAAGTGTCGGTGGGGATGTTGCACTTTATCAGGGAGGCTTTGAGGGTGTCCTTGAAACGTTTCCTCTGCCCACCTTTGGCTCGTTTGCCGTGAAGGAGTTCCGAGTAGAGTGCTTGCTTTGGGAGTCTCGTGTCAGGCATACGAACAATGTGGCCCGCCCCAGCGGAGCTGATTGAGTGTGGTCAGTGCTTCAATGCTGGGGATGTTGGCCTGGGATGTTAGCCTCAGCAGCACCTGATACCTGAACCCCTTACTGTGAGGTCAGGATATAACTTCATCACAGGAGTCACTCATTAAAACTGAGATGGGCACAGTAGTGTAGTGGGCAAGTTACTGGACTAATAATCCAGAGAATGAGAATTCAAATCCCAGTCTGAATTCAGGTTTTAAAAAAAATCTGGATATAGAAAGCTGGTGCCAGTAAAAGTGATCATGAAGCTGTTGGATTGTCGTAAAAACCCAACTGGTTCCCTAATGCCCTCACCCGGTCAGGCCTATATGTGACTCCAGTCACACACCATCATGGCTGACTCTTAACTGGTCTCTGAAGTGACCTAGCAAGCCATTCAGTTGTACTAGGGCTGGGCAATAAATGCCAGCCTTGCCAGCGACACCCACGTCCTGGAACTCATTTTTTTAAAGCCCTGTCTAAATATGTTTTAGCTTTCTCTGTGAATTTCCACGCACAGGCATCTTCCACCCTTCAGGATGTAGTTCAGGACCTGGAAGTTTAGGTCCTTCATTGGAACACCTGTGAACTTATCCTTTTTCGGCGTGGAAGCAAGTCATCCTTGATACAAGGGGCCGCCTGTGATGATGATGAATTTCGCAGCATTACAACGAAATCAGCACAAAGTTGCCCTTGCCCTGCAACCAACGCATCAAATTAATTTGATGTGGTCTGCAAAGACCTCATGCAACTACAGAACGATTATATTGTGTAGAAATCAGCACAGTAACAAATTCATTGCGGCTCAGAAATGCTCACTTAGCTGCACAAAGGGGCTCACTTAAGGCAAATTACCACATAAATCAAATTCATTATGGCCGGCAAGCCATTCTGCCAGTCACTTAGATGCACTTAGCGTAAGTGCAATTAGGAGATTCATCAATATAAAGTGAGGCCCATTTACTTTGCACTGGTGGCTTTAATTGCTTTGCACAGGATAAGATGCAATACATATTTGTAGTAAATTCTGGATTGTCATTTAAAAAATATATATATATTAACCATTTACGTATTGGAACCACACCATAGAAATATGTAAGCAGAATATGTATGAAACCTGAATGAATATACGTTGGGAATGGTTTGTGTTATTTAGTTTTCATGACCACATTGGGACTGGTATTATGATTTAAAAGGAGTACTGGGTCAATGACAAAAGCCATGCCAATTTGCTCTGTGCCTATTCCGGAATGGCTGTATTTGGGATTTGATTATGTTGCCTCTTACTGAGCAATTCCGATAATTGCTCTGTCCTGTCCACGTCATTTAAAATATAATTGCCAGACTTTTGTGCTGATTCACCCAGTGCTATGGTTGTACATTTTAGTTACACAGCATTTCAGAGCGACAAATAATCTTTAATATAAGGTGCACGTAAATAAAAAACTCGGTGTCATTTTTTTAGTCTAATTGCACTCCTTGGGACCTTTTCCTATGTTTAAGGCACTATATCAATGCAGATTGTTAGTGTTGCAAAGATACACAATGGTTCAGGAAGCAGGTCTCGGTGGAATACGCTAAATTTGGCTTGTCCTGCTTTTTAGATGGAAGTTTAATGAAACAATTGGGGGCTATTTTGATTTCAAACCCATCCAATTGTGCTCCGGTGTCAGCTATGACTCTGGGTATCCCTTTCACCTCTGAGTCAGAAGGTTGTGGGTTCAAGTCCTGCTCCAGAGACTCGAGCACAATAAATCTAGGCTGACATTCCAGTACAGTGCTGAGAGTGCTGCGCTGTCGGAGGTGCCGTCTTGATGATGATGACTTTCAGATGAGACGTTAAACCGAGGCTCCGTCTGCTCTCTCAGGTGGAAGTAAAAGATCCCATGACACTATTTTGAAGAAGAGCAGGGAAGTTATCCCCGGTGTCCTGGCCAATATTTATTCCTCAATCAACATCACTAAAAACAGATTATCTGGTCATTATCACATTGCTGTTTGTGGGAGCTTGCTGTGCGCAAATTGACTGCCGTGTTTCCTACATTACAACGGTGACTACACTCCAAAAGTACTTCACTGGCAGTAAGTAAAGTGCTTTGGGATGTCCAGTGGTCGTGAAAGGCGCTATATAAATGCAAGTCTTCTCTTTTAGTGCTGTGCAGAGAGATTCAAACCGAGGAATGCCATTTTGCCAATTGTGTTTAAAATAATGACAATGATTCAACATGTTTTGAGTCTGATAGGATGTTGTGTGTTGGGGGTGATGGGGATGAGGGAGGGGGGGGGGAAGTGAAGGGGTGGTGCCTCTGCTTGTCATAAATATGGCAATCAGTGTGAGGGGAGCTGGGACAAGGGGACCCTCTGCTTTCCTGGCTTTTGGAGGAAGCCAACTTCGGGTTGGCAGAGGAACCAGACGCTCCAGAACAATAATGGGCGGGGGCAGGTGAAACCTGAAAATAGAAGACTTCAGGCCGGAATTTTGGAAAGGGGCTGTCATGTATCTTACATTATTATATATGACTGTATCCTAACATGCTATACATGACTGTAATAAGATATGACCTGTAACCACTAGCATACCTTACCACCAGGGGTGCACTTGCAAGAGACAGGTATATAAGAACAGGTCTCAGGCAAGCGCAGCATTCCAGAGCTGTGAAATAAAGGTGCAGGTCCAGAGTGACTTCACTACATGCCTCGTGTGAATCTGTACTGAGGGGATGGGACTTTACAGTGGCGACGAGTTACGGGATTACAGAATCCACAGAATGGCGAACAACGGATCAGATGAAAAGTACAATGCGGGAGACAATTGGGAGGACTTCATAGAAAGGCTCCAGCAAAGCTTTTTAACCAAAGACTGGTTAGGAGATGACAAAGCAGACAATAGAAGAGCCCATCTCTTGACCAGCTGTGGCTCGAAAACATACGCTTTAATGAAGGATCTGTTGGCATCCGAGAAACCAGCAAGCAAGTCGTTTGAAGAATTGAGCACACTAGTAAGAGACCACCTGAAGCCAGCGAGTAGCCTACACATGGCCAGACACAGGTTCTACAACTACAGATGCTGTGTGGGCCAGAGCATACCTGACTTCGTGGCGGAACTTCGGAGGTTGGCTAGTTTATGTGAGTTCTCCGATGAACTGAGGAAAGAAATGCTGAGAGACTTTTTCATTGAAGGAATAGGCCATGCAGGCATATTCCGAAAGCTCATAGAGACCAAGAACCTGACTTTAGAGGCAGCAGCATTGGTTGCACAGACATTCTTGGTAGGGGAAGAAGAAATGAGGTTGATTTACAGTGCAGGTACGACAACTAACGAAATATCGGAACAAGAAGTTCACAGCATTAAACAAGCTGCTAACCCCACACACAGACAAAACCAGGAGAACAGGCTCTCGACAGAAGGCAGTGGCACCAGAAGCCATCAAGGGCCACAGGAACGGCCGTTCACACCTCATCGACCCACAATGCGAGCAATCAACTACAAACTGAGAAAAGCTCAAGAAAGATCAGCCAGACGCAGCTCATTCTTTGCAAGCAGTCTGTGCTGGAGGTGTGGGGGTGGGCACTCGTCAAGGGGATGTTGATTTCAGCAGGCTGTTTGTAGGAACTGTGAATATACAGGGCATTTGGCCCGCATGTGCAAATAAATGGCAGCTCGGCTGGTATACGAATCGGATGGGTCGGAAAGCGGACCAGAAGACGGTGGGGACAGTACCCGGGACACCGATGTACAGCGGGTCAACACGATCAATGGCCGCTGCTCCTACAACAGGATGCCTCCTATAATGATGAGGGTCCTACTCAACGGGATACCTGTCAACGTGGAGCTGGATACGGGAGCGAGTCAATCTCTCATGGGCGCTCAACAATTTGAACAACTGTGGCCACATAAAAGAGACAGACCAAAACTCACACAGGTCGACACCAAACTAAGGACCTATACCAAAGAAATCGCACCAGTCCTCGGCAACGCCATGCTTTCTGTCATACATAAAGGGACAGTGAACCGACTTCCCCTGTGGATTGTCCCCGGAGACCCCCCAACACTGCTGGGGAGAAGGTGGCTGGCAAAACTAAATTGGAAATGGGATGATGTCCATGCCATGTCATTAGAGGAACGGACCTCCTGCTCAACAGTTATAAAGCGATTTGAACATCTCTTTCAGCCAGGTGTGGGCACTTTCAAAGGGGCCAAAGTCAAAATCTACATCACACAGGATGCTAGACCGGTCCATCACAAGGCCAGAGCTGTACCCTATGTGATGAGGGAAAAGATTGAACACGAACTAGACAGGCTTCTGCGGGAAGGCATTATATCACCTGTGGAATTTAGCGACTGGGCAAGTACCATCGTCCCAGTCATGAAGCCTGATGGATCCGTACGAATCTGTGGGGACTACAAATCTACCATAAACAGAGTCTCCCTATAGGACCAGTACCGAGGCTGCCCAGAGCGGAGGACTTATTTGCCACATTGACTGGAGGTAAACTTTTCTCAAAACTAGGCCTCACATCTGCGTATATGACGCAAGAATTGACCGAGGAATACAAGCTACTCACCACCATCAACACACATCGAGGCCTTTTCATGTACAATCGATGCCCATTCGGCATCAGGTCGGCAGCTGCCATATTCCAGCGCAACATGGAGAGTCTGCTCAAGTCCATCCCGGGGATGGTTGTATTTCAAGACGACATACTTATCACGGGCAGGGACACCGACTCCCATCTCCGTAATTTGGAGGAAGTACTAAAGCGGTTGGATCGGGTAGGCCTACGAGTCAAGAAATCCAAGTGCCTGTTTCTCGCACCCGAGGTTGAATTTTTGGGCAGAAGGATTGCCGCTGATGGAATCCACCCAACAGAGTCCAAAACAGAAGCAATTTGCCTGGCACCCAGGCCCCGGAATGTCTCAGAACTGCGCGCCTTTCTCGGGCTACTCAATTACTTTGGGAACTTTATGCAGAACTTAAGCACGCTGCTGGAGCCTCTCCACATGCTACTCAGGAAGGGGTGCGATTGGTTTTGGGGGGACGCCCAGGAACGGGCCTTTAACAAGGCACGCAACCTTCTGTGTTCCAACAGTGTTTTGACTTTCTTTGACCCAGGTAAAAAGCTAGTTCTCACATGCGATGCGTCAATGTATGGGGTCGGATGCGTTTTGCAACATGTCAATAGTGCGGGCAAATTACAACCCATAGCTTATGCCACCAGGTCACTTTCGCGGGCGGAGCGTGGGTACGGAATTGTAGAGAAGGAGGCGCTCGCGTGCATGTACGGTGTCAAAAAGATGCACCAATACCTTTTCAGGGCCAAGTTCACCTCAGAAACTGACCACAAGCCCCTCACGTCCCTCCTATCCGAGAGCAAGGCAATAAACGCCAACGCCTCGGCACGAATTCAACGGTGGGCACTCATGCAGGCATCCTACGACTATACCATAAGGCACAGACAACTGTGCCGACGCGCTCAGCAGGCTACCCCTGGCGACCACGGAAGGGTCTGACGAACAGGACTGTGAGATAGTCATGGCAATCAATGCCTTTGAGTTCACAGGTTTGCCCATGAAGGCTCGCCAAATCAGAGCCTGGACGGCCAGCGACCCCACGTTATCCTTAGTAAAAAGATGTGTCCTAACCGGTGACTGGGCAGAGGCTCGCGATGCCTGCCCCAAGGAATTAAAACCCTTTCACAGACGCATGCATGAGCTATCACTACAAGCAGACTGCCTGATGTGGGGCAGCCGAGTAGTCATGCCTCTGCGAGGCAGAGAGGCATTTGTCCGGGAGCTCCACCGCGAGCACCCGGGGATCATTCTCATGAAGACCATAGCCAGATCCCACGTCTGGTGGCCTGGTATTGACGCGGACTTGGAGCTCTGCGTCCGAAGGTGCACCATTTGTGCCCAACTCAGCAATGCCCCCAGGGAGGCTCCCCTGAGCCTCTGGCCCTGGCCTACCAAACCGTGGTCGCGGGTGCACGTAGACTATGTGGGCCCATTCATGGGCAAAATGTTCCTCGTAGTTGTAGATGCATTTTCAAAGTGGATCGAATGCACCATTTTAAACTCGAGCATGACCTCCACCACTGTGGAGAGCCTCGCAACCATGTTTGCAACGCATGGAATCCCTGAAATATTGGTCAGTGACAATGGTCCGTGCTTCACCAGCGCAGAACTCCAAGATTTTATAATTGACCACGGCATAAATCACGTCAAGACGGCACCGTTCAAGCCGGCCTCCAACGGCCAGGCGGAGAGAGCAGTGCAAATCATTAAACAAGGCATGCTTAAAATCCAAGGTCCCACCCTGCAGGGTCGCCTGTCGCGACTGCTGCTGGCATACAGAGCTCGTCTGCACTGATTGACTGGGATCCCCCCTGCGCAACTGTTGATGAAAAGGACTTTAAAAACAAGGCTCTCATTAATCCTCCCAGACATGCACGAAATCGTTGAGGCAAAGTGCCGTAAGCTGACTGAGTACCATGACAGAAATTCGAGGGGGAGATGGAATGAGATAGGGGACAAAGTGTTTGTACTAAACTATGGCAGGGGTCCCAAATGGCTTGCAAGGACAGTAACGGGCAAGGAAGGAAACAGGCTACTGGTAGTACAAATGGACAATGGCAAAACCTGCCGGAGGCATGTAGACCAAGTCAAAAGCAGATTTACCAACAACACTGCAGAACCAGAGGCAGACTACAATGTGGAACTCGCACCACACCTGGTGGACAGACAGAGGGAACAATCTGAGGAAAGGGCAATCCCAACAGACAGCCCAGGCGAGTCAACAACAATCACATCAATCGAAACAGACAGCCCAGGCGAGATACCAGCAACCACACCCAAAGAAAAACAGACACCAAGGCAAACAACTGAACCGCAACTCAGACGCTCCACGCGAGAGCGTAGACCACCTGAGAGACTGAACCTATAAAGACAATAAGACCTTGGGGGAGGGTGATGTCATGTATCTTACATTATTATATATAACTGTATCGTAATATGTTACAGATGACTGTAATAAGATATGACCTGTAACCACCAGCATACCTTACCACCAGGGGTGCACTTGCAAGAGACAGGTATATAAGGACAGGTCTCAGGCAAGTGCAACATTCCAAAGCTGTGAAATAAAGGTGCAGGTCCAGAGTGACCTTGACTTCACTACATGCCTCGTGTGAATCTGTACTGAGGGGACAGGACTTTACAGGGGCTGTGGGGGGCATCACTCTTTTCTTTGTGTGTGGGGATGGCGGGGGGAAACTTACAGGAATGTCCAGGAACGGAACCATCATCATCATCATAGGCAGTCCCTCGGAATTGAGGAAGACTTGCTTCCACTCTAAAAGTGAGTTCTCAGTTGACTGAATAGTCCAATACGGAAATTACAGTCTCTGTCACAGGTGGGACAGACAGTCGTTGAAGGAAAGGGTGGGTGGGGAGTCTGGTTTGCCGCACGCTCCTTCTGCTGCCTGCGCTTGTTTTCTGCATGCTCTCGGCGACGGGACTCGAGGTGTTCAGTGCCCTCCCGGATGCTCTTCCTCCACTTAGGGCGGTCTTTGGCCAGGGACTCCCAGGTGTCAGTGGTGATGTTGCACTTTACCAGGGAGGCTTTGAGCGTGTCCTTGAAACGTTCCCTCTGCACACCTGGGACTCGTTTGCCGTGTAGGAGTTCTGAGTAGAGCACTTGCTTTGGGAGTCTTGTGTCAGGCATGCGAACAATGTGGCCTGCCCAACGGAGCTGGTTGAGTGTGATCAGTGCTTCGATGCTGGGGATGTTGGCCAGATCGAGAACACAAATGTTGGTGAGTCTGTCCTCCCAGGGGATTTGCAGGATTTTGCGGAGACATTGTTGGTGGTATTTCTCCAGCGTTTTGAGGTCTCCACTGCATATGGCCCACGTCTCTGAGCCATACAGGAGGGTGGGTATCACTACAGCCCTGTAGACCATGAGCTTGGTGCCAGATTTAAGGGCCTGATCTTCAAATGCTCTCTTCCTCCGGTGGCCAAAAGCTATCTTATTAGCCGGCATGGATGTTTGATACAGTGCACTTCTTGGAAGAGGAGGAAGAGAGAAAACAGGGAATTATAGACTGGTCAGCCTGACCTCAGTAGTAAGTAAAATGATGGAATCAGTTATTAAGGATGTCATAGCAGCGCATTTGGAAAAAGGTGACATGATAGGTCCAAGTCAGCATGGATTTGTGAAAGAGAAATCATGCTTGACAAATCTTCTGGAATTTTTTGAGGATGTTTTCCAGTAAAGTGGACAAGGGAGAACCAGTTGATGTGGTATATTTGGACTTTCAGAAGGCTTTCGACAAGGTCCCACACAAGAGATTAATGTGCAAAGTTAAAGCACATGGGATTGGGGGTAGTGTGCTGACATGGATTGAGAACTGGTTGTCAGACAGGAAGCAAAGAGTAGGAGTAAATGGGTACTTTTCAGAATGGCAAGCAGTGACTAGTGGGGTACCGCAAGGTTCTGTGCTGGGGCCCCAACTGTTTACATTGTACATTAATGATTTAGATGAGGGGATTAAATGTAGTATCTCCAAATTTGCGGATGACACTAAGTTGGGTGGCAGTGTGAGCTGCGAGGAGGATGCTATGAGGCTGCAGAGTGACTTGGATAGGTTAGGTGAGTGGGCAAATGCATGGCAGATGAATGGCAGATGAAGTATAATGTGAGGTTATCCACCCTGGTGGTAAAAACAGAGAGACAGACTATTATCTGAATGGTGACAGATTAGGAAAAGGGGAGTTGCAACGAGACCTGGGTGTCATGGTACATCAGTCATTGAAGGTTGGCATGCAGGTACAGCAGGTGGTTAAGAAAGCAAATGGCATGTTGGCCTTCATAGCGAGGGGATTTGAGTACAGGGGCAGGGAGGTTTTGCTACAGTTGTACAGGGCCTTGGTGAGGCCACACCTGGAGTATTGTGTACAGTTTTGGTTTCCTAACTTGAGGAAGGACATTCTTGCTATTGAGGGAGTGCAGCGAAGATTCACCAGACTGATTCCCGGGATGGTGGGACTGACCTATCAAGAAAGACTGGATCAACTGGGCTTGTATTCACTGGAGTTCAGAAGAATGAGAGGGGACTTCATAGAAACGTTTAAAATTCTGACGGGTTTAGACAGGTTAGATGAAGGAAGAATGTTCCCAATGTTGGGGAAGTCCAGAACCAGGGGTCACAGTCTAAGGATAAGGGGTAAGCCATTTAGGACCGAGATGAGGAGAAACTTCTTCACCCAGAGAGTGGTGAACCTGTGGAATTCTCTCCCACAGAAAGTAGTTGAGGCCAATTCACTAAATATATTCAAAAGGGAGTTAGATGAAGTCCTTACTACTAGGGGGATCAAGGGGTATGGCGAGAAAGCAGGAAGGGGGTACTGAAGTTGCATGTTCAGCCATGAACTCATTGAATGGCGGTGCAGCCTAGAAGGGCTGAATGGCCTACTCCTGCACCTATTTTCAATGTTTCTATCTTTCTATGAACCCAAAGGAACTTGGAGTGTGTGTGTTTGTGTGTGTGTGTGTGGAAGTAAACCATTAGCAACGACAATCATTTTGCCATTGTACATCATTTCATCTTTCACTCGCTGACAGCAAAAAAGCAAAACTCTGACCAGTTTGATTGAAAACCTATCCAAGAATGACTTGGGCTGCGCAGCTGACTTCACCTCAGCCGACTGCACCCTAAAGAGTCAGAGTGAGCGAGCTGTAATGAACACAAGGCAGTGATGTATTGAGGCGCTGGAGCTATTGGGACATGATGGATGGACTGAGAACAATCGGAGAGGACCACTTCACTCGGGTGCAGAAACAAAGCCAAAAAACAAGAAACAAAAGGGAACTAACACAGCGGAAGACAAACCTCTGATGGACTGGCATCTGATTCATCTTCCCCTCGTCAGACAATGTGGATTGCACCCCAATCCGTCTTCATCAAACCTTGTTGAAAGTATGAAGGTCATGCAGAGTAAGACCCTCCTGCATTTTCTATTCTGCTCAGATTGTTTGTTCTGGACATTTACGGATAGTGTTACAGGGATATATACGTCAGGAGACCATCAGTGCTGTTCCTCTCTCTTCTCTGGAAGAGTGGTTGGAATGTGGAACTCACTACCACATGGAGTGGTTGAGGCAAATAGCATAGATGCATTTAAGGGGAATCTAGATAGGCACATGAGGGGAGAAAGGAATAGAAGGATGTGCAGATAGGGTTAGATGTAATAACAACAACAGCAACTTGTATTTATATAGCGCCTTTAACGTAGTGAAATGTTCCAAGGCGCTTCACAGGAGTATTATGAACTAAAACATTTGACACCGAGCTGCACAAGTACAAATTAATGCTGGTGACCAAAGGTTTGTTCAAAGAGGTATATTTTAAGGAGCGTCTTGAAGGAGGAAAGAGAGGTCGAGAGGCGGAGAGGTTTAGGCAGGGAGTTCCAGAGCTTCAGGCCCAGGCAACAGAAGGCACGGCCATCAATGGTTGAGCGATTATAATCAGGGATGTTCAAGAGGGCAGAATTAGAGGAGCGCAGACATCTTGGAGGGTTGAGGGGCTAGAGGAGTTTACTGAGATAGGGAGGGGTGAGGCCATGGAGGGAAATAAGATGGGAGGAGGCTCGTGTCGATCATTAACACCGAAGTGAATCAGTTGTGATTAATGGCCTGTTTATGTGCTGTATAATTCTATGCAATTATAAACTAGAACTTATTTCAATAGAATCAACTTTTAAAAAAGTTAGCTAGCATTGTAACTCATCATAGAAAAGCAAATTAGAATTTAAATGGAGAAACGAAGTACGAAGAGTCCTGGGGGTCCTTGTGCGTGAAACACAAAAAGTGAATCTGTAGATACAGCAAGTAATCAGGAAGGCAAATGGAATGTTGGCCTTTATTGCAAGGGGAATAGAGTATAAAAGCAGAGAAGTCCTGCAACAACTGTATTGATGAGGCCGCACCGGTATTGATGAGGCCACATCTGGAGTACTGCGTACAGTTTTGGTCTCCTTATTTAAGGTAGGATATATTTGCATTGGAGGCTATTCAGAGAAGGTTCACTAGGTTGATTCCGGAGATGAGGGGGTTGACTTATGAAGATAGGTTGAGTAGGTTGAACTCATTGGAGTTCAGAAGAATGAGAGATGATCTTATCGAAACATATAAGATAATGAGGGGGCTCGGCAAGGTGGACGCAGAGAGGATATTTCCACATAGGGGAAACTGAAACCAGTGGACGTAGTCTCAGAATAAGGGGCTGCCCATTTAAAACTGAAATGAGGAGGAATTTCTTCTCTGAGGTTTGTAAATCGATGGAATTCTCTGCCCCACAGAGCTTTGGAGGCTGGGTCATTGAATATATTTAAGACGGAGATGGACAGATTTTTGAGCGATGAGGGAGTAAAGGGTTATGGGGAGCGGGCAGGGAAGTGGACTTGAGTCCATGATCAGATCAGCCATGATCGGATTAAATGGCGGAGCAGGCTCCAAGGAGCCAGGTGGCCTACTCCTGCTCCTATTTCTTATGTTCTTATTAAATACAATTAATATAATTACTCCCTGTGCTTTTGAATTAGGGATATGCTAGGTTCTGGTTCATTTTTTTTAAAGAAAACTTTTATTTCTGTACTTCCAATTAGATTCCCACAAACGGCCCAGTATTCCCCAACCAAGAGGCTGAGAGTCTGCCCCAGACTGTCTAGCAGTGTCACTATGTGACTGAGCAAGTACGCTTTGGGATGGTGCACCTCTGTGCCTGTACCACTCCCACCCTGTGGCTGGGGGACTGACCTCTTTCCAGTCAGGAAGTCCGACTGCTGTCTTGGGATGGAGATCAGGAACTTGCAGTAGAAAGGATCATGGTCTGAAAGCCTCAGCTGTCGCCAAGCTCTACCATATCATGTTAACACAGCACAAAACGTCCTATTTGATGAGGCCGGTCACATTCCGCTCATTGCTGCTCGTGACTCATTTGCTCCAGCTGAGGTATCGGTGGCCTAAATTCGTGAAGAGGAACAGTCTGCATGTGTTGACTGATGTCAAAACATGAGTTTTCCTGGCTCGCCACTGCCCTGGACTCAGGATTTGAGTGGAAGCTGGATCACTCAGTGAGATGGAGCCGGACTGACCTCTGGAAGGACATAGGTGGGCCTTACATGGGTACGGGATTGTTCAGGCCAAGTATTTCAACATTTATTGCTGCCCCCACAATGGTACTTACATGACCTCCCACTGACGGTCCCTGTCCTCGGGAATGTGAGTCCAAATCCCAGTTTGAATTCATTAAAAAAACACCTGGAAATAGAAAGCTGGTGCCAATAAACGTGACCATGAAGCTGTTGGTTTGTCGTAAAAACCCAACTGGTTCCCTAATGCCCTTTAGGGGAAGAAACCTGCCGTCCTCCCCCGGTCAGGCCTATATGTGACTCCAGTCCCACACCCACGTGGCTGACTCTTAACTGCCCTCTGAAGTGGCCTAGCAAGCCATTCAGTTGTACAAGGGCTGGGCAATGAATGCCCGCTTTGCCAGCGACACCCACGTCCTAGAACTCATTTTATTTTTAAAGCCCTGTCTGAATTAATTGTCCAGCCCAAAGATTTCCACATTTATTGCTCCCCCACCCCCCACAATGGTACTTATATGACCTCCCACCAGTTGGGATGATTGGCCTGTTTATGTGCTGTAAAATTCCGGCTACTGACGGTCCGCGTTGCGGAGTTGGAGCTGAAGGTGGATTCACTCTGGAGCATCCACGATGCTGAGAATGACGTGAGTATCATGTGTAGCGAGTTGGTCTTACTGCAGGAGAAGGGTCCACAGCCAGCGAGGGAATGGAAGACCAGCAGGAAGAGTAGTGCAAGGAAGGTAGTGCAGGGGTCCCCTGTGGTCATCCCACTGCAAAACAGATACACCGCTTTGAGTACTGTTGAGGGGGATGACTCATCAGGGGAGGGCAGCAGCAGCCAAGTTCATGGCACCGTGGCTGGCTCTGTTGCACAGGAGGGCAGGAAAAAGAGTGGAAGAGCGATAGTGATAGGGGATTCAATTGTAAGGGGAATAGATAGGCGTTTCTGCGGCCGCAACCGAGACTCCAGGATGGTATGTTGCCTCCCTGGTGCAAGGGTCAAGGATGTCTCGGAGCGGGTGGAGGACATTCTAAAAAGGGAGGGAGAACAGCCAGTTGTCGTGGTGCACGTTGATACCAATGACATAGGTAAAAAAAGGGATGAGTTCCTACGAAATGAATTTAAGGAGCTAGGAGCTAAATTAAAAAGTAGGACCTCAAAAGTAGTAATCTCGGGATTGCTACCAGTGCCACGTGCTAGTCAGAGTAGGAATCGCAGGATAGCTCAGATGAATACGTGGCTTGAGCAATGGTGCAGCAGGGAGGGATTCAAATTCCTGGGGCATTGGAACCGGTTCTGGGGGAGGTGGGACCAGTACAATCCGGACGGTCTGCACCTGGGCAGAATCGGAACCAATGTCCTCGGGGGAGTGTTTGCTAGTGCTGTTGGGGAGGAGTTAAACTAATATGGCAGGGGGATGGGAACCAATGCAGGGAGATAGAGGGAAACAAAAAGGAGGCAAAAACAAAAGACAGAAAGGAGATGAGGAAAAGTGGAGGGCAGAGAAACCCAAGGCAAAGAACAAAAAGGGCCATTGTACAGCAAAATTCTAAAAGGACAGAGGGTGTTAAAAAAACAAGCCTAAAGGCTTTGTGTCTTAATGCAAGGAGTATCCGCAATAAGGTGGATGAATTAACTGTGCAAATAGATGTTAACAAATATGATGTGATTGGGATTACGGAGACGTGGCTCCAGGATGAGCAGGGCTGGGAACTCAACATCCAGGGGTATTCAACATTCAGGAAGGATAGAATAAAAGGAAAAGGAGGTGGGGTAGCATTGCTGGTTAAGGAGGAGATTAAGGCAATAGTTAGGAAGGACATTAGCTTGGATGATGTGGAATCTATATGGGTAGAGCTGCAGAACACCAAAGGGCAAAAAACGTTAGTGGGAGTTCTGTACAGACCTCCAAACAGTAGTAGTGATGTTGGGGAGGGCATCAAACAGGAAATTAGGGGTGCGTGCAATAAAGGTGCAGCAGTTATAATGGGTGACTTTAATATGCACATAGATTGGGCTAACCAAACTGGAAGCAATACGGTGGAGGAGGATTTTCTGGAGTGCATAAGGGATGGTTTTTTAGACCAATATGTCGAGAAACCAACTAGGGGGGAGGCCATCTTAGACTGGGTGTTATGTAATGAGAAAGGATTAATTAGCAATCTCGTTGTGCGAGGCCCCTTGGGGAAGAGTGACCATAATATGGTGGAATTCTGCATTAGGATGGAGAATGAAACAGTTAATTCAGAGACCATGGTCCAGAACTTAAAGAAGGCTAACTTTGAAGGTATGAGGCGTGAATTGGCTGAGATGGATTGGCGAATGATACTTAAGGGGTTGACTGTGGATGGGCAATGGCAGACATTTAGAGACCGCATGGATGAACTACAACAATTGTACATTCCTGTCTGGCATAGAAATAAAAAAGGGAAGGTGGCTCAACCGTGGCTATCAAGGGAAATCAGGGATAGTATTAAAGCCAAGGAAGTGGCATACAAATTGCCCAGAAATAGCAGCGAACCCGGGGACTGGGAGAAATTTAGAACTCAGCAGAGGAGGACAAAGGGTTTGATTAGGGCAGGGAAAATGGAGTATGAGAAGAAGCTTGCAGGGAACATTAAGACGGATTGCAAAAGTTTCTATAGATATGTAAAGAGAAAAAGGTTAGTAAAGACAAATGTAGGTCCCCTGCAGTCAGAATCAGGGGAAGTCATAACGGGGAACAAAGAAATGGCGGACCAATTGAACAAGTACTTTGGTTCGGTATTCACGAAGGAGGACACGAACAACCTTCCGGTTATAAAAGGGGTCGGGGGGTCTAGTAAGGAGGAGGAACTGAGGGAAATCCTTATTAGCCGGGAAATTGTGTTGGGGAAATTGATGGGATTGAAGGCCGATAAATCCCCAGGGCCTGATGGACTGCATCCCAGAGTACTTAAGGAGGTGGCCTTGGAAATAGTGGATGCGTTGACAGTCATTTTCCAACATTCCATTGACTCTGGATCAGTTCCTATGGAGTGGAGGGTAGCCAATGTAACCCCACTTTTTAAAAAAGGAGGGAGAGAGAAAACAGGGAATTATAGACCGGTCAGCCTGACATCGGTAGTGGGTAAAATGATGGAATCAATTATTAAGGATGTCATAGCAGTGCATTTGGAAAGAGGTGACATGATAGGTCCAAGTCAGCATGGATTTGTGAAAGGGAAATCATGCTTGACAAATCTTCTGGAATTTTTTGAGGATGTTTCCAGTAGAGTGGATAAGGGAGAACCAGTTGATGTGGTATATTTGGACTTTCAGAAGGCGTTCGACAAGGTCCCACACAAGAGATTGATGTGCAAAGTTAGAGCACATGGGATTGGGGGTAGTGTACTGACATGGATTGAGAACTGGTTGTCAGACAGGAAGCAAAGAGTAGGAGTAAATGGGTACTTTTCAGAATGGCAGGCAGTGACTAGTGGGGTACCGCAAGGTTCTGTGCTGGGGCCCCAGCTGTTTACACTGTACATTAATGATTTAGATGAGGGGATTAAATGTAGTATCTCCAAATTTGCGGATGACACTAAGTTGGGTGGCAGTGTGAGCTGCGAGGAGGATGCTGTGAGGCTGCAGAGCGACTTGGATAGGTTAGGTGAGTGGGCAAATGCATGGCAGATGAAGTATAATGTGGATAAATGTGAGGTTATCCACTTTGGTGGTAAAAACAGAGAGACAGACTATTATCTGAATGGTGACAGATTAGGAAAAGGGGAGGTGCAAAGAGACCTGGGTGTCATGGTACATCAGTCATTGAAGGTTGGCATGCAGGTGCAGCAGGCGGTTAAGAAAGCAAATGGCATGTTGGCCTTCATAGCAAGGGGATTTGAGTACAGGGGCAGGGAGGTGTTGCTACAGTTGTACAGGGCATTGGTGAGGCCACACCTGGAGTATTGTGTACAGTTTTGGTCTCCTAACCTGAGGAAGGACATTCTTGCTATTGAGGGAGTGCAGCGAAGGTTCACCAGACTGATTCCCGGGATGGCGGGACTGACCTATCAAGAAAGACTGGATCAACTGGGCTTGTATTCACTGGAGTTCAGAAGAATGAGAGGGGACCTCATAGAAACATATAAAATTCTGACGGGGTTAGACAGGTTAGATGCAGGAAGAATGTTCCCAATGTTGGGGAAGTCCAGAACCAGGGGTCACAGTCTAAGGATAAGGGGTAAGCCATTTAGGACCGAGATGCGGAGGAACTTCTTCACCCAGAGAGTGGTGAACCTGTGGAATTCTCTACCACAGAAAGTTGTTGAGGCCAATTCACTAAATATATTCAAAAAGGAGTTAGATGAGGTCCTTACTGCTAGGGGGATCAAGGGGTATGGCGAGAAAGCAGGAATGGGGTACTGAAGTTGAATGTTCAGCCATGAACTCATTGAATGGCGGTGCAGGCTAGAAGGGCCGAATGGCCTACTCCTGCACCTATTTTCTATGTTTCTATGTTTCTATGTATGCAATTGTCCAAATCGCAGTTTGAATTCAGTTTTAAAACCTGCCCATGCACCCCCCCGTGCCCCCACACTGTGGTGTGGTCAGCACTGGAAGGCACTATTGGGCACATGCACAACATAACTGCAGGGATTGGCACCCATCAACATTTGGGACCATGAAAAAAATAATACAACACATTTCTATATAAAATGCCCCTGTTATACTGCAGGTTTTGTATTGACGTTGCGAGACCTTTGGCAACATTCTGGTACAAGACCTAGATTCTAACTCTCGTCAGTCGGGCACTGCAGCAGCGGCGGGACTCTGCTTGGGAACGCTGTCCCCTCAGCACTAGCCTCATGCACCAGGCTGCTGTATCACTAACTAGTTTAAAAAGAACACTGCCCAGCCTTCCCATTGCTGGTAGCCAAACACGTCTGAATATCCTGTCAATGTTTTTCTCCCATCAGATACTTCACTGGAATCCAACTTAGATCCAAGGAAACATGTTCCAAATGGTGAGAGACGAGGGGGCTGAATTTGGTCAAGGCGTCCACCCGCCCAAGTGCCGCCCATGGCCGCCGAGGTACCGGATGGTACTTTTGGCGGGATATTCATGAAGAAGGTCCCTCGAAGGTCGGCGAGCGGCAAATGGATGACGTACGCTGCCAATCTGGGCGGCAGAGGCGCTTGCCGCCCAAGTGCCGCTGGGGATGGAGTCGGGCCCACGGAGGGTCGCACAGTTGAAAAAAAAAATCTTCAGGAGAAAAAATTAAAAACTATCGGAAGACCTTCGGGGGACCCCATCCAGGTAAGTTGCTACGAGAAAAAAAATATATAAAATGTTCACTAACCTTTTTTTCAGGATCTTCACACTTACCGTCGGGGACAGACCAGCGGTCCACCCCTGTTCTGCCGCCGACTCCTGCCCACAGGAATCTGGGAGCTCGGTGGGCAGGAGTTCTGATGGCATGGCGGCTCTCCCCTCCCGCCCACTCCAGCCCACCTCGAAAGTGGCACTGGACGGATCTGCAAGAGCAATGCCGTCGGCAGTGGGCGGCAGTCGGAAGCAGTGGGTGGTGAGTTGGTCAATTTCGGCCCCTCGGAAGTGTAGAGGAGCAGAGGGACTTGGGAGGTCCAGGTCCAAAAAGTAATCATAAAGGCCAATGGATTGTTGACCTTTATCTCAAGGGGGCTGGAATACAAAGGGGAGGAAGTTATACTTCAGTTGTACAGAACCTTGTTCAGCCCCTATCTGGAGTACTGCACTCAGTTTTGGGCACTGCATCTCAGGAAAGATAGTGTGGCCTTGGAGGGTGTATAGTGGGGATTCACCCGAATGATACTGTGCAGCAGAGCTGGTCTCCAGTCATCTTGGTTAATCCTTGCCACTGGACCAAGACCTAGCTCTGTCAAGCCCGTGTGGTGGCTGGTGTGCAACGGCCACCACACGTTAAAAAAAATCCACGCACAGGCATCTTCCACCCTCCAAGATTTAGTTCAGGACCTGGAATTTTAGGTCCTTCATTGAAACACCTGTGAACTTTTTGACGTGTAAGCAAGTCATCCTCGATTCGAGGGACTGCCTATGATCATGATGATGATGACCAGGGTTAAATTATGAGGACAGGTTGTGTAACCTTGGCTTGTATTCCCTTTAGTTTAGACGGTTGAGAGATGATCCAATCAAGGTCTTTAGGATTCAATAAGGTAGATACAGAGAAATAATTTCCTCTGGCATTGGAATCCAGAACAAGAGGGAACCACCTTAAAATTAGGGCTAGGCCATTTAGAAGTGAACTTGGGAAATACTTTTTCATTAAAAGGGGAGTGGAAATCTAGACTTTTTTGCTCCAAAAGACTGTGGATTCCAGGTCAATTGAAATAATCAAAACTCAGATCAACAGATTTTTGCTAGGTAAGTGTATCAAGGGATATAAAATAAAGGCGGGAAAATGGAGTTCAGGTACAGATCAGATATGATTTAATTGAATGGTCGAACTGGCCAGATGGGCTGAATGGCCTATTCCTATGTTTCCATTCATTGGTCGCTGTGTTTCAGTGTACCAATGGAAAGCTCTGTCTCCTCCCCTCACCTCTGGTTCTTTTGCCTAGTTTCTTGATTAATGATGAATCATTTGTGTCAGGAGTTATTATTTAGAAGGGAAAATGAGAGCCAGTTGCAGTTCTAGCTGTGAAATATGTGCAGGCTAAGTTATATTTTTTTTCTCATAGAATTAAACTCAGTGAATGCTGAGGAATGGAAATGTCACTCTTCTGGTACCTCAGCTTGAATTTAACCCTGACCAGCCCGGTTCAGGTTGTATGCCTGTTTTACACCCTGCCAGTTTCTTCTCCCTTGACCCTAGTCCCACCAAAGTGCTGACCACCTATCTTCCTTTACTGGCTCCCATGTTAGCTGACATTGAAAGCTTCTCTCTCCTCAGGTACTGTCCCTCCTCCCTCAAAACTTTCCTCAACCCCTCCGTCCTTGCAAACTACTGCCCCGTCTCCAATCTCCCTTTCCTGTACAAAATCCTTCAACAAGTTGTTGCCTCCCAAATCCGTGCCCACCTTTCCCACAATTCCATGTTTGAAGCCCTCCAATCCACTTTCCGCACCTGCCACAGTACCGAAACGGCTCTCATCAAAGTCACAAATAACATCCTCTGTGACTGTGACAAAGGCAAACTACCCCTTCTCGTCCTTCTTGACTTGTCTGCGGCCTTTGACACGGTTGACCACTCTATCCTTCTCCAACGCTTCTCCACGTTGTCCAGCTGGGTGGGGCTGCACTCGCCTGGTTCCATTCCTATCTATCTAATCGTAGCCAGAGAATTACCTGCAATGGCTTCTCTTCCCGCCCCCGCATCGTTACCTCTGGTGTCCCCCAAGGATCTATCCTTGGCTCCCTCCTATTTCTCATCTATATGCTGCCCCTTGGCGACATCATCCGAACACACAGCTTCACTTTCCACATGTACACTGATGACACCCAGCTCTATCTCACTACCACTTCTCTCGATCCTTTGAAGGACTGTAAATTATCAGACTACTTGTCCGACATCAAGTTCTGGATGAGCAGAAATTTTCTCCAATTGAATATTGGGAAGACCGAACCCATTGTTTTCGGTCCACACTACAAACTCCATATCCTAGCCATTCTCTCCATCCCTCTCCCCAACTTCTGTCTGAGGCTGAACCACAATGTTCACAACCTTATATTTCATATTTGACCCTTAAATGAGCTTTCAACCACATATCCACAGCATAACTAAGACCACCGATTTGCACCTCTGTAACATCGCCCATCTCCGGCCTTGCCTCAGCTCATCCGCTGCTGAAGTCCTCATCCGTGCCTTTGTTACCTCGAGACTTGACTATTCCAACGCACTACTGGCTGGCCTCCCACATTCTACCCTACGTAAACTAACGGTGATCCAAAACTCGGCTGCCCGTGTCCTACCTCGCACCAAGTCCCGTTCACCCATCACCCCTGTGCTCGCTGATTTACATTGGCTTCCGGTTAGGTAACGCCTCGACTTCAAAATTCTCATCCTTGTTTTCAACTCCCTCCATTGCGTCACCCCTCCCTATCTCTGTAATCTCCTTCAGTCCCACAATCCCCCGAGATGTCTGCGCTTCTCTAATTCTGCCCTCTTGAGCATCCCTGATTATAATCACTCAACCATTGGTGGTCATGCCTTGTGTTGCCGGGGCCCCAAGCTCTGGAACTCCCTGCCTAAACCTCTCCGCCTCACTACCTCTCTTTCCTCCTTCAAGATGCTCCTTAAAACCTATCTCATTGATAAAGCTTTTGGTCACCGGCCCTAATTTCTCTTTATGTGGATCGGTGTCAAATTTTTTGTCTCATAATATTCCTGTGAAGCGCCCTGGGATGTTTCACTATGTTAAAGGCGCTATATCAATACAAGTTGTTGTTGTTGTTGTTGTTTTCATGGAACTCAACGGAGAGTAAAATTGGGCGGGATGTTAGTCGGGCGTTCAACCTGAACCCGCCCCATTCCCTCCCGGCGGGTTAGGTTAATACTGGGGGTCTAGTGTCAGCACTGTCAGTTCAAGTACAGCATAGGACAAAAGAGGGGTGCTTTGCTCCTGCCCCACTTCAATAATGTGCTCCAATCTCTACCTTATGAGATGTGTTGGTTGTACTGAGGCTAGTGAATTTTGCTATTTGCTATTTGCCACAACCTCATCCAGACAGGATGATGGCCCTGAAATGAATCGGGCAGTGATCTCGGCACCTCACTTGCAAGGGGAAGGTGGGGGGAGTCACTAGGTGCCCACCTGTCCCATGTCAGTAAAGATTCTGCCAACCACCCAGGTAACCTCCTCCAGCCCTACAACCCTCCACGATATCTGCGCTCCTCTAATTCTGGCCTTTTGTGCATCCCGGCTTTTAATTGCTCCATTATTGGTGGCCATGCTTTCAGCTGCCGAGGCCCTGAGCTCTGGAATTCCCTCCCTCAACCTCTCTGCCTCCCTACCTCTCTTTCCTCCTTTAAGATGCTCCTTAAAACCTACATCTGCCCTAATATCTCGTTATGTGGCTCGGTTTCAAATTTATTTTGACGACGCTCCTGTGAAGCTCCTTGGGACGTTTGACTACGTTAGAGGCGCTATATAAATACAATTGTTGTTATTGTAGGTATTGAATTCACTGGCCTAAGCAAACAAGGCATCTGCACAATGCAACTGTACATTGCAGGTTGGGAGAAACCTCCTGGAGTTTGTTGAAAGGACTGAGTGGAGTAAAAGCTGATGGTAGTGATTACCTTGACAGCCACTGATAAAGCCGCCACTATCCTGCGGGTGATTCCCAGATCTGGCTTCAGAAATGTGTGACATTTGGCTAACGGCTACCTTGGGAAATCATAATATCAGCCTGTGGATTTCTTAGGGCACTTCCAGCTACGGTCGTCTTTCCCAGAGACATGGTTGGTGGCATAAGGGCAAATCCTAAATAATTCCCGAAGGTACCAAAACACCTTCCCCCCCCACCCCGACTCCCACCCTGCAAGTACAAAGGGCTGACCATGGCTACGATATAGAAAGCGCACAATGAAATGCCCCTGGGGAAACGAGCAGAGAGGGCAGATGGGGCCAGCTTTAAGAAGCACGCAGTAAGTTAATTTGTTGGAAAACAGCAAAGCTACGTATCAGGTTAACAGCAAACAGTTCGACAACAAAGAAGCGTTGAACTAAGAGGAAACAAACACCACTCATGGCAGCAAGTCAGTCCTCTTTAAGATGGTGGAGCCATCATCTGTCTATAATGTTGTTCATATAAAACAGCATGTGATTTTTGAGTAGCATAGAAATACACAGAAGTCACAACACAGAAGCAGGCCATTTGGCCTAACCAGTCCGTGTTGTCATTTACCCTCCATATGAACAAATTCTGATCATGTTTACCCACCCTGTTCCCATATCCCTTCATCCACTTTTCCCGCATTACAACAGTGACTACACTTCAAAAGTACGTCATTGGCTGTAAAGCGCTTTGAGACGTCCGATGGCCGTGAAAGGCGCTATATAAATCCAAGTCTTTCTTTTCTTTCTTTCTTTCCTTTTCTTTCCTTTTCTTTCCTTTTCTTTCCTTTTCTTTCCTTTTCTCTTTCCTTTTCTCTTTCCTTTTCTTTCTTCCAATCTAATCTTCAGTGTTGACATAGTCTCTGCCTCAGCCACTCTCCCTGGAAGTGAATTTTGTGACTGTCTGCTTCTATCTACACTGTCCCATTCTTCCATATTTTTATTACAGCATCCTGTAATCTGCATTGTTCTAACAAAAAGAGCGACGATGTCCAGTTCTTTCTTGATGATTGCCTTTTCTCGTACCAGGCATATCTTAGTGAACATTGGACACCATGGAGGAGCTGATCTGAGGTACTTTGTTCATGCTGACCGTTCTAGCAGTGTTTTGTTTGGTTGCTTGATTATATGTTTTATATTACAAACACAAGTTTACTGTCTCTTTTATAATTTTGGTGGAAATATGATTGGCCATTGTCCAGGACAAGGGGGCAAAATCTTAAAATTAGAGCTAGGCCTTTCAGGGGTGATGTGAGGAAGCACCTCTTGAGACAAAGTGTAGCGGGAATCTGCAACTCTCTCCCACAAAAAGCAGTTGAGACTAGGTTAATTGAAAAATTCAAAACTCGGATTAATAGATTTTTGTTAGGTAAGGGTATTACGAATTATGGAACCAAGGCAGGTAAATGGAGTTGAGGCACAGATCACCCACGATCTAACTGAATGGCGGAACAGGCTCGAGGGGATTCCTGTTCCAATGTTCCTGGTATGTGGTTGGTGAGATGACCAATTGGAAAGCAGAAAATAACTGACTAGAGCAATGTAGGCACAAAAAAAAATAGGAGGTGAAATTCAACTTCAGAGGTGCGGGTGGTAGGGGTGGTGGGGGGGGGGGAATGGAAATCTGGTGGGCAAGCTCCACCACCACAAGACCATCTTGCACATCTTAGCATTTGGTCTTGGCCTAGTTTCTGGCCATTCCAGCCAACTCCCACTGAAGTTAGGCCAGGGGCCCACCAGGATGACAGCAGATTTTTGGCCCCACAAAGAAAGCTTGTTGGAAATAAAAAGCATTGTTGTTTTGTTGATAAGCTGTGAATTCAGGTTACCACAACAATGACTTGCATTTTTACAGCACCCTTAACACAGAAAAATGTTCCAACATAACAGCTGTAATGTATTTGCTTCATGGGTTCTTTACTTAAGAATTCATAGCAACACATTGCTATTAAGAACTAGTTGGTTTATTAACAAAGGTTTAACAATCACACTACACATTACCAGTTCATCCACTAGGCTCACCGTAGACCTCATCGTGGATGACCTAGACCCAACTGACACGGGTTTTCTTGGGTCTTGCGAACATCACGTGACTGACTCAGCCACTCACAATGCAACAGCTCTACAACTATTTCAGTTGTGCACTTTAATCAAGTGCCCCCTGATTAAAGGGGGGGCACACTCCAAACACTTTCAAACAAGTGCCCCCTTGTTTTTTTTTTGAGGGCACTAAAAACACAAATTATACAAGTGCCCCCTGGCTAAAAGGGGGGGGGGGCGGCACTAAAACCAACAAACATAGACAAATTAAACTTTAACCATTAATGATCAAATTAAAATTTGGTTGCCGGGGGTGATGATGCACTCCAGTCCCTCTGGCGCCCACCTCTCACGGAAGGCCGCGAGCGTACTGGTGGACACCGCATGCTCCATCTCCAGGGACACCCTGACTCGGATGTAACTGTAGAAGAGAGGCAGGCAGTCAGGCTGAACAACGCCCTCGACCGCCCGCTGCCTGGACCGGCCGATGGCCCCCTTGGCCGTGCTCAGGAGCAGTCCTATGGGGAGGCCTTCCAACCAACAGCTCTACATACCAGGTGCATACATTACAACAGTGGCGTAAGGAATAATCGATACTGAGTCCTGGAAGGAAATATTGGGAGGGGTGATTCAAAAACAAACAGATAGATTTTAAAGAGGGTCTTAAAAAAGGAGCGGGAGGTGGAGAAATGGTGGGGATTAGGGAGGTAATGCAGAGTGTGCGGCTGAAGGCAATGCCACCAATGGTGGGCCAAAGGGAGGCGGGATGCACAAGCGGTTGGAGTCAGAATTCGGTGCGGGGAGAGGGGGGAGGGGGGAGGGAGTAAATTGTAGCACAGAAGAAGATTATAGAGTCCATAGAGGGATTTAACACAAGGATTATTTAGGTTTGTGATAACCCTTGTATAAACAATATAACAACAGGAGAACAGTCTGATTCCTTCTGTTTTTTGTGCACAAATGCTCTTTTACATTTCAGCCGTGAGGTGGAGGAGACTGACTGGGTAGCTGTACCAATTAAACAACCTAATCCATCTCCGTTTGCTCGAGTCTATACTGCGAGAATAGCAAATTATATCACTGGATCAATGTGCTGGAAATTGTGTGACAGGCAATCTGTTAGAGTAGGATTGATTTGCATGGATCCTTGATAGACAATACAACAAGCTGTACAGAGAAAACTCCCTCAGTGTGACTGGCTGATGGATGTGCAAACCCCCTGCAAAGTGAATTGCCATCTTGCAGAACTACCAAAGGTGGTTCATTCCCATTAGCAACTTTTAACTGCATTAAAAGCTAACAGAGGAGAACTGGGGAGACCCCCAAGTCAGATCATGCAATTTCGGCCACAAGTCAGCTGAAGTGCAGTTACCATGAAAGTAATTACTTTGAGGTAACTGACACAAAAGGGTATGCCTCTTCAGAGGATATCTTCTAGCTGACTGTGTACACTTCAATTAACCTTTTAGTACAAGTATTTTGGTGCTCGCTGGGAGAACACTAATGGCGCTGGCAGTTAGCAGTGAGGTATCTTCCTTAAAGGTTTTGCAAGGGCAAAGGGTTACGCGCTGATGCTGACAGTAATAAGTCCCCGAGCTGGCATAATGGTGAGCTCCTGATATGTTGTCAAGCACCACTGCACCGTACTGACAGCTTCAACCCAGTCTGCAAAAAACACTCAACACTTTACCATCGTAATGCCACAGTACCACTGACCCACAACATTTTGATTGGACTGAAGCCGTAGTCAATTGTGAAGTGACTGAAATCCGTGGCGTTTTCTGTCCACCAAATGCTCTCTGCTGTTCTTCCAACCTCTCGGGAAGGTGCGGCCTCATGCTGGGGTATGGTTCCACTAAACCCACTCCACTCGCCAATACAACCACTCCCTCCCCCACCCCCGGGCCCCACATCGCTCCGGTACTTCACCAAAGGGTGAACTTAAATAGTGCATTTTCCCCAAGGTTACTCAATTGTGGGGGCATCATAGCTGAACCTGATCCACCTCAAGTCATGGGATAGTGATCCAAAAGCAGCGACATTGGTTGATTTCCTTTTCCCTCCCTCGCTCTCATGTTTCCCTTTTCCCTCCCTCGCCCTCACGTTTCCCTTTTCCCTCCCTCGCCCTCATGTTTCCCTTTTCCCTCCCTCGCCCTCACGTTTCCCTTTTCCCTCCCTCGCCCTCACGTTTCCCTTTTCCCTCCCTCGCCCTCATGTTTCCCTTGTAACCCAACTGCCAATCTGATTCCATTCTTGATCCTGTACATAGGAGGCAAAGGAGACATTTAGAAATCTGGACTGTCTCAGATATCGGAGATATCATAGTAGATCTCTGTTACATTGTCTTTGGGTATCCTGTGCAGAAAGCATTTTAAAAAGGTGTGCTCCACAAAAGGGGCATCGCATGTTGCATTAGAGAACATGGTATATCATTGTATTATTGTGAGGGGTGGGATATAGCAGTGTGTTATTGTGAGTTGTGGGGTATATTATTATGTTATTGTGACAGGTATGATGTATCATTGTGTTATTGTGAGGAGTGGGATATTTCATTGTGTTATTGTGAGGGGTGGGATATAGCAGTGTGTTATTGTGAGGTGTGGGGTATATTATTATGTTATTGTGACAGGTATGATGTATCATTGTGTTATTGTGAAGGGTGTGGTATATCATAGTGTTCTTGTGATGTGCATTATTTATTATTCTGTAACATATGATGTGATAAGTGATAATGAAAATATGATCCATACAGCTTCCAATAATGGAGGAGCCATATATTCTGAGTCATAAGGCATATCACAGAACTACACTTAGAGGTGTGATATTATAGAGGTGTGATATTACACACTGTTGTATTGAGGGTGTGATATTTCAGTTTGCTACAGTGAGTGCAATGTTAGATAGTGAAAATATGATATATCAAACTAGCATAGTAAGAATCTGTTATATTGAACTGCACGAGCAAGGATTGTGATATATCAGACTGGCATAGAGAATGGTGTGGTATATCTGATTGGTATATTGAGAGATGTGGTATATCAGACTGGTATAGTAATCACTGTAGCATATCTAGCAGTGGGAGTATTGTGGTAATAATGGCATAAAAAGGAGCGCAGTGATATACTTGTGATATATTCTTATGACCTCACAAGCACACAGGACTTCACAAGATGGCTGTTAACTCCAGGAACTTGTCAGGTGACTTGTCACCTGATATCTTTATTGTGAAAACAGCAATGGCTGCATTACCACAGTAGTCCACTAGGTGGAGTTATATATTACACTTCTCCCTCCTTAATGAAGAAGTAATTATAACAATCATAAAACATAACTTGCATGGTTATACATAACAAAGGATATGGACTTATTTTGCCATATTTACAAATTAAACTTAACCACTGGTTTTCTGTTTCGAAGAGGATACCTTCGCTCTCGAACAGAACCTTCCAAACATGGTGTCGAACTTCGACTCATTCTAGGCTGAGCCTGAGGAGAGTTTTCCTCCAAGGGATGCCCTTGACCTACATTTGAACTCTCTACCACTTCAGATTGTTTGTCTGCCTGACTCGGACTCAGACTTAAATTCTGACTTTCTCTTGGACTGGTTTCCAGTACATTCGATGCAGGATATGCTACTGGTACTGTACTTGTAATAAGACTATCTGATGAGTCAGAAATAATCGAATCATTCCAACTTTCAACTCCTTCCACATCTGTAGGTAAAATATGATCAATGTGAACAAACCTAACCTGTCCATGATCAAACACCTTGACTAAATATGTGCGAGGACCACATATCTTCACCACTCTTCCTGGTAACCACTTTAACCATTTATGGTGATGGTTTTTCACTTTCACCTTTTGATTTAATTTCACACATCTCTTTTACTCTACCTCTATCATGATTCTCTTTCTGTCTTAATTGTTTTTCTTCTACGCACTGTGCCAAGTTTGGTTTTAACAACGAGAACCTGATTCGTGGCTGTCGTTTGAGAAACAACTCTGCTGGTGTTCTACCAGTAGTTTTATGAGGAGTATTATGAAACGTAATTAGAAAATTGGCCAATTTGTGGTCCAACGATAACTGTTGATTCTTTGGATTTGGATCCAACATTTATTTGATGAGGGTACATTTCACAATTTGTACTGCTGCACTATTTGAAGCAGGGTGGAACGGTGGAACTTTGGTATGTTTCACACCATTTTTGCTTGTGAACTGTGCAAATTCTTCGAAACAAAATTGTGGTCCATTATCAGACACAATTTCTTCTGGGAGGCCACATGAAGAAAATAATCTTTGCAAAATTTCGAACGTTTTACTTATTTTTATTTTCCACATTGGAAACACCTCTACCCACTTCAAATGGCTAGCAATCACAATGAACAATTGCCATCCTTCTAGCTCAGCAAAATCGATACGCAACCTTTGCCACACCCTGGGAGGCCATTTCCATAGCTGTAATGACACTAATGGTGGTTTCTTGCTTACCAATTGAAATGTAGTACACTGACGAACGATGTACTCTATGGGCCAGAAATTTCATGGAGATCGCCCCCACCTGATCCTTAGCGGTATTCCGGCGGTTGCATCTTTTAGAACTGCTGGAATGCCGCTTGTGCACGGTCCCACAGTTTTCGGGTGCTCCATGTCAACAGCAGCGAAGCGGTGCGGGAGTGAAGTGCAGCGGGCGGCCAAAGCGGGACCAAAGTTAGCGATCGGCTTTCCTGTATAAAGGAAAGCTGAACCGCTGGCTGAAACGGCTTGAAACGGTTGTCTGCGCATGCGCAGCCATTCTCCCGTGTTTTCGGGGTCAAGGGTGACCCCACACATGCACAGACAACAGAAGGACAGCACTTGTCAGTTGGAAGCTGTAGAGGTTAGTGGGAGAGTAGCTGTGAGGGTTTGGTTGGTGTTTGGAGTATTCTTTAGTATTTTCAGAATTATATAATACTACAAAAGAATATAATTAATAATATGAGTAATAATAGTTTTGATAATAAATCTGAAAAATAATAATAATCAATGAATTCATTCATTATTTAAATTGAAATATATATATAATATACAAAGAATGGAGAATCAAGCCATGCAAGTGGAGAGGGAGTTAGGTGGCAGAAAGAGGGCCACTCGTTTTTCGGAGGAAGCCCAGGAGGCATTGCTGGGTGAAGTGGAGGCGTGTTAGCATCAGTTAACACAGGGTGGGCGAGATAAACCGTCACCGTTTTTCGATCAGCGCTTATGGCGAGAGATCGCTGAAGCGGTGTCCTCCCTCGCGTCTGTGATGCTGGGGCCGAACCAGTGCCGCAAATGATGGAATGACATCGTAGGATCTGCGAGAGTAAGTACTAACTTTTATCATACATTGACGATTTACTGTTGAATAATGACACGTTTTATGATGTTGTAAAGCTTGGTGTCAGTTTTATTTCCCATCATTGATCTCATTGTGTTAGTGCGCTGTATTTTACATAAGAACATAAGAACATAAGAATTATGAACAGGAGTAGGCCATCTAGCCCCTCGAGCCTGCTCCGCCATTCAACAAGATCATGGCTGATCTGGCTGTGGACTCAGCTCCACTTACCCGCCCGTTCCCCGTAACCCTTAATTTCCTTATTGGTTAAAAATCTATCTATTCGTGACTTGAATACATTCAATGAGCTAGCCTCAACTGCTTCCTTGGGCAGAGAATTGCACAGATTCACAACCCTCTGGGAGAAGAAATTCCTTCTCAACTCGGTTTTAAATTGGCTCCCCCGTATTTTGAGGCTGTGCCCCCTAGTTCTAGTCTCCCCGACCAGTGGAAACAACCTCTCTGCTCTATCTTGTCTATCCCTTTCATAATTTTAAATGTTTCTATAAGATCACCCCTCATCCTTCTGAACTCCAAAGAGTAAAGACCCAGTCTACTCAATCTATCATCATAAGGTAACCCCCTCATCTCCGGAATCAGCCTAGTGAATCGTCTCTGTACCCCCTCCAAAGCTAGTATATCCTTCCTTAAGTAAGGTGACCAAAACTGCACGCAGTACTCCAGGTGCGGCCTCACCAATACCCTATACAGTTGCAGCAGGACCTCCCTGCTTTTGTACTCCATCCCTCTCGCAGTGAAGGCCAACATTCCATTCGCCTTCCTGATTACCTGCTGCACCTGCAAACTAACTTTTTGGGATTCATGCCCCAGATCCCTCTGCACCGCAGCATGTTGTAATTTCTCCCCATTCAAATAATATTCCCTTTTACTGTTTTTTTTCCCCAAGGTGGATGACCTCACACTTTCCGACATTGTATTCCATCTGCCAAACCTTAGCCCATTCGCTTAACCTATCTAAATCTCTTTGCAGCCTCTCTGTATCCTCTACACAACCCGCTTTCCCACTAATCTTTGTCTCATCTGCAAATTTTGTTACACTACACTCTGTCCCCTCTTCCAGGTCATCTATGTATATTGTAAACAGTTGTGGTCCCAGCACCGATCCCTGTGGCACACCACTAACCACCGATTTCCAACCCGAAAAGGACCCATTTATCCCGACTCTCTGCTTTCTGTTAGCCAGCCAATTCTCTATCCATGCTAATACATTTCCTCTGACTCCGCGAACCTTTATCTTCTGCAGTAACCTTTTGTGTGGCACCTTATCGAATGCCTTTTGGAAATCTAAATACACCACATCCATCGGTACACCTCTATCCACCATGTTCGTTATATCCTCAAAGAATTCCAGTAAATTAGTTAAACATGATTTCCCCTTCATGAATCCATGTTGCATCTGCTTGATTGCACTATTCCTATCTAGATGTCCCTCTATTTCTTCCTTAATGATAGTTTCAAGCATTTTCCCCACTGCAGATGTTAAACTAATCGGCCTATAGTTACCTGCCTTTTGTCTGCCCTCTTTTTTAAACAGAGGCGTTACATTAGCTGCTTTCCAATCCGCTGGTACCTCCCCAGAGTCCAGAGAATTTTGGTAGATTGTAACTAATGCAACTGCTATAACTTCTGCCATTTCTTTTAATACCTTGGGATGCATTTCATCAGGACCAGGGGACTTGTCTACCTTGAGTCCCATTAGCCTGTCCAGCACTACCCCCTAGTGATAGTGATTGTCTCAAGGACCTCCCTTCCCACATTCCTGTGACCAGCAATTTTTGGCATGGTTTTTGTGTCTTCCACTGTGAAGACCGAAGCAAAATAATTATTTAAGGTCTCAGCCATTTCCACATTTCCCATTATTAAATCCCCCTTCTCATCTTCTAAGGGACCAACATTTACTTTAGTCACTCTTTTCCGTTTTATATATCTGTAAAAGCTTTTACTATCTGTTTTTATGTTTTGCGCAAGTTTACCCTTGTAATCTATCTTTCCTTTCTTTATTGCTTTCTTAGTCATTCTTTGCTGTCGTTTAAAATTTTCCTAATCTTCTAGTTTCCCACTAATCTTGGCCACCTTATACGCATTGGTTTTTAATTTGATACTCTCCTTTATTTCCTTGGTTATCCACGGCTGGTTATCCCTTCTCTTACCGCCCTTCTTTTTCACTGGAATATATTTTTGTTGAGCACTATGAAAGAGCTCCTTAAAAGTCCTCCACTGTTCCTCAATTGTGCCACCGTTTAGTCTGTGTTTCCAGTCTACTTTAGCCAACTCTGCTCTCATCCCACTGTAGTCCCCTTTGTTTAAGCATAGTACGCTCGTTTGAGACACTACTTCCTCACCCTCAATCTGTATTACAAATTCAACTATACTGTGATCACTCATTCCGAGAGGATCTTTTACTAGGAGATCGTTTATTATTCCTGTGTCATTACACAGGACCAGATCTAAGATAGCTTGCTCCCATGTAGGTTCTTTAACATACTGTTCTAAGAAACAATTCCGTATGCATTCTATGAATTCCTCCTCCAGGCTACCCCATGTGATTTGATTTGACCAATAGATAT
Organism: Pristiophorus japonicus; assembly: GCF_044704955.1. Lineage (NCBI taxonomy): Eukaryota > Metazoa > Chordata > Chondrichthyes > Pristiophoridae > Pristiophorus > Pristiophorus japonicus. The sequence continues at coordinate 354,888,613 of NC_091978.1, forward strand.
GTAGGTTAAAATCCCCCATGATTACTGCCGTTCCTTTTTCACATGCCTCCATTATTCCCTTGATTATTGCGCGCCCCATCGTGAAGTTATTATTTGGGGACCTATAAACGACGCCCACCAGTGACTTTGTCCCCTTACTATCTCTAATCTCCATCCACAATGTGTTCATCATGCAACATTTGCATGCTAACAAAACCTAAATTGTGCAGTCATTGACGAAAAGACTGGGGTACAGTTAATTGGGAATGTGTACCATTATACTGTTTAGGTATGTATGTATGTGTGTGCTCGGTATTAGTAGCTGTTAAATTAGTTCACACACATTTTTTCTCACCTTTGCAGAAAAAACTAGCCGACAATAGGGCGGAGCTCCGCAAAATGGGTGGTGGTCCACCCAACACTATTCCTCTCATGGACCTGGAGGAACACGATGCAGCCCTGACGGGGGCACATGATCGCATCGCCACGTGTGTTGGTGCCGAACCAGTTGTCCCCAAGGGTAAGTCTGCATACTGCCTGGACTGTACTGCGGTAATATAATTCAATGGCAATATAATGTAGAATGTAATGTAATGGTGGGACCAAGAAATGTTGTTAATTGTGACATGATTTTTTTTTGTTTGATCACACTGTGCCAATTGGAAAACAAACTGTTTGGGACTGAAGTTTTGTTATGTCATGTACTTTCTCTATCCTTTGCTTATGATACTTTGATGTAATGATTCTCAGTAAAAAAAAATGTTTGTTCTCCAAATAAACCTGCGCACCGTGAATTGCTCTGACCCCTCCCCTCCCCTGTCGCCAACCATTAATGTTACATTTTTACTGTTGTACAGGTGGAACCAGCTGCTGCTCCCAGAGAGGAGTCATTGCAGGGGAGACGAAATGAGGAGATGGTGGTGGAGGAGACGGAGGAGATGGTGCTGGAGGAGCTGCAGGGGAACATTCCTCAAAGTGTGGTAACGCTGTTGTTGCAAGAGGAGGCAGGGGTGGCAGGACTTGATTGGTTGTTTCTACCTGCGGCCATCGGTTCCTCGTCGGAATCCAACATTCTTGTATTCCAGTCCGAGGAAGTGGGGCCGAGCGGACTACAACAGCGCGCACCGACCCCCATGGTGAAACCATGGCAGCTGATCCGCCAAAGTGGGATTGCTGCGCGACAGGCGGATGCTAGCCTGGACATGGTGGGACTGTCCAGGATGAACATTGAGTTGATTCGAGAGCTCCTTCAGTACATTGCAGGGTTGTCGGAACACATCGAGGCTTTAGCAGCCCGCCAATCGGAGGACAGGCCGGAGCTGCCTGCTGCGGTGAGGGAGAACACTCAGACCGCCAGTGTCAATGCTATGTGGCAATCGACGGTTGTGGGATTAAGGCACTGCACCCCAAGGTGCCATACCACCAATGGTGACAGCACCTGATCGTCGGGAGGAACCAGCTTCTTCCGACTTTGAAGATGTGTCCTCAGCACCTCCATTTTCTCCAGAACCCCCAAAGATAGTGCTGCCATTCTCGCCCCCCCCCACCCCCCCCTCCTCAGTAGTCACGCTCGAGGTGCTCTGCTGGTGCAGAACGGTCTGGTCCCGACGTAGGCAGGGCCAGGGGTCTTGTTAGCGGAAAGAGGAGGAAGGGGTCAGGGCCAAGGGTGAGGGGGGGGATTGGGGAGGAAAGGTGTTGGGAAAGGTGGTCGCAGGTAGAATTGTGGGAAGGTGCAAGGTCTTTTCAGTGTTGTTTATACCGTTGTTGTTGTTGTTGCTGTTTGTTCTTTGTAATGTTTGTTGTTGTGAACATTTTTATTCGTCAAAAATATGTTATTTTATTACATTGTTAACATTTAAAAAAATTACTACTTTTACATAAAATGTTATTCAACTAAACCATTATTGTACTGTGTCACACTCACTTCTGGGAAGGGGAAAATATACCCCATTTAACAACTTTTAGGAAAGACAACTTTAAATGTGTGATTGAGGGTGTCTCTTGTAAACTCATACCTTATCTTGGATGACCTAGGCACAACTGACTGGAGCTTTCTTGAGTCTTGTGAATATCACGTAACTGGGTAAGCCACTTACAATGCAACAGCTCTACCAACCTGTGAGCATTCTCACAGGGGCATACATTACAGTTATGATGCCTGCTTTAGTTGAATAGCTCCACAACCACACTGTCAAGCCATCATCATCATCATCATAGACGGTCCCTCGAACGAGGATGACTTGCTTCCACAAGGGTTCACATATGTTTCAATGAAGGGCCCGATGTTCCAGTCCTGAACTCCAATTGAAGGGGGTGCAAGATGCCTGTGCGTGGATTTTTTTAACGTGTGGTGACCGTTGCACACCAGCCACCAGACAGGGTTGACAGAGCTCGGCCTTTATCCAGTGGCAAGGGTTAACCAGGACGACTGGAGACCTGCTCTGCTGCACGGACCTAGTGCGCACACATATCGCAGTGTGGGCTGGCCCGTGCTGCCCCTGGGCCCTGGGCTCTTCGGGTCCCCGTACCCTTCATTCATCGCACCGCCGCCACGATCTCGCGCCGCTCCTCCGCCACAAACATTCTCCGTACCTCCACCACGATCCCTCATCGCTCCTCCACCGCAAAAACACTCGCCGCACCTCCGTCACAGTCACCCACCACATCTCAGCCACGATCCCTCATCACTCCTCCGCCCCGATCACTCGTCGCAAGTCGGCCACGACCTTCCCCGCTCCCCTGCTTTACCAGGGCCCCACTGATGCTCCTGCCCATGCTCCAAACGGCGACCTGGGTCCTGATGATGTCACCCAATCACCCACCTCGAAGCCGTCGCACATTTGTGTCAGCTCGCGCTGGAAGCTGCAGTGGCATGCTCCAGTTCTTTATCCTCCCGACCTGCGGTGGTGTCCTCTTGCCACCTGAACAATGGTTACTTGGATGTACACCTAGTGAGTGACTCCCTTCTCCTACCCTGCACCCCCCCTCCCCCCCCTCAGGTCTCCTTGCATACCCACTGACTGATTCCCTTCTCCCCCCTCCCCCTCAGGTCATTATGTTCACACAGTGACTTGGGTGAGGCCCCATTGCGTGGACACAACCCCTCCCCCCTCTGTGTGAGACAGTGAGCCCCTTTCTCTCTAATCCTATACTGGGAGTTAATTCAGTGCCTGGTGTGTGTCTGAGACAGTGAGCCTCTTTGAATAGCCGTTAGATTAGGAGAACATTTTTATTGCACAATCCAATCATTTGCAAGGCTTTTACAGGTCACAATCCTTGATAGACTTCCTGATACAATGTTTGCACGTTGATGAGATGCTGTTCCCGTCCACCACAGAGTCGAAGTGTCAATCAGCTAACACAAAACCAATTTATGGCAGAAACTCAGCATATATGTCAGCCCAAGGCCAACTGAACAAAAGGTTCTTCCAATTCTCCCAAATCACATTCAAATGATACAAAAGTTCATTTTCTGGATAGAATCATTTAAGTACAGTAGTGGTGGTCATGTTGTCGAAACCTCACATATCTGTTAATATGTACAGCACATATCATTGCATCAAAAATGTTTTTTCTTCTTTATCCGCCATCTTCCAGGCCACTGTGAAGCTACAAGCAAAATGGAGGGAGTGATAAGGCTGAGTCCAAGTAGGTAAGTACTCCAGAAATGGATGGTATCCAGTGCAGCGTTAACGGGCAGTAGCAGGCCTTAACAACAGATTTTAATGGAATTTAGGGCTGGGGGGGAATTTTCTGACTTTTTTGGATCTCCAAAGTGGGTGGGCGTTTTGCAGCAATGCTGGCGGTAATGGTCGGCCCAAATTACCGCTGGCTCTAATCAGGAGTGGTAACGGGCGGTAATTTCCATTTTTTATGAAAATGGGCAGTAGCTGGGCGGTAAATGGGCAATTTGAGAGGAAACTCTAGCCCTATGGGCCCGAATTTGATGAAACCAAAGTTCCGCCCGTTTTTTGGTGGTCCCCGGGCAGTGCGCGATTTTTTTTACTGCCCGGTACCGCTGGGGCTGAGTGGGCGAGAATTTCATCTTGCTTTTCTCGACGATAGCGGGAGCGGAGTGCAGCGGGCGGTGTACAGCGGAGGAGGCCTATCGACTCGGGAATCTTCGGCTCCGGAGTTGTGCGCGCGCGGCTGTCAAGCTCCACCCCCCCCCCCCCCGAGAGGCACCAACGAGAGGCCAGAGACTGCTGACCTGAGATTGCTGTTGGGGAGGGGTGGGGTGGGGGGGGAGAGATCGCTGTGGGGGCGCGAGGTAGGTGAGATCATCGTAGGGGGTGAGACAGACCTGGAGGTGAGATAGACTGGGGGGGGGGTGGGGGTGAGAGAGACTGGGGGGAGGAGAGACGGGGGGGGGGGGGTGGGAGGAGAGACGGGGGTGGGGGGGGGGGTGGGTGAGACTAATGAGTGAGAGAGACTAAAGGAGTAAATAAGGCTTTATTAGACCATTTATATTACTGCCTAACACATCATCATAGGCGGTCCCTCGAACGAGGATGACTTGCTTCCACATGAGTTCACAGATGTTTCAATGAAGGACCCATTTTCCAGTCCTGAAGTCCAATTGAGGGGATGGAAGGTGCGTAGATTTTTTTAACGTGTGGTGACCATTGCACACCAGCCACCACACGGGCTTGACAGAGCTTGGCCTTTATCCAGTGGGAAGGGTTAACCAGGATGACTGGAGACCAGCTCTGCTGCACGGACCTCGTGCGCTCACATATCGCAGTGTGGGCTGGCCCGTGCTACCCCTGGGCCCTCGCCTCTTCTGGTCCCCGTACCCTCATTCACCGCACCTTTGCCCACGATGTTCCAGGGCCCTGCGCTCCAGCTCTATTTATAGCCCCGACCAGCGGTGGTGTTCTCACACAGTACTGTAGCAGTACTCTAGCTGTGGCCTCCCTGCTCTTGTATTCTATGCCTCGGCTAAAAAAGGCAAGTATTTCGTAAGCTTTCTTAATCACCTTATCGACCTGTCCTGCTACCTTCAGGGATCTGTGGACCTGCACTCCAATCTTCCTTTGTTCCTCTACACTTCTCAGTGTCCTACTATTTAATGTGTTTCAGTGCCTGGTCAGGAGGTGCTCTACAATGTGCTCGAGATATATGAAGTGCTGTCTCTTTGCTGGCACAGAAGACCTGGCTCTGTTGGATCCAGAACTGGAGAAGAGCAGCAGTCAGAGGAATTATCAATGAATGCTGCAAGGGGCACTGATCACATCTCATCATTAATGTTTTCTGACACCAGACCCTCACCTCCTTCCCCCCCACTTGTAAATAAAAGGACAATCTCTCAATCCAGTACCCAACCTACAACATGACAACACATCGGCCCATCATCACTGGGGTAATTAAAGGCACGTTTTCCTGCTTGACTCTAATCTTCATGATGTAATTTCATATTCTATTTTATTACAGTAAAGTCCAAAGTATTTTTTTAAGCACTAGTTGATATGTCCTTACTATACAGTATAAATGCACACAAGGCCCATACTTGAGAGAAGGTCACTCTGTGACCAGTTACCTTTATTACCAAGACCTCAAGTGATGAAGGTGGGTGGAGCTTCCCCTTTTATACCTGGAAAGTCCAGGTTAGGAGTGTCTCCCACAAGTTCACCCCCTTGTGGTCAATGTTCTCAAGGGGTACAACTTGGATCAGCTTATACATGGGTTACAATGATAGTTGAATACATGACACTAGCCAACCTACACTTTCTGAACATAGTGCTTTCTCTGGGTAGCCACATGTGTCTTTTTCAAATCTATTCTAGTGCTTCCTCTAGATGTAACCTGAGAGCCAGTATCGCCTGAGGTGGTTGGCTGTTCATGCCCTACAAAAGAGTCATGGATCTGAGATAGTCTTCCTCACATAGCAGTTTAATGCTGGCAGGGAGCCACTGCTGCCCACATCTCTGGAGCTTGTTCCTGGACAATCTGGTGTAGCCTCCCACGTTGCACTGGCATGGTGTCTGAGGGGGAAGGGCCGAGGCCTGGCATGCACTCCTGTCCTGAGAGATGACAGTATCAGGCAGTAGACTTCAGCCATCACCATTCTACTGGCCCGAGATTTGTGTCCCCACTGATCAGTGCAATGTCTGATCTAATGGCAGCTCTCAGATTTTGGAGCTCTGAAAGACCGCAACATAAATAAAAATGTAAGAAATAGGAGCAGGAGTAGGCCATACGGCCCCTCGAGCCTGCTCCGCCATTTAATACGAACATAGCTGATCCAATCATGGGCTCAGGTCCACTTCCCTGCCTGCTCCCCATAACCCCTTATTCCCTTATTGATTAAGAAACTGTCTATCTCTGTCTTAAATTTATTCAATGTCCCGGCTTCCACAGCTCTCTGAGGCAGGGGATCCCACAGATTTACAACCCTCTGAGAGAAGAAATTCCTCCTCATCTCAGTTTTAAATGCATCCCAGTTGCCATGGTCAGGGTGCTGTGTATTCTGGTCCCTATTGCCACCAGAGCTGCAGGCTGTGCTTCTGTGAAGGTGTAAGCACTAATTGGTCCTTGGTTGCCTCTTGGGTGAAGGTCTGCTGCAGATTTGAATGAAGCTGCCACACATTCTATTGGTGCCTGCAACAAAGAAAAGTTCAGCCTACAGCTAGATGGAGATGGGAAGTGTTGATGTAGATCTGCCAGAGCTCCCTTGTGGCTTGCATGCTATGGTCAGAGACCTATTTGGAATTGGCAAGCTGCGGCCATTCATAACTTGACACACTTCCTCATGCTATAGAACTTTTTCTTCATTTGTTGCCATGATCTATGGATGTGGGAGACAATTGACCCCCTTTCCGCAATGTTTGTAGCACATTGTAGCATGGAGGATGGTTCCACTGAGCCACAAAAAGTGCCACACCCCTTCCAACAGAATATCGAAGTTCTGTTCAAAAGGGGCATTTCTCGACACATTCTTTGTCTATGGGAGATTTCCTCCAGTCAAAAAGAGCAGATTTAAAGTGGAAGGAGTCGCCCTTTCAGAGTCGCTGCTCTTTTGATACCTTACACCATGGCTCGGATTTTCCGGTGGGTATAACAGAGTATGCCATCATAGCACCATCTTTGAAATATACCGCAAGGTCGGTATGTCCGCATGCGCAAGCGCATTCACTAAATCCCGAACTTGTGATCTGTCACCATGTGTCTTGACAGATCATCTGCATTGCCTTGGAAATCACAATTACTGGCGCAGAGCTGGGCTACTTGCTCACCAACTGCTCAGCAATTACATCCAAAAATTAGTGAAAGCAGGCACAGGGCCTGTTTCACATCTTAAAAGATCTACAGTCTCCCCTGTAGCGTCATTAGAAATATACCTGAAGATAAGTTTTGCTAAAAGGTTCGCAATGATTGTTGCACCACTTTATGCAAAAGGAAGATTGAGAAAATTGATGCATGGCCAAAGGTGTGGTGTCAGGAAGAGGGATTACATTTTGTTGGGCATTAGGACAGGCTACATCTGAACAAACAGTGTGCTAATGAACTGGCAAAATGGTTAAATAGGGAAATTTTGAGGCATTTAAACTAGGAAGGAAAGGAGGGCTAGGAACATAAAACCAACCAAGATCAGTTAAAGCAAAGAGAGAAATAGATGAGGATAATATTCATGCAAAAATCCATGTAGCAAGATGAACATGGAGTAGCGGAATAAAATCAAATGGACTAGCAATGAACGGGGGAAAAGACTGAAGTTCATGATATATTAGTAGGACAAACCATTTAAAAATACATCAAACTGTGGAGAACTATAAAGATCTGTGTAATATCAAATAAACCTCTCAGATCTGTTTCCATACCACCCACTTAAGATCCACCTAAGATCCAGTAAGACCTGCTTTTTCAGGACGGCATTAAGGTCAGGTGGTAAATGGAACTTAATGATGAAACTTCCATTTTGGGTGGTATATGGACGCACAGTATCGAATACCACCCGGCGGTAATGACTGGAATTTACTGCCGGGCTGTATCTGGACGGTAAATGTGTTTTTTTTCGACGAAACTTGTATTTCTGAGTGGTAAGTGGACGGTAGTGGGCATTAGTAGGTGGTAAGTTGTTGAATTTCGGGCCCTATATCTTTATCTAGACCTGGCCACCATAAGTAACTGCGTGCAAAACTCTTGGTCAAACACATTCCTGGGTGCTGGTATTGAAGATCTCCTAATAATTTGGACCGAATTTATTTGGTATAACCACTCTTGCACCCCACATGATGCAATCTTTATACAAGGATAATTCATTCCTCCGAATGAAGAATGGATGAATATCTTTCTCTGATACCTGGTTTGGTCAGCCATTTGCGATGTAATCATACACCTTTGACATAACTGGGTCACGTTTGGTTGCTCTACCAATCTCTTCAGCTGGACTGGCAGTTCATCAATGTATGAAAAATAGAACACTTCTTCCCTATTGGGTGTAACTTGCGATGGGGAACGCAACCTGGACATAGCATTAGCATTACTGTGATCAGCTGATCATCTGTACTCCATGTCATATGTATATGCTGACAAAATCAAAGCCCATCTCTGCATTCGGGCTGCAGCTAATATTGGAACTGGGGACTTTGGATGGAGGATTGCTGTCAGGGGCTTATGGTCTATAATGATGGTAAACTTATGACCATACAAGTATTTATGGAACGTTTTGACCCCAAAAATTAATGCCAAAGCTTTGCTTTCGATTTGCCCATAATTACGCTCACTGGCACTGAGAGTGCGTGAAGCAAAAGCAATTGGTCTCTCCTCCCCACTTTGTAATATATGAGAGATCACCGCCCCAACTCCATACGGAGAGGCATCACATGCTAGCTTGATCTCCTTAGATACATCATAGTGAACTAACATGGTGCTCTCTACCAACTGGCTTTTATACTCCTTGAATGCTGTGTCGCATTCTTCTGACCACTTAAAATGGACTTGTTTTTTCAACAGCTCATGCAGTGGACATAAAACTGTAATAAATTTGGTAGGAACTTCCCATGATTGTTCAAAAGACCCAAAAATGATCAATGTTCAGTGACATTCTTGGGAGTGGGTGCATTTCTAATTGCATCCAGCTTTCCCTTGGTTGGATGTAAACCAGCTTTGTCTACTCTGTCTACTCTGTGCCCTAAGTACTCCACTGAGTTTTGAAATAATTCACACTTGTGAGCAGTCACTCGTACTCTGTGCTTCTCTAGCCATTTGAGCACTTCATTCAATATGTTTTTATGGATTTGCCTGTTTGGTGCTGAAATTAATATGTACAGCTAAATAAAATTCTACCGCTTCAATGCCTTGCAAAAACTGGTTCATCACCCCTTGGAATATAGCGGGGGCAGAAGACACTCCAAATGGTAGCTGTTGTGTATGTATAATATAAGTATACACCCTGTACACTTAATGTACAGTTACATAAGACCAATGGATGTACCTTCACACTGTATACGCTACGCTTGTACCACCAGAGGGTGCAACTGGTGGAGACCTGGGGGTCACCTGTACACTACAGGTAACCAGGTATAAAAGGGAGCTCACCATGCTATACCCTCACTCAGGAGCTGTAATAAATGGACTAAGGTCACCACAGTTCAAGTACAATACCTTGCTTCGTGCAGTCATTACTGGAGTGCTTACAGACACAATAGTAGCCTATTAAATTTATATAGGTTTAGATGAGTATTTATAGTCAAGCATGACTTGGACTCCTCATCTAGTTCAAGTTGTAAGTAGACATTTGTGAGATCTAACTTTGAGAAGATCTGACCATCTGTCAGTCTTGTGAACAAATCTTCTACATTTGGCAATGTATTGGGGACATTACCCTCTAGAACCTAGTTTGCCATTACTTTATAATCACTACACAACCTTACCTTACCATCGGACTTAGGTACAACAACAATGGGTGTAGCCCAATTACATAGATCTATCTGAATGTTCTCAGTCTCTAGTCTTTTGAGTTCTTGCTCAACTTTCTCCTTGAGTGCATATGGTATGGGACGTGGCTTGTAGTAAACTGGTCTAGTGTCCTTCTGTACCCTGACACTCGCCTTGAAGCCTTGGGTCGGACTGCCTGTTTCACAGAACACCTTCGGATACTTCTTGATGTCTCACAGTTGCAATGGAATTCACCCAAGCGCCCTATTATTCCCATAGATGTGGTCATCTGGATTCTGGCAGTTCAGCCAAGTGTGCTTGTAATTTACCTCGGATTTTTAGCTGTTTTGCAAACAGAGGATCTCTCTAGTCTCTCTGCTGATGGGCTGGAATCATCCACCAACAAAAATTTCAGCTGGGGAATCCGATTATCTGATCCTTCATCGCCAATGTGATATATTCTTACGACCTGACAAACACACAGGACTTCACAAGATGGCTGTTAACTCTAGGAACTTGTCAGGTGACCTGTCACCTAATATCTTTATTGTGAAAACAGCAATGGCTGCATTACCACAGTAGTGCACTAGGTGGAACAGTAGTCCACTAGGTGGAACTATATATTCCAATACTGACTTTAATGGAGAAGAGAAGGCCGCAGTGTGGATTCATTATTGTCTATTTTGCGTTACAATCCAAGGTGAATTTATACCCCATTTTCTCCAAAGTTAGTGAAAAAATACCTGCAGCTTCAGTTAGAAGCCAGTGTCCCTCTGCCCTTTCAATGGAATGATGTGTTTTCATAGTCTGATATTCAGGACTGGTTTTCAATTATCAACTTTTTTGGAGGCTGTTGCTCATTTCCTCGGCGGGCAAATATTACTTTGCTTTTCATGAATCAATTCCAAATGTCCCAGAGTGGAGCACTGTAGACTCGGAGATGGATTGCACACCTTCCTGACTGTAATGAGATATTTTCAAGTTGTTAGAAGGTGCACTTTTGGAGCAGCGTACAAGGAGAGCAAGAATTTTTGACATTTTGGAGATCACGGAAACTTCTTGGGGTGGAAATTCCGGTTTGAAGGCTTCCCGCGGGCAATTGTCTCCCGACCGGAGAATTTCTACGCAAGTACCTGGTAGTCCTGGGAGGAGCATGGGATTCCGGTGGGGAGGCCTTCTCTTCCGGCGCTGTGAAGCGCGCTCCTGTCCGGAGGGTTCCCACGCAGAAGGTGCAGTCACGTGTGACTGCTCAGCCAATCAGGTACAGTATTCCACAGCTTTTCCATTAATAGCAATGGGAACTCCGTATCTACAAGTTCTCATTGCTATTAATGGAAAAAAACCACACAATAATAAAAAGTAAAAAACAGATCACACATTTTTAAAATTAATTGAAATTAAAGTTATTAATGTCTTATAAAAAAAAATATCTATTTTTCCGATTTTTTAAAAAGGTTTTTTTAATTATGGTTAAAAATAAACTTACCGTAGTGAGGAGGGTTTTTAACAATAACATGTGTTTTTATAATTTTAAGTTAACATGTTTTTGTGTCTTTTAAAACACTTGCGCCTGCAAAAGTAGGCTATGCATCTGCTTTTATCAGGCGCAAGATTTTTGAGGACATTTGTTGGGCAAGATATGGGTAAATCCCGCAATCTTGCCCAAGCAAATGTCCTCGCTCCCGATATGTGTAGGATCTATCAAGCTCCAGCTTGACAGATCGGAAAAGCCGGTTTTCAGCGCATGCGCATTGCGCATTCCTGGGTCCGTAGAAACTTCGTACGGAGCCGGGACGTCGGAATTTCTGCCCCATTAAATCTGTTTTACGTGACACTTTGCTTTCAATTAACTGGCAATAAATAACTGCTTGAAGCTAAAGATTGAGATGGTTATTTATTGTATTTTAAGACTGTTAGAACCTCCTCAAGCTGTCAGTAATAACGAGCCCCATCTTTCACCTTCACTTCCTGTAACATTGTGTATTTACATTAAATATCCTGCAAATGAAAATAGTCCAATATTTCATTATATTTCTTTGTTACATTAAAATTTTAATCAGTTCACTTTAGTTTTGTGTTTCGGATACAAATACCTGATTCTGTGATCACTGAAATGCCTGGTATGGCAATGCATCAGGAGTTTAGACGTGCTGTAGCATAGGGAAGGGAAGGGTTGTGCCTAAATTTTGCGATCTGAGGAATCTGAATCAGATGGTCATGGGTTCGAGTCCCACCCCAGAGACTTGAGCATGTAATCCAGTGCTGCACTGTCAGAGGTGCCATCTTTTGGATGAGACGTGTTACCGATGCCCCGTCTGCTCTCTCAGTTAGATGTAAAAGATCCCGTGGTACTATTTCAAAGAAGAGCAGAGGAGTTTTCCCCAGAATTACTGGTGAATATCCATTTTTCATGGAAGTGCTAATATCGGCAGACTCTCCTTTGCACACTCGCTGCCTTTTTCTCCCTGGAAGATCTGGCTCACAGGTTTTAGAGTTTCCTTGTCCCACTCAGTGATACAACAACAACTTGCATTTATATAGTGCCTTTAACATAGTGAAACATCCCAAGGCGCTTCACAGGAGCATTATCAAACAAAATTTAACACCAAGCCACTTCAGGGAGATTTTAGAACAGGTGACCAAAAGCTTGGTCAAAGAGGTAGGTTTTAAGGAGCGTGTTAAAGGAGGAGCGAGAGGTAGAGAGAATTAGGGAGGGAATTTCATAGCTTCTCTCTTTTAGGCAGTCCCTCGGAATCGAGGATGACTTGCTTCAACACTAAAACTAAGTTCTCAGGTAACTGATAAGTCCAACATGGGACCTACAGTCTCTGTCGCAGGTGAGGCAGACGGTGGTTGAAGGAACGGGTGGGTGGGGTGCTTGGGTTGTCGTGCACGCCTTCGACTGTTTACACTTGGCCTCTGTTTGCTCCCGGCGAAGAGACTTGAGGTGTTTGGCGCCTTCCCGAATGCTTTTCCTCCACTTTGAGCGGGCTTGGGCCAGGGAGTGCCAGGTATCGGTGGGGATGTTGCATTTTTATAAAGAGGCTTTGAGGGTGTCCTTGAAGCGTTTCCTCTGCCCAGCTGGGGCTCGCTTCCTGTGTCGCAGCACCGAGTAGAGTGCTTGTTTTGGGAGTCTCGTATCGGATGTGTTTACGATGTGGCCCGTCCATCGGAGCTGATCGAGCATGGTCAATGCGTCGATGCTGGGGATGTTGGCCTGAGCGAGAACATGAACGTTGGTGCGCCTATCCTGTCAATGGATTTTCAGGATCTTGCAGAGACAGCATTGGTGGCACTTCTCCAGTATTTTGAGGTGCCTGCTGCACATAGTCCATGTCTCTGAAGTATATAGGAGGGCAGGTATCACTACTGCTCTGTTGACCATGAGCTTGGTGCCGGGTTTGAGGTCCTGGTCTTCAAACACTTTCTTCCTCAGGCGACCGAAGGCTGTACTCGCACACTGAAGGCAGTGTTGGATGTCATCATTGATGTCTTCCCTTGTTGACTGTAGGCTCCCGAGGTATGTAAAATGGTCCACGTTGTCCAAGGCTTCATCGTGGATTTTGATAATTGGGAGGTAGTGCTGTGTGGCGGGGTCAGGTTGGCAGAGCACCTTGTCTTACGGATGTTTAGTGTAAGGCCCATGCTCTTGTACGCTTCAGTGAAGGTGTTGACGATGGCTTGAAGTTCGGCCTCCGAGTATGCGCAGACACAGGCATTGTCTGCATGCTGTAATTCAATGACAGAGGATGGGGCAAACTTGGATCTGGCCTGGATGCGACAGAGATTGAACAGTTTCCTGTTTATTCTGTAGATTAGCTCCACTCCAGCGGGGATCTTACTGAGGATGAGATGGAGCATTGTAGCGAGGAAGATCAAGAAGAGAGTTGGTGTGATGACACAGCCTTGCTGGACCCAGGTCCAAACGTAAATTGGATCCGCGGTGGATCCGTTGGTCAGGATCACAGCTTGCATAGCATCGTGATGCAGGCGAAGGATGGTAACAAATTTTTGAGGGCAGCCGAATTTGAGGAGGACGCTCCATAATCCCTCACGGTTGACAGTGTCGAAGGCCTTTGTGAGATCAAAGAAAGCCATGTACAGGGGCCGTGCTGTTTCCTGTATTTCTCTTGGATTTGCCGCACGATGAAGATCATATCCATTGTGCCCCTTATTGGGCAGAATCTACATTGCGACTGTGGGAGGAGCTCTTCAGCCACAGGCAGAAGATGATTGAGGAGGATTCTTGTGATGACTTTCCCTGTGGTAGATATCAGGGAAACTCCTCTGCAATTACCGCAATCGGACTTGTCGCCGTTCGTAAAGATAGTTACAATTATGGCATCTCTGAGATCCCTTGGCATGCTCTCCTCCTTCGAGTTAAGAGAAATGAGATCATGTATTCGTGCCAATAGTGCTCCTCCGCCATTTTTAGGGCTTTGGCAGGGATTCCATCTGCTCTTGGGGCCTTGTTGTTCTTCAGTTGTTGGATGGTCTTTTCTACCTCACGCCGGGCTGGGGTTGTGCTGAGGTGGTGGCGGGGTAGCATGCTGTGGGATGGAGTCAAGGGCACTCACATCGAAGACAGAGTCTCGGTTAAGGAGATCTTCGAATGCTCTTTCCAGCGGACATTGACTGCCTCTCTGTCCTTGACGAGTACCTCTCCGTTCTTGGCCAGCAGTGAGGTAGGGCCCTGGGTGCTTGGGCCGTAGTTGGTCTTGACTGCGCTAAAGAATCCTCGCACATCGTGGTTGTCGGCTAGTTGCTGGATCTCCTGCGCTTTCTCCACCCACCATCTGTTCTTTAGGTCATGAGTTTTTTGTTGGACCTCGGCCTTCAGATGTCTGTAGAGCTGCTTTCTTGCTCTCAAGTTGCGTTGCTGTTTCCAGTTCAAGAATGTCTTGTGCTTGCAACTTATTAGCTGCTGGATCTCCTGGCCGTTCTCGTTGAACCAGTCTTGGTGGTTCGTGATCGAGTGACCGAGTGCCAATTCACAGGTACTAATTATGGAGACCTTGAGGGCAGACCAGGGCTGGGTCATTGGGAGTCACCAGGTTGGCAGTGAGGCGCTGGCTGATTAGGGCTTTCTTCACCAGGTCTTTGAGTGCTCCATCCTTGATTTCCCTGCAGCATTGTTTCTGCTGCCGTTGCTGTTTTGGGGCTTCGTTGATGATGATGACGGAATGGATTAGGCGGTGGTCCGTCCAGCGGTTGTCAGCTCCTGTCCTGGCATGGGTGATGCGCACATCCTTGCGGTCCCTCGCTCGGCCGAGTGCACTGGTTCCCGGTTAGGGTGAGCCGAAGAGTGAGGAGGCATTCATTTATCCCGCAAGGGGAGTCTCTGAGACGGTCAACTAGCTCATTTTTTATGGCGAAGCCTACCCCATGGGGACGGCGTTCTTCTTCTGGTTTACCTTTCCAGAAGAAGGTGTAACCACCAACTTGTTCTTTGAGCTGGCCTTCCCCTGCCCGCTGGGTCTCGCTTAGGGCGGCGGTGTCTATGTCAAAACGTCTGAGTTCCCGGGTAACGATAGCAGTGCAGCATTCCAGTCTGTCACTGTTGGGGTTGTCCATGAGGGTCCTGACATTCCAGATCCCGAACTTCATTTTGAAGGATGGAAGATGCCTGTGCGTGAATTCTTTTAACGTGCGATGGCCGTTGGACACCAGCCACCACACGGGCTTGGCAGAGCAAGGTCTTGGTTCAGTGGCAAGGTGATCCAAGATGACTGGAGACCAGGCTCCGCTGCATGGGCCTCACACACACATATTCCTGCTATCCTCCTTCCTCCTCCCCACAGGACCTCTCTCCTTGGGAGTCACAGGACTCAGTGGAGGCCTCCCGACCTTGCTGTTGGCCCGTGTTGCTCCTTCCCTGGGCTACGACCCTACTGCTGGCCCATGCTGCGCCGCTCCTGTGCCTCGACCTTGCCGGCCCCAATTTCCGTTCCTCACTGCTTCTCACTTCCAGTCTTTGCTGACCTCCGCTCCTCGCCGACCTCCGCGAGTCGCTGACCTCCGGGCCTCCCGCTCCTCGCCGACCTCTGGGCCTCCCGCTCCTCGCCGACTGCCACTCCTCGCCGACCTCCGCTCCTCGCCGACCTCCGCTCCTCGCTGACCTCTGGGCCTCCCGCTCCTCGCCGGCCTCTGGGCCTCCCGCTCCTCGCCGACTGCCACTCCTCGCCGACCTCTGGGCCTCCCGCTCCTCGCCGACTGCCACTCCTCGCCGACCTCCGCTCTTCGCTGACCTCCGGGCCGCCCGTCGCTGATCTCCGGGCCTCCCACTCCTCGCTGACCTCCGGGCCGCCCGTCGCTGATCTCCGGGCCTCCCACTCCTCGCTGACCTCCGGGCCGCCCGTCGCTGACCTCCGGGCCTCCCGTTCCTCGCCGACCTTCGGGCCTTCCGCACCTGGGTCCTGACCCCGCCGCTGGGCTCGACCCTCGCTCCAAGGTACGCCGCCAATCAGCTACCTGGGTTCCCGTGACGCCGGTTTTGTCGCCCCTTTTTGATTTTGTCCCCTTCTCAGGACGGCTTGTGCTGCTCCCTGCGCTGACTGGTTCCTCTTACTTCCGGTGCGGCTGCTGGTGTTTCCCACCAGAGCTTAGGGCCTAGGTAGCTGAAGGCATGACCACCAATAGTGGAGCGACGATATTCGGAATGCGCAAGAGGCCAGAATTGGAGGACTGCAGAGATCTTGGAGGGTTGTAGGGTTGGAGGAGGCTACAGAGATAATAATACAGAATGATGACAACATGCTTCCCTTTGCACAGCATTCTTGCTGCAACAAAAGGTGCAGGGCACACTTGCAGAGGAAGGCACCATCACATCTTTCACTTAATAGGTGCAAGTTGTGTTCCCTGTCACTACTGCTACCACAGTGGGAGATCAGGACACCACTGCGGGAATTACTGGTGAGTGTTATTGTAATGATCTATAGGTTCCCGTAAAATTGAATTATATTAAAGATACAGGTTGAACCCCCCTTATCCGGAACCCTCGGGACCTGGCCTGTTCCGGATAAAGGATTTTTCCGGATGAGGGGTGGTCACGTTAAATTGGATGGTACAGGTATTGAGCAAGGGGATATCGGGGCTGGCTGGCTTGGGGCTGGGAATACAGCAGAGAGATCATGGGGGGTGGGGGTCAGTGGGGGTCAGTGGATCGCGGGAGTCGGCAGCAAGGAAATTGTTCAATTTGTTCATGTTGGAGTTCTGCGGTGGCCGGGAATGGTTCTGGACAAGGTGTGGTTTGGATAAGGGAGTTCTGGATAAGGGAGGTTCAACCTGTACTTAAATAATTACACTGCTACTTTGTGGAATTAGCTTTATTTAAACAAAAGCGAAGAGCAAATATGCTTCAAACCAAAAGGAGGACAGGAAATCAAAGAGGAATCAAGAAATATCAAATAAAGATGCAAGAAAGGAAAGCAAATCAAGTTATAATTTCTATAGATATGTTACATCACATTTATATTAAATATATTTCCTCAGTAATAACTTAATTTCATTTTCTTCTTCTGTGTACATAAGATAGATATGATGGGAGGGGGAAGGGGGTTGGGGTGGAAGGAGGGGGGGTGGGGTAGGGATGGAGAGGAGGGGAGGGGGGAAGGAGAGAAGTGAAGGGAGGAAGGGAGGGAGGGTAAGGGGAGAAGAGAAGGGAGGAAGGGAGGGAGGAAGTGGTGGCGGGGGGTGGGGGGGGTATGATGGACAAATGGAGGTATCTGTATAATAAAAAACAAAACATTCCTGGCAAAACAATTGTGACCATAGGAGTCATGCACTATCAATCCTGGGGAAAATAAAACAGCGTCTCCACTGCCAAACAGGCTGTAGATGATATTTCAACTCTATGAAAATGCTGCAAGAAACTCGGTCACAATGATGGTTTGAGATTGAGAAGTTGCAGGGATGACGGTGAGGAAAGTAACTATTATCTAGAGAAAATAAGATGGGTGCACTCTTATATCTGTGCAAACTTCCTATCAATTTTTCCCATTCTAAGTTGCCTTTTCCATTTTAAATTGCTATGTCTTTAGTTATAACGGAAAGTGCCTATGTAACCTTGTCACGCTGCAATTACACCCCATTCCCAGTGAAGACGCTGCAGCGCCATCTCTAGTGGGAGGGTGTAATTACATAAGAACATAACATAAGAAATAGGAGCAGGAGTAAGTCATACTCGAGCCTGCTCCGCCATTGAATACGATCATGGCTGATCCGATCATGGACTCAGGCCCACTTCTGCCCACTCCCCATAACCTCTTATTCCCTTATTGTTTAAGAAACTGTCTATTTCCGTCTTAAATTTATTCAATTTCCCAGCTTCCACAGCTCTCTGAGGCAGCGAATTACAGGTTCCATTATAATTGGGCCGTGTTAATTTGCCACACCTAGAGTTCTGATTGGATCCCCTTGATAACAAGTCCTGATTGCTGATTGGTCCCCTTGGGGGCTAAGACATACCCAGCAATTTCTCTTTGCAAAGTGTAATTCGAGCCACTCTGACTGCCGACTCCAGGTGGAACAGAGCCCATTTGGAACAGACAGGGGTCACTCTCACGGGTTAAGACCTTCTCCCACCCTCCAAAGAACTTCCTGCCCCCACCCCACTATCGCCCAAGTGCCTGACCTCTCCCGCCCCCCCCCCCATCCCAGCACAAGTTCCTGACCTCCCCCACCGCACAAGTTCCTGACCATCTCCCCCACCCCCATGCAATTCCATGGGAGGTCGATTCATTTACTTAAAATGTTCACTTTCACCATGTTTTTCAAGTCCTTTTATTCTTTATAATTAGTTACCCGATGGGTGGATGGAGGGACGGACAGATGGACATAGAGCCTTTCATGACCACCAGACGTCTCAAAGTGCTTTACAGCCAATTAAGTACTTTTGGAGTGTAGTCACTGTTGCAATGTAGGAAATGCAGCAGCCAATTTGCGCACAAGCAAGCTCCACAAGCTGCAATGTGATAATGACCAGTTAATCTGTTTTCTCTGTTATGTTAATTGAGGGATAAATATTGGCCTGGTCACCGGGGATAACTCCCCCGCCCTTCTTCGAAATAGTCCCCTGGGATCTTTTACGTCCACTTGGGAGAGCAGACGGGGCCTCGGTTTAATGTCTCATCCAAAAGATGGCACCTCCAACAGTACAGCGCTCCCTCAGCATTACACAGAGTGGTCAGCCTAGATTTTTTTGTGCTTAACTTCCAGGAGTGGAACATGAACCCACAACCTTCTGACTCAGAGGCGAGACTTTTAAAGTCCATTCAGTCTTTGGCCATTGTGCAACTAGAGTTCCATTGATGGTATATGTGAAGGGAGATCAGTTGACACCACAAATGACTAAAACTGCACTATTTATTTGCCCTTCAGCAAACTTACTTAAATCATCGGCCTGCTTAAAAAATGAGTCAAATATCATTTGCAGCGATTTCCTACAATCGAATTTGATAAACCCTCAGGACCAGCTCTGACAGAGTTTTGCCCGTAAGCACTTTTGCAAGAGTGTGAATGCATTAAAATTTGCTTCATAATTAGATTGACCCTTTGACTGCTGACTGCTCCAGGGAATTGCCTGCTTCCCAGGGTCAGACAACACACACATGTGCTGAAAGAAATACTGATATAATGGCAGGCTGCTATTCCAGTATCCGGAGTAGTTTCATTATTGCAATAACGCAATACAGCTACAATAATTATTAGCAGAATTTTAGTTAACATTTATACACCAGAGCAATTTTAACTCTACCTGCCGGGCGGGCAGTTAAAAAGGACCCTGATGACTTACCCACTGGTGTATCGCCTGATCTCGCCATCTTCCATTTTAACCTGCTCCTCTGAGCCTGCAGCAATGACCGATTGTGGCCCCCTGCTCGGCAACCACCCGATTACCACCCTCTCCCACCGCCCCCCTCCCCCCCCTCGATTGCTGCCCCCTTCTACGTCGCTGGCAGTGGCCCCGAATTGAAATTCTCTTCCCCAGTGTGCTGCCTGGTCATATAAATGTGGCTCGAGACCCAATATCAGGTAGGCCCATTCCGGTGTGAACCAATTTATAGGCCATTGTGTCTACCTCCGACGTTATTGACTCCGACTCTGTTTGGCCCTGTGCCCTAATGGTGTGATGGTGTGAAGAGTGCATTTCTCCAGTCTCTCACCATTCACAATAATCTGAAAGGTCTCATCACTGAACCGGGCCTATTACTCTTTACTCGCTCCTTCAGCGCTCCAGTTTGTATATTTGCCCTGAGAATTATTTATAGCACATTTGTGTCTCCAGAACATCACTAGAGTCTTTTTTCCCAATGGACTGTTTAATTATTCATTAATTGTAACGCATCGTAATGTATCTGAACTCCGAAAATGCATTGCGGTGAAATACATGTTTATACGGGTGCATTAGCAGGGAGGAGAGAATAAGTCTTATTCAATGTGCTAAAAGCAAATTATACTCCCAGGTATCAAAAACCATGCTTTGGTTAATTCTTTGATGTAGAGGTTCCCACATAAAGTCAACCAAACGTCATAGGCAGGAAATTCCAGGGACCCTTTGTGGTAACAGAAGTGTGGCAGGTGGGACTTCTGCCCGCCACTGTGGCCATACCCCCACCCCCATTCCCCAGATGCTGAGGCTCTTTAAATATTCAGGCCAGGTACCCAGCCCACTCAGGTGGCAGAACTTGGAGAGGAACATGGCCATTCCAAGGGAGGTCTACAAGGCCATTATCCGGTCAAGATTAGAGGCCCCAAACAAAAATGTAATTTTACAAAAATATAGAACATAAGAATATAAGAAATAGGAGCAGGAGTAGGCCATACTGCCCCTCGAGCCTGCTCCACCATTTAACACGATCATGGCTGATCCGATCATGGTCTCAGGTCCACTTCTCTGCCCGCTCCCCATAACCCCTAAATTCCTTTATCGGTTAAGAAACTGTCTATTTCTGTCTTAAATTTATTCAATGTCCCAGCTTCCACAGCTCTCTGAGCCAGCAAATTCCACAGATTCACAACCCTCTGAGAGAAGAAATTCCTTCTCATCTCAGTTTTAAATGGACGGCCCCTTATTCTAAGATTATGCCCCCTAATTCTGGTCTCCCCCATCAGTGGAAACATCCTCTTTGCATCCACCTTGTCGAGCCCCCTCATAATCTTATACGTTTCGATAAGATCACCTCTCATTCTTCCGAATTCCAATGAGTAGGTACGGGTTTAGTTGGGGCCCACCAGGGTTGAACAAGGCAAAATTCCTGTGATAGCCCAAGATTCCACACCCCCTCCCCCCTTTACACAACCCCAAAATATAGCTGTGAATGTGCTGGGAAAATTAGGTGGGTAAAAACCATTTTTCCGGATTGGGTGGGCAGTTAAAAAAGACCGTATGACTTACCTACTAATGTTGTACCGCCTGGATATCGCCATCTTCTATTTTAATCTGCTCTTCTGAGCCTGCAGCATTGACCAATTCTGGCCCCTGCTCGGCAACCACCTGATCGCCGCACCCCCCCCCCCCCACCCCCCCCTTGACTGCCGTCCCCCTCTACGTCACTGGTAGGGGCCCTAAATTGAAGTTCTCTTCCCCAGTGAGCTGCCTGGGGAGACCCAGCAAGCATCTGTACATGTCATGTAAATGAGGCCCGAGACCCAATATCAGGTAGGCCCATTCCGGTGTGAACCAATTTATAGGCCATTGTGTCTACCTCCGACGTGATTGACTCCTATGCTTGTTTGGCCCTGTTCCGAATGGTGTGATGATGTGAAGAGTGCATTTCTCCAGTCCCTCACTTCATTCACAATAATCTGAAAGGCCTCATCACTGAACTGGGCCTTTCTACTCTTTACTCTCCTTCAGCGCTCCAGTTTGCATACTTGCCCTGAGAATTATTTATAGCACATTTGTGTCTCCAGAACATCATTGGAGTCTTTTTTCCCAATGGACTGTTTAATTATTCATTAATTGTAACGCATCGTAATGTATCTGAACTCCGAAAATGCATTGCGGTGGAATACATGTTTCTACGGATGCATTAGCAGGGAGGAGAGAATAAGTCTTATTCAATGTGCTAAAAGCAAATTATATTCCCAGATATCAAACCACGCTTTAGTTATTTCTTCCAAGTCACATAAAGTCAACCAAACCTCATAGGCAGGAAAGTCCCGGGACCCTTTTGCGAAAGCAGAATGGTGGTAGGTGGGATTTCTGCCCGCCACTGAGGCCAGCAGGTGACCCCCTCCCCCTCAATCCCCAGAACCTGGGGCTCTTTAAATATTCAGGCCAAATACCCAGCCCACTCAGGTGGCAGGACATAAGAAGATAAGAAATAGGAGCAGGAGTAGGTCATTTGGTCCCTCGAGCCTGCTCCGCCATTTAATAAGCTCATGGCTGATCTGATCTTGGGCTCAGCTCCACTTCCCTGAACTTGGAGTGGGACATGGCCATTCCAAGAGGGGTCTACAAGGCCATTATCAGGTCAAAAATTAGAGGCCACCCATCAAAAAAAAATTTAATTTCTTTATCATTGGTACCTTCGGGGAAGCCAAGAATGGGACCCACACCTGCTCTTGGCAGGTACAGGTTTAGCCGGGGCCCACCAGGTATGAATGAGGCAAAATTCCTGCGATAGCCCGGATTCCACCCGCCCACCTCCTTCCCCACCCCCCCTCAACACAAGCCCCAAATATAGCTGCGAGTGTACCAGGTTGGGCCTGCCCCATATGGGAAAATGATGTGGGTAAAGACCCAGTTTTCCGGATTCTGCTAAGATTTCCTATGCCCCAGCCCCTCCATGCAGGTATTGCATTGGAGATCTGCCCAGATAGATTGGAATTTTTAGCTTCATGTATCTATCCAATTAGCAACAGAAAATAGATATCAGACTGATCTCTGCATTTCCGCGCTGACCGCAGATATCGTCACAATGGAATAAACCAGATATTTAAAATTGTTTTCAAATTATGAAGGGCTTTGATAGTCTTCCTCTGGTTGACTCAGCGATGAGAAATCATCAACTTAAAGTGCAGAGCAAGATTGGAATAACTTTCTTCATGCAGAAAATGGTTGAGGAAGAAATCGCTACATCTTTTAAGGGAAAATTGAGTCAATATTTGACGCAGAGTAAGATACAGGGCTACAGGAAGAGAGCAGGGATTTTTTGGCCAGTACACACACGGTGGGCCAAATGGTTTCCTCCTGCGTTGTAAAGATCTGTTTAAAAAAAGAACTAGCATTGCCGCAACTGAGTAAAGTGGAATTTCTCTGTGGACTCAACGTTGAGCTAGCTTGCAATCTAGGAGGTCAAACCAATAAAGCAAAGGTCTTATTTGGTATTCGAAGAAGATACATTAAGGATCTGGGAGGCCCAGACCTTATTCTGACTAATGATTCTGAAGACAAGCGATGCCTGTGCGAGAACATTTGGCACCTGGAGTTTTCCTTAATGATCTAAGTGATCTTGGTTTTATCCACTGGGAAAGAAATAATGGATTGTGTGCGGATTTATTTTCAGCATAGCTGTTGTAATTGTCACAATGACCTAAGCCCAAAGGAGAATCATTACCTGATACGATGCGACTGTGTATTCTGTGGTAAATGTAACAGACTTATCTCCGCTACTACCTCAAGACCTCATGATATGCATTCATCCTTGATAATGGCTGCTCTACCCAGACCCTTAACGGAGACAAGCTCATAATCACCTCTTTAATCCAGAATATCAATCATGGAATGATATCAATCCTGTAGAGACGAAAAGAAAAGCTTGAAATCGCAAAGTGCTGGAAATACACTGCAAGATCATTAGCATCTGGAAGCGAGAGAGAGGTTAACAGTTAGAGAAAAAATTACTTTAGAAGCATAGCCACTGGTGTAATGTAGGGAGCCAATGTGCACAGAGCCAGGTCCCATAAATAGCAATGAGATAGCTGATACATGTTTCAGTGATGTTGGTTGAGGGATAAACATTGGCCAGGACTCCGGGAAAATGCCCCTGCTCCACTTTGAATAGTGCCATGGGATCTTTTGCATCCTCCGGGACAAGCGGATGCGGTCCGGTTAACTTCTGATCCGAAAGACGCCACCTCTGCCAGTACAGCACTCAGCATTGCACTGGGGTGTCAGCCTAGATTTTGTGCTCAAGTCTCTGGAGTGGAGCTTCCCCCCACGACCTTCGGACTTCGAGCCAACAGTTGTTGCAGTGACATATTTCGCCACACCAAAACTGCACCATCCCTTTAAAAGGTCAGTTTGAGCGCTGCTGCCACAACAGATTTCTCAACCCATTCCCTTCAATCACTCTGGCGTAATAAATGAGAAGCGCAGGACAACATCACAACATTCGACCACCCTCCCCATTAGTATGCCAGTGCCACAGCAGGTTGTGCCCTGATTTTTGCATGAATTGAAATTTTGGGTAACAATAATCTCAGACCTAAGGAAAAAAGAAAGACTTGCATTCATTCATATTGCGCCTTTCACTTCCACTGGATATCCCAAAGTGGTTTACAGCCAACAAAGTACTTTTTGAAGTGTTGTCACTGTGGTAATGTAGGGAAATGCGGCGGACAATTGCACAGAGCAAGGTCCCACAAACAGCAATGTGCTAATGACCAGATTATCTCTCTTTAGTATATTAATCGAGGGATAAATATTGGCCTGGACAGCGGGGATAACTCCCCTGCTCTTCTTCGAAATAATGCCATGGGATCTTTTACGCTCACCTGAGAGAGGGCAGACGGGACCTCGGTTTAACCTCTCACCCGAAAGACGACAGTGCAGCACTCCCTCAGCACCGCACTGGAGTGCCAGCCGAGATTTTTGTGCTCAAGTTCCTGGAGTGGGACTCGGAGACGAGGTTGCAACCAGCTGAGATAGTCTGAAGGAGCAGAGGAGGCGCCGGGAAATTCAAGCGAAATAAAGGATCAACCACAATCTATTTGAACCACACATCTGTCAGATGAAAATACTGTCAGAGGAATACAATTATTCCCAGAAACATTTAAGTGCAAAATTTGTGTCCCGATTCATCAGCACACTGAAGGAGACGCCTCTTGGTTCTCTAGATTGATGGTCAAGTATTCCCCTGTTGGGAGAGCCAAGGCTGAAGGTTTGTGGTTGGCGATGCAAAGCTTCTTAAAGAGGATGATCCAGGCTCCTCTATCCCTGCTCAAGGCTGCCCTGTAAATACCAACCTTTCCCCAAAGAATAGCTATAGGATGACAGCTCAAGGACCCCACGCCCCCACCCCCTCCGCCACTCGCCCACCTCCTGTATTGATTCTGAAAGCTTCTTCTGTCAGATAAAGGATTCACTTCTTCCCTCACCCCAACCCCCCTGCTTCCACAGCAAAGGTTCTTCACAGGATTTTATTGAGGCTAAATCCTAACTAAAAGAGCAAGGCTCGGTTAGGTTCACACATGAGTCTATATTCAGCCCTTGCTGTATTCAGGTACGTGGCAATTTATTTAGCATTCTGTACGTCACACTGCACTGTTATCCATTAAAAGCTCCAAAATCGTGGTTACATTTTAGTTTTCAATTTCCCAATGAGGACTGCTAACTACTGTGAAATCTCGGCCATTTGTGGATGTATTCACACTGGGATGCACTCGGGGAACTGTGAAGTGGAACGTATCCATTTTATTGCAAATGGGAGGCCACTGTTGCCAAGGGCAATGTGTTTGTCACAGCTGAGTTGTGATTGGCAAAACGCATGGAGAGCTATACTTCTCCCACTTCAGAAAACACTGCATCAGGAAATGGCTCCCAGGGAAATTATTTCCACCTCCTGAGACCCCTGATGCCACATTAAGCTTACACTTGTACGTGTTCAGAGTGTTCTCATCAAATGCAAGGCTCTTGGAATTTAATTACCTCAAATCCTGAGTCATTCTGATTTTAACCGACTTTGTTCCATTCCTGCTTTCAGCTTTTTAAACCAATCTGTGTTTCTCACACAGAAATAAATGTGCACAGCAACGCAACAAGCTACACCTTGGCCGAATAGTATTTACAGTTTCCATGCTTATTTTGTTGTGGTGCTTTATATTTAATATTCTTAAGAGACGTCTAGTTGTGATCACAATGTTGTTTAAATTATTTATTTTAGTCGGGGGGCGGGTGGGGTGTGCAGGGGTAATATGTCTCTGCTTATCTGTAGAATAACTCCACGAGGCTTAGTGCTGTGCTTGAACTGCTGTGACCTTAGTCTCTTTATTGTAACTCAGAGTAAGGCAGCAACGTGGTGACCAGTCTTTTATACAGCCGCTGCCTGGGCCTCCCACAGTTGCACCCTCTAGTGGTACCAGCATAGTATATACAGAGTATACATATATGACAGAGGGGGAGGGTGCAGGAGGTGCAGGGCTGGATTAAGGGCCTGATGGGCCTGGGGCAAACTGGTCCAAATGGGCCTATGCTTGTTCATGGTCATTACATTACGTAACGATTCTGATTCTGAGTATGAAAACATAGGCTGGTATATTCAACAATGAAAGCATATATTCTGTATCAAGTAGGTATATATTCTGGTTCTGGTAACACTACAATATTAGATTCCTACACATATATGCAAATTTCTCTCAATAACATGTGACATAAAACAGGCTAGTATTTATTCTGTTCTGTATATCGGTACACTGGTGTACATAGGTACTTCTGTATAAAGGTACATTAGTGTATATAGGTACTTCTGTACATAGGTATGAACAAGTGAATCTATTTTTCTTGGCCTTGGTTTTTCCTCTCTTATTGTCTATTCTATTCAGCCTGTTTGGGAGGCCTTATTTTTTTTCCTACATTTATTTGGTGAGCCAGGGGCTGCAACCTCATCCTCCCCCATGGTTAATCCTCCCCTGGGGCGGGGGGGGGGGGGAGTGACGGACACCAGAAATGGGAGACAAGGTGTCAAAGGTCAAAGTGGAGGAGCCAGCAACAGCTGCAGACCTATTATGCTGAGTTTTTAAGTGATATGCGAGGGAAAATTCTTCTCCAAGGTTGGATGAAGAAGTAAATGGGGTTGAAGTAAGGGAGGGGGATGTGGGCGGTTGAGGGATAGAAGGAATTGGTTAGGGGTGGTGTTGCCGATCAGAATGCAGGAGTAGAGATGTCATGGCAGATGGCACAGCTGTGAATATGGATGGGAGAATTTAAACGGAGGGAAGAAAGAAGGGTGGTGAATTTGGACGAGGGGGTAAGAGAAGCTGAGATGGTGATGGGACTCTCAGTACAGGGGCTGAGGGAAGAAAGAAAGGAGGGAGTATCTTGGAGAAAAGCTTGTGGGGTTTGGAGGGGTGGACGTTGAGGATTTTAAAGAAGAAATGGAACATAAGAAGTGTTCATAGGAGCAGAAAGTGAAAAGGGAGGTGGTAAACCAAAGTGAGATTTGGTGATGAAGGCCAAAACATCACTGTGAGTGTTTGAGCAGGGCAAATGATAAATAGCACAGCCTGGGAGGACACTTCCTTTTGGAATAAGGGGTCACCGTCCAGAAGCCAAGTTTCAGTCAAAGCCAGGATGTCTGTATAGTCATCCCGAACTGTGGATTGTGGATGGTGAGCGGACATTCTAGAAGAAAATACAGAGGGTCAGTGTTCCCGAATCGCTAATAGGGTGGTGAGTAGAATGATCGAGACAGGTTGAGGTGCACCCCTAGTGGGCACGCTGGGCAGGAAGGCCAGTCAGAGAGGAGAATGGGACAGTTGAGATTGCTATTTTTACGGAGGCAACAATGAGTGCCACGTGGGCCTATTGGAGAATAACGTGGGATGCACAGAGTGAGCCGTGTGCTTACTTAAGGGTGATTCAAACACATAGCAGCGAAGGGCGTACATGGGTTTAAGTCCGGATCAGGGTGGTCAAATACCTGAGAGCCGAGAGATAAAAAGTGTAATGGCCGGGCGAAGGGGCGAGAAGCAAAGGGCCGAACACCACATTATACACTGGAAGCTGTCCGCTCCGAGTTAGAATCAACACATTTCTCAAAACAATGAGTCGGGAATAATGTCATGGAGAAATTGAAGTTTGGAGGCAGGGGAAGCTACAGTACAGGCAAGAGACAGAAACCATTTGATTGATTGCTTCCCCCATTCTTGCAGGCCAGACGTTGGTTGGGCTCTTGTTACATCTGCTGAAATGCCTGCAATTATCTTTCCATCAGCTGCCCTGCTCAAACACTTGGGCCGAAATTGGTGAGGGCCTCCGCTCGCCCAAGTGCTGCCCAAAGGACCGCCGATGGCCGCCGAGGTCCCTGGCGGTTCTTTGGATGGGATATTCACAAAGAAGGCGCCTCGAAGGTCGTCAGGCGGCAAATGAGCGACTTATGTTGCCAATCTGGGCTGCAGCCGGCGGGAGCTCCCACTCTCAGTGGCAAAGGCACTTGCCGCCCAAGTACTGCCAAGGATGAAGTCGGGCCCACGATGGGTTGAAGAGCTGGAAAGATAAAGCATCAACAAAAAAAACACATTTGAAGACCTTCAGGGGGATCCCATCCCTGTGAAGAAATAAATTACCAGAAGTTCACTAACCTTTTTTTCAGCGCCTTCCTACTGACCATCGGAGACAGACCAGCCTCCAGCCAGCAGTCCACTCCCGTTCTGCCGCCGACTCTTGGTCCGTAGCCCTGTAGGTTACGGCACTTTAAGTGCACATCCAAGTATTTTTTAAATGTGGTGAGGGTTTCTGTCCCTACCAACCTTTCAGGCAGTGAGTTCCAGACCCCCATCATCCTCTGGGTGAAGATATTTCCCCTCATAGCTCCTCTAAACCTCCCCCCAATTACTTCAGGGATCTGTGGACCTGCACTCCAAGGTCCCTTTGTTCTTTTACACTTTTCAGTGTCGTATCATTTAATGTTTATTCCCTTGCCTTGTTAGACCTCACCAAATGCATTATCTCACACATGCCCCCTGGTTGTTGACCCCTCTGCCAAGGGAAACAGGTCCTTCCTATCCACTCTATCCAGGCCCCTCATAATTTTATACATTTCAATCAGGCCATCCCTCAGCCTCCTCTGTTCCAAAGAAAAAAAAACGAGCATCTCCAATCTTTCCTCATAGCCAAAATTCTCCAGTCCAGGCAACATTCTTGTAAATCTCCTCTGCACCCTTTCCAGTGCAATCACATCTTTTCTGTAATGTGGTGACCAGAACTGCACACAGTACTCCAGCTGCGGCCTAACCAGTGTTTTATATAGTTCAAGCATAACCCCCCCCGCTCTTGTATTCCATGCCTCAACTAATAAAGGCAAGTATTCCATATGCCTTCTTAACCACCTTATCTACCTGGCCTGCTACCTTCAGGGATCTGTGGACCTGCACCCCAAGGTCCTTTTGTTCTTCTATACTTTTCAGTATCGCACTATTTAGTGTGTATTCTCTTTCCTTGTTAGACCTCCCCAAATGCATTATCTCACACTTATCCAGATTGAATTCCATTTGCCATTGTTCTGCCCACCTGACCAGCACATTGATATCTTCCTGCAGTCCGCAGCTTTCTTCTTCATTATCAACCACATGGCCTATTTTAGTGTTGTTATGTATGCAATAAAGATACAAACTGAGTACTGTTTAACTAAGCAAGGTACAACCTTGCTTCTGCTTTATTACAGACCAAAGTGCCTGACTCACAAAATGGCTGGCCTTTTATACCAGAGCAGCACCATGTGGGTGCTGCTCAGTGGCCTCCAACAATGACACCATCTGGTGGCTACAAACAGCATGTACATACATGACAATACCCTCCTCTGAGATCTTATCACAGTCTTTCACAGGTTGAGACGGTCCGGTGCTTTACGCTTCCGGGTTGACCGTCTCAGTTTGATTCCGGCCTTGGGTGAATGTGCGGAGTCTGTTGTGACTGGTGGCTGGATGGCTGACTTGTTGGGGGTGGCAGTGGCCTTGTTAGGAATTGCAAGTCCATTTTTATTGAACAGGTCCGTGATGGAAATTCCGGGTTCACTGATGACCGATGAGTCCACTGAAGGCTGCTGGTAGGTTGGTTGGTCGTTGACGGTTTCTTCTCCGACTGTTCTGGCTCGACTGTATCCCTCAGCTTTGTTTGATCCATGTGTTTCCTGCAAGTTTGCCCATTCTTGAGCTTAATAACAAATGCTCTGTTGCCCTCCTTGGCCATCACCGTACCAGCGATCCATTTGGGACCCTGACCATAATTCAACACATATACAGGATCATTAACAGAAATCTCGAGTGACACAGTTGCGCGATCGTGGTACCCTTGTTGACTCTATCTTCTGTATTCAACATGATTTCTTAAATCCGGGTGTACAAGAGATAACTTGGTCTTAAGACCTCTTTTCATCATGAGTTCAGCGGGCGAGACCCCTGTGATTGTGTAGGATCTTGTCCTGTAACTCAGCAGTATGCAAGACAAGTGGGTCTGCAGTGACCCTTGGGTTACTCTCCTCATGCTTTGCTTGATAATTTGACTGCACGTTTTGCTTGCCCGTTGGACACATGCTTGAACAGTGCTGACCTTACATGTTTTATGCTGTTAAGTTTTACAAACACCTGAAACTCCTGACTGGCTCACCACTATGTCAGGCAGACCATGTGTCGCGAACATGACATTGAGATTCTCTATGGTTGCCGTGGACGTACTGGATTACTTTATTATGCATTCTATCCACTTCGAATAAGCATCCACCACCACTAAAAACATCTTGCCCAGGAAGGGACCTACAAAATCTATATGGATCCTGGACCAAGATTTGGATGGCCAGACTCAGCGGTGATTCCACTGGTGTTTTGCTGAGCTGCATGCAGGTGTTGCACTGGTGCACGCATGCTTCCAGCTCAGAATCAATTCCTGGCCACCATATGTGGGACCTGGCGATGGCCTTCATCATCACTATACTAGGATGTGTGCTGTGTAATTCACGCACAAACTTCTCTCTCCCTTTCTTGGGCATTACAACTCGATTGCCCTACAATATGCAATTTGCTTGAATACACAGTTCGTCCTTGCGACGAATGTATGGTTTGGCTTCCTCGCACATTTGCTTAGGTATGGTAGACCAATCCCCTTTGAGGATGCGACCATTTACCACCAATAATATTGGGTCCTGGCTGGTCCAGGTCTTAATTTGTTGAGCGGTGACAGGGGTACCTTCACTCTCAAAAGCATCTATGATTAACATTAAATCTGCCGGTTGTGGTGTTTCCACCTCCGGTGTGGGCAACGGCAACCGGCTCAAAGCATCGGCACAATTCTCTGTGCCAGGTCTGTGGCGAATGACATAATCATAGGCAGATAATGTCAGCGCCCACCTTCAGGTGCGGGACGAAGCGTTGGTATTGATACCTTTGCTCTCGGAAAACAACAAAATGAGCGGCTTCTGATCGGACTCTAATTCAAACCTCAGACCGAAGAGATATTGATGCATCTTTTTAGCACCGTACACACATGCTAAAGCTTCTGTTTCTACTATACTATAGGCTCTTTCTACTTTAGACAAACTTTTGGATGCTTACGCGTCAGATTGAAGTTTCCTCGACTCATTGGCTTGTTGTAACACGCAACCAATTCCATATGATGATGCGTCACAGGCCAAAACTAAACATTTACATGGGTCATAATGTACCAGCATTGTTCGAGCAAAGCAGATTGGTGGCTTTCTTGTAAGCTCTGTCTTGCAATGCGCCCCACACCCAGTTGTTGCCTTTTCTAAATAGCATGTGCAGTAGTTCAAGTAAGGTGCTCAATTTAGGTAGGAAGTTACCAAAGTAGTTGAGTAGACCCAGGAACGAATGCAGCTCCGTCACGTTCTGCGGCTTGGGTGCATTCTTGATGGCTTTGGTTTTCACGTCAGTAGGTCTGATGCCATCAGCGGTGATTTTCCTCCCGAGGAATTCGATCTCCGGTGCCATGAAGACTTCGAGCATTTAAGTCTGAGTCTCACTCTGTCCAAACGCAGTAGAACCTCTTCCAGGTTGTTCAGATGTTCCTTGGAGTCACAACCAGTGATCAGGATGTCATCTTGGAACACGACGGTTCTGGGAATGGACTTCAGTAGACTTTCCATATTCTTCTGGAATATTGGTGCAGCAGAGTGAATTCCAAACAGGCACCTGTGGTAAATAAGCAGTCCTTTGTGTGTGTTAATGCACGAAAGTCTCTTCGAGGTCTCAACCAACTCCTGTGTCATATAGGCCGATGTCAAGTCCAGTTTTGTGAATGACTTCCCTCCGGCTAGCGTCGCAAACAAGTCATCAGCCTTTGGTAACGGGTGCTGATCTTGTTTCGGGACCCTGTTGATCGTAACCTTGTAGTCTTCACAGATTCTGACTGTGTCATCACTTTTCAGCACTGGAACAATGGGGCTGGCCCATTCATTAAATTTGACCGGTGATATGATCACTTCACGCTGGCATCTGTCCAGTTCAATTTCGATCTTTTCCTTTATCATGTACGGCACTGCCAGAGCTTTATGATGGGATGAGTCTTGCATCTGAGTCCACGTGGATTTGCACCTTGGTACCTGTGAAGTTGCCGGTACCCGGTTCAAACAGCGAAGGGAACTTGCTCAGTACTTGGGCACATGAATCTTCCTCCGACAACAATGTCTTTATGTCATTCCAGTCGCATCTGATTTTCTCCAACCATCTCCTGCTGAGCAGCGTTGGACCATTGCCTGGAACAATCCACACCTGTAACTCGTGAACCGCACCATTAAACGACACATTAATTTGTGCACTGCCAATCACCTTTATCGGTTCTTTGATGTACGTGCGCAGTTTGGCGTTAACAGGGCTCAGCCTGGGCCTCACAGTCTTAGTATCCCACAGCTTATTAAATGCCCTCTCGTTCATGATCGATTGACTCGCCTGTGTCCAGTTCCATCGATACTGGTATCCCGTTAAAACTTCACATTAATCAAAATTGGTTTACTCTTGGTTATGAAAGAGTACAGTCCATGCACTTCCTCCTTTGGCATTTCGGATTGCGTATCTGGACCCGCGCTAGTCTGACTCTCATCCTCCACGTGGTGTGTCGCAAATCGCTTGCTCATCTGTGGACACTTGCGCTGGAGGTGCCCCACTCTCAGACAGCCTTTGCAGCTATATTGCTTAAATCGGCACTGCTGGTGTCGATGGTTTCCCCCACAATGCCAACACGGAGAAGTCGGATATATTTCCGTTGTGGGCAGCCACAGGTTTCACGAACGCAGCCGGATAGGCCCTGCCACGTGCCGCTCTGCCGAACGCCGAATTAATCGCACTTACAGTAATTGCCAAGGTTTGGCTCTTCACCGATATTTGCTTTAAGCTCCTGTCCGTCGTCATACATGATCGAGCGATCTGGATGGCCCTTTTTAAATCCAACTCCTCCACCGCCAGAAGTTTGCGCAGGATCACCTCGTGGTTGATACCGATAACAAAAGTCCCGCAGCATGTCTGCTAACACCGAACTTGCTCGGTCCCGCTAGACTTCTCAGGTCAGCAACGAATTCCGCCGTGCTCTGGCCCTCTGATCGAACATGTGTATAAAACCTATACCTTGAGATGATGATGCTGTTGTCTGGCTTGAAGTGCTCCCATACCAATGTCCACAACTCCTCGTACGTGTTCTCTGTTGGATCACTAGACATGAGTAGATTCCTTATCAGACCGTAGATTTTTGAACCGCACAGAGTGAGGAACAGGCCCGGTGCCGATCTGCATCGTCGACCCACTTCATTTTGTTGGCCACGAAGTACTGGTTCAAACGGCTCACAAAGTTTGTCCAATCTTCTCCCTCCACGAATCACTCTCAAAATCCAAGCATACTCATTTTGCAAACAAAGGTTCTTGTATTCTCGTCGCCAAATGTTATGTATGCAATAAAAGTACAAACTGAGTTCTGTTTAACTAAGCAAGTTACAACCTTGCTTCTGCTTTACTATGGCCCAAAGTGCCTGACTCACAAAATGGCTGGCCTTTTATACCAGAGCAGCACCATGTGCGTGCTGCTCAGTGGCCTCCAACAATGATGCCATCTGGTGGCTACAAGCAGCATGTAAATACATGACAAGTGTCATCTGCAAACTTCTTAATCATACCCCTAACATTCAAGTCCAAGTCAATGATATATACCACAAAAAGCAAGGGACCCCACTGGATATAACCTTCCAGTCACAAAAACACCCATCAACCATTATCCTTTTCTTCCTGCCTCTGAGCCAATTTTGGATCCAACTTGCCACTTTGCCCTGGATCCCATGGGCTTTTGCTTTCGTTACCAGTCTGCCATGTGGGACCTTATCAACAACGTTGCTAAAATCCATATACACTACACCATATGCACTGCCCTTTTCAAAATAGTGCCATGGGATCTTTATCGTCCATGGAGAGGGCAGACAGGGCCTCGGTTTAACGTCGCATCTGAAAGACGGCACCTCCGACAGTGCAGCACTCCCTCAGCACTGCAATAGAGTGTCAGCCTAGATTTATGTGCTCAAGTCCCTGGAGTGGGACTTAAACCACAACCTTCTGACTCAGAGGCGAGTGTGTTACCCACAGCTGACACTCATGAAACCTTGCAAACATTAAACTAATCGATAAATGTCACATGGGGGTGTAGTCAGATTAATGTTAAGTGAATATTTTACATCTTACCTGAAGATCATACAATCCAGATCAAAGAAAATGCAATACAATACTTCTACTATATTCTCCCAATCCAATAATCTATCCTCCAAGACCCCTAAGTTGTTTTGCGTGGAGCAACCGGTAACAACATCCAGTGTATAGTGAGACATCATTAATTCACCAGTTACTCACATTGAGATCATTAGGCATCGGGAGGTGGTTCTTTTCCCAGAGAATACTAGACCTCTGGAACAAGCTGCCGATGCAGACTCACTGAATTCCTTCAAGTGAAAGCTGGATTTGTTTGTGGCTGGGGCGGAGGTCACCTCTCACAGAAGGTAAGTACCGTAGGGAATTCAAAGCCAGAGTGATCTCCTGGATTCGTTTCGATTGCCTAGATGGATCTGAGAGGAATTTTCCAGATTTTCTTTTGCCCAACATGGCCTGGGTTTTTGAACTGTTTTTTTCGCCTCTCCCAGAATCTCACATGGTTTGGGGTGGGGTGGAGTCAACCATTCCCAACTCGGGTTTGTTGCAGAGGAAAGCTCCCTCTACTCTATCCTGACAACGTGCCTCAGCCACAATCTCAGGGAGCACCTCAGCTGCAGCAGTATGATGATTTTTTCCACTTCCCACAGGAGCCATCCTGTGGACTTTGAGCAGAAATGTTCTCCAGTTAAATATTGGCAAGACCGAAGCCATTGTCTTTGGTCCCTTCCACCGACTCCATCCCTCTCCCCAACTTCTGTCTTGTTGCTTTACTCTGCAGCAAACCTGAGTTGGGAGTGGTTGATGCTGATGCTGGGGGTCCAAAGCAGGAACTGTTGTGTTCCCTGCATCAATTATTATGTTATTTGCTGTCTTGGCTGAGCATTTAACACTTTGATGGTAACCCCGAGTTTATTCAACACCAGATTGATTTGATTCTTACACCCTCAGTCTATTAAAATGTTCTATTTTCTCAGTGAGTGAGGAATAAGGTTGATTTTCAACTGAGTCATTCACCAGACCACCTCTTAGCTCTGTATTTTGGGATACGCAAAATACCAACTAACCAGCAGCTCATGAGTGCATATTTACACTGACCAGTATACCACAGCACAAAGGACAACAGCAGGCTCATTCAGTCCATAATTATTAATTGGTCTACAAGGAAATTGTTTGGCCAGAAGCTGTAGCCTTTCAGGTTTGAGTTAATTAGCAATAGATTACAGGTATTTCTTTTTAATAATCTTCATCTATCATCCAGCAGAAAGCAGGAAGTACATGTGCCCACATGGCGAACAATATATTCACTGCTCCTCACAGCAGCATTCAATGCGTGCGATTACTGAAAGTTCAAATTCACCCCTCCACATGCTTGCCCTTGTATTTATTCAAACACTTAGCCCCTCGGTCCATTCTTTCCACGGATTGCGTACAATGGCTTGAGCAGTGGTGCAGCAGGGAGGGATTCAAATTCCTGGGGCATTGGAACCGGTTCTGGGGGAGGTGGGACCAGTACAAACCGGACGGTCTGCACCCAGGCAGGACCGGAACCAATGTCCTAGGGGAAGTGTTTGCTAGTGCTGTTGTGGAGGATTTAAACTAATATGGCAGGGGGATGGGAACCAATGCAGGGAGACAGAGGGAAACAAAAAGGAGGCAAAAGCAAAACATAGAAACATAGAAAATAGGTGCAGGAGTAGGCCATTCGGCCCTTCTAGCCTGCACCGCCATTCAATGAGTTCATGGCTGAACATGCAACTTCAGTACCCCATTCCTGCTTTCTCACCATACCCCTTGATTCCCCTAGTAGTAAGGACTTCATCTAACTCCTTTTTGAATATATTTAGTGAATTGGCCTCAACAACTTTCTGTGGTAGAGAATTCCACAGGTTCACCACTCTCTGGGTGAGGAAATTCCTCCTCATCTCGGTCCTAAATGGCTTCCCCCTTATCCTTAGACTGTGTCCCCTGGTTCTGGACTTCCCCAACATTGGGAACATTCTTCCTGCATCTAACCTGTCTAACCCCGTCAGAATTTTAAACGTTTCTATGAGGTCCCCTCTCATTCTTCTGAACTCCAGTGAATACAAGCCCAGTTGATCCAGTCTTTCTTGATAGGTCAGTCCCGCCATCCCGGGAATCAGTCTGGTGAACCTTCGCTGCACTCCCTCAATAGCAAGAATGTCCTTCCTCAGGTTAGGAGACCAAAACTGTACACAATACTCCAGGTGTGGCCTCACCAAGGCCCTGTACAATTGTAGCAACACCTCCCTGCCCTTGTACTCAAATCCCCTCGCTATGAAGGCCAACATGCCATTTGCTTTCTTAACCGCCTGCTGTACCTGCATGCCAACCTTCAATGACTGATGTACCATGACACCCAGGGTCTCTTTGCACCTGCCCTTTTCCTAATCTGTCACCATTCAGATAATAGTCTGTCTCTCTGTTTTTACCACCAAAGTGGATAACCTCACATTTATCCACATTATACTTCATCTGCCATGCATTTGCCCACTCACCTAACCTATCCAAGTCGCTCTGCAGCCTCATAGAATCCTCCTTGCAGCTCACACTGCCACCCAACTTAGTGTCATCCGCAAATTTGGAGATACTACATTTAATCCCCTCGTCTAAATCATTAATGTACAGTGTAAACAGCTGGGGCCCCAGCACAGAACCTTGCGGTACCCCACTAGTCACTTCCTGCCATTCTGAAAAGTCCCCATTTACTCCTACTCTTTGCTTCCTGTCTGACAACCAGTTCTCAATCCATGTCAGCACACTACCCCAAATCCCATGTGCTTTAACTTTGCACATTAATCTCTTGTGTGGGACCTTGTCGAAAGCCTTCTGAAAGTCCAAATATACCACATCAACTGGTTCTCCCTTGTCCACTCTACTGGAAACATCCTCAAAAAATTCCAGAAGATTTGTCAAGCATGATTTCCCTTTCACAAATCCATGCTGACTTGGACCTATCATATTACCTCTTTCCAAATGCACTGCGATGACATCCTTAATAATTGATTCCATCATTTTACCCACTACCGATGTCAGGCTGACCGGTCTGTAATTCCCTGTTTTCTCTCTCCCTCCTTTTTTAAAAAGTGGGGTTACATTGGCTACCCTCCACTCCATAGGAACTGATCCAGAGTCAATGGAATGTTGGAAAATGACTGTCAATGCATCCACTATTTCCAAGGCCACCTCCTTAAGTACTCTGGGATGCAGTCCATCAGGCCCTGGGGATTTATCGGCCTTCAATCCCATCAATTTCCCCAACACAATTTCCCGACTAATAAGGATTTCCCTCAGTTCCTCCTCCTTACTAGACCCTCCGACCCCTTTTATATCTGACAGAAAGGAGATGAGGAAAAGTGGACGGCAGAGAAACCCAAGGCAAAGAACAAAAAGGGCCATTGTACAGCAAAATTCTAAAAGGACAAAGGGTGTTAAAAAAACAAGCCTGAAGGCTTTGTGTCTTAATGCAAGGAGTATCCGCAATAAGGTGGATGAATTAACTGTGCAAATAGATGTTAACAAATATGATGTGATTGGGATTACGGAGACGTGGCTCCAGGATGATCAGGGCTGGGAACTCAACATCCAGGGGTATTCAACATTCAGGAAAGATAGAATAAAAGGAAAAGGAGGTGGGGTAGCATTGCTGGTTAAGGAGCAAATTAAGGCAATAGTTCGGAAGGACATTAGCTTGGATGATGTGGAATCTATATGGGTAGAGCTGCAGAATACCAAAGGGCAAAAAACGTTAGTGGGAGTTGTGTACAGACCTCCAAACAGTAGTAGTGATGTTGGGGAGGGCATCAAACATGAAATTAGGGGTGCATGCAATAAAGGTGCAGCAGTTATAATGGGTGACTTTAATATGCACATAGATTGGGTTAACCAAACTGGAAGCAATACGGTGGAGGAGGATTTCCTGGAGTGCATAAGGGATGGTTTTTTAGACTAATATGTCGAGGAACCAACTAGGGGGGAGGCCATCTTAGACTGGGTGTTGTGTAATGAGAGAGGATTAATTAGCAATCTCGTTGTGCGAGGCCCCTTGGGGAAGAGTGACCATAATATGGTGGAATTCTGCATTAGGATGGAGAATGAAACAGTTAATTCAGAGACCATGGTCCAGAACTTAAAGAAGGGTAACTTTGAAGGTATGAGGCGTGAATTAGCTAGGATAGATTGGTGAATGATACTGAAGGGGTTGACTGTGGATGGGCAATGGCAGACATTTAGAGACCGCATGGATGAACTACAACAATTGTACATTCCTGTCTGGCGTAAAAATAAAAAAGGGAAGGTGGCTCAACCGTGGCTATCAAGGGAAATCAGGGATAGCATTAAAGCCAAGGAAGTGGCATACAA
Organism: Pristiophorus japonicus; assembly: GCF_044704955.1. NCBI lineage: Eukaryota > Metazoa > Chordata > Chondrichthyes > Pristiophoridae > Pristiophorus > Pristiophorus japonicus. The sequence goes on from NC_091978.1 coordinate 354,927,427, forward strand.
ATTGGCCAGAAATAGCAGCGAACCCGGGGACTGGGAGAAATTTAGAACTCAGCAGAGGAGGATAAAGGGTTTGATTAGGGCAGGGAAAATGGAGTACGAGAAGATGCTTGCAGGGAACATTAAGATGGATTGCAAAAGTTTCTATAGATATGTAAAGAGAAAAAGGTTAGTAAAGACAAACGTAGGTCCCCTGCAGTCAGAATCAGGGGAAGTCATAACGGGGAACAAAGAAATGGCGGACCAATTGAACAAGTACTTTGGTTCGGTATTCACTGAGGAGGACACAAACAACCTTCCGGATATAAAAGGGGTCGGAGGGTCTAGTAAGGAGGAGGAACTGAGGGAAATCCTTATTAGTCAGGAAATTGTGTTGGGGAAATTGATGGGATTGAAGGCCGATAAATCCCCAGGGCCTGATGGACTGCATCCCAGAGTACTTAAGGAGGTGGCCTTGGAAATAGTGGATGCATCGACAGTCATTTTCCAACATTCCATTGACTCTGGATCAGTTCCTATCGAGTGGAGGGTAGCCAATGTAACCCCACTTTTTAAAAAAGGAGGGAGAGAGAAAACAGGGAATTACAGACCGGTCAGCCTGACATCGGTAGTGGGTAAAATGATGGAATCAATTATTAAGGATGTCATCGCAGTGCATTTGGAAAGAGGTAATATGATAGGTCCAAGTCAGCATGGATTTGTGAAAGGGAAATCATGCTTGACAAATCTTCTGGAATTTTTTGAGGATGTTTCCAGTAGAGTGGATAAGGGAGAACCAGTTGATGTGGTATATTTGGACTTTCAGAAGGCTTTCGACAAGGTCCCACACAAGAGATTAATGTGCAAAGTTAAAGCACATGGGATTTGGGGTAGTGTGCTGACATGGATTGAGAACTGGTTGTCAGACAGGAAGCAAAGAGTAGGAGTAAATGGGGACTTTTCAGAATGGCAGGCAGTGACTAGTGGGGTACCGCAAGGTTCTGTGCTGGGGCCCCAGCTGTTTACACTGTACATTAATGATTTAGATGAGGGGATTAAATGTAGTATCTCCAAATTTGCGGATAACACTAAGTTGGGTGGCAATGTGAGCTGCGAGGAGGATGCTATGAGGCTGCAGAACGACTTGGATAGGTTAGGTGAGTGGGCAAATGCATGGCAGATGAAGTATAATGTGGATAAATGTGAGGTTATCCACTTTGGTGGTAAAAACAGAGAGACAGACTATTATCTGAATGGTGACAGATTAGGAAAAGGGGAGGTGCAAAGAGACCTGGGTGTCATGGTACATCAGTCATTGAAGGTTGGCATGCAGGTACAGCAGGCGGTTAGGAAAGCAAATGACATGTTGTCCTTCATAGCGAGGGGATTTGAGTACAGGGGCAGGGAGGTGTTGCTACAATTGTACAGGGCCTTGGTGAGGCCACACCTGGAGTATTGTGTACAGTTTTGGTCTCCTAACCTGAGGAAGGACATTCTTGCTATTGAGGGAGTGCAGCGAAGGTTCACCAGACTGATTCCCGGGATGGCGGGACTGACCTATCAAGAAAGACTGGAACAACTGGGCTTGTATTCACTGGAGTTCAGAAGAATGAGAGGGGACCTCATAGAAACGTTTAAAATTCTGACGGGGTTAGACAGGTTAGATGCAGGAAGAATGTTCCCAATGTTGGGGAAGTCCAGAACCAGGGGACACAGTCTAAGGATAAGGGGGAAGCCATTTAGGACCGAGATGAGGAGGAATTTCTTCACCCAGAGAGTGGTGAACCTGTGGAATTCTCTACCACAGAAAGTTGTTGAGGCCAATTCACTAAATATATTCAAAAAGGAGTTAGATGAAGTCCTTACTACTAGGAGAATCAAGGGGTATGGTGAGAAAGCAGGAATGGGGTACTGAAGTTGCATGTTCAGCCATCAACTCATTGAATGGCGGTGCAGGCTAGAAGGGCCGAATGGCCTACTCCTGCACCTATTTTCTATGTTTCTATGCCACAGTGTGCACTCTGCATTTATCTTTTCGGGAAACACTCTACAAAGGCAAAACACTTGTTTAACCTCACATCCCCAGATATTTACAATATACATCAATGATTTAGACGAAGGAATTGAATGCAATATCTCCAAGTCTGCAGATGACAGTAAGCTGGGTGGCAGTGTGATCTGTGAGGGGGACGCTAAGAGGCTTCAGGGTGACTTGGACAGGTTAGGTGAGTGGGCAAATGCATGGCAGATGCAGTATAATGTAGATAAATGTGAGGTTATCCACTTTGGGGGCAAAAACAGGAAGGCAGAATATTATCTGAATGGTGACAGTTTAGGAAAAGGGGAGGTACAACGAGACCTGGGTGTCATGGTACATCAGTCATTGAAAGTTGGCATGCAGGTACAGCAGGCGGTGAAGAAGGCAAATAGCATGTTGGCCTTCATAGCGAGAGGATTTGAGTATAGGAGCAGGGAGGTCTTACTGCAGTTATACAGGGCCTTGGTGAGGCCACATGTTGAATATTGTGTACAGCTTTGGTCTCCTAATCTGAGGAAGGACATTCTTGCTATTGAGGGAGTGTAGCGAAGGTTCACCAGACTGATTCCCGGGATAGCAGGACTGACATATGAAGAAAGACTGGATCGACTAGGCTTATATTCACTGGAATTTAGAAGAATGAGAGGGGATCTCATAGAAACATATAAAATTTTGACGGGATTGTACAGGTTTGATGCAGGAAGAAGTTCCCAATTTTGGGGAAGTCCAGAACCAGGGGTCACAGTCTAAGGATACAGGGTAAGCTATTTAGGACCAAGATGAGGATAAACTTCTTCAATCAGAGAATTGTGAACCTGTGGAATTCTCTACCACAGAAAGTTGTTGAGGAAAGTTTGTTAGATATATTCAAAAAGGAGTTAGATGTGGCCCTTACGGCTAAAGGGATCAAGGGGTATGGAGAGAAAGCAGGAATGAGGTACTGAAGTTGCATGATCAGCCATGATCATATTGAATGGTGGTGCAGGCTCGAATGGCCTACTCCTGCACTTATTTTCTATGTTTCTATCTAATGATTCGTATATTTATTTTTAAAAATAGATGAAAGCCTGAATATTTTTAAGACCCGGTTTTAATCTGGGCGAGAGGCAAGCAGGGGCCAGTGGGACATGTGACATGCCTGTCATGTTTGTAACCTTCACATAACTGTAACCTTTATGTAACAACACTGTACACTGTATACACCTGAGAAATGCACACCTTGACCACAGGGGGTGAACTTGTGGGAGACACTTCTCACCTGGTCATCCAGGTATATAAAGGGAAGTCCCACGCAGGGTCAGTACTTCTTGGTCCTGGGAATAAAGGTTCAGGTCACGTAGTGACCTTGTCTGCAGTACATGCCTCGCGTGATTCTATAGTAAGGTGTAAGGACACTACATTTGGCGACGAGAAACGGGAATCAACGTCCCACGAGGATGGCCACCGGTAGCACAGAGGAACGGTACTGTGTTGGTGAGGACTGGGACGATTTCATTGAGAGGCTCCAGCAGAGCTTTGTCACGAAGGACTGACTGGGAGAGGAAGCGGCTGGCAAGCAGAAGACGCATCTACTGACCAGCTGTGGATCCAAGACGTATGCGCTGATGAAAGACCTGCTCACACCCGAGAAGCCGGCGGACAAGTCCTTTGAAGAGCTCAGCACACTGATCGGTGAGCACCTCAAACTGGCGGGCAGTATTCACATGGCCCGGCACCGGTTCTATACACACCGGCGTCGGGAGGGACAAAGCATATTGGACTTCGTTGCGGACCTTCGGCATTTGGCCAGCCTCTGTAAGATCACAGACGCCTGCTGGGGGGAGATGTTAAGGGATTTCTTCATTGAGGGCATTGGTCATGCCGGGATTTTCAGGAAGCTTATTGAGACCAAGGACTTGACTTCGGAAAGGGCAGCGTTGCGAGCTCAGACCTTCATGGCAGGGGAAGAGGAGACCAAGATAATTTATGTGCGCAGCCCTGGTTCCAACATGGCGATGGACCAGGGAGTTAACATTGTAAACACAACTCAGAACCTCGCAGGCAGGCAAGGGCAAGTCGACACCGCCCAGGCAGCAACAGACCCTAGGGTGGGCCAGCAACAGAGACAATGGCAGGGGGATCGGCAATTCATGCCATCACAAGGGACAATGCGTCCCGGGATGGGACCATTGACACTCACCAACAGAGTGCTCAGGAGTAATCAAAGAGACAATCAGAGAGGAATTCCTGTTAACAGTTCCTTTGTTCACAACAATCTCAGCTCATGCTGGAGGTGCGGTGGCAGACCTGCTGCGAAAACCTGTAGGTTTCAACAATTTATCTGTAGAAATTGTAACTTCAGTTGACATTTGGCCAGAATGTGCAGAAAGCCCATAGTGAGGCTAGTTTACGAGGAACCAGACGAGGGATCTGCAGGCAGGTTGATGCTTGGGGCAAAGCTATGGATGCTGAAGTCCAGCGGGTTCATGTGGCAGACGTCCACAGCTCGTATACCAAAACGCCACCTATGATGATGAAAATCCTATTAAATGGCATCCCGGTATGCATGGAACTGGATACAGGAACCAGCCAGTCACTTATGAGTGCCCAACAATTTGTAAAACCATGCTCACTCAAAGCTAACAGGCCCAAACTGGAATGCATTGACACGCAGTTACAGACGTACACCAGAGAGATCATACCAGTGCTCGGCTGTGCAAACTTGGTGGTCACACACAATGGATCGGAGAACCGGCTGCCACTCTGGATTGTCCCGGGGAATGGTCCCGCGCTCTTGGGGAGGAGCCGGTCAGCCGAGATGAACTGGAAATGGGGGGATGTGCACGCCATTTCATCTGTGGAGCGAAGTTCATGCTCACAGGTCCTACAGAAATTCGAGTCACTTTTTCAACCAGGTGTCAGGACTTTTAAGGGCATCAAAGTAGTGATACGCATCACCCCGGACGCCAGACCAATGCACCACAAAGCCAGAGCCGTGCCGTATGTGATGCGTGAGAGAATTGAGAGTGAGTTGGACAGGCTGCTAAGAGAGGGCATAACTGCGCCTGTTGAATTCAGTGAATGGGCACGTCCCATCGTTCCTGTCCTTAAAGCGGATGACTCGGTCAGGATTTGTGGCGACTACAAGGCCACCATCAACTGAGTATCACTACAGGACCAATACCCGCTTCCAAGAGCGGAGGATCTTTTTGCCACGCTGGCAGGTGGCAAGCTGTTCACCAAGTTGGACCTCACTTCAGCCTACATGACTCAGGAACTGGCTGAAGAATCCAAGATTCTGACCGCCATCACTACGCTCAAGGGGCTATTTGTTTACAACAGGTGTCCGTTTGGCATTTGCTCAGCGGCCGCTATCTTCCAGAGGAACATGGAAAGCTTGCTCAAATCCATCCCTGGAACGATCGTATTCCAGGACGACATCCTTATCACGGGTTGAGACACCGAGGAACACCTCCACAACCTGGAGGAGGTGCTACGCCGACTGGACCGGGTAGGCCTGCGACTAAAGAAGTCCAAGTGTGTGTTTTTGGCCCCAGAGGTCGAGTTTTTGGGCAGGAGGGTTGCCACAGACGGGATCCGGCCTACCGAATCCAAAACGGAGGCGATCCATCGTGCGCCCAGGCCCGGCAACACAGCGGAGTTGCGGTCATTCCTGGGACTCTTGAACTACTTCGGGAACTTTCTGCCGAACTTAAGCACGTTGCTGGAGCCGCTACACGTGCTCCTGCATAAGGGTTGCGAATGGTTTTCGGGGGACTGTCAAGAACGGCTTTCAATCAGGCGCGGAACCTGCTTTGTTCTAACAAGCTGTTGACCTTGTACAACCCCTGTAGGAAACTGGTTTTAACGTGTGATGCATCATCCTATGGGGTTGGGTGCGTGTTGCAGCAGAGTAATAATGACGACCAACTCCAACCTGTGGCTTTTGCCTCTCGGTCGCTCTCCCAGGCAGAACGGGGATATGGGATGGTTGAAAAGGAAGCACTCGCATATGTCTACGGGGTGAAAAAGATGCACCAGTACCTTTTCGGCAGAAGGTTCGAGTTAGAAACGGACCACAAGCCGTTAACATCCCTGTTGTCCGACAGCAAGGCTGTCAATGCCAATGCGTAGCTCGCATACAGCGGTGGGCCCTCACGCTGGCTGCGTATGACTACACCATATGGCACCAGCCAGGCATCGAAAATTGCGCTGACGCGTTCAGCAGGCTCCCACTGGCGACCACTGAGGGGGCGTCGGAGCAAAGCGCGGAGATGGTCATGGTCATTGAGGCTTTCGACACCGCAGGCTCCCCCATCACAGCCCGCCAGATCAAAATCTGGACCAACAGAGATCCCCTCCTATCCCTGATAAAGAAATGTGTCCTGACTGGGGTTTGGGTGCCCGCACACGGAGCATGCCCTGAATCGGTCAGACTGTTTCACAGACGGATGGAAGAGCTCTCCATCCAAGCCGACTGCCTGCTATGGGGCAGCCGGGTAGTCATGCCCCAGAAAGGAAGGGAAGCATTCATCAGGGAACTCCACAGCGAGCACCCAGGCATCGTGCTAATGAAGGTCATTGCCCAGTCACATGTATGGTGGCCGGGAATTGACTCAGACCTGGAACACTGGGTTCGCAGGTGCACGACGTGTGCTCAGCTGGGCAATGCCCCCAGGGAGGCCCCACTCAGCCCGTCGCCCTGGCCCACCAGGCCATGGTCACGTATTCACGTAGACTACGCGGGCTCGTTCATGGGAAAAATTTTCCTGATTATTGTCGATGTATACTCGAAATGGATCGAGTGCATCATATTGAATTTGTGCACGACATCCACCATTGTGGAGAGTCTGCATACGGTCTTTGCGACCCACGGCTTGCCGGACATCCTGGTTAGCGACAATGGCCCGTGTTTCACGAGCTATGAATTCCAGAAGTTTATGTCGGGTAATGGTATTAAACACGTCAGGACAGCATCGTTCAAGCCGGCTGCCAATGGCCAGGTGGAACGTGCGGTTCAAATCATAAAACAGGGCATGCTCCGGATTCAAGGACCCTCCCTTCGCGCCTCTTGCTGGCCTATAGGTCCCGCCCGCATTCGTTCACGGGAGTCCCGCCCGTGGAACTACTCATGAAATGCACACTTAAAACGCGCTGTCCCTCATTCATCCAGCCCTGTCAGACATTGTTGAGGGCAAGCGCCAGTCCCAAAATGAGTACCATGATCGCAACTCAGTGGGGAGATGCATAAAAATCAATGATACTGTATCCGTTCTCAATCATGCTTTAGGACACAAGTGGCTTGAGGGTACTGTAATTGGCAAAAAGGGGAATAGGGTCATAGTGGTCAGCCTTAACAATGGGCAGATATGCCGCAAACATCTGGACCAAGTAAAGAAAAGGTTCAACATGGACACTGAGGAACCTGAGGAATATCATGAGATGTTGCCCACACCACCGCCAGTGAATGAGCAACAAGGACATTCACCAGTATGCACAGTCCCTGCGGCCAGCCCGGACAGGCCGGAATCACCTCAGGTGACAGAAACGCATGCCAAGGCTCAGCCACCAGAGCCTCAACTGCGGCGCTCCACGAGAGAGCGTTGACCGCCTGAAAGAGTCAATCTTTGACCCAAAGACGTTGGGGGGAGGTGATGTCATGTTTGTAACCTTCACATTACTGTAACCTTTATGTAACAACACTGTACACTGTATACACCTGAGAAATGCACACCTTGACCACAGGGGGTGAACTTGTGGGAGACACTCCTCACCTGGTCATCCAGGTATATAAAGGGAGGTCCCAAGCAGGGTCAGCACTTCATGGTCCTGGGAATAAAGGTTCAGATCACGTAGTGACCTTGTCTGCAGTACATGCCTCGTGTGATTCTATAATAAGGTGTAAGGACACTACAACGCCCGCCCGAACTCACCAACATGAGGTCTGAGCCATATTAACTCCAGGGCCTCAGTAACATACTCCAGGCCTGAATCCCGCCCAAACCTGGCATGAATGATGTGGAGTAGGGCCAATGGTCAGGTAAGTGTTGGGGCGTGGAGTTTAGGAGATCAGTGTTGGGGGTGGGAAACCTGAGTCAGGTAGGCCCTAGGTTTCTTGCACCTCCAGGCACAGCAGGAAAGCATTTAAAAAATAATGAAATAACTTCTGAAAGAATGAAACACTCTGACCTCTCCGTCCTCGGACTCCTCCACTGTTCCAATGAAGCTCAACGCAATCTTGAGGAACAGCATCTCATCTTTTGTTTCGACACTTTACAGCATTTTGGACTCAACATTGAGTTCAACAATTTCAGACCTTAACCTCAGCCCATATTTTGCTCTTATGACATTTTTCTCTCTCTGTGTTTCCCATGGCAGCTGGTAATTATCCTGCCATTCACACCCCATCTAAACTAATCTTTTTCTAACTTCTGCCATTCCATCTTAAGTCAGCCCATCATCCCTTTTGTCTCTCAAATCTCTCCTGCCTTCCACCCTATCACAGGCCTTCCCTTTTGTTCTTCTGCCCCTCTCTTTTTCAGTGTTCCTTAAGAAAGATAATCAGAGTTTACATAGCAACAGACATAATCTGACCTAGGGTCACAGTCTAAGGATAAGGGGTAAGTCATTTAGGACTGAGATGAGGACAAACTTCTTCACTTAGAGAGTTGTGAACCTGTGGAATTCTCCACTACAGAAAGTTGTTGAGGCCAGTTTGTTAGATATATTCAAAAGGGAGTTAGATGTGACCCTTACGGCTAAAGGGATCAAAGGGTATGGAGAGAAAGTAGGAATGGGGTACTAAAGTTGCATGATCAGCAATGATCATATTGAATGGCGGTGCAGGCTCGAAGGGCCGAATGGCCTACTCCTGCACTTATTTTCTATGTTTCTATGTTTCTATAATAATAAACGTCACAGAATCTCAGGCAAACCAAAACTGGAGGGGAAAGAAAAGCTTAAACATCAAAGTAAAATGCCGAAGACTTTCACTGGCAATAGACAAAGAGGCAGATGAAACAAAGCAACAGGGTCTACAGATCTGAACAACACCCTAGGTCCAGAAACCTGATGGAACAATGCAGTTTTCTCTCTGCTGGGCTACAGATCCTCGGGTCTCAGGTTTCCCTTCAGTGCCTTGCCGGAGAGGTCATTATTCTCGTGTGAGCCCTGACCATTACTATTCTATCACGAGAGGCATCACAACGGAGTCATACCCTGTTCTTCCCCACAAGCACATATCCACACGTACACATACACCCCTGCGGCAGGGGAACTGGAAACAGCTGTGTTAGTGTGACCCCCTGGCTGGTTGGTTTCACCCCGCCTTCCCCAAAGGCACTGAGGCCAAATGCAGCAATTATTTTAACGCAGCACAAACTGGGACCTTGCTAGTCAGTGAGGCTGAGCGGTTCACTGGTTAACCTCTGATGAACCATCAGGGGGGACAAGATACACGAGTCCCTAATGCTAATAGCTTATTTTCCCCACTTCACTTAGTCACCAATACGGCAATGTTTTCCTGTGCTACTTTGAGGTCCAAGATACAAAACTCCGAGATCTGGTGAAAGATATCCAAAGGGACCACATTGCTGAGGCTATCACTGCTAGCATTGTCACCCCCAGGACTTGGCTCCAATACCCAAAGATGTTTCAATTTCAGACAAGTGGGCAAGGTCAGTGAATTCATCTTCAAAAGCCGTCTCCTACCAACTGCAAAACTAGCCTCATACATTGCTCAATGCACAAAGCCCCCCCACAAAGCCCCCCACCCGCAATAACTCACCTACCAACAATCTCTACCAAACACGAGGTACACCTCCATTCCTAGCTTCACCTCACCCACTAGCAGGAGACGACCCTGGCCATTCTTGGCAGGGGCAAGGCTGAGCCCTTGGCCAGGGGTGGGGCTGAAAGAATACAAGATGCTGGTATTCTCGTATGTTATAAAAGCAGAAAATGCCAGGAATACTCAGCATGCCAGGCAGCTACTGTGGAGAGAGAAACAGAGTTAACGTTTCCAGTCCATGACCTTTCGTCAGAACTGGAAAAAGTTAGAGATCTGACAGATTTTGAGCATGTAGGAGCAGGGAAAGGGGGAGTAGAGGAAAGAACAAAAGGGCTGATTATACCAAGCAAAAGGAGATGATAACGGGACAGGTAAAGAAACAAAAGATGGGTCTAGAGAGGGTGTAAATGTGAATAGAGTAATCATCAAGAGCTGTCATCTAAAAAAAATAGGGGCAGAAGTTATGGTCTGAAATTGTTGAACTCGATGCTGAGTCCAGAAGGCTGTAAAGTGCCTAATTGAAAGATGAGGTGCTGTTCCTTGAGCTTGCGTTGAGCTTCATTGGAACAGTGTAAGAGGCCGAGGACGGAGAGGTCAGAGTGGGAGTGGAGTGGAGAATTAAAGTGACAGGCGACCGGAAGCTCGGGGTCACGCTTATGGACTGAATGGAGGTGCTCCGCAAAGCGGTCACCCAATCTACGTTTGGTCTCTCCAATGTAGAGGAGTCCACATCGTGAGCAGCGAACACAGTATACTAAATTGCAAGCACAAGTAAATCGCTGTTTCACCTGGAAGGAGTGTTTGGGGCCCTGGACAGTGGGAAAGGAGGAGGTAAAAGGGCAGGTGTTGCATCTCCTGCGTTGGCACGGGAAGGTACTGTGGGAAGGGGAGGGGGCGTCGGGGGTGATTGAGATGTGGACCAGGGTGTCGGGAAGGGAGTGGTTGCTTTGGAATGCTGAAAGCATAGGGGAGGGGAAGATGTTATTTGGTGGTGGGATGAGGTGCTGTTCTTCGAGGTGACGGAAATATCAGAGGATGATCTGTTGAATACGGAGACTGGTGGGGTGAAAGGTGAGGACAAAGGGAACCCTATCATGGTTCTGGGAGGGAGGGGAAGGGGGTGAGAGCAGAAGTGTGGGAAATGGAACAGACACAGGCGAGGGCCATGTCAACCACAGTAGAGGGGAATCCTCGGTTCAGCAAAAGGTAAGACATATCGGAAGCACTAGTATGGAAGTTGGATTCATCAGAACAGTTGGGATAGAGCCCTTACCGGAAGCAAGGTCCTCATAGGTTATCCTCATTCTAACATCGCACCTCTCCCTCACTCCACAATATCTTCTGATATATAAGCTGCATATGGTGTAAGCATGCAGCTCTTACTTCACCCTCCTCCCCTCAACATAACCCCACCCTTGTGCCTTCCTCATTGGGGTTGTGTTCACTGGTAGTGCAGGTGGAGGATTCGATTCCAGCCAGAAAGGGGCTGCCTGGGTTGCCTCCTTCCTTCTGCTTTCTCTTCTTCTGCTTTCTCTTCTTCTGCGCAACGGCAGCGCAGGCTCCCTCCGCAAAATGGCGGCGGCCGCGTTCTGCGCCGGAAGCGAGGTGGCCGCCATTTTGCGGCCTAAGCGTCTTGGTCTGGCCTATATGTGACCCCAGTCCCCCGCCAACGTGTTTGACTCTTAACTAACCTCTGAAGTGGCCTAGCAAGCCACTCCGCTGTATCAAGCCTGGGCAACGACAGTTGGCACTAAATGCCAGCCTTGCCAACGACGCCCATTTCCTGAGAATTAATAATAAAAAAGATACAGTTGAGAAATCGTTAATAAACTGGATTTATACTTTAAGCTCTGAGAAGATTTATTTCCACAGAAAAGAACATTTAAATCCAGTCCTTTTCAATTATGCTTTTCAAGTACTGATGGGTAACTGAAACCTTTTAATTACAGTGTATAATGTTTTAACTTTAATTTTTTTCCAAAACTTTGCCTCATCAATCTAGAGGAAGAAATTGCTAAGAAGTGTCAAAGTGTTTTGATAAATGAAGCTAAAGATATTCATTGGTTGTCCCTGCACCCACCCACCACTGTTATATGTAGCACAGACATCAATAATTAGTGTGAAAAGGTCAGGTCTAAAGCTGGGAAATGCTGAGGCACTGAATCAATACCTTTCCGCATCAGACAAATTTGTTCTTATTCAACGGGACGTTCATTAAATTAGCTGATAAGGCGTTCGACTTTCCAGAGCAAATTGTAAATTTAAAAATCCCATTCATCTCGGCTGCCTGGGTATATAACTTGCTGTCACATCATTAAAGGAGTTTAATTCAGTGGGGCTGCTCTGAGGCTAGAGCGGAAAGAAAATGGAAATTGTGTCAGAGGAAATCACTACCATCAATTTTATATGACAAAGGGATTTAAAACGTGTTAATATTTTATAAGCTAAACCCATAAGGATGCCAGGATTCAGAAAATGACCCTGGCCGTGGATGTGCTGAGCACTGGATTATTTTCCCTGTGTGGGAGAGTGGAGTACTCTCAATGGCCACCACAATGATTTGCATTTATATAGCACCTTTAACGTAGTAAGACGGACCGAGGCGCTTCACAGGTGCGTTATCAAGCAAAGGTTGATACCGAGCCACATACCGAGGTATTAGGACAGGTAACCAAAAGCTGGGTCAAAGAGGTGGGATTTAAGGAGCTTCTTAAAGGAGGAGAGAAGGATGGAGATGTTGAGAAAGGGAATTCCAGAGCTTGCGACCTCGACAGCTGAAGGCACGGCCGCCAATGGTGGAGAGATTAAAATTACGGATGCGCAAGAGGCCAGAATTAGAGGAGCGCAGAGATCTCAGTGGGTTGTAAGGCTGGAGGAGATTTGAGATATGGAGGGGTGAGGCCATGGAGGTACGTTACATGTGAATTAATCGTGATGCTTTATATAAGAGCATAAACAAGCCTGACTGGTATTGACCTGTATAAAATCCAAACCAAATGTGCAACATCATGAACTTAGTTATATTACAATAAACTGCTGTTCACATGTCAATCATTGATTTATGCCGTGTCCATTGTTTTCTGTCTGATCCTGGAAGTATTATAATAGTTCCATAATTCATTGCTAAGTGAAGAGGCCAATGTTGTGGCATGATGCAATAGAGCTTCAACACACTGTGCAGGTGGAGCAGGGAATTGTGGAGGGTCAGAGAGACTCGAAGACGGCAGCAGGGCTCGCAGAGGTCAGTGGGGGGGGGTCAGCGGGGCTCGTGGTGGTCAGCAGGGGTCATTGAGGGTCAGCGGGTGTCAACGGGACTCGTGGGGTCAGCGAGGCTCGTAGACGGCAGGGGTCAGCGGGGTCACGGGGGTCAGCTGGGGTTCAGTGGGGGTCTGTGGGGCTCGCGGGGGTCATGGAGTTCAACGGAGCTCATGGAGGGGCTTGTGGGAGTGTCGTGGGTCTTGTGGGGGGACATCGGGCCTTGTGGAATGGCAGCGGGCACATTGTGCTGGGGGGGACAGCAGGGAGCAGGGCTCATGGGAGGAAGCCAGGTTTATGGGTGGGCAGCAGGGTACATGGGGGAGCACTGGGGCACATGGTGGTGGGCTGGGGGAGTTGGCAGCAGGGCTGAGGTGGTAGCAGGGCAGCTCCAGTTTCACATACTGTGAGTCCGTCCCTGCTGTCCCACTGTCGTGTTTCGGAATTTCCGATCATTTTACCCCAGCAGGATGCAGGTCTGATTTATATTGATGTGTTGCAGTTAAGTCAAATTGAGTTCACAAAGAGTTAAAATCCAACGTGTAACAAATACGGTGGGACAGAGTTGCACACAGTAAAGTTACAATCATAGTGTGAGAGAAGCAAAACTGAAGGGTGGCTCAGTCTGGCTGGCACCTGCTCTTCCCTTGTCGGTAGAGCACCACCGACAGAAGGCAGAAAACAGGTCAAAAGCTCGCGGTCTTGGTCGAGGGAAGTGTTGTGGACTCTTCAGTGTAAAACACTCCTTGGAGCAGAGAAGATTATGAGGAGATTAGATGGAGGTGTTCAAAATGATGAGGGGTCTGGACAGAGTTGATAGAGAGAAACTGTTCCCATTGGTAGAAAGATTGAGAACCAGAGGACACAGAGTTAAGGTGATTGGCAAAAGAACCAAAGGCGATGTAAGAAAAACTTTGTTATGCAGCGAGTGGTTGGGATCTGGAATGCACTGCCTGAAAGAGTGGTGGAGGCAGATTCACATTTATCTTTCAAAAGGGAGTTGGATAAGTATCTTAAGGAAAAACATCTGCAGGGCTACGGGGAAAGGGTGGGGGAGTGGGAGTAGCTGAGAATCAGTAAGTCCTTGAGGGGCCGAATGGCCTTAGAACATAAGAACATAGATGTCATGTATCTAGACATGTTTACTGCTTGTACTATTACATATGATGTGCTACCAGAGGGCACTACCATGGGAAACTTGTACACCAGCTGTATGGTCACTAAGGTGTGCCATCAGAGGACACTGCAGTGGGAGACTTGTAGGTTATCTGCACAGGTGTGCCAGGCCTAGTATAAAAGGCAGGCCACCATGTGTGATCATCAATCTGGAGTTATATTAAATGGACTAAGGTTACTACAGTTCAAGTGCAATTCTTTGCCTCGTGGAGTCATTATCAGAGCAGCTAAAGACATAACAATTGGCGACGAGATTATGGACTTTCACGCGAAAATGACTAACTTTGGTACATTGCAGCAGTTCGCCGATGGGAATGATTGGGACGCCTTTGTGGAGAGGCTCAACCATTTCTTCACAGCAAACGACCTGGCAGGCGATGTTCCGGCCACACTGGCTGATAAGTGCAGAGCTATCCTGCTCACCAGTTGTGGGCCCAGTGTCTATGGCCTCGTCAGGGACTTGCTGGCACCAGTGAAGACAATGACCAAGACGTACGAGGAGTTTGTAACGCTGATCCAAGAACAACTCAAGCCCAAAGAGAGCATCCTCACAGCCAGACACCGGTTTTACACCCACCGACGGCCTGAAGGCCAGGAAATCGCAAAATATGCTGCAAACCTTAGGAGGCTGGCGGCACCATATGATTTTGGCGAACACCTCACCGAAGCACTGTGGGATATCTTTGTCTTTGGAATCGGCCACAAGGGCCTTCTTTATAAGCTACTGTCTGCGGATACCACAGTCACACTGCAGAAGGCCATCTCCATGAGCCAGGCATTCATGACCTCGACCTGTGGCTCTAGGCAGATGACTCATCCTCAGGACTCAAAACCGGCAAGTACTGTGCACAGAGTGGTGCCTTTTAGAGGCTGGACTGTAGAACATAAATCTTCTCAGGGGAGGGAGAACAGGCCCCAGAGTCCCTTAACTCTGAGTCCGCTGAGGGGGGCTAATCGGTTAGCACCATGCTGGTGTTGCGGAGGAAATCACCGGGCTCACCAATGCCGTTTTAAGGACTATGTGTGCAAAGGGTGCAGCACAAAGGGCCACCTCCAGTGAATGTGTAAAAGAAATAGGACTCACCGTGTTGATGAAGAGTCTGCAGAGGGCCATGAATCCAGAGCGGATTATGAAGAAATGGTCAGAGAGGCAGCTCAGCCCCACGATGAGGTGTACGGAATCTTTACCTGAATCACAGAATGTTCCCCGTTGAGAATGGAAGTCGAGATAAACGGCGCTCCAGTCTTCATGGAGGTGGACACGGGGGCGAGCCAGTGACTAATGAATCAAGAAGCCTTTGAGAGGCTATGGGACAACCAAGTTGAATGACCCAAGTTGGTCCCGGTTCAGGCAAAGCTGCGCACCTACACCAATGAACTTATCCCAGTCGTTGGTAGTGTGAATGTTAAGGTACTCCATGATGGCGTGGTGCACAAGTTACAACTGTGGATTGTTGCAGGTGATGGACCAACACAACTCGGAAAAAGGTGGATGGAGAAGGTCCATTGGAGCTGGGAAGATTTCATCCCTCCAGCGATCAACGTCCCTCATGCTCAGAGGCAAAGCAAGCCCTCACCTGAGGGTAGACCTGGCACCAGAGAGCAGATCAGCACAGCACCCGAGGCACAGACCACTCAACACGACTGCGTGGAGATGATCCAGCTGAGAAGACTCGAACACACCTTCCAGGCTCCAGTGGCAGGACTCCAGAGGAAGAAACTGGGATCCAAAGGTGACTTCCCAGCTTCGGTGGCAGAACCCGGGGAGAAGAGGATCACAGCAGTCGACATTATGGATGGAAGAAAGATGGCGCCCAAACCACGAGGTGATGCGCTGAAGAAAAAGATGGCGGTGGCCAGACCACAAGGTGCAGCGCTGATGGAGCAACACGTGGTACCAAGCGAAGAAAATGGTTGGGGTAAAGATAGCAAGGCTCTCTTAAAGGAGGCCTGCAACCCACCACACTTAAAGGGACAGTTCCACATTCTCAATCAATGTAAGAGCAACTGTGAGTTAAATGTAAATCTTGTAATTGATGATCAGAGTTTTATGCATGTAATAAGCAAAGAAAAGTCATGCAATTGCGATCAGAGCTACAGTTTATCTACGAGTAATGAAACGTTGTGCGATGCAGGATTTCAACTGTATTCAGATAATGTAGCGGGCAAACACCCATCGGGAGCACACAGACTCAGCGAGCTACCCAATGCTGTAGCCTGCGTCTCTGGGACCAGAGTGATGCACCACGGAGTGTGGCCACAAGCAGCTAATATAGACAAGCTGCAGAGCAAGCGACCTCAGGAGGGCAACGGCACTGGTATCGATACCCTGCCCCTGATCAGCTCTACCCGATGGCACCCGATGGCACCAACCGCCACGAGCCTAAAAGAGCAAACTGCACTAAGGCACAGCCCCCAGACCCTATCGCCACCAAGGCTACTGCCGGGAACGAAGGGTCACCCGCAACGGTTCTCCCAAATGGGACCGGGACTAGCCAGGATCCCAAACCAAATAAGGCCCAGGCAGGCGAGTCAACAGTTCCTTGTGCACTGCTAGACGACTGCTCCTCAGGGAGCAGCAGCGACTCAGGGCGTAAGGAAAGGACAGGGAGGTCACAGGCGTCTGTGAACCTGTCCGACACGAGGAACAACGGCAAAGGTCCCGAGAGCAGGCAACTTGAACCAACCGGGTTCCCACTGCCAGCACTGGGTACCGTGCTGCCACTAGACTACCTGGACACCATCCAGCAGTTCTGGTACTAGTTTGTCCTCACGCACCGATGCTGACACCAGTACTGATTCCAAGTATGTATCAAGTATGTACCTCACCAGTCAAATGTACTTGCCTCACAACTGTACCACAAATGCAATGATGTAAATGCAATTTTTTTTTCTGGACTTGAATGTATATGAGCCACCAGCATAATCTCTATGTAGGGGGGAGAGAATGGAGTGGTCATGCACTCACAAATAGAAACCACCAGCACCTCTACAGCCAACGAAACACCACCTACTCACCCAAGATGGAAACGACCCTCCAAGGGTCAACCAGATAGAGCTAAGCCCAGAGCACAGTCAATGTATGAAGGCGATTTGCACTAAGGACTTGGGGGAGAGTGATGTCATGTATCCAGACATGTTTACTGCTTGTACTATTACATATGATATGCCACCAGAGGGCACTACTATGGGAAACTTGTACACCAGTTGTATGGTCACTAAGGTGTGCCACCAGAAGGCACTGCAGTGGTAGACTTGTAGGTTACCTGTACAGGTGTGCCAGGCCTAGTATAAAAGGCAGCCCACCATGTGTGATCATCACTCTGGAGTTATATTAAATGGACTAAGGTCACTACAGTTCAAGGGCAATTCCTTGCCTCGTGGAGTCATTATCAGAGCATCTAAAGACATAACAATAAGAACATAAGAAATAGGAGCAGGAGTAGGCCATACGTCCCCTCGAGCCTGCTCCGCCATTCAATAAGATGATGGTTGATCTGATCATGGACTCAGCTCCACTTCCCTGCCCGCTCCCTATAGCCCCTTATTCCCTTATCGTTTAAGAAACTGTCTATTTCTGTCTTAAATTTATTCAATGTCCCAGCTTCCACAGCTCGCTGAGGCAGTGAGTTCCACAGATTCACAACCCTCGGAGAGAAGAAATTTCTCCTCATCTCTGTTTTAAAAGGGCGGCCCCTTATTCTAAGATCATGCCCTCTAGTTCTAGCCTCCCCCATCAGTGGAAACATCCTCTCTGCATCCACCTTGTCAAGCCCCCTCATAATCTTATACATTTCGATAAGATCACCTCTCATTCTTCTGAATTCCAATGAGTAGAGGCCCAACTTACTCAACCTTTCCTCATAAGTCAACCCCCTCATCTCTGGAATCATCCTAGTAAACCTTCTCTGAACTGCCTCCAAAGTAAGTATATCCTTTCATAAATATGGAAACCAAAACTGCACGCAGTATTCCAAATGTGGCCACATCAATACCCCGTATAGCATTAGCAAGACTTCCCTGCTTTTATACTCCATCCCCTTTGCAATAAAGGCCACGATTCCATTGGTCTTCCTGATCACTTGCTGTACCTGCATACTATCCTTTTGTGTTTCATGCACAAGTACTCCCAGGTCCCGCTGTACTGCAGCAGTTTGCAATCTCTCTCCATTTAAATAATAACTTGCTCTTTGATTTTTTTTCTGCCAAAGTGCATGACCTCACACTTTCCAACATTATACTCCATCTGCCAAATTTTTGCCCACTCACTTAGCCTGTCTATGACCTTTTGCAGATTTTTTGTGTCCTCCTCACACATTATTTTTCCTCCCACCCTAGTATCGTCAGCAAACTTGGTTGCGTTACACTCAGTCCCTTCTTCTAAGTTGTTAATATAGATTGTAAATAGTTGGGGTCCCAGCACTGATCCCTGCGGCACCCCACTAGTTACTGGTTGTCAACCAGAAAATGAACCATTTATCCCGACTCTCTGTTTTCTGTTAGTTAGCCAATCCTCTATCTGTGGCACCTTGTCAAATGCCTTCTGAAAGTCCAAATACACCACATCCACTGGTTCCCCTTTATCCACCCTGTTTGTTACATCCTCAAAGAATTCCTGCAAATTTATCAAACATGACTTCCCCTTCATAAATCCACGCTGTGTCTGCCTGACCGAATTTTGCTTTTCCAAATGTCCTGCTACTGCTTCTTTAATAATGGATTCCAACATTTTCCCAACCACAGATGTTAGGCTAACTGGTCTACAGTTTCCTGCTTTTTGTCTGCCTCTTTTTTTAAATAGGGGCGTTACATTTGCAGTTTTCCAATCTGCTGCCTTCTTCCGTGCTGTAACCATTTTATGATCCTATATCACTAACGTGATTTTTATTTCCTTGAGTTTAGAAGTTTAAGGGTCGATCTAATTGAGGTCTTTAAAATGATAAAGGGATTCTATAGGGTTGATACGGAGAATCTATTTCCTCTGGTAGAGGAATTCAGAACAAGAGACCATCATTTTAAGATGAGAGCTAAGCCATTTGGGAGTGAAATCAGGTAGCACTTTTTCACACACAGATTGGTGGAAATCTAGAAACTCCCCCCAAACGGCTGTGGATGCTGAAGGTCAACTGCAGCTTTCAAGACTGAGATCAACAGATTTTTATTAGATAAAGTTATTAAGGGCTGAGGAGCAAAGGTGGGAAAATGGAGCTGAGGTACGGATCAGCTATGATCTAATTGAATGGCAGATAAAGCTCGAGGAGCTATATACTCCTGTTCCCATAAGTTCAAAACTGCTGAATTTACAGTATTTAAATATAATTGATTCATTGTACTTTGTGACCTTGTTCAGCTCTCTATTTTATATATGTACTCTCTTTTGTGTTATTTTAGAAGTTATTTGAGAAGTTGTTTTAAAACTGTATGCAGTATCCTCCCGATGGCTCCGAGGATAAATTAATGACCCGGTGTCGGACAGGTTAATATGGGCCAGTTCAATTCCTGATTTGCAGAGATTTAGCAGATTTCAGCCAGGGTGGAAGGGTTAGCCTCCCGGCACCTGGGCTAAGAATGGAACAAAGCCAGGGTTCCTGCCGCTGATCATTATTCAGTCGCCCGTCACTGGAAATGGCCCATGCACAGATGTCGGGAGAGAGCCGGTCCTGGCGAAGTTGTATAGGTGATGAGGTGTCTCACAAGAGGCTTGTTAGAAAGATTTTGCCATATTGTATGAGGAAATGTAGCAGCTTGAATAGAAATCTGCTTGACGGAGTTCAAATACATCATCTCTGAAAGTGGGAGCTCTGGTTGGTAAAGGCAATACGGAAACGGCTCTCATCAAAGTCACAAATGACATCCTTTGTGATTGTGACAAAGGCAAACTGTCCTTCCTCGTCCTTCTTGACTTGTCTGCAGCCATTGACA
The DNA here is from genome assembly GCF_044704955.1 of Pristiophorus japonicus. Lineage (NCBI taxonomy): Eukaryota > Metazoa > Chordata > Chondrichthyes > Pristiophoridae > Pristiophorus > Pristiophorus japonicus. The sequence goes on from NC_091978.1 coordinate 354,947,562, forward strand.
CGGTTGACCACTCTATCCTCCTCCAACGCCTCTCCACCGTTGTCCAGCTGGGTGGGACTGCACTCGCCTGGTTCCATTCCTATCTATCTCATGGTAGCCAGAGACTCACCTGCAACGGCTTCTCTTCCCACCCGCGCATCGTTACCTCTGGTGTCCCCCAAGGATCTATCCTTGGCCCTCTCCTATTTCTCATCTATATATTGCCCCTTGGCGACATCATCCGAAAACACAGCGTCAGTTTCCACATGTACACTGATGTCACCCAGCTCTACCTCACTACCACTTCTCTCGACCCCTCCACGATCTCTAAATTGTCAGGCTGCTTGACCAACATCCAGTTCTGGATGAGCAGAAATTTTCTCTAATTGAATATTGAGAAGATCGAAGCCATTGTTTTTGGTCTCCGCCACAAACTCTGTTCCCTAGCCATTGACTCCATCTCTCTCTCCCTAACTCCTGTCTGAGCCTGAACTACACTGTTCACTTGGTGTCATATTTGACCCTGAAGTGAGCTTTCGGCCACATATCCACAGCATAACTAAGACCACCTATTTCCTCCTCTGTAACATTGCCCATCTCTGCCTCTGCCTCAAGCTCATCCTCTGCTGAGACCCTGATTCATGCCTTTGTTACCTCTAGACTTGACTATTTCAACACACTCCTGGCTGGCCTCCCACATTCTACTCTATATAAACTAGAGGTAATCCAAAACTCGGCTGTCCGTGTCCTTACTCGCACCAAGTCCTGCTCGCCCATCACCTCTGTGCTCGCTGACTTACATTGGCTTCCAGTTAAGCAATGCCTCGATTTCAAAATTCTCATCCTTATTTTCAAATCCTTCCATGGCCTCACCCCTCCCTATCTCTGTAATCTCCTCCAGCCCCACAAACCCTCCGAGATGTCTGCACTCCTCTAATTATGCCCTTCTGAGCAACCCTGATTGTAATCGCTCAACCATGGGTGGCTGTGCCTTCTGTTGCCTAGGCCCCAAACTCTGGAATTCCATCCCTAAACCTCTGTGCCTCTCTTTCCTCCTATAAGATGCTCCTTAAAACCTACCTCTTTGACCAAGTTTTTGGCCACCTGCGCTAATTTCTACTTATGCGGCTCGGTGTGGAATTTTTAGCGCATAATACTCCTGTGAAGCGCCTTGGGACGATTCACTACGTTAAAGGTGCTATATAAATACAAGTTGTTGTTGCTGTTGGTTGTATTAAACAGAAGCCCACCATTGGTTGCATTAAATGGAAGGCCCACCATTGGTTGCATTAAATGGAAGGGATGGCAGTAACTGCTGGCAATGTCCACGTCCCGAGAATGAATTAAAAAGAAGACAAATGCTACACGGTTAATCTATAATCACTATCATTAGAAATATAGTTGGAGCCTGAAATAATACTACAAAAATAACACTCCTATATCCCGAATACTTCTTTGCATTACCAATTGGCTCTCATTGGCGATTAGGTAAAATCCTACAGGATGTTTAATCTGTGATGAGGCCCACCCATGGCAGAATTTGGTGCTGGTTTAGTGCCCACCAGACACCTCACTACAGCACAACAAAATACCTGAAGATTTCTCCATGGGCACAGGAGGGCAGTGCTTATCATGGAATGTGAAGGATGCTCGCAGTCAGTGTGCTGTCACTTCACATAAAGAGGGTGGCAGAGCTCAGACCACCCTTGTGGATTGGGAACGATGATCAAGCCATCTGGCAGTTAGCAACATGGAAAATGTGACCAATGGTAAATAATGTTCCACATTATTATCAGACTGAAACTCATCATTGTATACTGTCAGTATCACTCGTTTCACAATACCTAAGATAAGGGAACATCTGCACAGTGCTACTTGTGTACATAGTCTGAGAAGGAGAGACTTTGAGGAGATGTCATTCATTTACAGTATATGGCTAAAGCCAAATTGGGGCTTTCCGGTTACTAGGTTACATCTTTACTTGACTGCAGTGTAAAGTAAAATCGGGTGGGGCGCAAATTGGGAGGCTGATACCATCCCGTCAATGTCCCACTGGGTGGGTTCAGTTAAAATTATCCCCAAAACGAGCACTGGAGACACATAGGGGCGATATCTAAGTTAGAATTGGTGAGTGATTTTTCTGGCTTTTCTTTCACTTCTGATGAATTTGCTTATCAAGACTCTTTTTGTCATGTATTCAACTGTCATTGTAATCCATGTATAAACTGACCTCAGTTGTACACCGTGAGAACACTGACCACTAGGTGGTGAACTTGTGGGAGACACTCCGAACCTGGACTTTCAGGTATAAAAGGGGAAGCTCCACCCACCGTCATGACTTCAGTGCTGGAATAAAGGTTACTGGTCACAGAGTGACCTTCTCTCAAGTATGGGCCTTGTGTGCATTTGTACTGTATAGTAAGGACATATAATTGGCGACGAGAAACTGGGATTTAAACCATGCGAGCATGGCCACTAGCAGCACAGACGAGAGGAACTGTGTTGGTGATGATTGTGACAATTTTATTGAGAGACTACAACAAAGTCACTAAGGAATGGCTGGGACAGGATTCGGCCGACGGTTTGTGGATCCAGAATGTACCCCCTGATGAAGGACCTTCTAGTGCCAGAGAAGCCAGCGGACAAGACTTTTGAAGAGCTCAGTAAGTTGATCGGTGAACACTTTAAACCAGCAAGCAGCATGTACATGGCGAGACACCAGTTTTACACGCATCGGCAGCGAGAAGGGCAAAGCGTTCCAGACTTCATGGCAGACCTCCGGCGACTGGCGAGCCTATGTAAGTTCCCAGATGCATGCAAAGCGGAGATGCTGCGAGACTTTGTTATTGAGGGTATCGGGCACGCTGGGGTTTTCAGGAAACTGATTGAGACCAAAGACTTGATCCTGGAAACGGCGGCTTTGATGGCCCAGACATTCATCTCAGGGGAGGAAGAGGCCAGAATGATGTTTGACAAAAATATTGGTTTAAATGCTGCAAATGGACAGGGAGTCAACATTGTTAACGCGGCAAACAGTTCTCCAGGCAGACAAGGGCAATCGGACATGTCCGAGCATGTAGTCGAACCCAAAGGGGGAATTCAACAGAGACAATGGCTAGCTGAACGGCAATTCATGCCATCGCAAGGGACAATGCGGCCAGTAATGGGGCCATCAACACCTATCAATGGTGCGCTTAAGGACAATTACAGAGACAGTCAGAGACGATCGACTGGTATTAGACCTTTTGTTTCCAACAACGGCTCATGTTGGAGGTGCGGAGGCAAACACACAGCCAGAGCTTGCAGGAATCAACAATATACCTGCAGAAATTGCAACGTCAGTGATCACTTGGCGCGTATGTGCAGGAAGTCTGCAACCAGGTTGATGTACGAGGAGGACGGGCCTGATGTAAGACCTACGAGGCCAAATGGACACTGGGGGAAATCGCTGGAAGCTGAAGTTCAGCGAGTTCATGTGGAACACATATACAGTTCATACACCAGGACGCCACCGATAATGATGAAAGTGCTCCTCAATAGCATCCCAGTATCAATGGAGCTAGACAAAGGGGCCAGCCGGTCCCTGATGAGTATCAAACAGTTCGACAAGTTGTGGGCGTCCAAGGCCAGGAGGCCAAAATTATTGTCGATTGACGCACAGCTACGGACATATACAAAGGAGATCATTCCGGTGCTAGGCAGCGCCACGGTAGTCGTGACCCACAAGGATTCGGAGAACAGGTTGCCACTCTGGGTTGTCCCGGGGAACGGTCCCGCACTGCTGGGGAGGAGTTGGCTTGCTCTCATGAACTGGAAATGGGGCGATGTCAATACAATTTCTTCTGTGGAGCGAATATCATGCTCACAGGTCCTGGACAAATTTGACTCATTATTTCAACCCGGCATTGGCACTTTCATGTGGACCAAGGTAGTGATTCACATATACCCGGACGCCAGACCAGTACACCACAAGGCCAGAGCGGTGCCGTACGTGATGCGGGAAAAGATAGAAGATGAATTGGACCACCTGCTGAGGGAAGGTATCATCTCGCCAGTCGAATTCAGTGACTGAGCGAGCCCGATTGTGCCGGTGCTCAAGGCGGATGGGTCGGTCAGGATACGTGGTGATTACAAGGCCACCATCAATCGGGTGTCACTCCAAGACCTGTACCCATTACCGAGAGCGGAGGACCTCTTTGCGACGCTACCTGGTGCAAACTTTTTTCAAAATTGGACCTGACCTCAGCTTACATGACGCAGGAGCTGGTGAGTGAGTCGAAGAAGCTGACCACCATCACGACACACAAGGGGTTGTTTGAGTACAACAGATGTCCATTCGGGATTCGCTCGGTCGCCGCAATCTTTCAACGAAACATGGAAAGTCTCCTCAAGTCGATTACAAGGACAATGGTTTTTCAAGACGACATCCTTATCACGGGTTGCGATACTGAAGAACACCTCCACAACCTGGAGGAGGTGCTACGCAGACTGGAGCGGGTAGGACTGCGACTGAAAAAGGCGAAGTGCGTCTTCCTAGCTCCAGAGGTAGAATTCCTGGGGATGAGGGTAGCAGCAGACGGGATCAGACCTACTGCGTCCAAAACGGAAGTGATCCAGAGAGCACCCAGACCCTGTAACACGATGGAGCTGCGTTCGTTTCTCGGGCTCCTGAACTATTTTGGTCACTTTCTTCCCAAATTGAGCATGCTGTTAGAGCCGTTACACATGCTCCTATGAAAAGGTCGCGAATGGGTGTGGGGGGACATCCAGGAAAGGGCTTTTCATAGAGCACGCAATTTGTTATGCTCCAACAATATGACATAGAAACAAAGAAACATAGAAAATAGCGCCCTTCTAGCCTGCACCGCCATTCAATGAGTTCATGGCTGAACATGCAACTTCAGTACCCCATTCCTGTTTTCTCGCCATACCCCTTGATCCCCCTAGTAGTAAGGACTTCATCTAACTCCTTTTTGAATATATTTAGTGAATTGGCCTCAACAACTTTCTGTGGTAGAGAATTCCACAGGTTCACCACTCTCTGGATGAAGAGGTTTCTCCTCATCTCGGTCCCAAATGGCTTACCCCTTATCCTTAGACTGTGACTCCTGGTTCTGGACTTCCCCAACATTGGGAACATTCTTCCTGCATCTAACCTGTCTGAGCCCATCAGAATTTTAAACGTTTCTATGAGGTCCCCTCTCATTCTTCTGAACCCCAGTGAATACAAGCCCAGTTGATCCAGTCTTTCTTGATATGTCAGTCCCGCCATCCCGGGAATCAGTCTGGTGAACCTTCGCTGCACTCCCTCAATAGCAAGAATGTCCTTCCTCAAGTTAGGAGACCAAAGCTGTAACACAATACTCCAGGTGTGGCCTCACCAATGCCCTGTACAACTGTAGCAACACCTCCCTGCCCCTGTGCTCAAATCCCCTCGCTATGAAGGCCAACATGCCATTTGCTTTCTTAACCGCATGCTGTACCTGCATGCCAACCTTCAATGACTGATGTACCATGACACCAAGATCTCGTTGCAACTCCCCTTTTCCTAATCTGTCATCATTCAGATAATAGTCTGTCTCTCTGTTTTTACCACCAAAGTGGATAACCTCACATTCATCCACATTATACTTCATCTGCCATGCATTTGCCCACTCACCTAACCTATCCAAGTCACTCTGCAGCCTCATAGCATCCTCCTCGCAGCTCACACTGCCACCCAACCTAGTGTCATCCGCAAATTTGGAGATACTACATTTAATCCCCTCATCTAAATCATTAATGTACAGTGTAAACAGCTGGGGCCCCAGCACAGAATCTTGCGGTACCCCACTAGTCACTGCCTGCCATTCTGAAAAGTACCCATTTACTCCTACTCTTTGCTTCCTGTCTGACAACCAGTTCTCAATCCATGTCAGCACACTACCCTCAATCCCATGTGCTTTAACTTTGCACATTAATCTCTTGTGTGGGACCTTGTCGAAAGCCTTCTGAAAGTCCAAATATACCACATCAACTGGTTCTCCCTTGTCCACTCTACTGGAAACATCCTCAAAAAATTCCAGAAGATTTGTCAAGCATGATTTCCCTTTCACAAATCCATGCTGACTTGGACCCATCATATCACCTCTTTCCAAATGCGCTGCTATGACATCCTTAATAATTGATTCCATCATTTTACCCACTACTGAGGTCAGGCTGACCGGTCTATAATTCCCTGTTTTCTCTCTCCCTCCTTTTTTAAAAAGTGGGGTTACATTGGCTACCCTCCACTCGATAGGAACTGATCCAGAGTCAATGGAATGTTGGAAAATGACTGTCAATGCATCCGCTATTTCCAAGGTCACCTCCTTAAGTACTCTGGGATGCAGTCCATCAGGCCCTGGGGATTTATCGGCCTTCAATCCCATCAATTTCCCCAACACAATTTCCCGACTAATAAGGATTTCCCTCAGTTCCTCCTCCTTACTAGACCCTCTGACCCCTTTTATATCCGGAAGGTTGTTTGTGTCCTCCTTAGTGAATACCGAACCAAAGTACTTGTTCAATTGGTCTGCCATTTCTTTGTTCCCCGTTATGACTGCCCCTGATTCTGACTGCAGGGGACCTACGTTTGTCTTTACTAACCTTTTTCTCTTTACATATCTATAGAAACTTTTGCAATCCGTCTTAATGTTCCCTGCAAGCTTCTTCTCGTACTCCATTTTCCCTGCCCTAATCAAACCCTTTGTCCTCCTCCGCTGAGTTCTAAATTTCTCCCAGTTCCCGGTTCGCTGCTATTTCTGGCCAATTTGTATGCCACTTCCTTGGCTTTAATACTATCCATGATTTCCCTTGATAGCCACGGTTGAGCCACCTTCCCTTTTTTATTTTTACGCCAGACAGGAATGTACAATTGTTGTAGTTCATCCATGTGGTCTCTAAATGTCTGCCATTGCCCATCCACAGTCAACCCCTTAAGTATCATTCGCCAATCTATCCTAGCCAATTCACGCCTCATACCTTCAAAGTTACCCTTCTTTAAGTTCTGGACCATGGTCTCTGAATTAACTGTTTCATGGTCATGGCTGTTGAAGTTTTCGAAAGCGAAGGCTCACCCGTGACAGCCCGTCAGATCAAAGTCTGGACTAATAGAGACCCGCTACTGTCTTTAGTCAAGAAATGTGTCCTGAATTGGGACTGGGCAGCCACATATGGGGCATGCCCTGAGGAATTTAAACCATTTCACAAGCACAAGGATGAACACCCGATTAAAGCCGATTGCCTACTATGGGGGAACCGAGTAGTCATGCCCCAGATGGGCAGAGAGGCGTTCATCCGAGAACTCCACAATGAGCACCCGGGCATTGTCATGATGAAGGCAATTGCCAGGTCACACGTTTGGTGGCCAGGGATAGATGCAGACCTGGAACTTAGTGTTCGCAGGTTCAGCACATGTGCCCAGCTGGGCAATGCGCCCAGGGAAGTCCCCCTTAGCCCCTGGTCCTGGTCCGCCAAGCCATGGTCACGCATCCATGTGGACTACGCAGGTCCCTTCGTGGGAAAAATGTTTTTGGTTGTAGTAGACGCCTACTCCAAATGGATCGAGTGCGACATTCTCAATTCAAGCACATCTCTGCCATGGTAGAAAGTCTACGGGCAATGTTTGCCGCCCATTGTCTACCGGACGTCTTGGTCAGCGATAGTGGCCAGTGCTTTACAAGCATTGAGTTCCAGGACTTCATGGCAGGAAATGGTTTTACCAAGTCAGAACGGCACTGTTCAAGCTGGCCTCAAACGGCCAGGCAGAACAAGCAGTGCAGATAATCAAACAGGGGATGCTCAGAATTCAAGAGGGTTCCCTATAAAGCCGCTTAGCATGCCTCCTGTTGGCCTATAGAACCCGACCACACTCGCTCACAGGGGTTTCACTCGCAGAGCTGCTAATGAAAAGGACGCTCAAAACCAGGTTATCCCTTATACACCCCACCATGAAAGAAATTGTTGAGAGCAGGAGCCGGTCACAATGTGACTACCATGACAGGAATGCGAGGGCGCCATGTATTGATGTCAATGACCCTGTCTTTGTCCTCAACTACGCTGCAGGGCCCAAATGGCTCGCAGGCACTGTGATTGCCAAAGAGGGGAATAGGATTCCGGTAGTTAAACTTACCAATGGCCAAATCTGCCGCAAACATGTGGATCAAACAAAAAGGAGGTTCAGCAACCCAGTAGAAGAAGCAGAGGAAGAACACGACGTAGAGTTCACTCCACCACAGGTGACCGAACACCAGAACCAAGTGGAGGAGAGCCCAGTCACTGTGGGCAGTCCGGACAGGCCTGAGTCACCGCAAACAGCAGGTACCCAGGGCCCAACAACCGGAGCCCCAACTCAGGTGCTCTACAAGAGAGCGTAAACCACCAGAGAGACTTAACTTGTGATCCCAATAAGACTTTGGGGGGGAGGTGATATCATGTATTCAACTGTCATTGTAATCCATGTATAAACTGACCTAAGTTGTACACCGTGAGAACACTGACCACTAGGTGGTGAACCTGTGGGAGACACTCCTAATCTGGACTTTCAGGTAGAAAAGGGAAAGCTCCACCCTTCAGTGCTGGACTAACGTTACTGGTCACAGAGTGACCTTCTCTCAAGTATGGGCCTCGTGTGCATTTGTACTGTATAGTAAGGACATATCACTTTTAGGAGGCACTTTGCTGCCACCCATTGCTGCTCCCATCATACTCCTTCATACAGCGAGCCTCCCTCTGGAATTTCAGTTATATGTATAACTTGGAAGGACGACGAAGAGGATGAGAAGGGCAGAATGGATGCCAGGGAAGCAAGATGACATTACTGGTGGAGGGCGTTTGCCCACCCCACCTCAATTACCCTGCCGAATGCGTCTAGCAGCCACAGTGTAACCATCTGGACTTGAAAGCGGGGCAACATATGCGGAGGCTGAGATTCACCCTGAAGGCAGCGAGCCTGTGGTGTATATTGTTTCAATCTTCATTATGTATGTGATACAATATGTGTGATCTTCATTGATCATGGGATTGCCATTGGTGGGCATGGGATTGCCATTGGCTATGATGATCACTGCACCCCTGAACATGTTTCCCTCGGGCTCTTTCTGAGTTGACGGAAGGCCCTTCAGCAACATCAATCAGACAACAGTCCACACATGAATTAAGCTGGTTACTGATTTCATGTTTGAAAGAGAAACCAGTAACATCACATTCCCTATGGACAATCTAATTCTTCCAGATAGTAAGATTTCCCAATGTTCAGTGTGTGAATCAGAAGGTTGTGGGTTTAAGTACCACTCCAGAGACCTGAGGACAAAATCTAGGCTGACATCCCAGTGCAGTACTGAGGGCGTGCTGCATTGTCGAAGGTGCTGTCTTTTGGTTACGACATTAAACCTGTTCTCTCTGGTGGACGTAAAAAAATTGCGTGCCACTATTTCGAAGAAGAGCAGGGGAGTTCTCCCCAATTTCCTGGCCAATGTTTATCCCTCAATCAACAAAACTAAAACAGATGATCTGATCATTGTCACATTGCCAATTGTGGGACCTTGCTGTGCACAAATTGGCTGCCCCATTTCCTACATTACTATACTTCAAAAAGTACTGTATGAATGGAAATCTTTCGTTTTTCTCTTTTTGTTTTTCCCTTTTGCCTTTTACTTTGCGCCTTATAATTTCCTTCTGTTTATTTCCCTGTTATTTCCTTCTATTTTTCTCTTATCTTTCATTTTTCTTTCCTTTTTTCTCATTTTTCCTTCTTTCACCCTTGTTTTTAACTTTCACTTTAACGACAAGCAGTGCAAAATTTGTTTGTGTACCTGTGATTTGGGCAAAGAATGTAATAGACAAGTTTGATGCTATCCAACCTCCCAATACCACTATATCTCCCCTTTGAGCATGTGGATAATGAGCAGTTCAGTGAGTACAAAATGTGAACAAGCAATCCAAAAAAAATTGCTTTCAGAGCAGAAAAGATGCATTAGTGATCGGCTTAAAGTACTAAACTGGGAGAACATCCCTCAATGCCATATATTCCTGGCATACTTCCACGTCAGCTTAGTGTTATAGATTTAATACACAAATACACTTCTGAGAAAAAGTTTCCAAAAAGGTCTGTCATGGTTGCAGGTTTTAGAAAATTGAAGTTGCAGCACATCAATCATCAGGAAATGAGCCAAGAGTTAGTTGATCCCCCAACAATCTCACAACTCCAATATAAGTGGAGTTTGTGTCGTTTTTTGGTGAATGGTATTGTTGAGAACTCCCCAGGAGTGTTGTACTGGTGATGGATGAAATGGGGCTTTTTGTACAACATTTCTAGTGTTACTATAAAATGTTTCCAAGTCCTACATGAGAAATGTTCCTCATGTCTGTGGAAAGAACATAACAACATAAGAATTAGGAACAGGAGTAGGCCATCTAGCCCCTCGAGCCTGCTCCGCCATTCAACAAGATCATGGCTGATCTGGCTGTGGACTCATCTCCACTTACCCGCCCGTTCCCCATAACCCTTAATTCCCTTATTGGTTAAAAATCTATCTATCTGTGATTTGAATACATTCAATGAGCTAGCCTCAACTGCTTCCTTGGGCAGAGAATTGCACAGATTCACAACCTTCTGGGAGAAGAAATTCCTTCTCAACTCGGTTTTAAATTGGCTTCCCCGTATTTTGAGGCTGTGCCCCCTAGTTCTAGTCTCCCCAACCAGTGGAAACAACCTCTCTGCCTCTATCTTGTCTATCCCTTTCATTATTTTAAATTTTTCTATAAGATCACCCCTCATCCTTCTGAACTCCAACGAGTAAAGACCCAGTCTACTCAATCTATCATCATAAGGTACCCCCCTCATCTCCAGTATCAGCCTAGTGAATCGTCTCTGTACCCCCTCCAAAGCTAGTATATCCTTCCTTAAGTAAGGTGACCAAAACTGCATGCAGTACTCCAGGTGCGGTCTCACCAATACCCTGTACAGTTGCAGCAGGACCTCCCTGCTTTTGTACTCCATCCCTCTCGCAATGAAGGCCAACATTCCATTCGCTTTCCTGATTACCTGCTACACCTGCAAACTAACTTTTTGGGATGCATGCACAAGGGCCCCCAGGTCCCTCTGCACCGCAGCATGTTGTAATTTCTCCCCATTCAAATAATATTCCCTTTTACTGTATTTTTTCCCATAGTGGATGACCTCACATTTTCCGACATTGTATTCCATCTGCAAAACATTAGCCCATTCGCTTAACCTATCTAAATCTCTTTGCAGCCTCCCTGTGTCCTCTACACAACCCGCTTTCCCACTAATCTTTGTGTCATCTGCAAATTTTGTTACACTACACTCTGTCCCCTCTTCCAGGTCATCTATGTATATTGTAAACAGTTGTGGTCCCAGCACTGATCCCTGTGGCACACCACTAACCACCGATTTCCAACCCGAAAAGGACCCATTTATCCCAACTCTTTGCTTTCTGTTAGCCAGCCAATTCTCGATCCATGCTAATACATTTCCTCTGACTCCTCGTACCTTTATCTTCTGCAGTAACCTTTTGTGTGGCACCTTATCGAATGCCTTTTGGAAATCTAAATAAACCACATCCATCGGTACACCTCTATCCACCATGTTCGTTATATCCTCAAAGAATTCCAGTAAATTAGTTAAACATGATTTCCCCTTCATGAATCCATGTTGCATCTGCTTGATTGCACTATTCCTATCTAGATGTCCCGCTATTTCTTCCTTAATGCTAGCTTCAAGCATTTTCCCCACTACAGATGTCAAACTAATCGGCCTATAGTTACCTGCCTTTTGTCTGCCCCCATTTTTAAACAGAGGCATTACATTAGCTGCTTTCCAATCCACTGGTACCTCCCCAGAGTCCAGAGAATTTTGGTAGATTATAACGAATGCATCTGCTATAACTTCCGCCATCTCTTTTAATACCCTGGGATGCATTTCATCAGGACCAGGGGACTTGTCTACCTTGAGTCCCATTAGCCTGTCCAGCACTACCCCCTAGTGATAGTGATTATCTCAAGGTCCTCCCTTTCCACATTCCCATGACCAGCAATTTTTGGCATGGTTTTTGTGTCTTCCACTGTGAAGACCGAAGCAAAATAATTGTTTAAGGTCTCAGCCATTTCCACATTTCCCATTATTAAATCCCCCTTCTCGTCTTCTAAGAGACCAACATTTACTTTAGTCACTCTTTTCCGTTTTATATATCGGTAAAAGCTTTTACTATCTGTTTTTATGTTTTGCGCAAGTTTACTTTCGTAATCTATCTTTCCTTTCTTTATTGCTTTCTTAGTCATTCTTTGCTGTTGTTTAAAATTTTCCCAATCTTCTAGTTTCCCACTAACCTTGGCCACCTTATAAGCATTGGTTTTTAATTTGATACTCTTCTTTTTATTTCCTTGGTTATCCACAACTGGTTATCCCTTTTCTTACTGCCCTCCTTTTTCACTGGAATATATTTTTGTTGAGCACTATGAAAGAGCTCCTTAAAAGTCCTCCACTGTTCCTCAATTTTGCCACCGTTTAGTCTGTGTTCCCAGTCTACTTTAGCCAACTCTGCCCTCATCCCACTGTAGTCCCCTTTGTTTAAGCATAGTACGCTCGTTTGAGACACTACTTCCTCACCCTCAATCTGTATTACAAATTCAACCATACTGTGATCACTCATTCCGAGAGGATCTTTTACTAGGAGATCGTTTATTATTCCTGTGTCATTACACAGGACCAGATCTAAGATAGCTTGCTCCCATGTAGGTTCTTTAACATACTGTTCTAAGAAACAATCCCGTATGCATTATATGAATTCCTCCTCAAGGCTACCCCATGTGATTTGATTTGACCAATCGATATGTAGGTTAAAACCCCCCATGATTACTGCCGTTCCTTTTTCACATGCCTCCATTATTCCCTTGATAATTGTCCGCCCCACCGTGAATTTTTATTTGGGGGCCTATAAACTACGCCCACCAGTGACTTTTTCCCCTTACTATCTCTAATCTCCACCCACAATGATTCAGCATTTTGTTCTTTAGAGCCAATATCGTCTCTCACAACTGCCCTGATATCATCCTTTATTAACAGAGCTACCCCACCTCCTTTCCCTTCTTGTCTATCTTTCCGAATTGTCAGATACCCCTGTATGTTTAATTCCCAGTCTTGGCCACCCTGCAACCACGTTTCTGGAATGGCCACCAAATCATACCCATTTGTAATGATTTGTGCCGTCAACTCATTTACTTTATTTCGAATGCTGCATGCATTTAGGTAGAGTGTTTTATTACTAGTTTTTAAACCATGATTTTTAGTTTTGACCCCTCCTGCAACCCCTTTATATTCATACATATTGTCCCTTCCTATCACCTTGTGGTTTACACTTACCCCAGTGCTACTCTGCTATGTTGCCTCCTGCCTTTTGCATTCTTTCTTGGGGTCCTGTTCATCTGAGCTCTCACCCACTCGAACTAGCTCAGAGCCCTCTCCTGGGTTCCGAATACTCCTCACATTGAGGCACCGAGCTTTCAGGCTTGCCTTTTTATTAAACTTTGACCCTTTAGAATTTTGCTGTACAGTGGCCCTTTTTGTTTTTCTGCTTTGGGTTTCTCTGTCCTCCACTTTTACTCATCTCCTTTCTGTCTTTTGCTTCTGTCTCCATTTTGTTTCCCTCTGGAATGTTGGCCTTTATTGCAAGGGGGATAAAGTATAAAAGCAGAGAAGTCCTGCTACAGCTAATCATAAATGTTGTAATAAGTTCAATCCATGGAGGGGGATTAATTATAATTCACATTGAAATTGTTTTGAAAGCATTTATGCACTGAGTATAAGGACACTTATGGATGCAAGCAAAGAAAATGTATATTAAATGACAGGTATCAATACACTGTGGAACCCATGAATGCACTTTTTAATGTAAAGGAGAAAGGGTCTAGTCTTAATATGCAGACATTTCTATTTCTGAATGGTACCATTGGGGAATATGGAGAATTTTAAGATGAGTGTATCTGTGTTGCTATCCTGGGGTCAGTTTTCTGGTGGAGTTCTGTGAGAAAAACTATGTGTGGGCAAGTGTGAGGTTATCTACTTTGGACCAAAGAAAGATAAATCGTTGGAATCGTTTGTACGAGGTGAGAAACTAAGAACTGCAGAGGAGCAAAGGGATTTGGGAGTCGGAGTATATAAACCGTTAAAAGCTAGTAGACGTGAACAAAAAGCAATCAAAAAGGTTAATGGTCTTTATCTCAAAAAGGTTGGAATACAAAGGAAAGATAGTTATGCTTCAGTTGTACAGAGCCTTGGTCAGACCCCACCTTAAGTACTGCGTTCAGTCCATAGAATCATGGAAAATTGATTCTATGGACACTGCACCTCAGGAAGTATATCCACTTTGGCAGAAATAATAGAAAAGCAAATTAGAATTTAAATGGAGAAAAATTGCAAAGTGCTGCAGTACAAAGTGCTGGGGTCCCTGTGCATGAAATACAAAGATATAGTATGCAGGTACAGCAAGTAATCAGGAAGGCAAATGGAATGTTGGCCTTTATTGCAAGGGGGATAGAGTATAAAAGCAGAGAAGTCCTGCTACAACTGTATAAGGTATTGGTGAGGCCACACCTGGAGTACTGTGTACAGTTTTGGTCTCCGTATTGAGGAAGGATATACCTGCATTGGAAGCTGTTCAGAGAAGGTTCACTCGGTTGATTTCGGAGATGAAGGAGTTAACTTATGGAGATAGGTTGAGTAGGTTGGGCCTATACACATTGGAGTTCAGAAGAATGAGAGGTGATCTTATTGAAACTTATAAGATAACGAGGGGGCTCGACAAGGTGGATGCAGAGAGCATATTTCCACTCATAGGGGAAATTAAAACTAGGGGACATAGTCTTAAAATAAGGGGCTGCCCATTTAAAACAGATGAGGAGAAATTTCTTCTCTCAGAGAGTTGTATATCTATGGAATTCTTTGCCCAGAGAGTTGTGGAGGCTGGGTCATTGAATATGTTTAAGGCGGAGATAGACAGATTTTTGAGCGATAAGGGAATAAAGGGTTATAGGGAGCGGACACGGAAGTGGAGCTGAGTCCATGATCAGATCAGCCATGATCTTATTGAATGGCGGAGCAGGCTCAAGGGGCCAAATGGCCTTCTCTTATTTCTTAGGTTCTTATGTTCTTATATATTGCCATTCCTTCATTGCCACTGGGACACTATGCTGGATTTCCCCACTCAACAACATTCATATAAGCAATGTCACCACAAAGATTCCAGTAGTCCATGTATCAGCCCACTACCACCTTCTCAGGGCAATTAGTGGTGGCAATAAATGCCAATGTCACCCACATTCCAAGAATAAAAAATGATTAAGATTAGAATAAACCTCCAGATTGAGTAGTAAGGGAAAGAAGCCCAGAACATTTAAGAAATAATTGGAAGCTACAGTAAAAGGGGGCTGCAGGATCATCCATAATTATCTGGTGAGCACTTGCAATGGAGACCATTCCTCTACCTGGCTTCCCTCCTAACAACTGTGTCAGCCATGGCTCAGTGGGTAGCATATTAGCCTCTGAGTTAGAAGGTTGTGGGTTCAAGTCCCATTCCAGAGACTTGATCACAAAACCTAGGCTGACACTCCAGTGCAGTACTGAAGGAGTGCTGCACTGTTGGAGGTGTTATCTTTTAGATGAGATGTTAAACCGAGGCTCCGTCTGCTCTCTCAGGTAGACGCAAAGGATCCCATGGCACTATTTTGAAAAAGAGCAGGAGAGTTATCCCTGGTGCCCTGGCCAATATTTATCTCTCAACCAACATTACTAAAACAGATTACCTGGTCATTATCACATTGCTGTGCACAAATTGTCTTCTGCGTTTCCTACATTACAATAGTGACTATACTTCAAAAAATATTTCAATGGCTGTAAAGCGCTTTGGGATGTCCTGGGGTCGTGAAAGGCGCTATATAAATGCAAGTCTTTCTTTCTAACAACTTGTATTTATATAGCACCTTTAACATCCCATGACGTTTCACAGCAGTGTTATCAAACAAAATCTGACACCAAGCCACATAAGGAGATATTAGGGCAGATGACCAAAAGCTTGGCCAAAGGGGTAGGTCTTGACGGAAGAAAGAGAGGCGGAGAGGTTTAGGAAGATCTGCATTCCCAGTATCTGTTGCAATGTTTTCAGTCCATCAGAAGGTTCACCAGACTGATTCCCGGGATGGCAAGACTGACATATGAAGAAAGACTGGAGCGACTAGGCTTATATTCACTGGAATTTAGAAGAATGAGAGGGGATCTCACAGAAACATATAAAATTCTGATGGGATTGGACAGGTTAGATGCAAGAAGAATGTTCCCGATGCTGTGGAAGTCCAGAACTAGGGGGAAACAGTCTAAGGATAAGGGGTAAGCCATTTAGGACCGAGATGAGGAGAAACTTCTTCACTCAGAGAGTTGTGAACTTGTGGAATTCTCTACCACAGAAAGTTGTTGAGGTCAGTTCGTTATATTCAAAAGGGAGTTAGATGTGTCCCTTACAGCTAAAGGGATCAGGGGGTATAGAGAGAAAGCAGGAATGGGGTACTGTAGTTGCATAATCAGCCATGATCATATTGAATGGTGGTGCAGGCTCGAAGGGCCGAATGGCCTACTTCTGCACCTATTTTCTATGTCTATGATTCTATGTTTAGTTTTTCTAAGAGTGCAGTTCCCCTGGCGAGGGGAGGGGGAGGGAATAACCAACCCGCCCCTAACTCACTCCTGTAGTTGTTGGAGGGTGGAGGGGGAGGCAGTCACCAGCCCCTAACTCACTCCTGTAGTTGAGGGAGGGTTGGAGGGTGGATGGGGGGGAGGTAGTAACCAGCCCGCCCCTAACTCACTCCTGTAGTTGAGGGAGGGTTGGAGGGTGGAGGGGTGAGGCAGTAACCAGCCCCTAACTCACCCTTCAGTTGAGGGAGGGTTGGAGAGTGGCGAGGGGAGGCAGTAACCAGCCCCTAACTCACTCCTGCAGTTGAGGGAGGGTTGGAGAGTGGAGGGGGGAGGCAGTAACCAGCCCCGAACTCACTCCTGCAGTTGAGGGAGGGGTGGAGGGGGGCAGTAACCAGCCCCTAACTCACTCCTGCAGTTGAAGGAGGGTTGGAGGGTGGAGGCAGTAACCAGCCCCTAAGTCACGCCTGCAGTTGAGGGAGGGATGGAGGAGGGGAGGCAGTAAACAGCCCCTAACTCACTCCTGTAGTTGAGGGGGAGAGGAGAGTCTGTGACAGCGCAGGCTGAAGGTGGGGGAGAGAAGCTGATGATTGACAGTCTGCACAGCCACTCTGCGGCGCAGCGCGGCGTGACATCACAAAGGGGGATTCCCGTGTTGCGGGCGGAACGAGCCAATGGTGTCGGGGTAGACGAGCGTGGAATCCTCCTGTTTTTTGGTTACTTTGTGACGGAATGGAAGAGGTGCCGCGGCCGAGGGGAGAGCGGCGCCGCGGAGGCAGGACCGGGCTGAGGCGCCTCTGGTTGCATTGCTTGTGCTGCTGCGCCCTGCTGTTTCTCATTGCCACCCTGCAGGTTAGGTGCTTTCAATCCCCACTTGCTGCTCTCGCTCCGGGGCTGCTGAACTGCTTGGTCCCCATTGTGCACATAGCCAGCCGCTTGCCCCTATTGTTCAGGCAGGACTCTGCTCCAGGTATCTCCTGCATCTGTTCACATCATCTGGCACAGAGGGGAGTTCCACTGCCCAAGTGTACTTCATTTTAAAGTCATCTGTTCTCTTCCCCCACTTCTGTATTTGCATTTTAAATCCCTCTCCACATTTATAATGCAAACTGCCTATGTAAACTTGTCACGCTGTATTTGCACCTTCCTGCCAGTGATGGCGTTGCAGCCCATCCACTACTGGGTGGGTGCAATTCAAGAAAGGACTGGCATTTGTATAGAAACAGAAACTGCTGGAAATCTCAGCGGGTCAGGCAGTATCTGTGGAGAGAGAAACGGGGTTGTTTCAGGTTGATGACCCTTAGAACAGGCAAAAGTTTGAAATGTAACAGCTTCTTAAGGAAGTGCGTGGGGGAGGAAAGAACAAAAAGCAAGGTCTGCGATAGGGTGGAAGGCAAGATAAATTTGAGACACAAGGAATGATGGGCCAAATTGAGATGGTAATGGCACAAGTTAGGTTATGGTCTGAAATTGTTGAACTCGATGTTGAGTCCAGAGAGCTGTAAAGTGCCTCATTGAAAGATGAGGTGCTGCTCCTCGAGCTTGCGTCGAGCTTCATTGGAACAGTGAAGGAGACCGAAGACGGAGATGTCAGAGTGGAGCGGAGAAATAAAGTGACAAGGAACCGGAAGCACGGGGTCACGCTTACGGACTGAACGGAGGTGTTCAGCAAAGCGGTCACCCAATCTACGTTTGGTCTCTCAGATGTAGAGGAGACCACATCGTGAGCAGCGAATACAGTATATTAAATTGAAAGAATTACAAGTAAATCACTGTTTCACCTGGAAGGAGTGTTTGGGGCCCTGGACAGTGGGAAAAGACTAGCCAAAAGGGGTCTTCAGGACATCACAAAGTGAATTACAGCCAATGAATTAATTTTCCAAGTGTAATAAAAACAGAAAATGCTGGAAACACTCAGCAGGTCAGGCAGTGTCTGTGGTTGTCACTGTGGACAGGTCCACACAGGCACTTTCCATTATAAAAGTGGACACAGCATTTTATGATGGTAAAAGTTGATTGGAAGAGTGTGCAGATGTAAGATTGTGACTATTATTGATATGCAAAAATGCTTGGTCTTTATGAATAATGCTTGGTGGTTTAACTTTGCTAACTTTGTTTATCGTTTTTAAATACTAATACAGAATTGCCAATACAGAAATGCTTCATACAAAAGGTATACAGGACTTAGCTGGAAAGCACAAGAAAGGTCACGGTACACCCCCTTTTTCATTCAAAGGTTTCCCATTAATTTAACATGTCACTGCATCAATCTTTAAAGTTAACTGACCTTTTCAGGTAAACAGTCTATTCAATCCAATTCAGAATTTCAATGTCCATTTTACTTTATAATAGAAAAGTTGTTGAACCTCTGAATATAAATGGGATGCAATTGTCTTTTATGGGAGTAAATCATGTGAGATGATCTTCATTGAACTATAAAAATGGCCTCATTCTCTCATTACCTTTTCTGTTTGCTATGAAGCAGCAGACCTCTCGTCTCTTACATTAGGAAAAAGAAAGACTTGCATTTATATAGCGCCTTTCACGACCATCGGACGTTTCAAAGCACTTTACAATGATGTACTTTTTAGAGTGTAGCCACTGTTGTAATGTGGGAAACGCAACAGCCAATTTGCGCACAACAACTCCCACATACAGCAATGTGATGACCAGATAATATGTTTTTGTTATGTTGATTGAGGGATAAATATTGGCCAGGACACCGAGGATAACTCCCCTGCTCTTCTTTGAAATAGTGCCATGGGATCTTTTACGTCCACCTGAGACAGCAGACAGGGCCTCGATTTAACGCCTTATCCGAAAGACGGTATGTCTGACGGTGCAGTGCTCCCTCAGCACTGCACGCAGGTGTCAGCCTAGATTTTTGTACTCCAGTCCCTGGAGTGGCACTTGAACCCACAACCTTCTGACTCTGACGCGAGTGTGCTACCCACTGATCTACGTACTTGGTTCATTGTATGGGTGTGGGGGGGAAAAAAACCCCAGATCTGAAGTTTTTGAACCTGTTAGTGATACGGTATTTGCAAATTAGAATGACATTGCTTGCTTAATTCTTCTTTTTTCCCCATGTAAATCAACTTTGAGCTCTGTAACAGAAACATTTATTTTGCTGTGTATAGTTGTGGTGTTAACTAGATGTTACTGTAGTTGCTGTAGATGATTCATATTGCTTTTATTTTGCTCTCTTCTTGCAGGCTATACCCTACAGTATTTCTTCCTGGCTTTCCTTTCTCCCTGAGCAACCTCTACCAGTTCCTGCCTCCTGTCGCTGATCCTGTAGTTTACAGCTGATGGATCTTCTTCCAATCCCACTCTCTTCCTCCCGGTATATATCTAAAATGTAGCGTAACCTTTTATTGCTGCCATTAACTTTCTTTTCCCGTACCAGCATATAACAAAGTTGTACTATGGCTATCTGCAATGCCATAACCACAGCGAAATACTGCGGATGCTGGAAATTTGAAATACTGCGGATGCTGGAAATTTGAAATACAAAACAGAAAAGATTGAGAAACACTCAGCAGGTCAGGCAGCATCTGTGGAGAGAGAAAGAGAGTTAACCTTTCAGGTCGGTGACCTTTCATCGGAATTGGAAGCAGTTAGAGATGCAACAGTTTTAAAGCAAGGGAAAGTGAGGGGTATGGGGGGCAGGGTGAGGAAACAACATTAGGAAAGATCTGCGATAATGGGGATGATAGTGCAAGGCAAAAGAGAGTGGTAATAGGACAACAACAACCATCTTGTATTTATATAGCACAAAAGCAAAATACTGCGGATGCTGGCATCTGAAATAAAAACAGAAAATGCCAGAAATCTTAGCTGAGATTTCCAGCATTTTCTGTATTTATATAGCGCCTTTAATGTATTAAAACGTCTCAAGGCATTATAAGACAAACCAAATATATTTGACACCGAGTCACATAAGAAGAAATTAAGGCAGATGATCAAAAGCTTGGTCAAAGAGGTAGGTTTTAAGGGGCGTCTTAATGGAGGATAGAGGTGTAGAGAGGAGGAGAGGTTTAGGCAGGGAGTTCTAGAATTTGGGGCCTAGGCAACAAAAGGCACGGCCACCAATGGTTGAGCGATTATAATCGGGGATGCTCAAGAGGGCAGAATTAGAGGAGTGCAGACATCTCGGTGGAGGTTATGTGGCTGAAAGAGATTACAGGGAGGGGTCAGGCCATGGAGGGATTGAAAATAAGGATGAGAATTTTGAAATTGAGGTGTGACTTAACCAGAAGTCAATGTAGGTGGGTGAGCACAGGGGTGATGGGTGAGCGGGACTTGGTGTGAGTTAGGACACGGGCTGTCGAGTTTTGGATGACCTCAAGTTTACATTGGGTAGAATGTGGGAGACCAGCCAGGAGTGCATTAGAGTAGTCAAGTCTAGAGGTAACAAAGGCATGGACGAGGGCTTCAGCAGTAGATGAGCTGAGGAAGGGCTGGAGTCGTGCAGTGTTATGGAGGGCGAGAAGAAAAGATGGGTCCAGAGGCGGCATAAATGGTTACATCGCAACCATTATTGACATTTGCTGTCTGACAAAATGGGAGCAACTCAATGTTGAGGCCAGAAGGCTGTAAAGTGCCTGATCGAAAGATAAGGTGCTGTTCCTTAAGTGGAGTTGATGTTGAAGATCAGCCATGATCGTATTGAATGGTGGAGCAGGCTCGAGGGGTTCCATAGCCTACTCCTGCTCCTAATTCTTATGTTTTTACATTTACATTGAGCTTCATTGGAACAGTGTAGGAGGCTGAGGACAGAGCGTTCAGAGGGTGAATGGGATGGTGAATGAAAGTAGCAATGCTATAACATTGGTGCCACACTATTTAGAGATGGCACTAGGAGCTCAGTGGCGAAGCTCTTGAACGACCCCATTAATACTGTTAGTCGTTTCTTACATGAGCAAAGTCTTTTTCTCGTAGTTGCTCACTGCTACTGCACCAGGACCAGTAAAGTGTGACTTGCCCTGTGATTTCGTCGCTAGTTCTCCATTTTGGTGAGATGTGCATGAATAAAAGTCAGTAACACGAATTGGTTTAAAACAAAATCTCGGGGGTTTGAGGGGGTGGGTGGGTGGGGGGGCTGGTGCGGTGAAATGAGAACCTTTTTTTACACAGCTAGTAGTTATGATCTGGAATGCATTGCTTGAAAGGGTGGTGAAAGCAGATTCAATAATTTTCGAGAGGGAATTGGATAAATACTTGAAATGGAGACATTTGAAGGGCGATAGGAGAAGTGGGACTAATTGGATAGCTCTTTCAAAGACTCGATGGGCAGAATGATCTTCTGTACTGCATGATTCTATGATTCTAACTGTTGCTGACTGGTTTATCAAAGGTTACTAATTAATGGAGATTGCGTAGGCTCTGCCTACACAGCTTCAAATTGTGCAGTGCTCTGGATTAATCTCCTTGGGCTGTGCTGTTTCTTAGCGGTCCAGAGAAGGACAGAACAAGAAAAGCTATTTAGTCCATTTAGTGGACCTCCTTCTGGAGTATAAAAGCAGGGAAGTCTGCTACAGCTATGTAAGGTATTGATAAGGCCACACTTGGAACACTGCGTGCAGTTTTGGTTTCCGTATTTACGAAAGGATATACCTGCTTTGGAGGCAGTTCAGAGAAGGTTCACTAGGTTGATTCCGGAGATAAGGGGGTTGACTTATGAGGTTGGGCCTCTACTCATTGGAATTCAGAAGAATGAGAGGTGATCTTATCGAAACGTATAAGATTATGAGGGGGCTTGATGAGGTGGATGCAGCGAGGATGTTTCCACTGATGGGGGAGACTCGAACTAGAGGGCATGATCTTAAAATAAGGCGCCACCCATTTAAAACAGAAATGAGGAGAAAGTTCTTCTCTGAAGGTTGTTAATCTGTGGAATTCGCTGCCTCATAGAGGTGTAGAAGCTGGGACATTGAATAAATTTAAGACAGAAATAGACAGTTTCTTAAACGATAATGGCTTAAGGGGTCATGGGGAGCGGGCGGGGTAGTGGAGCTGAGTCCATGATTAGATCAGCCATGATCTTATTGAATGGCAGAGAAGGCTCGAGGGACCGTACGGCTTACTCCTGCTCCTGTTTCTTATGTTCTTATGAACTCCTATCAAGTTATTTGATGATCTGAGGGAGAAAAGTTTCCCAGAAGATAAATGTTATCTGAAATTTCTTCCTCCAATCCCTACTATAAAACCACCAGGATATCCATTTAATTTTATAATTTACACAGGGTGTCAAGATCATGGCTAGTTTCAGGTGAAGTGAGGTTAGATGGAGAAGGATAAATGGATCAGGACATGTAGAGTTTAGTCCTCGTATTAAAGTTCTACATTCGGTCCTTATCTTCATGGAGTACGTGTGTTGTCCATTTTCCGAGTTTAGTGCCATCTACAAATATGATCACTGCATTCAAGTGGTTCATCGATATCCTAGTTACCGCACTGCTGTGTCATTAAGGCAAGGAAGCTTTCTGTTTAAACTGGAAAGGTCTAGCTATTCAAGGTGGTCACACTCTCTATACGCAAGATCCTACAAATCCCCTGGGAGGACAGACGCACCAAAGGTAGCGTCCTCGACAAGGCCAACATCCCCAGCATTGAAGCATTGACTACACTTGATCAGCTCCGCTGGGCAGGTCACATCGTTCGCATGACAGACACGAGGCTCCCAAAGCAAGCGCTCTACTCTGAATTCCTTCACGGCAAACGAGCCAACGGTGGGCAGAGAAAACGTTACAAGGACACCCTCAAAGCCTCCCCGATAAAGTGCAACATCCCCACCGACACCTGGGAGTCCCTGGCCAAAGACCACCCTAAGTGGAGGAAGTGCATCCAGGAGGGCGCTGAGGACCTTGAGTCTCATCGCCGAGAGCGTGCAGAAACCAAGCGCAGGCAGCGGAAAGAGCGTGCGGCAAACCAGACTCCCTGCCCACCCCTTCCCTCAACGACTATCTGTTCCACCTGTGACGGGGGCTGTGGTTCTCATATTGAACTGTTCAGCCACCCAAGGACTCATTTTTAGAGTGGAAGCAAGTCTTCCTCGATTCCGAGGGACTGCCTATGATGATGATGTGGTGAGATGGTCTTTTTGGTTTAACGAACATCGGTTTCTTTAATGTGGGGATGATGGACGAGAGGATGAACTCTATCCTGGAGTTTGAATTTAATGGCGCAGAGCAATGTTGGAGCAAAGGCAGCCATGTGCTTACACATACTGTAGTGTGAGTTATGAACTTTACCTTGCTTGTCCATGACCCTCAAAAAACACCACCTTGCAGTCAGCATGAAGCAGCTATAGTGTAGAAAACGGTGACTGGCTGCAGTTTGCACTTCCCTCTGTAATTGCCTTTGAGGTGCTTTAGTAGAGTTGCAGAAGGTAGTTTCAGCGTTGAGCTTCCTGTATTTGGCTTGGTGAAAGAGTGCTTCCTTTCCGTCTCTGGGAGAATTTACTGGTCTCCCATTATGGCTAGTCGTGATGTCGGGGACTTTTGAGAATCCAGACTAAATATAAGCTATTGTTGGGTACTATGTTAAAAATAATAGATGCTCAACTAGTTAGAGCAATATTCATTATTTGTTTTCTCTTCGTTCTTTCTCGGGGGAAACCTTTTGTATCTTTTCCCAATCTCTCTTTTTGCATGACTGAAGTTAGAAGCCCTGAAACACTCCCATTCTGAAATGTACTTTTTAAAAAAAAAAAAATCTGTGGAGTTATGGATAGCGTGGTGCATGTTTTTAAATCCGAGATCAGTCCAATTCGACACAGCGTCTTCGATTCTCAGTCAGTAAAAGAGCGTATTTTAACAGCAGGGCAATATTTAATTCTTGCATGAACTCCAATTCCATCCAGACTTAAATCTGTCGTAAATGGTTCCTTCTCCTCAGCTGCTAGGCTCCTCCTTTGAAAACCATTGCCTTTATCACCCCCCTCAAAAAAGGACACCTTTAACCCCTCTGTCCTCACAACTTCTCTTTCCTCTGAAAGTTCCTGAGCATGGTGGTGTTCCAAAATCTGTGCCCCCCCCCCACTCCCTTTCCTGCAACTCCATGTTTGAATCTCTCCAATCAAATTTCTGATCCACCACATCACTGAAGCAGCGCTCACCATAATCACACATGATGTTCTCTGTGACCGTGACCAAGGTGCATGATTCCTTTTCGACCTTGCTCCAGTCTTTGACATGATCAGCCACACCGTCCTCCTCCAACGCTTCTCTTCCGTAGCCCGGATCAATTGGACTGCCGTCGCCTTTTTCCATGTTTACCCATCCGATCATAGCCAGAGCATCTCCAGCAATGGCTTCTCTTCCTGCCCTCGCAGCCTTGCCTCCAGATTCCCCCCCCCCTCCCTCAAGGAGCTATCCTTAGCCAACTCCTCTTCCTCATCGGCATTCTTCTCATTTGCAATGTCTCCCGCAGTCATGGAGCCAAGTTCCACATGTACGTTGATGACACCCTCCCTTGACCCTCCGTTGCCTCTCTGTTGTCCGACTGCTTGGTCCGACATCCAGTCGTATCCAGACACTATTTGGAACATTGGGAACACCAGAGCCATTGTTTTAAGCTTCGTCTACAAACTCTCTGCCTTTGCCACTGATTCCATTCCCCTGCCCAGCCATTGCCTCATTTTGATCCAGATTGTTCGCCATCTCAGCCTTCCGTTCCATTTACTTTGAGCTGAGCTTCTGACCCCACATGCTCGCCATCACAAAGACTGTCTACTTCCCCCTCTGTAACGTCACCCGCTTCCGTCCCTACCTCAGCACACCTGCTGAAACCCTCATCCTGACTCGACAATTCGAATGCTATGCAGGCCCACCTCCCATCTTCCACCCACCATAAACTTCAGCTTACCCAAAACTCAGTTGCCTGCATCCTATCTCGCACCAACCTGGCTTAGCCATCACCTCTGCCCTCACTAACCTACATTGGCTCGCAGTCCGTTAGCGCCACAGATTTAAAATTCTTATTTACATACCTTCCTGGCCTCGCCCCTCCCTATTTACGTAACCTCCTCCAGCCTGGCAACCCCTCCTCCAAACTCTGACTCTGACCTTTTGTGTACGCCTCGCTCTCCTCCCCCCTCCCCTCCCCTTGGTGGTTTTGCCTTTAGCCCCCTCAGCCCCATGCTTTTGGAATTTCATCCCTAAATCTCATACCAAGACCCTCCTTTAAAAACTCTCTGCCACCACCACTCTATCCACAATGTCTCCTCTGAAGTTTTCTGTCTGCACGCCTCTGTGAAGTGTCTTGGGACCACCTGTCCATCAGATTAGAAATTGAGCTCGCCAGATTTTGACACAGCAGATTTAGTAATTGAGGCAAAGCTTTTAGATATTCTGCTGATCCAGTGTTGAGGAAAAGGCTGTTCCTTGGTAATGCTCCAATTCTTATTGAGCAATGATTTCAAGTCTTTAATACCCTCTATTGCACAAGGTGACACGAGGTTATAATGTAGAGAGTGCGATAGCTTGATCGAAACAATCTTCTTGAACGTGCATTCCAGTAATTGGGAATAAAGCTCCCTATGCACACTCTGTTTAAGGCCTCAAGTCCAAATCCTGCCCAGGACTGTGTGTGAGTGTATTTGTGTATGTTGTTTGGAATCCTTTTGACTCTTTTTGAAGCAATGAATATGGGTATTGTACATGCAACAGTTTAAAAAAAAAAAAAACTTTCTGAAATACTTACAATTCTTACTTTGAATAGTCAATCCTTGGGGGCTTGTTAATTTGTTATCCAATATAACTTGCTGACTACTGCGACCTTGTGTGATGGGCATTTGTTGGAAACGATTAAAACCTGATTTGGTGGGATTATTTCTGTCAACATATTGTAACAAGTTAAATGGTCTCAACAATTACAGGCTAAATTGATTCGCTTGGGATTGTAAGGAAATGTGGCTTTTATCTTGTCTAGAAAAATCCAGTTCAGCCCATCCAAATGTAAGTGAATTGAAAGAAAGAACTGATGGTCTGTTTAACAGAAGCATCAAGTTTTATCTTGCATTACTTTGAGTTTTTTTTGTTGCTGTCAAAATCCCATATTAATTGTTTCCAGTTGCATGTGAGTATAATAAAGTATTTAATTTCAGAGCTGCATTGTTGTCCAGAGTTTAGTTGTGACCAGTAGGCTAACCACACTTCTGTGTGAGTCGGTGAAAATATGTAAATGTGTGCAACTATTTTTTGAAAATAGTAAAATTGAAAAGGAAATTTAAGACTTGCATTTATATGGTGCTTTTAACAAATATCGGATGTCCCAAAGTGCTATACAGCCAATGAAGTACTTTTGGACTGTAGTCACTATTGTAATGTAGGAAATGGGGCAGCCAAAATTGTGCACAGCAAGCTCCCACAAACAGCAATGTGGTAATGACCAGATAATTTATTTTAAGATGTTGATTGAGGGAGAAATATTGGCCAGGACACCAGGGATAACTCCCCTGTTGTTCTTCAAAATAGTGCCATGGGATCTTTTACGTCCACCTGAGAGAGCAGACGGGGCCTCGGTTTAATGTCTCTTCCGAAAGATGGCACCTCCGATAGGGCATGATTCCCTCAGCACTGCACTGGAGTGTCCGCCTAGATTTATGTCCTCCAGTCTCTGGAGTGTGACTTGAACCCACGACCTTCTGACTCAGAGGCAAGGGTGCTACCCACTGAGCCACGGCTGACATGTCAAATATGGTTGCTACTTTGATCTTCATTCCATACTCATGGATTGGGATGTTCTGTGCATGTTCCAGTGTTCACCATTCCCAGCACACTGTTTCTGGGATGACTGATTTTCAATAGGCCTCTGTTGATATTGAGGGCCAGCATCAACCTTTATCTCATTGTTATTTGACAAAGAGGAACAAATGTTGCTTCAAGAAGATTAAGGGCGCAGATGGAAAGACATATGGGTATGTCGGCACAGGCTGAATGTCAAACTGATGAACAGACCAATAACATAAGAACATAAGAAATAGGAGCAGGAGTAGGCCATATGGCCCCTCGAGCCTGCTCTGCCATTTAATACGATCATGGCTGATCTGATCATGGACTCAGATCCACTTCCTCGCCCGCTTCCCATAACCCCTTATTGCCTTATCGATTAAGAAACTGTCCATTTCTGTCTTAAATTTATTCAATCCATTATTGAATGGATAAATTTATTCAATTTATCCAGCTTCCACAGCTCTGAGGCAGCGAATTCCACAGATTTACAACCCTCTGAGAAGAAATTTCTCCTCATCTCTGTTTTAAATGGGTGGCCCCTTATTCTAAGATCATGCCCCCTAGTTCTAGTCTCCCCCATCAGTGGAAACATTCTCTCTGCATCCAACTTGTCAAGCCCCCTCATAATCTCATACGTTTCGATAAGATCACCTCTCATTCTTCTGAATTCCAATAAGTAGATGCCCAACCTACTTAACCTTTCCTCATAAGTCAACTCCCTCATCTCCGGAATCAACCTAGTGAACCTTCTCTGAACTGCCTCCAAAGCAAGTATATCCTTTCGTAAATATGGAAACCAAAACTGCATGCAGTACTCCAGATATCATACAATACGGCTTAACAAAGATTGTAATTGGTTGCCAATATCCAACTTTTCTATGTACAATATCGCAGATGGTAGGAATTTAACGCACATTATGTGTAAAATCCTAGGGGTTTGGATAGGTTTCAATGTGGTGTCTGCTCATACTGGTTCTTATGAGTTGCTTAAACATGATTTAAATATTTATAAGATACGGTGAAAAGAAATTTGGTTTCTATCTGCGCTCATTCAAAAGCAATGCATTGCATTAGCTAGTCAGAGTAAGAAATTAAACACGAGCCCTTTAGTAAGCGAAAGTTCACATTTTTTAACATAAACTTTAGTTATCATTATATATGGTGTATTTTAGGAGCGAGCCTTGGTTCAGTGGCCGTATTCATGCCTCTTGTGTTGGAAGGTTAAGGACTAGAGCTTCACTCCAGACAGCTCCGACAATCAGGTGATCAGAGATGTGGCCTGTGACTGACAGCCAGCAGGGGTACTCTCGTCCAATGGCAGCTCAGTGCCCCCACCCCCCATCCCCATTGTATCTAGCTGATCCTCCTGGTAAGGGGTTGTGTCAGGCTAACATGTCCACGTAAAAGAAAAAAGGAGACTTAAATTTTTTTTAAATTGTTCATGGAACGTAGGCATCGCTGGCAAGGCCAGCATTTATTGCCCATCCCTACTTGCCCTTGAGAAGGTGGTGGTGAGCCGCTTTCTTGGACCACTGCAGTCTGTGTGGTGAAGGTACTCCCACAGTGCTGTTAGGGAGGGAGTTCCAGGATTTTGACCAAGCGACGATGAAGGAACGGTGACATATTTTCAAGTCCGGATGATGTGTGACTTGGAGGGGAACTTGGAGGTGGTGGTGTTCCCATGTGCCTGCTGCCCTTGTCCTTCTAGGTGATAGAGGTCGCGGGTTTGGGAGGTGCTGTTGAAGAAACCTTGGCGAGTTGCTGCAGTGCATCTTGTAGATGGTACACACTGCAGCCACAGTGCGTCGGTGGTGGAGGGAGTGAATGTTTAAGGTGGTGGATGGGGTGCCAATCAAGCGAGCTACTTTGTCCTGGATGGTGTCAAGCTTCTTGAGTGTTGTTGGAGCTGCACTCATCCAGCTAAGTGAAGAGTATTCCATCACATTCCTGACTAGTGCCTTAGATGGTGAAAAGGCTTTGGGGAGTCAGGAGGTGAGACATTCGCTGCAGAATACCCAGCCTCTTTCTTGTTCTTGTAGCCACAGTATTTATGTGGCTGGTCCAATTAAGCTTCTGGTCAATGGTGACCCTGAGGCTGTTGGTTGTTATGGAAATAACCCAGAACACAATTTGCTTGATGTAAAAACAGTGGAAGAAATAGGTTGCTGCTTAGTATGGAAAAGGACATAGGAGAATGTGTGTGTTTAGTTGCAGGCATGGATGTGCTCAGAAATGTGTCTATAAGTGCGTTTTAGGAAAACTATCTTCACCATCTCAATCTGAAATGCCTTTACTAGTCTATAATTCAGTATTCTTGTAGCAAATTTCCACTGTAGAAAGGCTGCTAGTGGGAAGTGTGTTAGGTATGTTAGTACTTTGAACTGCTTGCCAGGAGAGGGAGGGAGATTATTCCTCTCCCCTGCCAAAGTGTGTTATTCATTACTGCATGTAATTTAAAACTGTTGCACCAACGCAAAGCTTTGCATGACTTGAGTGTTCATATCTGCAGGTGGTGGTTGAACTGGGGCAATTTGAAAAGAAGAAAGTGAAAAGTGAGAATCTGCGCAGCGATGAACTGGAGGTTTGGAGTCCTGTTAAAGAAACACATGATTTGCTGAACAGTGTGGAGAGAATTTCTGACGTGGACATCCAACATCCCATTATTCTTTGGTGGTCGCCTCTGACCGGCGAATTAGGCCGATTGGGCCAGTGTGCAACAGACACCTGTTTCTTTACCATAAATAGGACCTATCAAGATCATCACATGACCCGAGTATTCCTGTTTTATGGTGAGTTCTCATTAAATTCCTGGTCTGCCTTGATAACTTGATGCATGTTAAGTGTCCAAGAAAAGAGACACTTGGGTATAGTATATAGGGGCTGAACTTCAACTGTGGCAAGGGCACAGAATGAGCTGTTCTGGACTAGCTACCCATTATGTTCAAGTCAATGGAAAGGAGAATCAGGCAGGTGTATAATGGGTGGCTGCTGTTTTGCATTCCCACCAAAGTTGAATGTCACCACCCAAGTTGAATGTCACCACCCGAGATGTTCAAAGGGTAGAATGAGCTCTGGGATTTTGGGTTTTATACATGGGGTATTGAACACAAAAGCAAGGAAGCGCTGTTAAATTTATGCGAAACATTGACGAGAGTTTTAGTATTGCATGGATTTTAGGGGGTGCTAATATTGGAGGAATATTGGATCCATGGGAAGGGCACGCTAAAGTTTCAGTAGACTGCTAATAGGAATGAGGGGTTCGAGTTATGAAGAAAGGTTTGAAAAACTGGGGCAATTTTCCCTGGAACAGAAGGTTACAAGGGAATCTAATACATATATTCAAAATTATGAACATTTTGAGAGCATCTTGGGATATTTTACTAAGTTAAAGGCATTATATAAATACAAGTTGTTGTTGTTAAACAGTGAACATAAGAACTTAAGAAATAGGAGCAGGAGTGCCATTCAATAAGATCATGGCTGATCTGATCATGGACTCAGCCCCACTTCCCTGCCCGCTCCCCATAACCCCTTATCCCCTTATCGTTTAAGAAACTCTCTATTTCTGCCTTAAATTTATTCAATGTCCCAGCTTCCACAGCTCACTGAGGCAGCGAATTCCACAGATTTACAACCCTCTGAGAGAAGAAATTTCTCCTCATCTCAGTTTTAAATGGGTGGCCCCTTATTCTAAGATTATGCCCTCTAGGTCTAGTCTCCCCTATCAGCGGAAACATCCTCTCTGCATCCACCTTTAGTCGAGCCCCCTCATAATCTTATATGTTTCGATAAGATCACCTCTTATCCTTCTGAATTCCAATGAGTAGAGGTCCAACCTACTCAACCTTTCCTCATAAGTCAACCCCCTCATCTCCAGAATCAACCTTGTGAACCTTCTCTGAACTGCCTCCAAAGCAAGTATATCCTTTTGTAAATATGGAAACCAAAACGGCACACAGTATTCCAGATGTGGCCTCACCAATATCCTGTATAACTAGTAAGACTTCCCTGTTTTTATACTCCATCCCCTTTGCAATAAAGGCCAAGATTCTATTGGACTTCCTGATCACTTGCAATATGTTGAGGAACCAACTAGGGGGGAGGCCATCTTAGACTGGGTGTTGTGTAATGAGAGAGGATTAATTAGCAATCTCATTGTGCGAGGCCCCTTGGGGAAGAGTGACCATAATATGGTGGAATTCTGCATTAGGATGGAGAATGAAACAGTAATTTCAGAGACCATGGTCCAGAACTTAAAGAAGGGTAACTTTGAAGGTATGAGGCGTGAATTGGCTAGGATAGATTGGCGAATGATACTTAGGGGGTTGACTGTGGATGGGCAATGGCAGACATTTAGAGACCGCATGGATGAAGTACAACAATTGTACATTCCTGTCTGGCGTAAAAATAAAAAGGGGAAGGTGGCTCAACCGTGGCTATCTAGGGAAATCAGGGATAGTATTAAAGCCAAGGAAGTGGCATACAAATTGGCCAGAAATAGCAGCGAACCTGGGGACTGGGAGAAATTTAGAACTCAGCAGAGGAGGACAAAGGGTTTGATTAAGACAGGGAAAATGGAGTACGAGAAGAAGCTTGCAGGGAACATTAAGGCGGATTGCAAAAGTTTCTATAGGTATGTAAAGAGAAAAAGGTTGGTGAAGACAAACGTAGGTCCACTGCAGTCAGAATCAGGGGAAGTCATAACGGGGAACAAAGAAATGGCGGACCAATTGAACAAGTACTTTGGTTCGGTATTCACTAAGGAGGATACAAACAACCTTCCGGATATAAAAGGGGTCAGAGGGTCTAGTAAGGAGGGGGAACTGAGGGAAATCTTTATTAGTCGGGAAATTGTTTTGGGGAAATTGATGGGATTGAAGGCCGATAAATCCCCAGGGCCTGATGGATTGCATCCTAGAGTACTTAAGGAGGTGGCCTTGGAAATAGCGGATGCATTGACAGTCATTTTCCAACATTCCATTGACTCTGGATCAGTTCCTATGGAGTGGAGGGTAGCCAATGTAACCCCACTTTTTAAAAAAGGAGGGAGAGAGAAAACAGGGAATTATAGACCGGTCAGCCTGACCTCAGTAGTGGGTAAAATGATGGAATCAATTATTAAGGATGTCATAGCAGTGCATCTGGAAAATGGTGACATGATAGGTCCAAGTCAGCATGGATTTGTGAAAGGGAAATCATGCTTGACAAATCTTCTGGAATTTTTTGAGGATGTTTCCAGTAAAGTGGACAAAGGAGAACCAGTTGATGTGGTATATTTGGACTTTCAGAAGGCTTTCGACAAGGTCCCACACAAGAGATTAATGTGCAAAGTTAAAGCACATGGGATTGGGGGTAGTGTGCTGACGTGGATTGAGAACTGGTTGTCAGACAGGAAGCAAAGAGTAGGAGTAAACGGGTACTTTTCAGAATGGCAGGCAGTGACTAGTGGAGTGCCGCAAGGTTCTGTGCTGGGGCCCCAGCTGTTTACATTGTACATTAATGATTTAGACGAGGGGATTAAATGCAGTATCTCCAAATTTGCAGATGATACTAAGTTGGGT
This sequence comes from Pristiophorus japonicus, assembly GCF_044704955.1. Classification (NCBI taxonomy): domain Eukaryota; kingdom Metazoa; phylum Chordata; class Chondrichthyes; family Pristiophoridae; genus Pristiophorus; species Pristiophorus japonicus. The sequence goes on from NC_091978.1 coordinate 354,980,561, forward strand.
GGCAGTGTGAGCTGCGAGGAGGATGCTATTAGGCTGCAGAGTGACTTGGATAGGTTAGGTGAGTGGGCAAATGCATGGCAGATGAAGTATAATGTGGATAAATGTGAGGTTATCCACTTTGGTGGTAAAAACAGAGAGACAGACTATTATCTGAATGGTGACAGATTAGGAAAAGGGAAGGTGCAACGAGACCTGGGTGTCATGGTACATCAGTCATTGAAGGTTGGCATGCAGGTACAGCAGGCGGTTAAGAAAGCAAATGGCATGTTGGCCTTCATAGCGAGGGGATTTGAATACAGGGGCAGGGAGGTGTTGCTACAGTTGTACAGGGCCTTGGTGAGGCCACACCTGGAGTATTGTGTACAGTTTTGGTCTCCTAACTTGAGGAAGGACATTCTTGCTATTGAGGGAGTGCAGCGAAGGTTCACCAGACTGATTCCCGGGATGGCGGGACTGACCTATCAAGAAAGATTGGATCAACTGGGCTTGTATTCACTGGAGTTCAGAAGAATGAGAGGGGATCTCATAGAAACGTTTAAAATTCTGACGGGTTTAGACAGGTTAGATGCAGAAAGAATGTTCCCAATGTTGGGGAAGTCCAGAACCAGGGGTCACAGTCTGAGGATAAGGGGTAAGCCATTTAGGACCGAGATGAGGAGAAACTTCTTCACCCAGAGAGTGGTGAACCTGTGGAATTCTCTACCACAGAAAGTAGTTGAGGCCAATTCACTAAATATATTCAAAAGGGAGTTAGATGAAGTCCTTACTACTCGGGGGATCAAGGGTTATGGCGAGAAAGCAGGAAGGGGGTACTGAAGTTTCATGTTCAGCCATGAACTCATTGAATGGCGGTGCAGGCTAGAAGGGCTGAATGGCCTACTCCTGCACCTATTTTCTATGTTTTTTTCTATGTACCTGCATACTATCCTTTTGTGTTTCATGTGCAAGTACCCCCAGGTCCCACTGCACTGCAGCACTTTGAAATCTTTCTCCATTTAAATAATAACTTGCTCTTTGATTTTTTTCTGTCAAAGTGCATGACCTCACACTTTCCAACATTTTATTCCATCTGCCAAATTTTTGTCCACTCATTTAGCCTGTCTATGTCCTTTTGCAGATTTTTTGTGTCCTCCTCACATATTGCTTTTCCTCCTATCTTTGTATCGTCTGAAAACTTGGCTACGTTACACCCAGTCCCTTCTTCCAAGTCGTTTATATAGATTGTAAATAGTTGGGCTCCCAGCACTGATCCCTGTGGCACCCCACTAGTTACTGTTTGCCAACCAGAGAATGAACCATTTATCCCGACTCTCTGTTTTCTCTTAGTTAGCCAATCCTCTATCCACACTAATAAATTATCCCCAACCCTGTGAACCTTTATCTTGTGCAGCAACCTTTTATGTGGCACCTTGTCAAATGCCTTCTGGAAGTCCAAATACACCACATTCACTGGTTCCTCTTTTAAATGGGGGCGTTACATTTGCAGTTTTCCAATCTGCTGGGACCTCCCCAGAATCCAGAGAATTTTAGTAAATTACAAGCAATGCATCTACAATCCTTGCCGCTGCTTCTTTTAAGACCCTAGGATGCAAGCCATCGGGTCCAGGGGACTTATCTGCCTTCAGTCCCATTATCTTACTGAGTACCACCTCCTTAGCGATTGTGATTGTATTAAATTCCTCCCCGCATATAGCCCATTGACTATCCACTGTTGGAATATTGTTAGTGTCCTCTACCGTAAAGACTGATACAAAATATTTGTTCAGAGTTTCTGCCATGTCCATGTTCCCCATTACTAATTTCCCGGTCTCGTCCTCTAAGGAACCAACATTTACTTTAGCCACTTTTTTCCTTTTTATATACCTATAGAAACAGTTGCTATCAGTTTTAAAAATGTTGTGCTAATTTACTTTCATAGTCTATCTTCCCTTTCTTAATCATTTTTTGTATCATTCTTTGCTGGCTTTTAAAACCCTCCCAGTCTTCTGTCCTCCCACTAGTTTTGGCCTTTGTATGCCCTTGTTTTTAATTGAATACCGTCCTTTATTTCTCTAGTTAGCCACGGATGGCTATCTTTTCTCTTACACCCTTTCCTCCTCACTGGAATATACTTTTCTTGTGTTGTGAAATATATCCTTAAATGTACACCACTGTTCATCAACCGTCCTACACTTTAATCTGTTTTCCCAGTCCACTTTCGCCAACTCTGCCCTCATACCTTTATAGTCTCCTTTATTTAAGCTTAGTTCACTGGTTAGAGATCCAACTTTCTCACCCTCCAGATTGTGTGCAGTAATTAGTAAATGGAAGCCAAAATTCAGAATTTCACTAAAACAATGAAAATTGAAGTTAGAATTTTGGTTTCATGCAAGCTTATTAAAACATGGAATATGTTATTATAATTTAAAATCTGAGATCGATAGATTTTTGCTAGCCAATGGTATTAAGGGATATGGAGCCAAAGCGGGTGAATGGGGATGGGATACAGATCAGCCATAATCTCATTGAATGGCGGAACAGGCTCGAGGTCCCACACAAGATGTTGGTGTGCAAAATTAAAGCACATGGTATTGGGGGTAATGTATTGATGTGGATAGAGAACTAGTTGGCAGACAGGAAGCAGAGTTGGGATAAACGGGTCCTTTTCAGAATGGCAGGCAGTGACTAGTGGGGTGCTGCAGAGCTCAGTGCTGGGACCCCAGCTATTTACAATATATATGAATTATTTAGATGAAGGAATTGAGAGTAATATCTCCAAGTTTGCAGATGACACTAAGATGGGTGGCGATGTGAGCTGTGAGGAGAATGCTAAGAGGCTGCAAGGTGACTTGGACAGATTAGGTGAGTGGGCAAATGCATGGCAGATGCAGTATAATGTGGTTAAATGTGAGGTTATCCACTTTGGTGGCAAAAACATGAAGGCAGAATATTATCTGAATGGCGGCAGATTAGGAAAAGGAGAGGTGCAACGAGACCTGGGTGTCATGGTACATCAGTCATTGAAGGTTGGTATGCAGGTGCAGCAGGCGGTGAAGAAGGCAAATGGCATGTTGGTCTTCATAGCTAGGAGATTTGAGTATAGGAGCAGGGAGGTCTTTCTGCAGCTGTACAGGGCCTTGGTGAGGCCTCACCTGGAATATTGTGTGCAGTTTTGATCTGCTAATCTGAGGAAGGACTTTCTTGCTATTGAGGGAGTGCAGCGAAGGTTCACCAGGCTGATTCCCGGGATGGCAGGACTGACATATGAGGAGAGACTGGATCAACTGGGCCTGTATTCACTGGAGTTTAGAAGAATGCGAGGGGATCTCATAGAAACATATAAAATTCTGATGGGACTGGATAGGTTAGATGCAGGAAGAATGTTCCTGATATTGGGGGAGTCCAGAACCAGGGGTCACAGTCGAATGATAAAGGGTAAGCCATTTAGAACCGAGATGAGGAGAAACTTCTTCAGAGTTGTTAACCTGTGGAATTCTCTTCTGCAGAGAGTTGTTGATGCCAGTTCGTTAGATATATTCAAGAGGGAGTTAGATATGGCCCTTACGGCTAAAGAGATCAAGGGATATGGAGAGAAAGCAGGAAAGGGGTACTGAGGTGAATGATTAGCCGTGATCTTATTGAATGGTGGTGCAGGCTCGAAGGGCCGAATGGCCTACTCCTGCACCTATTTTCTATGTTTCTATGTTTCGAGGGGCTGAATACTCCTGTCCCGATGTTCCGTTACTACAAAAGGCATATTGAGGATGAGACTAACATAACGTAGAAGGGAATTGGATAGGAATTTGTAAAAGAAGAATCTGAAAGGATGCAGGAAATGAGTAGAGGAATGGGATCAGAGTACATGTAGTTAACTCCATCTCCCTGCCTTTTCTCGAGTCTGAATGACTTCTTCCTGCATTATAATAAACCTTCCCTGCTAAAATGTCACCTTTTTGAAGTGCTGTTCGTTTGATGTAATTAACATTAAGTATGTAGTGTTGGTAAGTAGTTGAGTAACATTTAAATGACCTGCTAGTTTGTAGGAATTAATTGATGAGACTGATGGAAATATTTTTAGAAGAAATTCTGAACAGTGTATTACGGTTATGGTTGAAGTATCTATAAAATAACACAGGTTTAGTTAAATACACTTCGATAGGATGTTTGAAAGCATCAATTACAACATGGTCGATTGTAACTGGGTATTTTGGACATTCACAATGAGCTTGGCTCTGTGGGTAGCATCTCTTCTGAATCAGTAGCTTGTGGGTTCAAACCCCACTTCCACCCTTAGTGCAGATAAAGTGCTCAATACTGCAGTGCAGCACTGAGGGAGAAGGAAATGGAGGTATACGAGAGCAGGGTGGGAAGAGCCAATTATAGAGTGGGAGGAGGCTTGTGTGGCGTATAGACCAGTTGGACTGTGGTCTGTGTCTATGCTGTAGATTCTATGCAATTCTATACGGTTTCTACTATCTATAGATTTTTGCAGCAACAGCAGTTATATTTGTTTTTTGTTTTGGGAAAAGGGATCTCTTGTGCATTACTTTTAATCTTCTTCACTTGGCTTCTAGAGATGTAGGTGTTCACCCTTGGGTGACCTCCATAATCTTTATAAGCCCTTTTTTTTTAATGTATTCATTCACGGGATGTGGGCATCACTGGCAAGGTCAGCATTTATTGCCCATCCCTAATTGCCCTTGAGAAGGTGGTGGTGAGCAGCTTTCTTGAACCGCTGCAGTCTGTGTGGTAAAGGCACTCCCACAGTGCTGTTAGGGAGGGAGTTCAATGACTTTGACCCAGCGATGGTGAAAGACCAGCGATATATTTCCAAGTCAGGATGATGTGTACGTTGGAGGGGAACTTAGAGATGGTGTTTCCATGCGCCTGCTGCCCTTGTCCTTCTCGGTGGTAGAGGTCACGGATTTGAAAGGTGCTGTCAAAGAAGCCTTGGCGAGTTATTGCAGTACATCTTGTAGATGGTACACACTGCAGCCACGGTGCACCGGTGGTGGAGGGAGTGAATGTTTTAAGGTGGTGAATGGGGTGCAAATCAAGCGGGCTGCTTTGCCCTGGATGGTGTCGAGCTTCTTGAGTGTTGTTGGAGCTGCACTCATCCAGGCAAGTGGAGAGTATTCCATCACACTCCTGACTAGTGCCTTGTAGATGGTGGAAAGGCTTTGGGCAGTTGGCTGAGTCACTTGCTGTAGAATATCTAGCCTCTGACCTGCTGGTCCAGTTTAGTTTCTGTTGAATGGCCACCCCCAGGATGTTGATGGGGGATTCGGTGATGGTAATGCCATTGAATGTCAAGGGGAGGTGGTTAGACTTTCTCTTGTTGGAGATGGTCCTTGCCTGGCATATGTAGTGCGAATGGCGAATGTAGCCTGCCACTTATCAGCCCAAGCCTTATTGTTGTCCAGGTCTTGTTGCATGTGGACACGGACTGCTTCAATATCTGAGGATTCGCAAAAGGACTCTTGAGCTAACACTGCAATTTCCAAGTTTATCACCTGCTTTCTTGAGTGGAAAAACTAAAGGAAGAGTCTGAGATGGGTTATACATGAGAAAGTGCCATACAATGTTTTCAAGTTACCATACGCACCTTAAAGAAGCTGCTCCCCTCTTATGGTTCAGATGATATAGGCATGCCCAAGTAGCCTTGGGTTGGCCATTGTTCTGCAAGTTTACCCAGCTGGGCAGCAGTTGGGTGGAATATGCCAAGCAAGAGTCAGCACCTGACTACAGAGGTGAAAGATCAGGGTTTCTGCTCCCGACTGTTTGACAGAAACCTTTGCTAGAAACACATATATATTTTTTAAAAAACTTGTTCTGAGCATATGGGCGATTTTGGATTGGCTGAATTTATTGCCCATTCCTAGTTGCTCAAAGAAAGTGGTGGGCCTTCCCCTTGAAATGCTGCAGACCTTGTAATGGTGCTCCTAATATGATGGACAGAGTTTTGCAGGATATTTGCCCAGCAACCTTGAAAGGCCAGCATTATGTTCACACCAGGATGGTGTGTGCCTTGGAGAGGATTGCGGATGTGATGGTGTTCTCACGATCTTGCTGCTCTTGTCCTTCTCAGTAGTCGAGGTTGCGGGTCCGGGCGGTGGTCTGGCCAAGTGTGCTACTCTGAATGGTAGTGAGCTTCTTGAGTGTTGTTAAAATTCCTCCAGCCCCCTTCATTTTTGGGGTACGGTATGGCTCTGCAACTGAGACGGAGGGTGAATGACCAGCTGTCGGCCATCTCTCACTGTCGTTCTGCAATAGGCCATCGGCATACCGTTCAGGGGACTTCACGATTTCCAACTCTTTTCCCCCCCGCTCCCCCCCCGTGTTGCTGCAATCCCTGGAAGCGGTACAGAGGGACCTGGGGGTCCTTCTACATGAAATACAAAGAGTTAGTATGCAGGTACAGCAAGTAATTAGGAAGGCAAATGGAATGTTATCTTTTATTGCAAGGGGGATGGAGTATAAAAGCAGAGAAGTCCTGCTACAGATGTACAGGGTATTAGTGAGGCCACATCTGGAGTACTGCGTACAGTTTTGGTCTCCGTATTTAAGGAAGGATACTTGCATTGGAGGCAGTTCAGAGAGAGTTCACGAGGTTGATTCCGGAGATGAAACGGTTGTCTTATGAGGAAAGGTTGAGCAGGTTGGGCCTATACACATTGGTGTTCAGAAGAATGAGAGGTGATCTTATTGAAACATATAAGATTCTGAGGGGGCTTGACAGGGTAGATGCTGAGAGGATGTTTCCCCTCATGGGGGAATCTAGAACTAGGGGGCAAGGTTTTAGAATAAGGGGTCTCCCACTTAAGACGGACACGAGGAGGAACTTCTTCTCGCAGAGGGTCATGAATCTTTGGAATTCTCTACCCCAGAGAGCTGTGGAGGCTGGGTCATTGAATATATTTAAGGTGGAAATAGACAGATTTGTGAACGATAAGGAAGTCCATGGTTATGGGGAGCGGGTGGGGAAATGGAGTTGAGGCCAAGATCAGATCAGCCATGATCTTATTGAATGGTGGAGCAGGCTCGAGGGGCCAGATGGTCTACTCCTGCTCCTATTTCTTATGTTCCCACCCAGATGTTGGCTGTGATGAGGAACTCGTTATATAGGCGACTGAGTGAACATCTGCAGCTCATCACTCTGTGGCCAACATCATCCCCAACTAATCAGCCTCGTACTAAAACAGTTCCTTCCGTGCATTTTCTACCTGTATTGCTTTTTCCTCGCTTTTTATCTCTCTACAAACTAATAGCTGTCTGATGCTGCACTGACACAGACAATCTGTTGCATTCTGTCGCGCTCAATGCACTGATTCACAACCGTGTGTTAAGTAACAGACCTTGAAATATTTCAAGTAAATTCCTTTTGGAAATTTTCTAATACAATGAAAGCTGCTTAACTCAATAAAGCTAAATTTCTCTTGTCTATTGACAGCTTTGCTTTCATCATTCAGCTTTTGAACCAAAGCATGAACTGTGGGACAAAAGCGTAATTTGCTTTCATATTTGCTCCTTGATTTCAAGCAATGGGAAACTTGCTTTAATACAAGAAGCCTGCAGGAGTATTTTGCCTTGAAGGTCCAGCATTTCAGGAATGCAAGAATGAAGAACAAAGCAAAACACACGGAAGCAGGGCCACAGTGCCGATTTGCAGCTGTGATGGAGGGACACCTGCGGAGAAATCCTGACGCAAGTATTTTTGGAGCAGCAATAAATAACGAGTGAACTCTTCTCTCCTGGCCCCACCCACCACCGCCCCACAGAAATTGTTAGTTGGGCCAAATTGTTCCATTGTCAAAAATGCAGCTTTAGCCTTTGCTTTGAGCCATTTTTGCTTCGAGCTGGTCATTCATTCTACTGATTAAATGCGCAGGACATCGTTCTTCAAAGTCAATTAGATTTATTGGAGCGAGCTGTTTGCCTAGTGGTAGCGTCCTTGCCTCTCAGTCAGTGAACCCCGTTCCAGACAATCCTGGCGAGTGGCGACCACAGCTCTGGAATTGAATTCACATACTGGATTCCGGTGAGTGTGGGTGGCACCCATCCTCTTCATTGTATGGCTTGTGGCAGCCCATGAAACTCTCCCGCCATGAAGGACTATCTTATCAACTGGTATAATGAGGGCTACGGCTATGGAAGGAGCCTGCCAGAATGATGATCATACTGCGAACCCTTCCACTAATTCACGCTCATCATCATCATAGGCAGTCTTTCGGAATCGAGGAAGACTTGTTTCCACTCTTAAAATGAGTCCTTCGGTGTTTGAACAGTCAAATACGAGAACCTGCAGTCCCTGTCACAGGTGGGACAGATAGTTGTTGAGGGAAGGGGTGGGTGGGACAGGTTTGTCGCACGCTCTTTCCGCTGCCTGCGCTTGGTTTCTGCGTGCTCTCGGCGACGAGACTCGAGGTGCTCAGCGCCCTCCCGGATGCACTTCCTCTCCACATAGGGCGGTTTTTGGCCAAGAACTCCCAAGTATCAGTGGGGATGTTGCACTTTATCAGGGAGGCTTTGAGGGTGTCCTTTTAACGTTTCCTCTGCCCACCTTTGGCTCGTTTGCTGTGAAGGAGTTCCGAGTAGAGCGCTTGCTTTGGGAGTCTCGTGTCAGGCATGCGGACAATGTGGCCTGCCCAGTGGAGCTGATCGAGTGTGGTCAGTGCTTCAATGTGGGGATGTTGGCCTGAGGACGCTAATGTTGGTGCGTCTGTCATCCTAGGGGATTTGTAGGGTCTTGCGGAGACTTCTCTAAGGGAAGTGTATGAAGATATGAAAACAACACCATCTAGATTTATCATGAAATCTTCCGGCACAGAAACACGAGGGGAAACATCCTCTCTGCATCTACCCTGTCAAGCCTCCTCAGAATCTTATATGTTTAAAAAGATCACCTCTCATTCTTCTAAACTGCCATGAGTAGAGGCCCAACCTGCTCAACCTTTCCTCATAAGAAAACCCGTTCCTCTCAGGAATCAACCTCGCGAACCTTCTCTGAACAGCCTCCAATGCAAGTATATCCCTCCTTGAAGACGGAGACCAAAACTGTGCACAGTACACTAGCTGTGGTCTCACCAATACACTGTACAGCTGTAGCAGGACTTCTCTGCTTTTATACTCCATCCCCCTTGCAATAAAGGCCAACATTCCATTTACCTTCCTAATTACTTGCTGTAACTGCCCATCATGCCTCTTTGAAAGAGCTCTCCAATTAGTCCATTGCCTTATAGCTTTGCAAATATTTTCTTTTTAAGTAAAAACAGAAAATGCTGGAAATAATCAGCAGGTCAGGCAGCATCTGTGGAGAGAGAAACCGAGTTAATGGCCCAGAAATGGTGGTCGGAAGCTTCCTGTGGGTGGACGCCTCTGACCAATATTGTTTTTCCGAAAGTACCTGGTGGGCCGGGAGGAAGCTATAGTTGCGGTCCGAGGCCTCCATTCGCAGCCCAGCGTGTGGGCTCTCTCATCCCAGGAACGTAAGCACAGTGTGGGATCACATGGGCCTGGGCCATCAATTAACATGGAGTATTCTCAGTGATAATAATGGGAGCTCCATTTGTCCCATTGCTATCAATGAGAATATCTGTACCCCCAGAAACACAATGCAATAAATTAAAAAACACCTTGCATATTTAAAATTAATTGAAATTGAATGTTTTCGGCAAATTTATTTTTTTAGAATTTAAAAAAAAAAATGTTTTAATAGGGGGTAAAAATAAACTTGCCTTAATTGACAGGGCTTTTACCAGGCATAAGAGTTTGAAGGACATTCGCTGGACAGGAGTTGGGTTAATAGCCCACATCTCCATCTGCCAATGTCCTTCTCCGGGGGGTGCGTGGGATCTGTCAAAAGACATTCTTAAGCAAAGAACCCATGGAGTAAATACATTACAGTCGCCTGATCTTTTGAAGGTCAGATTTCCAGGGCTTAGAGGCCACGTGTGATCCATGGGTCTCTGCCACAAGGCAATATACCTTTTTTGTATTATAAAAAACATAAAATGCTGGAAATACTCGGCAGGCCAGGCAGCGTCTGTGGAGAGAGAAACAGAGTTAACGTTTCAGGTCGATGACCATTTGTCAGAACTGGAAAAAGTTAGAGATGTAATTTGTTTTTAAACAAGTGTCGGGGCAGGGAATTTGGGGAGGGGAGGAAAGAACAAAAGGGGAAGGTCTGTGATTGGGTGGAAGGCAGAAGAGATTAGAGAGACAAAAGGAGATGATGGTGCAAGGCAAAAAGGTGATGGTAATGGGACAAGTTAAGAAACAAAAGATGAGTCTAGATAGGGTGGAAATGCCGAATCAACAACAGCTGCCATGGGAAAAAGAGAAAAAAACAGGAAAAAAAATAGGGGCAGTGGTTATGGTCTCAAATTGTTGAACTCAATGTTGAGTCCAGAAGGCTGTAAAGAGACTAAAAGAAAGATGAGGTGGTGGTCCTCGAGCTTACGTTGAGTTTCATTGGAACAGTATAAGAGGCCGAGGACGGCGAGATCAGAGTGAGAGCAGAGCGGGGAATTAAAGTGACAGGCGACCGAAAACTTGGGGTCATGCTTACGGACTGACAGCGCAGCCAATCAGCGTTTGGTCTCCCCAGTGTAGTTCTTTCTTATGAGGATAGGTTGAGTAGGCTGGACTGAAACACATTGGAATTCAGAAGAATGAGAGGTGATCTTATTGAAACTTATAAGATAATGAGGGGTGGGGGGCTCGATAAGGTGGATGCAAAGAGGATATTTCCACTGATAGGGGAAATTAAAACTAGGGGACATAGTCTCAGAATAAGGGGCCGCCTATTTAAAACAGAGATGAGGAGAAATTTCTTCTGAGGGTTGTAAATCTGTGGAATTCTCTGCTCCAGAGAGCTGTGGAGGCTGGGTCATTGAATATATTTAAGGTGGAGATAGACAGATTTTTGAATGATAAGAGAGTAAAGGGTTATGGGGGGCGGGCGGGGAAGTGGAGCTGAGTCCAGGATCAGATCAGCCATGATCTTATTAAATGGCGGAGCAGGCTCGAGGCGCCAAATGGCCTACTCCGGCTTCTATTTCTTATGTTCTTATGTTCTTAAATTATGCATGGTTGCACACTTGGGTGCCCATCTCTGCCAAGATGTTGAATTGAGCTCGGACTTGAAGTCGATATCACTGCAATGAAAATCCTTCAATTTATTCTTGCAGTGAAATGTTCCCAGTGTGTGCAAATGTAAGAATGATGCACATTGTTGGGTTCTTGGCCTGTCCAGCACAGAGAGAGGGGATTGGGTGTGCCAGCTGGAATCAAGACAAGTACTTGCATCCTTCAGCGTTTTAATTAAGGCACTGCACTGAAACAGTTAAGTGTTCACAAACTCGGTACCTTTTATTAAAAAGACTTGATTGTTCCATGTCATTCCAAAAAGTTTTATTTTGTATTCTCAATCTATGCTTTGAACTGGAGGTTTTATCTGATTTGTACTTCTTATTCAGCCGGAAGCCTTTCCTTAAAATGGAACGACATTAAAACTATGCAGATTAGCAGTAGAGAAGCAATGCAGTGCACTCGCTATATCCTGCAACTTGAATAAAGCCAAGCTTATCCTGTTTAAGATTTTTTTGGGGAGTCGTTATCATGTACCCACTGGGAAAGTGGCATATATGCAGTCGGATTCTGTGAGAGGAGCCAACTGCTTCTGCCGAAGGGCAATAAACAGAGGACTCTTCAGTGGAGTAGCGATTATTCTGGACAATGCAACTGCATCTTTGCACTTCACACTGTGGCTGCCTTTCTGTTTCATCCAACTGCAGTCCAAGTCGATTGTATTCCCAAGAACTGACCTTGGAAAATAAATAATTGAAGGCACTTAAAATGCATTGTACCTGTAAGTCTGTCTACTCAGACACAGGAAGCATGAGGGGATGTGTTTAAATAACTGTTGGAAATCAAACCTTAATCCATGAAATGTAATCATTTTTTTTTTTTTAAAGTACAAGTTTGAAATTGTTTTGTTCTAATTTTGGTACACGGATTGCAATTACCCGAGGGAGTGCTGCACTGTCTTTTGGATGAGACATTAAACTGAGGGTCTGTTTTCCCTCTCAGGTGGACATAGAAGATCCCATGGCACTATTTAAAGAAGAGCTCTCCCTGGTGTCCTGGCCAATATTTTTCACTAAAAGCAGATTATCTGGTCATTGTCACAGTGCTGTTTGTGGGAGCTTGCTATGCACAAATTGATTGCCGCATTTCCCATATTATAACAGTGACTACACTCTCAAAGTACTTCATTGGCTGTAAAGTGCTTTGGGACGTCCGGTAATTGTGAAAGGCACTATATAAATGCAAGTCTTTCTGTTTGTGGGACCTTGCTGTGCGCAAATCTGGGTTTCTTGCATTACAAAAGTACTTCATGGGCTGTACAGTGCTTGGGGGTGTCCTGAGGTCATGAAAGGAGCTATATAAATACAAGTTCTTTCATTCCTTCTCTTGCCTATCTCCCAAAAGTAAAGACAATGTGGAATTGCTTGACCTGACTTTACTCACCAACGATCACACTTCAGAATTGTTTCGGCAGGCAGACACGAGAAGCAGGAACCCTTCAAGGTAAACCGGTTTGTCCAGCTAAGGAATAAAGTCCTGCTCACCCATTACCCCTGTGCTCGCTGATCTACATTGACTTCCAGTTAAGCAACACCTCAATTTCAAAATGCTCATCATTATTTTCAAATCCCTCCATGGCCTCGTCCCTCCCTATCTCTGTAACCTCCTCCAGCCCCACAACCCCCAAAGATGTCTGCACTCCTCTAATTCTGCCTTCTTGAGCATCCATGATAATAATCGCTCAGCCATTGGTGGCCGTGCCTTCTGTTGCCTGGGCCCCAAGCCCTGGAACTCCCTGCCTAAACCTCTCTGCCTCTCTACCTCTTTCCTCCTTCAAGACCCTCCTTAAAACATACCTCTTTGACCAAGCTTTTGATCACCTGCGCTCTTTTCTCCTAACACTCCTGTGAAGCGCTTTGGGGACGGTTCACTACATTAAAGGCGCTATATAAATACAACGTTGTTGTTGTAAAGCCAGTACATTCCGAAAAATATCCACCTGCACTATCTCTTTGCTATGAACCAGTAATCTTACTGCAGTCTGCGCTTTAAGATCAACATCAGCAGATGATGATCAAAGATCATAAATTAATGACAAATGATCTGCCTTAAGTTCTTCCAAAGCAAGAGTGCACGTGTCACTTCAGACTTCTTTTTGAAGTTGCTCTGCCTGATCAGAAAAAATGTCTGTTGCCATAGCAACTCTAACCTCCATAGTCCTAAAACTCTCTCACATCTTGGTGTCGTCTTCAAATTTGTCGATCGTCCCCCAACACCTCCATCTAGGTCATTAACTTGGCTTGTATTCCCTTGATCTGATCTCGGTGTTTAAAATGTTAATAGGGTTCGATAGGGTGGACCCGGAGAAATTATTTCCTCTGGTACATCACTAAAAAAACACATGATCTGGTCATTATCATATTTTTGTGGGAGCTTGCTGTGTGCAATTGACTGCCGCATTTCCTACATTACAACAGTGACTGCACTTCAGAAAAGTACTTCATTAGCTGTAAGACGCTTTGGATCATGAAAGCGCTATATAAATAAAAGTCTTTCTGTCTTTGGTGGGGGAATCAAGAACGAGGGGATATAATCTTAAAAAGGTAGTGGAAAATTGGAACTGTCCCCAATAGGCTGTGGGTGCTGGGTCAATTGGAGTTTTCATTTCCAGATAGATAGATAGATTTTCGTTAGGCAAGGGTATCGTGGGATATGGAGCTAAAGCGAGTAAAAAAAAAAAATTGAGGTACAGATCAGCCATGATCTAAGTGAATACAGAGCAGGCTCGAGGGGCTGAATGGCCTACTTACTATTTCTAATGAAAATAGGTGAACCACAAAGGTCCGAACACTGATCCCTGCAGGGCACCATTGTTGACTGGTCTCCAAGCAGATCCCAATCCATTGACTACTGCTTTCTGCCAATTCTCAATTCACTGCAGCAGGTTACTACGAATTCCACAAGATTCTATCTTTTCAAGAAGCCTCCTGTGACGGGTATCTTTATCAAAAGCTTCCTGAATGTATGGGTAGATAATATCTACTTGGTTACCCTCATCCACTAACCTGGCGATCTCTTCAAAAAATTCATCAAGATCGTAAGACAGGACCTTTTCCAGAAGCTGTTTTGGGTGTCTTTGATATCATCTCTATCTGTCATACTTTTGACATTAGGGCCAGCATAACTCTCGTAGGTTGCAATTATACTATAAATGTACTTTAGGTGCAAAGTGGTTTCACGTCTCACTGACATTAGTAAAGATCGCATGGGTTAAAAGCCAACCATTTTTGATGCACGATGAACTCCGAACCCAGATAGGCCGGTAAGGTATGCGTATGTAATTTAGTAACACTCTGATCGGCAGTAAGGGCCATTCTGTTCTATACGGTGAGACAGAAAACTGCTTTTCACTGCTTTCCGGTGCTCAGGATGAAACTTTAAATAGTGTTCTTTCAGTGTTAGCAGTTGCAGAGATATTTTACTCTGACTATGCGTCCTTCAGAAGATGCTCTGTCCTCTGATTTGTAGCCCTCACTATGTTGCATAGTATTTACAATATTACATAGTATTTACAGCACAGAAACAGGCCATTCAGGCTAACTGGTCTGTGCCGGTGTTTATGCTCCTTATGAGTCTCTTCCCACCTACCTTCATCTCACCGTAACAGCACACCCTTTCTCCTTTATGCTTATCTAGCTTCCCCTTCATAACAAAAACAGATTATCTAGTCATTATCGCATTGCTGTTTGTGAGAGCTTGCTGTATGCAAATTGGCTGTCACGTTTCCTGCATTACAACAGTGATGACACTCCAAATGTACTTCATTGGCTGTAAAGCACTTTGAGACGTCCGGTGGTCGTGAAAGGCACTATAGAAATCCGAGGGTTAGACTTTCGGCATATCTGCCCATTTACCGCTGAGATTGAGTTTACCGCCCATATTTAATTATAAATGGAAACTAACAACCACTTATCGGCCATGTATCGCCGGCGGAACTTTCGGCATACAATTATTGCCGGGAATTAGCTGAACCGCCTGTCCATATATTTTTAATAAAATCTGGCGTGGTCACTCGTGCACTGCCCAGAAGACTGTTTATAATGGAAATGGATGCTGAGAATGACGTAAATAGCACGTTTAGTGAGTTGGTCTTACCGCAGGTAAAGGATCCACAGCCAGATAAGGAATGGAAGACCAGCAGGAAGAGCAGTGCACGGAAGGTAGTGCAGGGATCCCCTGCGGTCATCCCCCTGCAAAATAGATACACCGCTTTGAGTACTGTTGAGGGGGATGACTCATCAGGGGGAGCAGCACCAGCCAAGTTCATGGCACCGTGGCTGGCTCTGCTGCACAGGAGGGCAGGAAAAAGAGTGGGAGAGTTATAGTGATAGGGGATTCAATTGTAAGGGGAATAGACAGGCGTTTCTGCAGCCGCAATCGAGACTCCAGGATGGTATGTTGCCTCCCTGGTGCAAGGGTCAAGGATGTCTCGGAGTGGGTGCAGGACATTCTGAAAAGGGAGGGTGTACAGCCAGTTGTCGTGGTGCACATTGGTACCAACGACATAGGTAAAAAACGGGATCAGGTCCTACGAGACGAATTTAAGGAGCTAGGAGCTGAATTAAAAAGTAGGACCTCAAAAGTAGTAATCTCGGGATTGCTACCAGTGCCACATGCTAGTCAGAGTAGGAATCGCAGGATAGCTCAGATGAATACGTGGCTTGAGCAGTGGTGCAGCAGGGAGGGATTCAAATTCCTGGGGCACTGGAACCGGTTCTGGGGTAGGTGGGACCAGTACAAACCGGACGGTCTGCACCTAGGCAGGACTGGAACCAATGTCCAAGGAGGAGTGTTTGCTAGTGCTGTTGGGGAGGAGTTAAACTAATATGGCAGGGGGATGGGAACCAATGCAGGGAGACAGAGGGAAACAAAATGGAGACAGAAGCAAAAGCCAGAAAGGAAATGAGTAAAAGTGGAGGACAGAGAAACCCAAGACAAAAAACAGAAAAGGCCACTTTTCAGCAACATTCTGAAGGGTCTAAGTGTGTTAAAAAGGTAAGCCTGAAGGCTCTGTGCCTCAATGCGAGGAGTATTCGGAATAAGGTGGACGAATTAACTGTGCAGATAACAGTTAACGGATACAATGTGGTTGGCATCACGGAGACATGGCTCCAGGATGACCAAGGCTGGGAACTCAACATCCAAGGGTATTCAACATTTAGGAAGGATAAACAGAAAGGAAAAGGAGGCGGGGTGGCGTTGCTGGTGAAAGAGGAAATTAATACAATTGTAAGGAAAGACATTAAGCTTGGATGATGTGGCATCGGTATGGGTGGAGCTACGGAATACCAAGGGGCAGAAAATGCTAGTGGGAGTTGTGTACAGACCTCCAAACAGTAGTAGTGATGTTGGGGAGGGCATCAAACAGGAAATTAGGGGTGCATGCAATAAAGGTGCAGCAGTTATCATGGGTGACTTTAATATGCATATAGTTTGGGCTAACCAAACTGGAAGTAATACGGTGGAGGAGGATTTCCTGGAGTGCATAAGGGATGGTTTTCAAGACCAATATGTCGAGGAACCAACAAGCGGGGGGAGGCCATCTTATACTGGGTGTTGTATAATGAGAGAGGATTAATTAGCAATCTCGTTGTGCATGGCCCCTTGGGGAAGAGTGACCATAATATGGTGGAATTCTACAATAGGATGGAGAATGAAACGGTTAATTCAGAGACTATGGTCCAGAACTTAAAGAAGGGTAACTT
Source organism: Pristiophorus japonicus (assembly GCF_044704955.1). Taxonomy (NCBI): domain Eukaryota; kingdom Metazoa; phylum Chordata; class Chondrichthyes; family Pristiophoridae; genus Pristiophorus; species Pristiophorus japonicus. Next base: position 354,997,393 of record NC_091978.1, read on the forward strand.
TGAAGGTATGAGGCATGAATAGGCTAGGATAGATTGGCGAATGATACTTAAGGGGTTGACAGTGGATGGGCAATGGCAGACATTTAGAGACCGCATGGATGAACTACAACAATTGTACATTCCTGTCTGGCGTAAAAATAAAAAAGGGAAGATGGCTCAACCCTGGTTATCGAGGAAAATCAGGGATAGTATTAAAGCCAAGGAAGTGGCATACAAATTGGCCAGAAATAGCAGCGAACTCAGTGACTGGGAGATATTTAGAACTCCGCAAAGGAGGACAAAGGATTTGATTAGGGCAGGGAAAATAGAGTACGAGAGGAAGCTTGCAGGGAACATTAAAATGGACTGCAAAAGCTTCGATAGATATGTAAAGAGAAAAAGGTTAGTAAAGACAAACGTAGGTCCACCACAGTCAGAATCAGGGGCAGTCATAACTGGGAACAAAGAAATGGCAGACCAATTGAACAAGTACTTTGGTTCGGTATTCACTGAGGAGGACACAAACAACCTTCTGGATATAAAAGGGGTCAGAGGGTCTAGTGAGAAGGAGGAACTGAGGGAAATCCTTATTAGTCGGGAAATTGTGTTGGGGAAATTGATGGGATTGAAGGCCGATAAATCCCCAGGGCCTGGTGGTCTGCATCCCAGAGTACTTAAGGAGGTGGCCTTGGAAATAGCGGATGCATTGACAGTCATTTTCCAACATTCCATAGACTCTGGATCAGTTCCTATGGAGTTGAGGGTAGCCAATGTAACCCCACTTTTTTAAAAAAAGGAGGGAGAGAAAACAGGGAATTATAGACCGGTCAGCCTGACCTCAGTAGTGGGTAAAATGATGGAATCAATTATTAAGGATGTCATAGCAGCGCATTTGGAAAGGGGTGACATGATAGGTCCAAGTCAGCATGGATTTGTGAAAGGGAAATCATGCTTGACAAATCTTCTGGAATTTTTTGAGGATGTTTCCAGTAGAGTGGACAAGGGAGTATTTCGACTTCCAGAAGGCTTTCGACAAGGTCCCACACAAGAGATTAATGTGCAAAGTTAAAGCACATGGGATTGGGGGTAGTGTGCTGACGTGGATTGAGAACTGGTTGGCAGACAGGGAGTAAATGGGTATTTTTCAGAATGGCAGGCAGTGACTAGTGGGGTGCCGCAAGTTTCTGTGTTGGGGCCCCAGCTGTTTACATTGTACATTAATGATTTAGACGAGGGGATTAAATGTAGTATCTCCAAATTTGCGGATGACACTAAGTTGCGTGGCAGTGTGAGCTGCGAGGAGGATGCTATGAGGCTGCAGAGTGACTTGGATAGGTTAGGTGAGTGGGCAAATGCATGGCAGATGAAGTATAATGTGGATATATGTGAGGTTATCCACTTTGGTGGTAAAAACAAAGAGACAGACTATTATCTGAATGGTGACAGATTAGGAAAAGGGGGAGGTGCAACGAGACCTGGGTGTCATGGTACATCAGTCATTGAAGGTTGGCATGCAGGTGCAGCAGGCGGTTAAGAAAGCAAATGGCATGTTGGCCTTTATAGCGAGGGGATTTGAGTACAGGGGCAGGGAGGTGTTACTACAGTTGTACAGGGCCTTGGTGAGGCCACACCCTGGAGTATTGTGTACAGTTTTGGTCTCCTAACTTGAGGAAGGACGTTCTTGCTATTGAGGGAATGCAGCGAAGGTTCACCAGACTGATTCCCGGGATGGCGGGACTGACATATCAAGAAAGACTGGATCAACTTGGCTTGTATTCGCTGGAGTTCAGAAGAATGAGAGGGGACCTCATAGAAACGTTTAAAATTCTGACGGGCTTAGACAGGTTAGATGCAGGAAGAATGTTCCCAATGTTGGGGAAGTCCAGAACCAGGGGTCACAGTCTAAGGATAAGGGGTAAGCCATTTATGACCGAGATGAGGAGAAACTTCTTCTCCCAGAGAGTGGTGGACCTGTGGAATTCTCAACCACAGAAAGTTGTTGAGGCCAATTCACTAAATATATTCAAAAAGGAGTTAGATTTAGTCCTTGCTACTCGGGGGATCAAGGGATATGTCGAGAAAGCAGGAATGGGGTACTGAAGTTGCATGTTCAGCCATGAACTCATTGAATGGTGGTGCAGGCTCGAGGGGCCGAATGGCCTAATCCTGCACCTATTTTCTATGTTTCCATGAAACTAACGCCCAAATACCGTCCAGATTATCGCCGAGCGCTACTTTCGGCATTTCGCCCATATACCGCCCAAATCATCGATCGCCCAAAAAGACGCTCAAGAAAAGCTGCACTCACCTGACCTTAACCCGGCAGTATGGACGCCATTTTGTAAATCGGAGGACTTTTAATAAAGGGCTCCTTCAAGTTGATGGGAGCACTGAAGTTATTTGTGAGTGATTTTAAGGTCGTTTTAAAATCTTGACAACCATCTAATCACATTGTGGTGAAATTTGAATTTATATTGTGTTTGTAGAGGACAATTTAATAATTTTGAAGACATATTAGGGCATTTATAGTAATGGGGCCTATAATTTCTCTGTCAGTATTGATGACTACTCACATGCTGCAGAATAGAGATGGGAGAAGGTTTATTGAAGAGCATTATGTGCCCAAAGAGGTGGCAGACTGCTGAGGAGGAGGAGACCTTGCACCCAATGCATTTACAGGGATAAATGATCATACATGGACTTGTCCGATAACAGTTGCGTTAGGAGGCTGCGCTTCCAAAAGGAGGTCATCAGTAAGATATGCCAGCTAATTAAGGGAGATCTGCAGCCTATCAGCACCATCAGAACCGCACTGCCCGTTGAGGTTAAGGTTACTGCGGCACTTTCCTTCTATGCATCTGGCTCCTTTCAGGCCTCAGCTGGCGACATTTGCTGCATCTCTCAGCACACCACACATTGCTGCATTCGACAGGTGACTGATGCCCTTTATGCTCGCAGGATGGACTTTATAAACTTCCCTATGATCAGGGAGGCACAGAGTGAGAGGGCTTTGGTGTTTCGAGAATAGCAAACTCTCCTAAGGTGCAGGTAGCTATAGACTGTATGCACATCGCCCATCGAGCACCTTTTCAGGATGCAGAGATGTTTCGGAACCGAAAGGGATTCCACTCCCTGAATGTGCAGCTCGTTGTCGACCACAAGCAAATAATCATGGCAGTAAATGCAAATTTTCCAGGGAGCATCCATGATGCGCACATCTTGTGTGAGAGCACTGTCTCTGACCTGTTTAACAGTCAGCCACAAGGTCACGATTGGATGCTGGCTCATGACCCCCCCACCCTGTGTAAGTCCCAGGCAGAAGCCGTGAAGCACTACAACGAAAGCCATATAGCTACACATAATATCGTTGAAAAGACAATTGGAGTGCATAAGCAGTGCTTCAGATGCCTGGACCACTCAGGAGGTGGCCTACAATACCATCCTGAGCAGGTTACTGAGTTTATTGTGGTGTACTGCATGTTGCATAACTTGGCTATCAGGAGGGGACAAAAATTGCCAGATGGGGCTGCCAGTCCGCCTCAGGAGAGAGGGGAGGCGGAAGAGGAGCAGGAGGAGGATGAGGACCTCGGGAGGGTAAACAGCCTGGCGTTGAACCCATGCCCCCACCCCACCCTACATCGCAGGAAAAACCCACATGCTAGTTACTCAGCTGCAAGACTGTTGTGTCAGCAGCTCATAAATGACCGCTTTGCGTGTAGTTACGTTGGTGACAGTTATCGTTGCGTTACGTTACGTTTCATCTTGGCCTGACCTCGCCATTGTTTGTAACCCTTGTATTAATGTTTAACCTTTCTGTTATTAGAAGACACTGCACAACAATGTTAAGTTAAATTAAAATATTTAATAATTACAAATTTAAAAAAAATGTTTTTTAAACAAACTCAAGTGGAAAAAAACATATACATAAATATAAACACCCATCTCTTTCCCCGCCCCCTCCACCCCAACAATCATTTTTTAATAACTATTTAATAACATATTTTCAATAACAATTAAAATATAACAGGACACCAGCACCCACCCCGCAACTATCAACACTTTTTAATAATGATAACAACAACCCCAACAGTGAACAATACAGAAACAAGAATAATGTCGTTTCACCCCAGCCCCCACCCCCACGCTTTCCTTTGCCTCTACCCCCCCCTGGTCTGAACCCCCCTCCCCCCCCTTTCCCACTTACACTCCCCCTTCTACCCGCATTCACACCAAGCCTCCTTGCAGCAGGGCACCTCGGGTGGGGGTGGAGGTGGGGTTGGGGAGGGTGGGGTGGGGGGGGGTGGGGGGGGGGGGGGGGTGGGGGGGGGGGGGGTGGGGGGTGGGGGGGGGGGGGTGGGGGGGGGGGGGGTGGGGGGGTGGGGGGGGGGGTGGGGGGGGTGGGGGGGGGTGGGGGGTGGGGGGCGTGGGGTGTGGGGGGGGGGGTGGGGGGTGTGGGGGGGTGGGGGGTGGGGTGGGATTGGGATGGGGGCGTGGGGTGTGGGGGGTGGGGGGTGGGGTGGGATTGGGATGGGGGTGTGGGGGGTGGGATTGGGGTGGGGATTGGGATGGGGGCGTGGGGTGGGGGGGGGTGGATGGGGGGGGCGTGGGGTGGGGGCGTGGGATGGGGGGGAGGGTGGGGTGGGGTGGGGTGGGGGCGTGGGGTGGCGGGGGGGGGGGGTGTGACGGTGACAGAGTCACATTCTCTGGAGAAGACATTTCCAAACGCCTTCTGAGTCAGAAGAGCTGCTTCCTCCTGACTTGCATCTGTCGACCTGGGCGGCACGGCACCTTGGGGTGCATTGCCGTATCCCGAGACGACCGCATGGCATCGACGGAATCGGCCATTCTCCGCAATGCCGCCGCCATCTGCGCCACGTCCTCCGAGATACGCGCAGTCGGTGCGGCAATGTTACCGGCCCATCCACCCATTGCCTGGAGGAGCTCTCGACCAATGTCGACGCTCGTCCTTGACTGTGCAACCATGTCCAGGTTGACATTCACCTGTCGTTGCGCAATCCTACTTCGCCGGCCGAACCACCCTCCACGGGGTCAGCGTAGGTGTTGGACCAGTCGGGGTGCCCTGCTGCAAGAGGCTTGGCCCCGCTACTTCCTCACTTGACGAAGACGTGGCTGCAGGAACATTGGGGCAGCACGCTTTGAGGCTCAACATCTTCCTCACCAGCCTCCTCCGTGGTCAGCACGACCTGCACCAGATGTGGTGATGCTTGTGGGACCTCCACGTTTCTGGCTTGAGCCTGGGGAGCTAGACAACATAATTGAGGTTAGTAGAAGAGAAGGGGAGGCCAGGGAGACATGAGAATGCTTACGCTACACGGGCATATGTACGAGGAGCAACACTACTGAAATAAATATCACTGACAGATGTCACATAATTAACATCATGGTAGTACAGAGGCTGCATGGCATCAGAATGAGATTTAATGATCCCATCGTTAATTACAGAACATTACATAAGAACATAAGAATTAGGAACAGGGGTAGGCCATCGAGCCCCTCGAGCCTGCTCCGCCATTCAATAAGATCATGGCTGATCTGGTCGTGGACTCAGTTCCACTTATCCGCCCTCTCCCCGTAACCCTTAATTCCCTTATTGCTTAAAAATCTATCTATCTTTGACTTGAAAACATTCAATGAGCTAGCCTCAACTGCTTCCTTGGGCAGAGAATTCCACAGATTCACAACCCTCTGGGAGAAGAAATTCTTTCTCAACTCGGTTTTAAATTGGCTCCTCCGTATTTTGAGGCTGTGCCCCCTAGTTCTAGTCTCCCCCACCAATGGAAACAACCTCTCTGCCTCTATCTTGTCTATCCCTTTCATGATTTTAAATGTTTCTATAAGATCACCCCTCATCCTTCTGAACTCCAACGAGTAAAGACCCAGTCCACTCAATCTATCATCATAAGGTAATCCCCTCATTTCTCGAATCAGCCTAGTGAATCGTTTCTGTACCCCTTCCAAAGCTAGTATATCCTTCCTTAAGTAAGGTGACCAAAACTGCACGCAGTACTCCAGGTGCGGCCTTACCAATACCTTATACAGTTGCAGCAACACCTCCCTGCTTTTGTACTCCATCCCTTTCGCAATGAAGGCCAACATTCCATTTGCCTTCCTGATTACCTGCTGCACCTGCAAACTAACATTTTGGGATTCCCCCCAGGTCCCTCTGCACCACAGCATGTTGCAATTTCTCCCCATTCAAATAATATTCCCTTTTACTGTTTTTTTTTTCCCCCAAGGTGGATGACCTCACATTTTCCGACATTGTATTCCATCTGCCAAACCTTAGCCCATTTGCTTAACCTATCCAAATCTCCTTGTAGCCTCTCTGAATCCTCTACACAACCCGCTTTCCCACTAATCTTAGTGTCATCTGCAAATTTTGTTGCACTACACTCTGTCCCCTCCTCTCGGTCATCTATGTATATTGTAAACAGTTGTGGTCCCAGCACTGATCCCTGTGGCACACCACTAACCACTGATTTCCAACTGGAAAAGGACCCATTTATCCCGACTCTCTGCTTTCTGTTCGCCAGCCAATTCTCTATCCATGCTAATACATTTCCTCTGACTCCACGTACCTTTATCTTCTACAGTAACATTTTGTGTGGCACCTTATCAAATGCCTTTTGGAAATCTAAATACACCACATCCATCGGTACACCTCTATCCACCATGCTCGTTATATCCTCAAAGAATTCCAGTAAGTTAGTTAAACATGATTTCCCTTTCATGAATCCATGCTGCGTCTGCTTGATTGCATTATTCCTATCCAGATGTCCCGCTATTTCTTCCTTAATGATAGTTTCAAGCATTTTCCCCACTACAGATGTTAAACTAACTGGCCTATAGTTACCTGCCTTTTGTCTGCCCCCCTTTTTTAAACAGAGGCGTTACATTAGCTGCTCTCCAATCCGCTGGTACCTCCCCAGAGTCCAGAGAATTTTGGTAGATTATAACAAATTACATCATATATTATACTGAAATGTCATTAAATGACTTTAAATCACCAGTGGTTTATACATTATTCAAGTGGCGCAACAACAGGTTCAGCACCACTACGGGTGGTCGAGCGATTATGTGTCCCCACTAGTGCCAAAGCCTGCTCCTCCAGGTCTGTCAACTAACCAAGTTCAGCAGGTCCTCCTCCGGTTCACCTCTGCTCAGCTCTATTCTTAGATATCTTCCTCTGCAAAGGGGACAAGAGCATGGCATAAGCTAATTGCCTAGGTACTATTACAGATATTATCAGATACTATTACACAACACACAGATATTATAATCAACAATTATTCATCGTTGACGTTATATGCTAATATGCTTTGTATGTAATTGATGCATAGTTATATCTACGGTCGGAGAATAAATTTAATAAGATCATGGTTAGGAACTAATGCATGACACCAAGAATACCAGGTTAATTACAATCCGGCAGATTTTCATTTTAATTAATGAGTCATTGCATCATTACAATTATAAATTTAATAATTTAATACTTACTCTTCCAGACTCAACCAGGTTGTTCCAGCGCTTGCGGCACTGGTTTGGCTCTCTGACATCGTGGGCCATCGATGATACAACTTCGGCAATCTCCACCCAGATTCATTGGTTTCTACGGGGGTGGGGGGTGGGGGGTGGGGGGTTCCCACGACCATCCCGGGTTAATTGGGCCCACTGAATTTCCACCCCGTGGGCCAGGGCAGCATTTGCTTCATCAGAGAATCTTTTGGCTCTCCTTCTCCCACCAACTTCCGCCAAATCACTCCCCTCACCCATCTCTGCCACCTCACCAACATCACTCACTCCCGACTCCACATAATCCATCTCCACTCTATCAGCATTTTTTTATTTTCTCTCCTTGCCTCGACTGTAATGCATTTTCTCTCTCTCTCTCTCTCTCTCTCCCCCTCTCTTTGTCTTCTGAGCATGTGCAGATGACCCCTGATGTCATGAATCGCGGGAAAAGTTAATCATCTTAAAAGAAAAATTAAAACCCGCGCATGCGCAGAACGACCATTGCTGTGGAAGCCAGCCTTGCGTGACGGAATACATCGCTATCGCCCATTTCACATCGCAACGACTATCGGCCAATATACAAAGGCGCAACTAGCAACTTTTTAAAAAAAATGGGAGATATTCTGGCGATCCCGGAAAACAATACAACCAGTAACACCGGAAATATCACCCAGTGATGTAAATGGAAAGTCTAGCCCCAAGTCTTTCTCGTTTATGGGACTGGTAGGCCGTGCCTACTGTACTGAAAACTCTTGTTCAGCTCTTTTATTTCTAGAAATGCCTTTTAAATGGCGGTGTCTTTTCCTGCTTGCAGCAATTGTAGAGACTAAATCATGGTACAGGAAAAGACCAACTGGCCCATCAAGCCTGTCCCATACTGTCATGTTGCAACTCGTGCGCACTGTGACCTCCATTCACCATCCCCTCATCAACTCTCGCAGAATCTCCCGGGAGAGGCAAAACAACCAGAGGGAAAAAAACCCTGGAACTATTTATAGGAGAAAAATCTCTGGGAAATTCTTCTCTGACACCTTGTGGCAAAATAGTCCATACTGCAACAACTCTCGTGTGTAATGCAATTTCTCCCATCCTTCATTTTGATCATTTCAGACTTAAGTTTTTTCAGAATTTTTTTTTTTTCTAACTATAATCTTTGAATGTAAAATGTTTATTTTAGGTTTGTTTCAGTCTAGGGTTGCATCAGGATTGAAAGTGAATGGTCAGGTGATTCCCAATTGAAGGGATAGGTTGAGTTAGTATGCAGGTACAGCAAGTAATCAGGAAGGCAAATAGAATGTTGGCCTTTATTGCAAAAGGGGACAGAGTATAAAAGCAGAGGCCCTGGTACAACTGCACAGGGTATTGGTGAGGCCACACCTGGAGTACTGCGTACAGTTTTGGTCTCCTTATTTAAGGAAGGATATACTTGCATTGGAGGCTGTTCAGAGAAGATTCGCTAAGTTGATTCCGAGGATAGGTTGAGTAAGTTGGGCCTGTACACATTGGGCCTATACACAATGAGAGGTGATCTTATTGAAACATATAAGATAATGATCCCAAAATTGGCCAGGAGTTGCTCCGTTGCTTTTTTGGAGTAACTTGATTTTTCTGGATTATCTTAAAAATCCCCATTTTTGCACATTCAATTTGTGCCAGTGTAAGTGAGTTAGTTACGATTTTTTTAGTTAGTTTTTCCTCAAAAGGGGGTGTTGCCAGCCAGCTACGCCAGTTTTGTCCATTTAGGCCACTTTGGCCAGCTAATAGTTACTCCAAATCTACTTAGGCCAGCGTATGTGGCCACTTGTGAAAATCCTTGCGAAGAGTTAAGAAATCAGCACAAGTGGCTACATCGGATGCCAGCAGAACTTAATGACTTGACTAAAGAATGTGAATAGGATCAAACAGCTATACAGGACATCATATGACAAACTTCGCAAAGTTAATTTACTATACAACAGAAGCATTCATGGAAGCTTAAACTACAAAAATAAAAAGTAAAAGATAGTTGAATTAAATTGCCCTAATCTCAACTAATTTAAACAACTATTTGTTTGCAATGATTATGTTGGGCCAAAATTGAGCCCATATTATCTAAATAAAGTCTACTTCAATAAATAAGATATTCTCTCGGTGTTCCTGCTCCACTTATGTTCTTCTTTCACAATAACACCAGGTAAATAGGCTTGACAAATGGTCACCACTATTCACAAGAGACAAAACATAATTACATAATTTTTTCAAAATATTCAGATAAAAAATAGAAGTAAGTCCATCCTACCCTACCTTCATCTTCAGCCCGAAAGGCAGTGGGCTGGCCTGTGTGGTAGGCCACTCGGCCTGGGATAGGGGCGGGACGCACCAGCAGCCAGTATGATGATGATGATGATGATGATGTCCCACGTTGCAGCACGCACACTGAGAGGCTGGGGGGCAAGAAGCTACTACGCATGCGCGCACACTCCATCGTGCATGTGCAGACATCCCGGCACTGTTTTCAGCGCAGGACGCTGGCTCCGCCCCCGACCCGACTGGCCATGCTGCGTGAAGACTCTGGAGAGGCTGGACAGCGGCCAAAATGGGAAGCGATTTTTTTTTTTTTTTTTTTTTTCCTTTCCCCCCCGAAGCACTTTTCAATGCAGAAAAGCGGCGCATCTCTGGTGAGTGTGCTGAAAAAAGGGTGGGTCAATTTTGAGCCCAATGAGGGGGCTCGACAAGGTGGATCCAGAGAGGATATTTTCACTCATAGGGGAAACTAAAACTAGGAGACATAGTCTTAGACTAAGGGGCCACCCATTTAAAAATGAGATGAGGAGAAATTTCTTCTGAGGGTTGTAAAATCTATGGAATTCTCTGCCCCAGAGAGCTGTGGAGGCTGGGTCTTTGAATATATTTAAGGCGGAGATAGACAAATTTTTGAGTGATAAGGGAGTAAAGGGTTATGGGGAGCGGGCAGGGAAATGGAGCTGAGTCCAAGATCAGATCAGCCACGATCTTATTGAATGGCAGAGCAGGCTCGAGGGGCCAAATGGGCTATTCCTGCTCCGATTTCTTATGTCTCCAACTTTACTCAATTCCTACTGACATGGCTCACCTCCCTCTCATTACCTGTTACACAATCCCAGTTCTGAATGACCTGATTCCACGCATCACAGGCCATCGCTTGTGCTGCTGCTGCCGTCCTCTCAAAAATAACCTTTTCAATTTGAGGTTTCCATACCATAGTTTGATTATTAATGTTGCGTATGCAATAACTCAAAAGGCTTAGTACCGTGAACTCAATCAGGTGCAACCTGATTCTACTTTATTAACTCTCAAAGTGAGGACTAAACATGGAGGCTTTCTTTGTATACAAGGGCTGTACGTGTGTGTCTGTGGCCCTATGACCTCCGACGATCGCTTCCCCTGGTGGTAGGTAAACCCAGGCATACATACATTACATCATTCCCCCCCCCCACCCCAAGATCTTGATATCAGTCCTATTTACAAATTGGGACGGTCCCGGGGATTTCCGCTCCCTAGTTGATAGTCTCAGTTCAATGCCAGATCTGGGTGAATCTCCGAGTCATTCATGACTTGAAGCTGGGTAGCCGATCTAATGGGAGTGGCAGTGTCCATGTCGGGGATTGAAGGTCCAGATTTATTAACAACAACAGGGTCTTCTGATGGCTGAATATGAATCGGTTGGTCGTTGATGGTGTCTTCTTCAAGCTGTCCCGGTTCATCTGTATGCCACAATTTCGTCTGATCAATGTGTCTCCTGCATGTTTGCCCATTAGTGAGCCTGACAAGCACCCGATTACCCTCTTTGGCCGTAACAGTGCCAGTGACCCACTTGAGGCCTTGACCATAATTTAGCACATTAATAGAGATGTCGTGTGACACGGCAGTGCGATCATGATACCACTGCTGATGTTGACGTCTGTTTTTGACGTGATCATTCAGATCAGGGTGGACAAGCGACGCCTGGTCTTGTGACCTCTCTTCACAAGACCAGGGCCGAATGGCCTACTCCTGCACCTATTTTCTATGTTTCATCAACAATTCAGTAGGGGGGACCCTGGAAAGCGTGTGGGGTCTTGTCCTGTAACGAGCGAGTCTGCAAAGAACCGTGAGTTACGCATTTCAGGTTCTGCTCGATGGTTTGAACAGCCCGCTCCGCTTGACCATTGTACGTGGGTTTGAATGATGCTGACCTTGCGTGCTTGATACCATTGAGTCTCAAACTCTTGAAACTCCAAACTCGTGAAGCACGATTCGTTGTTGCTCATGACGATGTCAGGCAGACCATGTGTGGCGAACATGGCACGAAGGCTCTCAATGGTGGCTGTGGATGTGCTGGATGACATGATTACACATTCTATCCATTTGGAATATGCATCCACCACCACCAAAAATATTGTCCAGGAAATGTAGATCCTAGACCATGATTTGGATGGCCACGACCACGGACTTAGCGGAAATTCTACTGGTGCATTGCTTAACTGCATGAAAGTGTTGCACTGATGCACACATGACTCCAAATCAGAGTCAATGCCAGGCCACCAAACGTGAGACCTGGCAATGGCCTTCTTCATCACAATACCATGATGGGTACTGTGTAAATCCCGTACAAATCTCTCCCTGCCTTTCTTGGGTATAACAACACGATTATTCCATAGCAAACAATCAGATTGAATGGATAGTTCGTTTTTGCGACGGTTGTAAGGTTTGGTCTCATCACACACTTCCCTGGGAATGGCCGACCAATCATCACTAAGGACACAACGTTTTACAACCAATAAGATCGGATCCTGGCTGGTCCAGGTCCTAACTTGTTGAGCAGTGACCAGCGACCCTTCACTCTCAAAGGCATCCATGACCAACAGTAGGTCTGCGCGCTGTGGCATTTCCACCTCTGGCGTGGGCAACGGTAAACGGCTCAATGCATCGGCGCAATTCTCAGTGCCAGGGCGATGGTGAATGACATAATCATAGGCAGATAATGTCAATGCCTTCCTCTGGATGCGGATGGCTCGTTGGTATTGATACCTCTATGCTCTGAAAACAAAGATATGAGCGGCTTGTGATCGGTTTCAAGCTCGAAATGAAGCCCAAACAGATACTGGTGCATCTTTTTAACCCCATATACGCAGGCTAAAGCTTCTTTCTCCACCATGCTGTAGGCTCTTTACTCTTTAGACATGCTTCTCGATGCGTACGCAACGGGATGTAGTTTGCCCGACTCATTGGATTGTTGGAGCATGCAACCAGCCCCATGTGATGAAGCGTCACGGTCATAATGTACCACCAATTTGTTGGAACAAAGCAGATTTCTAGCCTTCTCGAAGGCTCTGTCTTGAGATACACCCCAAACCCAGTTGTCGTCTTTTCTGAGCAGCATATGCAGTGGCTCTAATAATATGCTCAATTTAAGTAAGAAATTACCGAAGTAGTTGAGAAGACCAAGGAACGAACGCAGCTCCGTCACATTCTGGGGTCAAGGTGCATTTTTGATGGCCTCTGTTTTCGAGTCCGTAGGCCTGATGCCGTCTGCAGCAATCGTCCTTCTCAGGAATTCGACTTCCAGTGCCATAAATACGCACTTTGAATGTTTCAGCCTGAGTCCCACTTTGTCCAGCCGACGTAGAACCTCTTTCAGGTTGTGCAGGTGTTTGGCAGTGTCATGACCTGTAACCAGAATGTCGCCTTGGAACACCACGGTTCTAGGGACAAACTTAAGTAAACTCTCCATGTTTCTCTGAAATATGGCTGCAGCCGAGCGAATTCTGAAAGGACACCTGTTGTAAACGAACAGCCCTTTATGCGTATTGATGCACGTAAGTTTCTTCGATGATTCGACAAGCCCCTGTGTCATATAGGCCGAGTCCGATCCAATTTGGTGAACGACTTTCCCCCGGCTAGTGTTGCAAACAGGTAATCAACCTTTGGTAACGGGTACTAATCCTGTTTCGAAACTCGGTTGATCGTAACCTTGTAATCTCCACAAATCCTGACAGTGCCATCACTCTTCAGCACATAAACAATGGGACTAGCCCATTCATTAAAATTGACCGGTGAAATGACCCCTTCACGTTGGAGTTTGTCCAGTTCGATTTCGACCTTCTCCCTCATCATGTACAGGACCGCCCGGGCTTTGTGATGGACGGGTCTTGCATTCGAGTCCAGGTAGATCTGCACCTTGACTCCCGTGAAGTTGCCGATGCCCGGTTCAAACAGCGAGGGAAATTTGCTCAGCACTTGAGCACACAAAGCGTCATCCACGCTGACCAAGTTTTAATATCGTTCCAGTTCCACTTTATTTTTTTGAGCCAACTCCTGCCGAACAGCGTTGGACATTGCCTGGAACAATCCACAGCGATAGATCATGAACCGCCCCATCGTACGACACCTTGACTGCTGCACTGCTAATCACTGGTATGAGCGCTTTGGTGTAGGTACGCAATTTTGCATTTACTGGACCCAGCTTGGGTTTCACGGCCTTGGTGTCCCACAGCTTTTCGAAAGTCCTCTGGCTCATAATTGACTGACTCGCACCCGTGTCTAATTCCATAGATACCGGCACGCCGTTCAATTTTACTTCAATCATATCGGTTGGCTCTTTGTCAGGAACAAATATACACTATACACTTCCTCGGGTATCCCGAGTTGCATTGCCGGATCCGCTCCGGATTGGTCGTCATCATCCACATGGTGTGTCGCAGCACGCTTGCTGAGCTGCGGATACATCCACTGAAAGTGCCCCATTTTCTCACAGCCTCTATAAATATACTGCCTGAAACAGCACTGATGAGGCTGATAATTGCCCCCACAACACCAACAGGGTGAAATCGGATTCGTGCCCAATGGCGGACTTTGAGCAGCTACAGGTTTCGCAAACACAGTTGGGTAGGCCCTGCCAGGTGCAGCTCTGCCAACCGATGACACAATCAGGTGCACAGTACTTGCCGTGGAGTTCCGACTCTGCGAGGATATCTGTTTTGTATTATAGACCGTGGTCAGGCAAGCCTGGGTGATCATGATGGCCCTGCTCAGATCCAGTGTCTCCGCAGCCAGCAGCTTCCGCAGGATCACCTCGTGGTTTATGCCTATTACAAAGACGTCGCACAGCATGTCTTCCAACGCGGTTCCAAACTTACACGGCCCAGCGAGACGTCTCAGGTCGGCGACAAATTCCAGCTCGTCCTGGCCCTCAGAACGAACATGCTTGTAAAAGCGATATCTCGAGGTAGTGATGCCTTCTTTAGGTTTGAGATGGGCCGAATCAGAGCACACAATTCCTCATGGGTCTTTTCCATTGGACTTGCAGGTGAGAGCAGATTCTTTGAGGCCATAGATTTTTGGACCACAAACCGTGAAGAAAACCGCCCTGCGCCTAACTGCGTCAGCATCTTCATCCATCTTGGCCATGAAGTACTGGTCGAGGCGATTTGTAAAATCCTCTCCATCTTCATCTTCTCCTTCCATGAATCGCTCCAGGATTCCAACGGTGCTCATTTTTTTGTGTGTGAAAGTTCGTATTGTGTCTCGTCACCAAATGTTGCGTATGCAATAACTCAAAAGGCTTAGTACTGTGAACTCAATCAGGTGCGACCTGACTACTTTATTAGCTCTCAAAGTGAGGATTAAACATGGAGGCTTTCTTTATATACAAGTGCTGCACGTGTGTGTCTGGCCCAATGACCTCCGACGGTCGCTCCCCCTGGTGGCAGGTAAGCCCAAGCATACATACATTACAATTAATAAGGCAATTAAAAATGTTGTAAAGGTGGGATTTTTCTCTCCAAGCGCATGCTTCAATGTTCTGTATGCACCAGTGACCTGCTCAGGTCTGTAGTTTGAACTGTTTTATCCGGTGGTTGAGATCGTGCCGAGGTTCACATTGTACCAGGAGATGCTAGATTTTGCGATACCTCCTTTGATCCTGAAGGAGGAAATTGTCAAGACTCTAGAAATGATATTTCGGGGCTCTGTTGCGTGTGGACGTGTGTCGGAGGACTGGAAAATGGCCAGTGTAGTATTTCGGAATTCTAGGTTTTATCACGAGGTATCAAATATATAAACCAAGAGGTATTCTTGGGCCTAAATAAAACCTTAATGAGATCTCAGAGTATTATATGTAAGTATTTTTCTCTTGACTTGATAACCCTGCAAGACAGTGCCATAATGGGTTCAATGATCCTAAGTGGGCAAACAATAGGAATCTTAGCAGTGCTGTGTGCTGGTAAGCTGTATGTTAAACTCCAGCAGCACTTGTACATACACAGAATATTGTTACACCTTGACTATTGCCAGCCTGTAGCAATGTTTCCTGTGTGAAGGAAGGTGGGTGTATTCCTGTAGATAGATAATGCAATCCATTATCAAACTGCCTTCTTACTTGATTTGGACTCCACACTGTACAAGAAGGATATTGAGGCTTTAGAGAGGCTACAATGCAGATTGACTACGATGTTGCCCGGTGTGAGGACTTACAAATATGAATAAAGGCGTGAAAAATTGGATCTGTTTTGATTAAGGGCGAGAAGTGTTTAAACTTGTGAACGGATGGAACACGGTCGATGGATGCAGACCTTTTCCAGTTGCTGAGGGGTCTAGAATCAGGGGCCATAAATACAAGATTAAATGCAAAAAGATTTAGATCAGCGGGCAGGAGAAACTTCACAGAGTTGTGAGGCCGTGGAATTCACTTCCAGGATTAGTGGTTGAGACAGAAACCACGTCCGCATTCAAGATTAGATTGGATAGGTGGATGAAGGAAAAGAGGACGAAGGGATATGGGAACAAGGTGGGTGAATGTGATTAGGATTATTTGCTTGTGTGGCAGGTAAACACTGATCTGAACTGGTTGGGCTGAATAGCATATTTGTGTGTTAGAATATCGAGGAATAAACCTTTTATTTTTTATTTAAATAAATGATTTTCCACAAATTTGCTGAAATTTAGAGTCAATCAGGTTTGCAGTTATTTAATTTTCTATCCTTTCCTTCTGCCTCATCTGAATAAAAGGTTGCGCATATTATTGATCCAGTGGAGTAGGGCGTGTTTAATTGTTTGGGTGGTATTGGTCAGTATGGAGTATTTAACCTGCTTTTGAGAGAAAGAAATTGCGTTTATGTAGAGGCTGTCACAATCTCAGGATGTCCCAGAGAACTTTACAGCCAATGAAGTACTTTTGAAGTACAGTCACAGTTGAAATTTGGAAATGGGACAGCCATTTTGCGCACTGCGAGGTCCCACAAACAGCAGTGTGATAAATGAGCGGGCAATCTGTTTTTCAGTGATGTTGGTTGAGGGATAAATATTGACCAGGACATGGGGGAGAATCCCCCTGCTCTTTTAGGGCATCATTTACATCCAACTGAGCGGGTTGACTCATCCGAAAGGCACTTCAGAACTTTACCCAGATTTGTGTGGTCATCTTTAAATGGTAGTGTAATCCTTGTGTCTTTACTCTCCCTTGTGTGTGTCTTTGCACAAATCAACTTGACCAGAGCTGTAAGCAAAACAGCTACTTCGTGCAAAGAAAACTCGGAAGCAATTAAATATTTTAAAAATTGACCACTAGAGGGAGGTGTTCAGCTTAATATCATTTCGGGAGGCGATTGTATTTTTAAAGGGCGATAAAAGTGTATGTTTAATTCAAACTATATACTGTCTGGTGCTAGAACAGTGTGGTTTCATAACACTGCCCTTTAGACAGGCACACAGAGGAGGGGATTTTCTATCACATGTAAAATGCATCTGCCTTGTTGGCTTCACATTTGTTTTGTAATGTCCAGTTGAATGGACTATATTCAAGGCAGTTTTTGTATATTTGCATTTCATTTAGCCAGCCATAAGAGCAGAAGGGAAAGAAAGCCCCTATTCTAGGGCTCAAATTTGCCCAGGAGTTGCTCCGTTTTTTTTTGGAGCAACTTCATTTTTCTGGAATATGTTAAAAAGCCCCATTCTGCACATTTAATTTGCGCCAGTGTAAGTGAGTTAGTTAGGATTTTTAAAAAGTTTCGTTTTTTCTTCAAAAGGCGGCGTTACCAGCCACATATGCCTGTTTTGGCCATTTAAGCCAGCTTGGACATCTAATAGTTACTCCAAACTAACTTAGGCCAGCGTATGTGGCCACACAGAAAACCCTTGTGGAGAGTTAAGAAATCAGCGCAGGTAGCCAGAGATGGGGGGGGGGGGGCGGGGGAAGGGAAGCACTGAGAACCTTGCAAAGTTCTAAACAGCTTCACAACAACTAATACAGATCTTGTACTGCAACTTGGATTATTTACACATTCCACTATAAAGCTTCATAAAATATGCACTTTTTAATATCATTTATCTCAGAAGACAAAGGGTTTCATAAAAGCATTTATGAATCAAATATTTTGCTAGCAGAGCAATGAATGGCGGTCACTTGCGCAAGGTACCTGAGGGTGCCCATGCAGCTACTCCCCAATAAGGCACCCATGGGTGCTGATGGAATGTTCCCAACATGGTATCTACAGGCATCCATGCAGTTGTTCACTAAGAAACATAGAAACATAGAAAATAGGTGCAGGAGTAGGCCATTCGGCCCTTCGAGCCTGCAACACCATTCGATAAGATCATGGCTGATCATTCCCTCAGTACCCCTTTCCTGTTTTCTCTCCATGCCCCTTGATCCCTTTAGCCGTAAGAGCCATATCTAACTCCCTCTTGAATATATTCAATGAATTGGCATCAACAACTCTCTGCGGTAAGGAATTCCACAGGTTAACAACACTCTGAGTGAAGAAGTTTCTCCTCATCTCAGTCCTAAATAGCCTACCCCTTATCCTAAGACTGTGTCCTCTGCTTCTGGACTTCCCCAACATCGGGAACAATCTACCCGCATCTAACCTGTCCCGTCCCGTCAGATTCTTGTATATTTCTATGAGATCCCCTCCTTCTAAACTCCAATGTATAAAGGCCCAGTTGATCCAGTCTCTCCTCAGATGTCAGTCTGGCCATTCCAGGAATCAGTCTGGTGAACCTTCGCTGCACTCCCTCAATAGCAAGAACATCCTTCCTCGGATTAGGATACCAAAATTGAACACACTATTCCAGGTGAGGCCTCACCAAGGCCCTGTATAACTGCAGTAAGACCTCTCTGCTTCTATACTCAAATCCCCTAGTTATGAAGGCCAACATACCATTTGCCGCCTTTACCGCCTGCTGCACCTGTATGTCAACTTTCAATGACTGATGTACCACAACACCCAGGTCTCGTTGCACCTCCCCTTTTCCTAATCTGCCACCATTCAGATAATAATCTGTCTTCACGTTTTTGCCCCCAACGTGGATAACCTCACACTTATGCACATTCTACTGCATCTGCCATGCATTTACCCACTCACCTAACCTGTCTAAGTAACCCTGCAGCCTCTTAGCGTCCTGCTCACAGCTCACACCGCCACCCAGCTTAGTGTCATCTGCAAACTTGGAGATATTACACACAATTCCTTCATCCAAATCATTGATGTCTATTGTAAAGAGCTGGGGTCCCAGCACTGAGTCCTGTGGCACTCCACTAGTCACTGCCTGCCATTCTGAAAAGGACCCGTTTATCCCGACTCTCTGCTTCCTGTCTGCCAACCAGTTCTCTATCCACATCAGTACATTACCCCCAATACCATGTGCTTTGATTTTGCACACCAATCTCGTGTGTGGGATTTAAAAAAAAATTGACCTAAGTCATGATTACTACCAAAACAAAAGCCACGACCAGATATGTGCTGGTACTGAGAGACCAAACCTAAGGAAAGTTTTCTCTGGTCATTCTCACCTCTTAACAGCCAGTTGCATTGTGCCATTGACAGAGACTTTTTCGAGATCATTTCAAGAAACTCTCCTCCTTCCTCCCCCCGATCAAAACTCTTAAACTTGTCCCCTCCCCCCGATCAAAAGTCTCCCCGCACCAACCTGTTTCTTGTAGCCGACCTGTGGGGCAGGCCACTCGGCCCGGGATAGGGGCGGGACACGTTGGGTCACATGCTGCAGGCATCATCATCATCACAATCATGGGAGGAGCTACTGCGCATGCGCGAACGCTCTACTTCGTGTGACGACAGCTGCCGGCCCTAGTTCCGCCCCCCAATAGTCTCGCCATACTGGTCCAAGCCCCGGGAGAGTCGGCAGAGGGGCCAGAATCCGGGGATTTCTTTTCGCCGCTGTTTTGGGAGCAGGCAGTCGGCGCCCCTCGGGTAAGTGCGCCGAAAAAAACCAGAGGACCAAATTTGGGCCCCTACTCCCAATTAGATGGGCAGTTTTATTTTCATCTTGTTCGATAAATCCTCTGAATAAAGCTGGGACAATTGGTGCAACACTCCAGGCTCCCAGAGTATGAGCTGTTCCCTGGCACTTGTGTGGTGCGAATGTTACCGCACAAGGTATTGAAAGGGTAGATTGAGGGGCATCTGTATAGTCCTGGCTTGTATGCTTGGAAAAAATAATGATTGTTGCAAACAGTAGTTGGCACTTGTAAGGATTTCTAAAGGTGCAATGGTGCGGTGAGCTGAGATTGCTCATCCCAGAGATCTTTACAGCCAATGAAGTACTTTTGAAGTACAGTCACAGTTGTTATTTGGAAATGGGACAGCCATTTTGCGCACACTCCGACTGTGTTTAAACCTGGTAGAGTGACTGTGCTCAAACATTCTTCTGACATCTGTCTATGGTATTGTGCCCCAGGGCAGGTCTTCACTCCGGTTTCACACGTGAGATTCTTGACCCGTTTACTGGGGAAGAGTAGCTGTGGTGGTTCCCCATTGACTTCCTCATGGTTTTTACCTGCAGAGTGCCTTCTCCTCGAGGTACTGCCAAGCCCCACCCACACTTCACGGTGGGGGTGGGTGACCGTCGGACCCAAGCAGCGCCCGCTGGATGCCTAATCCAGCATTCTGAGCAAGCGCTTCACTCTCTGATCGCCAGAGTTGCCTGGAGTGATGCCCGAAACCAATCCTGCTGCCTCTGCAGTGGGAATACCATCACCTGAGCATGTGGTCACGCTGTCCGGACGCGATGTCGAGCCTGTATTTGGAGATCATGTTCTGGTCTCCACTGTCTGGAGTGTGGCTCGGAACTTTCACCTTGGCTCGGAATGCTCCCACTGAGCCAAAGGAATGTGCATAAAATGAAGACCATTCAGTTCTCATCTTCACAGAATAATGGACAGTCATGGAATTCAATCCCTCAAAGATAAAATCCTGGGATACTATTTGAAGAAGTGGAATTTTTTCTATTCTGTCACTGTAAATCAGGAGCCGTGATGTTATCTCCGACAATGGTGCCAACATCCCTGTTGTTGGAAAATAGCAAATCCTCTGACTCGCCACAAGCAATGCCACGGGAGATCTGCTCGTAGTGCACATAACCCACTGACAGCTTCAAGAGGTTAATTTCTACGATTATCGGTGTGGGAGGAGTGGCAATTGCCGGAGAACAGAGTGTTTAGGTGCTAGTAACCATAATTCAGTCAGATTTAAGGTAGTTATGGAAAAGGACAAGAATGGACCAGGATTGAAAGTTCTAAATTGGGAAAAAGCCAACTTTGCTAAGTTGAGAAGTGATTTAGCCACAGTGGACTGGAAACAGCTACTTGAAGGTAAATCAGTGTCAGGGCAGTGGGAGGCCCTCGAGGAGGAGGTCCGTGGGGTTCAGACCAAACATGTGCCCTTAAAGAAAAAAGGAGGTACTAACAAATCTAGAGCCCCCTGGACGTCGAGGGACATACAGGGTAGGATAAAGAAAAAAAAGGGAGACTTTTGATAAATACCGAGGGCTAAATACTACAGAATCTTTAGAGGAAGATAGAAAGTTCAGGGGTGAAACTAAAAAGGATATTAGGAAAGCAAAGAGAGAGCGTGAACAATTCTTGGCGAGTAAAATCAAGGAAAACCCAAAGATGTTTTAGAAATATATTAAGAACAAGAGGATAACTAAAGAAAGGGTAGGACCTGTTAGAGACCATGAGGGGAATCTGTGTGTGGAGGCGGAAGATGTGGGTATGGTTCTTAATGAATACTTTGCGTCTCTTTTCACAAAAGAGAGGGCTGATGCAGACACTGCTATCAAGGAGGAGTGTAAAATATTAGATGAAATAAGCATAGTGAGAGAGGAGGTATTAAAGGATTTAGCAGCTTTGAAAGTGGGTAAGTCCCCAGGCCTGGATAAAATGTATCCCAGGCAGTTAAGTGAAGCAAAAGAGGAAATAGCAGAGGCTTTGATGATCATTTTCCAATCCTCTCTGGGTTCAGGTGTGGTGCCAGAGGACTGGAGGACTGCTAATGTGGTACCATTGTTTAAGAAGGGAGAAAGGGATAGACTGAGTAATTACAGGTCAGTCAGCCTAACCTCAGTAGTGGGAAAATTATTGGAAAAAATTCTGACGGACAGGATAAATCTTCACTTAGAAAGACACGGCTTAATCAAGGACAGTCAGCATGGATTTGTTAAGGGAAGGTCGTGTCTGACTAACTTGATTACATTTTTCGACGAGGTAACCAGGAGGGTCGATGAAGGCAAAGCGTATGATGTAATGTATATGGATTTTAGCAAAGCTTTTGATAAGATCCCACATGGCAGACTGGTCACAAAAGTAAAAGCCCATGGAATCCAGGGCAAAGTGGCAAGTGGATCCAAAATTGTCTAAGAGGCAGGAAACAAAGGGTAATGGTTGATGGGTGTTTTTACGACTGGAAGGATGTTTCCAGTAAGGTTCCACGTGCTCAGTACTAGGTCCCTTGTTTTTGTGATATACATCGATGATCTAGACTTGAATATAGGGGGTATGATTAAGAAGTTTGCAGTTGATACTAAAATCGGCTGTGTGGAGAAAGCTGCGGACTACAGGAAGGTATCAATCAACTGGTCAGGTGGCCAGAACAGTGGCAAATGGGATTTAATCCAGAGAAGTGTGAGGTAATGCATTTTGGGAGGGCTAACAAGGAAAGGGAATACACATTAAATGGTAGGATACTGAGAAGTGTAGAGGAATAAAGGGACCTGGGAGTGCATGTCCACAGATCCCTGAAAGTAGCAGGCCAGGTAGATAAGGTGGTTAAGAAGGCATATGGAATGCTTGCCTTCATTAGCTAAGGCATAGAATACAAGAGCGGGGGAGGGTTATGCTTGAGCTGTATAAAACACTGGAGTACTGCATGCAGTTCTGGTCACCGCATTACAGGAAAGACGTGATTGCACTGGAGAGGGTACAGAGGAGATTTACGAGGATGTTGCCGGGAGTGGAGAATTTTAGCTATGAGGAAAGATTGGATAGGCTGGATTTGTTTTCATTGGAGCAGAGGAGGCTGAGGGGAGACCTCATTGAGTTGTATAAAATGATGAGGGGCCTAGATATAGTGGATCGAAAGGGCCTATTTCCCTTAGCAGAGGGATCAACAACCAGGGAGCATAAATTTAAAGTAATTGGTAGAAGGTTTTGAGGGGAAATTTCTTCACGCAGAGGATTGTCGGGGTCTGGAACTCACTGCCTGAAAGGGTGGTAGAGGCAGAAACCCTCACCACATTTAAAAAGCACTTGGATGGGCACCTGAAGTGCCGTAACCTACAGGGCTACGGACCGAGAGCGGGAAAGTGGGATTAGGCTAGATAGCCTCTTGTTGGCCGGTGCGGACACGATGGGTCGAAATGGCCTCCTTCCGTGCTGTAAACTTCTATGATTCTATGAACAAAGCAAAATACAGTCACATTGGGCCCAAGTTTCCACATGATTCGTGCCTGATTTTTAGGAGCAACTGGTGGAGAACGGACTATTTTAGAAATCGCAATTCTCCACATTTTTTTTTCTGCAGTTCTAGTCAGGTAGAACAGTTCTAGTTTAGAACAGTTCTAGTTTAGAACAGAATTTTTTCTTCAAAAGGGGGCGTGTCCGGCCACTGACGCCTGATTTGAAAGTTTCCACAGTGAAAATGTACTCCAAACTAAAGTAGAATGGCGCCAGTGAAGATTTTTGTAGAACTGAAAAAACCTGTTCTACACATTAAAAAATCAGGCGCAGGTTACAAATTAGGCGTCCAGAATGAGGTGGGGGGGAAGGGAACTCATTAAATTTGACAATAAATCCTTATTTATACTTCTACAAATATTATACAAATAAATCCAACCTGAATAAACATTTATAAGCCAAGAAAAGATTAAATAAACCATCTTCCTACCTGTGTGAATGTGCTTCAGCCAGGGAGAATTCTGCAGCTGTTCGTGCTGCTGAGCGGGAGAGAGAGGGAGAGGGAGAGGGAGAGGGAGAGGGAGAGGGAGAGGGAGAGGGAGAGGGAGAGGGAGAGGGAGAGGGGGAGAGAGAGGGAGGGATGGGTCGAGGGGGGGGGCGGGAGCGGGTCTCGGGTCTCGGTCGGGGCGGGGGGGGGGGAGCGGGTCTCGGGTCTCGGTCGGGGCGGGGGGGGGGAGCGGGTGTCGGGTCGGCGGGGGGAGCGAGTGTTGGGTCTGGTCGGCCGGGGAGCAGGAGCTGGCCGTGGGAGGAGCCTCATTCACGCAGCCCTAGTGAGGCCATTGGGCCAGGGCTAGGGGCTGCGTGCTTCGGGCCCTTCCCACACAGTTCGGCGCCTGGAGCTACTGCACTTGCGTGCCGACTGTAGCGCGCATGTGCAGAGGTCCCGGCACTGTTTTCAGCGCAAGGACCTGGCTCCGTCCCCCCACAGCTCGTGCCGGCTGCGCCGAGTGCCACAGGACCTGTAAGTCGGTGGAGACTACTGAGGATTTTTTTAGGCGCCGTTTTAGGCGCGAAAAACGGGCGCCCAGCTCGGAGGGGCGCCCGTTTTTTTTCTTGTGGAAACTTGGGCCCATTGTGTCTAGTGCTCAAATATATCCAAAATTGTGGTGTGTGTTACAAGATAAAATCGGTGTTGACGTGTTGCTTTGCAAAAGTCATGGGCGTGTAATACAGGATCAGTAGCTGTCAAGTGTGCTAACCATATCAACAATACGCAGGGGGTAAGGAAACCTACCCAGAGTGACTTAGAGAAACAAAATACCAAAGTCTCCCAAAGGAAGAGAATTCCAATTTCATAACCCGTTCAATAAATTAGCTGATTTATGTCTGAAGTGTGAAAGTTAATGCATGAACATCAAGTGTTCATTCTGGTTAAGGTGCAGTTGTAATTGTGAATGATTTAGCATACATCAGAGAAATTGCTCAGTTAATTAAGCCAGTTACCTTTGACATTGTGAATAATTATGATCGTGATTAAATAGCCCACTGGATTCCCCAGCCCTCCTTCCTCAGAGAACTGTCACTTCTGCCTGGTTGTGAATTAAGCAAACCTCGTATTTCTCATCATTGTCCGCCTGAATCAAGTGACAAGCCAGAGGCAATTTCTCTACATTGTCCTTGCATTGTATCCCCGGAAGATGGCTGCCACTGGAGATTTCCACAGGAGAGAGCTCTGTCTCAGAAATGCTCCTGTGCAACTGTGTACTTCCGATTACTAGCTGTTCAAAGTGTCTGTGTAGAATCCTTCAATTCTGCTTGGTTGAACTTTCGTCCTCTAAAATCCGAGGCATATAGCTCACTTTGCAAAGGCACTGTTGACACAGAACCAAGAGCAAAAATAGGGCTACTGCAGCAGTTAACACAGTGGGGCACTTTGACTCCTGACCACAAGGTCGCACCGTAGTCTGCCTGTCATTCACGCACAGCTCCCCTCCCTAGTAGAGCCTGCTAATCAGCTAATTATAATATGCAGAGCTCCGCCTTCTCCCCCTCACCCACAGTGTACGCAGGCAGTACGGTCAGACAGCCGCTAAAACTGCAGGCGTGGGAGAGAAGAGATTTACCAGAATGATACCAGGAACGTGGGACTGCACTTGTGAAGAGATTAGAGAAACTGGAATTGTTCTCCTCGGAGCAGAGAAACTTGAGGGGAGATTTATTGGAGGCGCTCAAAATTCTGAGGGTTTTAGTAGAGTGAGGGGAAACTGTTTCCACTGGCAGGGTGATCGGTAACCAGAGGACACAGATTAAAGAAACAAGGGGGAGAGAATTTTTTTTTTTTACACAGCGAGTTATCATCTGGAATTTAAAAAAAAACTTGGATTTGTATAGCGCCTTTCAAGACCACCGGACGTCTCAAAGCACTTTACGGCCAATGAAGTACTTTTGGAGTGTAGTCACAGTTTGTAATGTAGGAAATGCAGCAGCCAATTTGCACACAGCAAGCTCCCACAAACAGCAATGTGATAATGACCAGATAATCTGTTTTTTTGATTGAGGGATAAATATTGGCCAGGAGACCATGTATAACGCCCGTGCTCTTCTTCAAAATAGTGCCATGGGATCTTTTACATCCACTTAAGAGGGTAGACGGGACCTCAGTTTAACATCTCAACCGAACGATGGCACCTCCGACAGTGTCAGCTAGATTTATGTGCTCAAGCTCATAGAGTGGGACTTGAACCCCCAATCTTCTGACTCCGAGGCGAGAGTGCTACCCACTGAGCCACAACTGACATTGCCTTAACAGCTAATAGAAGTGGATTCAACAGTAAATTTCAAAAGGGAATTTGTATATATATTGTGTACAGAAACATAGAAAATAGGTGCAAGAGTAGGCCATTCGAGCCTGCACCACCATTCAATATGACCATGGCTGATAATTTTTGCAACTTTAGTATGCCATTCCTGCTTTCACTCCATAACCCTTGATCCCTTTAGCCATAAGGGCCACATCTAACTCCCTTTTGAATATATCTAATGAACTGGCCTCAACAACTTTCTGTGGTAGAGAATTCCACAGGTTCACAATTCTCTGAGTGAAGAAGTTTCTCCTTATCTCGGTCCTAAATGGTTTACCCCTTACCCTTAGACTGTGACCCCTGGTTCTGGACTTCCCCAATATCGGGAACATTCTTCCTGCATCTAACCTGTCCAATCCCGTCAGAATTTTATATGTTTCTATGAGATCCCCTCTCATTCTTCTAAATTCCAGTGAATATAAGCCTAGTCGATCCAGTCTTTCTTCATATGTTAGTCCTGCCATCCCGGGAATCAGTCTGGTGAACCTTCGCTGCACTCCCTCAATAGCAAGAATGTCCTTCCTCAGATTAGGAGACTAAAACTCAACACAATATTCAAGGTGTGGCCTCACCAAGGCCCTGTACAACTGCAGTAAGACCTCCCTGCTCCTATACTCAAATCCTCTCGCTATGAAGGCCAACATGCCATTTGCCGCCTTCACCGCCTGCTGTACCTGCATGCCAACTTTCAATGACTGATGTACTATGACACCCAGGTCTCGTTGCACCTCCTCTTTTCTTAATCTGTCACCATTCAGATAATATTCTGCCTTCCTGTTTTTGCCACCAAAGTGGATAACCTCACAATTATCTATATTATACTGCATCTGCCATGCATTTGCCCATTCACCTAACCTGTCCAAGTCACTTTGCAGCCTCTTAGCATCTTCCTCACAGCTCTCACTGCCACCCAGTTTAGTGTCATCTGCAAACTTGGAGATATTACATTCAATTCCTTCGTCTAAATCATTAATGTATATTGTAAAGAGCTGGGGTCTCAGCACTGAACCTTGTGGTGTCCAACTAGTCACTGCCTGCCATTCTGAAAAGGACCCATTCATTCCTACTCTAGAAAAGGAGACATTTGCAGGACTATGGGGTAAGGGAGGGGTGGGGGGGGAGGGGAACTAATGAGATCGCTCTTTCAAAGAGCCAGTACAGTGGGCCTAATGGCCTCCCTCCGTACTGAATGATTCTGTAATACACTGCATTCATCAAAATTGTGGTGTTAAAACCTGCCAAATGGTTTTACCAGTAGTCAGCCCAGAATACGGCAGCTAAGGAGTTGGTGCTGCCTCTGTGCAGGTAGTGAAATGGTATTGTTACCACTTGTATAAGACAATATTGCCCCTGTAACCTGCCAGTGATCGTAGAACCTTCCATAAAGATGAGTGTCGGTGGATCCTCTTCACTGTATCCAGGGACAGACGAAGAGGTCCTTTGGGGACTGAGCCTGGCAGAAGCCATGTTTCTTCTGAGCCGCATCTCTTTATTTTCCCACGTTACAGCAGTGCCTTCACTTTAAAAAAAAAAAGTACCTCATTTGCTGTAAAGCACTTTGGGACATCCGGTGGTCGTGAAAGCGGCTATATAAATGCAAGTGCAGGCAGAGTCAGCACTGCTGTCTTGAGGTGTGGATGAAACCCACCAACATTAATAGCTCTCCCAATCTTTGGCTTAGCATCTCTGCCCTTATAATCACGTATTTATCAGTGACTTCAGTATTTAAATAAAAAATACAAATGTTGCCTCAGTTAGGTGTGTTTTTATATGCCCCAAGTGTAGTGATGGCTAAAGAGAAAGTGAGTTGAGTTTGTAGAGAGAGTGACAGTAGGCAAACATTTTCCCGAGGAGGCAGAGATCGTCACCATTCCGACTGGAGGGTGTAAGATTCTTGGCGATGAATACCCTCCAAACAGAGAGATAGTAAGGACACAGTTGAGAGGAAGCCAAAAAAGAATCGAATAAACATGTCACTGGGTCAGAATTGAAGTTGACTCGTGCCATGTTCTTTCAGAGCTTGTTATAGATTTTGTGTCACCGAGATCAGATTGTGATTTTGATGGAACAGGTTGCCTGTAAAAATCGGTTCTGTTTATTTTAAACTAAATAAACAATTCTGGCCCTAAGTGACCTGAAGCTAAACACTGCTTCAGCAAAGGATTTCATATCTGTTATGAATTTTGAACGACTGCAGTGGAATCCATGGCTGACCCAGTATTGATATCCTGGGCTCCTTTTGTTTTCCCCCCAATATCTAAACAACATGTGCCTTGACAAAGTATCTATTTTGATGCATTGGCTTTGACAGAGGGTGGTGAATCTTTGGAATTCTCTACACCAGCGGGCTGTGGAGGCTCAGTCGTTGAGTAGATTCAAGACACAGATCGATAGACTTTTGGATATTAAGGGAATTAAGGAATATGGGGATAGTACGGGAACGTGGAGTTGAGGTAGAAAATCAGCCATGATCTCCTTGAATGGCGGAGCAGGCTCGAGGGGCCGATTGGCTTATGTACGTATGTTCTTATGTAATTATGTACCTCCCGGCCAGGAAAATGAATTTGAGGACAATTATGGTACAACATTTTGACACTACACTGGCAATGTTACAGATTTTAGTCTGCCATTGATACCATCTCCCGTTCAGTTGTCTCCATCACTCCTGTAAGTGAACTTGCTTTTATGGGATTTGACTTGCGCTGCCCCAGCATCTATTTGCATGGTAGCGTGACCCAGGTGTGGATCAATAATCGTCCTTTCTGACCTGAACCGGATCTTTCACACTTCCTCAATCTGCCTGAAGGTGGGCCGAACAAACACTTGGTGAGCCCAGGCCCAAAACAAGTTAATAACCAGCTTTAGTTCACAGTAAGATGAACATTCGGAGCAGCAGTTATGATCAGATTCAATTAATTCAATCGACATAACTTTGCTTTGTGTAGTAGTACAAAACAATGAAGGAGCCATGCTTCCCCACATCAGTGAGTCATCTTACTTGACTTAAACAAGATGGTATCTAATTGTCCTCTGGCTTTTCCACCCTCTTGGTCCCTGCGAATGTCCTCACAGCTTCTGGTCTAAAATCCTGCTTGACTCTATGGGCTAGAAATTGGCCAGCCTTGGGCCTGTTTTTTTGGCAATACTTCACCTTTTTTGACGGAAAAAGGTGTTCACCTAAATTGGCCAAAGTTGTGCATCGGCGGTTTTGAAATATCGTTGAAAAGCGGACCGCCGTTGTGCAAGACGGAAAAAAAGCGATATCACTTTAAATTGGCCGTTCGAAGCACCCGTATTCTGGGCGGGAAAAAAAACAAACGAGAAAAGCCTGGCATCGCAGGCCCAGAAACAGCGGTAAGTCTGAAGACCTGCAAAAAAGGTAAGTTAAAGTTTTAATTTTTTAATTTTCAGTGATTCACTAGATAAGTGTCATGTGAATGTTTTGTGTTTTAATTTTGTTTTCTGCAATTTTTTTTTGTGTTTTTCGCCCCCCTCCCAGGGCCTGTCTTTTTAGCGGTAATCGAGCTCGGACAAAAGTTGATGAGGACCGTGAATCCTCCTTATGCAACGCCGATTTTTACCGTCTGGTTCATTTTATTGCCAATTTTAGGCCAAAAAGCGGTATTTTTGGCGCAAAATGCCAAAAAAGTACCGCTATCGCCAAAAGACCAATTTCTAGCCCCCAATCTAATTTTTTGTGCTTTATTTAGCTCTGTTCACTGACCGATTGGGATCAAAGATTTTCCGACACAATGGGCGTGAAACTTTCCCCACGATTACCAAGACTATCGAATGAATTGCTTATTATTTAAATATCTTCCATTAGAATATTAACTACATTTTGACTAGTTACTGTTTTTTTGAACCTTGTGAGAATACTCTTTGCTTTAAAAACCCACCATGAAAAGTAGCTCTTTTTCCAAATCTTTACAGTGCTGAAAAATTCCTGAAATGTGACGGACACTTTGAAATGACATTGCTGCTTCCTTTACCGGACAGTGTATAAACCATCAAGTCTGAAATAAAACCCTCCACTTAATGCGGTGAAGAGGACACAATCGAGGACTGTGGCTAACAAAGTTGGGCCACTGCAGTGAAGCTAAAATACAAAGCCCATACTCTAGAGAAGATTAGACGCAAAGTCTTGGTGTAAATGCGATACAGACTGAACCGGGCCCTTAATAGTTCACTGCACAAGAGAGCAAGCTTTATATCTGTACTTTTGTTTAGCTGACCTGGCAGAAATGTGTTCTGTTACAGACTTAATTGGATTTATGTGCTGGCTGATGAACATTAAATCTGGTTAATGTATTTTGTGATTGCCCAAGTTGTATGTTTAAAATTGAAAAATGAGTGTGGGCGGGGGCGGAGTGTGCCAACTTAAAAAAATTTATGACAAGTTGACGATTCAGGTTTCTCCCTGCTCGTATATAACGAGTGCGGCATGCGCTAAAATGGGGTTTTCTTAAACAGAACAAAAGTTGACATGAACGAGAGATCATCCCTCTTCTGGGGGTGGAGAGAAAAAAGTAACAAAATGCTTACATTAAAATGCCGAGAGGGGGAAAGTTCAGTGCTGGACTTGCTGAGGGAAATGTGTGCGGAGGGGGAATGTATGTGCACATACTCAGTACACGATTTACTCCACGTCTCTGGCCCACCCAGCACTGAACAGATAATTCCTGAGCCCTGCACCAATATCCATTTCGGTGATCCAAAGCTGTCATTTGTTTCAGCTGTCTGGCCTCATTCGAAAGCTCTTATGGTTTTTGTAAAGTCCTGACCCTGCAGTACAGACTTACACGAGGCACATGCTGAAGTCACGGTCACTCAGGACCTGCACTTTTATTTCACAGCTCTGGAATGGCTCACTTGCCTGAGACCTGCCTTTATGTACCTGTGTGGGACAGGTATGTAGTGTCTCCTGCAAGTGCACCCCTGGTGGTAAGGTATGCTTGTGGTTACAGCTCATATCTTGTTACAGTCATGTATAGCATGGTAAGATACAGTTATGTACAGTAGTGTGAGATAGATGACAGTTTTTACCTCTGTGTCTGTTTTTAACGCCATTGCTGGCACTCACCATCTGCCACACTTGCACCAGTAAACACTTTTTAATAAAGAAAAGAAAAACTTGCATTTTCTATAGCGCCTTTCACGACCACTGGATGCCTCAAAGCACTTTACAGCCAATGAAGTAACTTTGGAGTGGTAGTCACTGTTGTGATGTAGGAAAAGCAGCAGCCAATTTGCACACAGCAGCTCCACAAACAGCAATGTGATAATGGCCAGTTAAACTGTTTTAGTTATGTTGGTTGAGGGATAAATACTGGCCAGGATATCAGGGATAACTCCCCTACTCTTCTTCGAAATAATGCCCCAGGATCTTTTACGTCAACCTGAGTGGGCAGACTACGTCTCATCCGAAAGACGACACCTCCGACAGTGCAGCACTCTCTCAGCACTGCACTGAAATGTCAGCCTAGATTTTTGTGCTCAAGTCCCTGGAGTGGGACTTGAACCCACAACCTTCTGACTCGGAGGCAAGAGTGCTACCCACTGAGCCACAGTTGGTCACTTAAAAAGGGTCTGGTCAGTCAACATAAAGCAGCGTAGTACTATAGTTTCAATGTGTGTTTTTAATCATTTTTGGGATGTGGGTTTCGCTGATGAAGCTGGCATTTATTGCCCACCCCTCGTTGCGCTTGAGAAGGTGGTGGTGGGCCTTCTATCTGACTGGGTAAGGGTGGCAGGGTTCCTTCCCTAAAGGATATTTGTGAACCAGTTGGGCTTTTACGACAATCCTATAGCTTCGTGGTCACGTAAGCTGATACCAGGTGGATTGCTTAATGGAAGCTTTACATTTCTAACTGAAATCTAAACTTTTCAGTCTTCCAATTATAAAAATGACTCCATGGCGCCAATCACCAGTTCTTTTTGTATTGCCCTATGTGACCAGCCGGGTTCAAAACATTGGCCCTTGCAGAATCCCAATCATATCATTTCTAGCCAAAGTGCATCGTTAATAATTGTAGGCTGTTGGTGAGTGGGCGGCAAACTTAGTGCATCTAAACGCGATGCTGCTTAAAAATAAACCGATTCTTCGAAGAAGGGGGTGAAATTGCACTGTCGTTCTCCCAATCGCTCTCGAGGTGCCTTGCGGCAGATTTTAAAGTGCTCAGAACCAGGACCGTTGGTAGTATCACCTGAGTAACACAGACCAAGGGCCAGAAAGCTGACCACTCGCTCAGAAAGCGTGTATTCGGCAACTATACACCGCAAATGTTTCCATTGAGACTGCAGCCCCCATTCATACATGTTCAGAGCCATCCATTAACTTAAGCCTCGACTACCTCAATATAAATTGCTATCAATGTTAAAAAGAGCAGAGAGAGACAGAATTGGTGATATTTAGGGTTTGTTAATTTAGCAACAATTTTAGGAGACAGACTGACTTACTCACTCTTGGTTGTTATTTCCTGGCTGCCTCTGTGATGATAGGGTCGTTCCGAGGGCTTATAGACACAGTAGCCGGGATTTTCAGATCAGATTTGCAGAAAAAGATCCCTCGCCTCAAATCTCCGCCCACTTGATGCATTGCAAACATTTCCAATGGAGGCAGGTGGGCACTCCACAAAAATACTTAAATGAGGTACTGTCTGACCCACACACCACGTCCGATGTTCATTTGTGTAGGACACTCAACAATGCACTCATGAAAAATGAACACTTAAGGTTCCATTTAAATGATAAAGTGCACACTTCTATTTGTGTCAGTGTAAAACCTGTTTTGAACTATTCTTGTGTAAATTGCACCCATATCAACAAACCTAAACTCTCGCCTGGAACTTTGTTCTCATTCAGTGCCGTTTGCAGTTCTCTTGTTGAATTACTACATCTTGATCTCTTCCATGGTGCAATGAAAATCTTCTCTCTCTCTCAATACATTTTGAAGAGATGGTTTCTTCTGATCACTCCCAAGTCCAGCCAGTAACTTCTACCTCTTTCCCTGGATGTTTTAATCGAGTCCTTAATTTACTAACATATTTGGCTCTCGTATCTCCTCCTGATTTCAAATTAAACTCCCACATCCTCTCCATTGCTAAAACTGTCTCCAAGAAAGTTGCTTTCCTATTTCTTGCCAAACGAGTCTTTCTCGCCAAACTGGGCGGTTTTCTTCACTCCTGGACCGAATTGGAGTTGTTTGGTAAAGGATCCTTTAAACTCCAGTCTCTGCTATGAAATTTCTTCTTTCTCTGTTTTCTCAATATTACAGTGACTTAGACTTCAATGTAGGGGTTTGATTAAGAAGTGTGCAGATGATACAGAAATCAGCCATGTGGTTGATAGTGAGGAA
The DNA here is from genome assembly GCF_044704955.1 of Pristiophorus japonicus. NCBI lineage: Eukaryota > Metazoa > Chordata > Chondrichthyes > Pristiophoridae > Pristiophorus > Pristiophorus japonicus. Next base: position 355,030,811 of record NC_091978.1, read on the forward strand.
GAAAGCTGTAGACTGCAGGAAGGTATCAATGGACTAGTTAGGTGGCCAGAAAAGTGACAAATGGAAAACAATCCAGAGAAGTGTGAGGTAATGCATTTGGGGAAGGCTAACCAGGCAAGGGAATAATAAACAGTAGGATACTGAGAAGTGTAGAGGGACCTCGGAGTGCACGTCCACAGATCCCTGAAGGCAGCAGGACAATTAAATAAGGTGTTTAAGAATGAATATGGGATACTTTGCTTTATTAGCCGAGGTATAGAATATAAGAGCAGGGAGGATGTGCTTGAACTGTAAAATACTAGATTAAATGCACAGTGGGTGACCGCTTTACGGAACACCTCCGTTCAGTCCGTAAGCGTGACCCCGAGTTTCAGGTCGCCTGTCACTTTAATTCTCTGTTCCACTTCCACTCCCACTCCCACTCCGAGCTCTCTGACCTCTGTCTCCTACACTGTTCCAACGAAGCTCAACGTAAGCTCGAGGAAGAGCACCTCATCTTTCGACTAGGCGCTTTGGACACCACGCATCGAGTTCAACAATTTCAAACCATAATCTCTGCCCCTATTTTTTTCTCATTGCAGCTGTTGATAATTCTGCCATTCCTATTTACACCCTATCTAGACTCATCTTTTGTTTCTTAACTTGTCCCATTACCATCTCCTTTTGCCTTGCATCATCATCCATTTTGTCTTTTAATCTCTCCTGCCTTCCATCCTATCACAGACCTTCCCTTTTGTTCTTTTCCCCCCCGCCCCTTCCCTGTCTTTACACTTGCTTAAAAACCTGTTACATCTCTAACTTTTTCCAATTCTGACGAAGGCTCATGGACCTGAAACATTAACTTTGTTTCTCTCCACAGATGCTGCCTGACCTGCTGAGTACTTCCAGCATTTTCTGTTTTTTATTTGTATAAAATGCTAGTTAGGCCACAGCTGGAGTACTGCGTACAGGTCTGGTTAGCACATTACAGGAAAGGTATGATTGCAGAAGAGAGGGTACAGAGGAGATTTACGAGGATGTTGCCAGGACTGGAGAATTTTAGCTGTGAGGAAAGATTGGATAGGCTGGGGTTCTGGGGTTTCTTTAGAGCAGAGGAGGCTGAGGGGAGATTTGATTGAGGTGTATAAAATTATGAGGGGTCTAGATGGAGTGGATAGGAAGGACCTATTTCCCTTAGCAGAGGTGTCAATAACCAGGGGGCATAGATTTAAAATAATTGGTAGAAAAATTAGAGGGGAGTTGAAGAGATCTTTTTTCACCCAGAGGGTGGTGGGGGTCTGGAACTCACTGCCTGAAAGGGTGGTAGAGGCAGAAACCCTCACCATATTTTAAAAAGTACTTGGATGCACACTTGAAGTGCCGTAACCCTCAGGGCTAGGGACCAAGAGCTGGAAAGTGGGATTAGGCTGGGTAGCTCTTTGTCGGCCAGCGCGGACACGATGGGCTGAATGGCCTCCTTCTGTGCAGTAAATTTCTATAATTCTATGATTACTACAGTGATCTGCTAAATTTAGTTCCTGATATTGGCATCCTGCATTCTCTCATGTGCACCCGATTATGTTGCAACCAAGATTCATTGTAGCGTCCTCTTGACCGCCTCTTAGCTTATTCTTTCCCTCAAACTGTCGAGCTCCATCTCTCCCTCAGTTTCTTTAGGTGACCAGATTTCCTGGGAGGGATTCAGGCCCACAGTCTGTCTCTGCCTGTTCCCCAAATGTTAGTGCAAGTCAGCGGCTATATAATGTTTCGGAGGATGGGAACGAGCAGTAGGAAGGGGATCGGTCCCCAATTTAACAGCATAGTGCTGGGCCATTACTTTACAGCACTGTAATTGGCAGTAGTGTAATGTGGCACAGCAGTATGTTGGAAGGCTTTAAAAAAAATTAACTTAAATATTCATAAGGTAGCATTAACAGCTATGGCATGAAGTCATTTACGCTATCAGCTTTTTACCCCCGGAACCTAAGCAAATGAAATAAGACCCAGTATCCTTTTATGTTTAAAGGTTGTGGTACAAAATATATTGAACGAATTAGTTGTCTTAACTTCCTTACCCAGCGAGTGGCTAGAATATGGAACTGGAACTCTCCTACTTCCTTTCCCCCTTTCCTTCTCTTTGAAATTATATTTCTCTGGGCGCCTCTCAGGGCTGCTTTACTGCCAGTGTATTATTATTCAAATGAATGGGTCTTGTGGTATTACTCACGATAAGTCCGATGTTGAACGTGTTTTTTAAATTCATTTAATCACGGGATGTGGGCGTCGCTGGCAAGCCCAGCATTTATTGCTTGTCCCTAATTGCCGTTGAGAAGGTGGTGGTGAGCTGCCGCCTTAAACCGCTGCAGTCCGTGTGGTGAAGGTTCTCTCACAGCGGAGTTAGGGAGGGAGTTCCAGGATATTGACCCAGCGACGACGAAGGAACGGCCAATATACTGTCAAGTCAGGATGGTGTGTGACTTGGAGGGGAATTTGGAGGTGGTGGTGTTCCCATGCATGTACTACCCTTGGCCTTCTCGGTAGTAGAGGAAATGTGTTTGGGAGGTGCTGTTGAAGAAGCCGTGGCAAGTTGCTGTAGTGCATTTTGTAATGTATTAGTCTGCTGTTACAGTGGTGTGTCCCTTTAAGTCACATGATCTAATTGTGGTAAATTAGAGGGTAACTTGTAGACGGCAGCTACTTGTAAATTATCAGCACTTCTCCCAAGGTCGGCTTTCTTTAATGTTTCAAGATTGGTTTGAGTCTGCAACAATTCTTTTTGGGTTAAAAACATATTATTATTAATTGTTTCTTTCTAATTCCACACTCCTGTCTTCCCCTCCCTAAAGGCATTCACTCCAGCTTGGATAGAGTTCCACAGACAACATTCAGCACCTCATGGCCATTTTTCATACGTGAGTCTGGACGATGTGTGCTGCCAATGGGAGGCACCACAGTTAACCCAGAACTTGCCCTCAGAGTTCAGACAAACACACGCTCCAAGAGTGGGTAACTGGATAGTGATGGAAAACGGGTACTCTGGCTGTCCCTCCCTGCTCCCCTCACCCCCATTCCTGGCCCCGATGTGCTGAGACTGATTTTAACTCCCCTATTGTAATGTATGCACCTGTGAGTATGTTCACAGGTTTGTAGAGCTGTTGAACTGCTTACAACCAAAGTCATCAGTGGATCACTTTATCCTCAAGTAGACAGTAAGAGATGCTCTTGACAGTGTCCTCCTCTTATTTATTGGTGACTTGGCCTGGAATAAGAGTCCGTGTTCCATGTTTTTATGGAGTGTGCGAGGCTGCAGCCCTTATTCCATTATATGAAGGGGTTGCACTTCAGTCCCACACTCCTGATCTTTGGGCACCCTGTGCGGAGGGGAGTGGGCAGGTCGGAAGGCCTCCCCGTAGGTCTGTTCCCGGGCAATGGCCAAGGTGGCCATTAACCGGTCCAGGCAGCGGGCGGTTGAGGGGATCGTTCAGCCCGACTGCTTGACTCTCTTTCGCGGGTACATTCGAGCCAGGGTGTCCATGGAGATGGAGCACGCGGTGTCCACCAGTATGCTCGCAGCCTTCCATGAGAGGTGGGCACTGGAGAGTGCATCATCACCCCCGGCAACCAAATTTTAATTTGATCTGTTCAATATCTAAAGTTTAATTTGTTCATTTGTCAGTTTTGGTGCCCCTTTTAATAAGGGGGCATTTGATTTACTGGTTCAACTAAAATAGTTGTAGAGTTGTTGAGTTGGGAGTGGCTTAGCCAGTTACGTGATGTTCACAAGACTCAATAAAACCCCAGCCAATTGAGTTCAGGGGATCCATGATGGGGCAGGTGATTGTGAGCCTGGTGGATAAACTAGTAATGTGTAGTGTGATTGTTAAACCTTTGCTAATAAATTAATCATTTCTTAATATCAATGTGTTGCTATGAATTCTTAAGCAAAAAAACCATGAAGCAAATACATTACACCTATTAACACCTTTCTGGCCAGTATGGCTCAGTTGGTAAAGTCTGTGTGTAATCTGAGCCATACAGAACAAGTGATGACGGGTTCAATTCCCAGTTGATGCAGTCAATTGGATACATAGGATTACATCGGATATACAACACAGAAACAGGTCATTCGGCCCAACCAGTCTATGCCGGTGTTTATGCTCCACTCGAGCCTCCCCCCTTCTTTCCTCATCTAAATCTATCAGCATAACTCTCTATTCCCTTCTCCCTCATATGCTTGTCTAGCTTCCCCTTAAATGCATCTATACTATTCGCTTCAACCACTCCCTGTGGTAGCGAGTTCCACATTCTCACCACTCTCTGGGTAAAGAGGTTTCTTGTGAATTCCCTATTGGATTTCTTGGTGACTGTCTTATATTAATGGTATCTAGTTATACTCTTCCCCACAAGTGGGGTACCGCAAGGTTCTGTGCTGGGGCCCCAGCTGTTTACACTGTACATTAATGATTTAGATGAGGGGATTAAATGTAGTATCTCCAAATTTGCGGATGACACTAAGTTGGGTGGCAGTGTGAGCTGCGAGGAGGATGCTGTGAGGCTGCAGAGCGACTTGGATAGGTTAGGTGAGTGGGCAAATGCATGGCAGATGAAGTATAATGTGGATAAATGTGAGGTTATCCACTTTGGTGGTAAAAACAGAGAGACAGACTATTATCTGAATGGTGACAGATTAGGAAAAGGGGAGGTGCAAAGAGACCTGGGTGTCGTGGTACATCAGTCATTGAAGGTTGGCATGCAGGTACAGCAGGTGGTTAAGAAAGCAAATGGCATGTTGGCCTTCATAGCAAGGGGATTTGAGTACAGGGGCAGGGAGGTGTTGCTACAGTTGTACAGGGCATTGGTGAGGCCACACCTGGAGTATTGTGTACAGTTTTGGTCTCCTAACCTGAGGAAGGACATTCTTGCTATTGAGGGAGTGCAGCGAAGGTTCACCAGACTGATTCCCGGGATGGCGGGACTGACCTATCAAGAAAGACTGGATCAACTGGGCTTGTATTCACTGGAGTTCAGAAGAATGAGAGGGGACCTCATAGAAACATTTAAAATTCTGACGGGGTTAGACAGGTTAGATGCAGGAAGAATGTTCCCAATGTTGGGGAAGTCCAGAACCAGAGGTCACAGTCTAAGGATAAGGGGTAAGCCATTTAGGACCGAGATGCGGAGGAACTTCTTCACCCAGAGAGTGGTGAACCTGTGGAATTCTCTACCACAGAAAGTTGTTGAGGCCAATTCACTAAATATATTCAAAAAGGAGTTAGATGAGGTCCTTACTACTAGGGGGATCAAGGGGTATGGCGAGAAAGCAGGAATGGGGTACTGAAGTTGAATGTTCAGCCATGAACTCATTGAATGGCGGTGCAGGCTAGAAGGGCCGAATGGCCTACTCCTGCACCTATTTTCTATATTTCTATGTTTCTATGTTTCTGTCTGTATCCACTATCAAAACCTTTCATAATTTTAAAGACCTCTATTAGGTCACCCCTCAGCCTTTTTTCGAGAAAAGAGACCCAGCCTGTTCATCCTTTTCTGATATGTACACCCTCGCATTTTTGGTATAATTTTTGTAAGTCCTCTCTGCGCCCTCTCCAGTGTCTCGATATCCTTTTTATAATATGGCGACCAAAACTGTACGCAGTACTCCAAGTGTGGTATAACCAAGGTTCGATACAGGTTTAGCATAACTTCACTACTTTTCAATTCTGTGCCTCTAGAAATAAACCCCAGTGCTTGGATTAGTTTTTTTTGCGGCCTTGCTAACCAGTGTCGCAACTTTGTGATTTATGTATTTGTACTATGAGATCCCTTTGTTCCTCTACCCTGCCTAAATATCGGCCCATTCTTCCGACTAAGGCACCATTAGAGCTAATTAAGTGTTGTGTATGTGTCTGATTTAAACATACAAACTTATTGTTCTGTTGGGCAAAGTTTGATGTGCTAATCTTTATTTCTTTGGCTTTCTCCATTTGAACAGGTACAGACTTTCAGATCAACAGTTTACCGTTGCCCCGGAAACCCCAACATGAATGGGCCTTGTTCCACGAAGAGTCGCCCAAAAATAATTACAAGCTTTTTCACGAGCCTGCCGTCACATTATTTAATTACACTTCCACCTTCAGCCGCAACTCTCATATGCCACTGACTACCCAGTATCTAGAGAGCATCGATGAGCTGAAGTCTCGTAAGTACTTGATCCCACTGTCCAAGAAGAATCGGTTGAGGGACCACCTGGCTCCTTTAGTGTATGTACAATCGGACTGTGATCCACCTTCAGACAGAGACAGTTATGTGCGGGAATTGATGAAATACATCCAGGTGGACTCTTACGGTGACTGCTTACATAACAAAGACCTTCCGAGTAGCCTGAAGGATCCCACAACCATGGATGACGAGGGATTCTATAGGATTCTGGCTCAGTACAAATTTATTCTCGCTTTCGAGAATGCGGTTTGTGATGATTATATCACGGAGAAGCTGTGGAGACCGTTCAAACTGGGAGTGGTTCCAGTTTATTATGGTTCCCCAAGTGTAGCAGACTGGCTTCCCAGCAACAAAAGTGCAATACTTGTTGGAGGCTTCTCGCACCCCAAGGACTTGGCAGCGTACATAATACAATTGGACGGCAACGACCAAAGTTACGAGGGCTTCCTCGAGTGGAAATGGAAAGGCCCAGTCTCCAATACGAATCTGCTGACTGCTATGAAAGAACGCAAGTGGGGAGTTCGAGACGTCTCCCAGGACAACTACATCGATGCCTTTGAATGTCTGGTGTGCAACAGAGTGTGGGAAAACATCAGAAGACAGCAAAAGGTATATCGTGTATATAATTCACTCGGGAACGGTAGCATCGTGGTTATGTTACTGGACGAGTAATCCAGAGACCTGTACTAATGATCTGCAGACGTGAGTTCAAATCCCACCACGGCAGCTGGGGAATTTAAATTCAGTTAAATAAATCAGGAATAAAAAAAGCTAATATCGGTAACGGTGACCATGTAACTATTAGATTGTCAGGAAAAACCCATCTGGTTCACTAATGTCCTGTGGGGAAGGAAATCTGCCACCCTTACCCGGTTTGACCTATATGTGACTCCAGACCCACAGCGATGTGGTTGACTCTTAACTGGCCCTCTAAAATGGCTGAGCAAGCCACTCGAGGGCAATTAGGGATGGGCAATAAATGCTGGCCTTGCCAGTGATGCCCACATCCTGTGAATTAATATTTTGAAAAAAATGTGCCTGTAAGGTCATATCAGACCAAGGTAGAATGGAATAATTATTCCACGGCTGACACTATGGCCCTGAACCTCCTGAGTTGAGAGAGAACGCAAGTCCGATTTCTGACTGGAGGGCTCGGAATATATGGGCTGGAATCCAGATCTGCTAAATCCCACCTGTTTAGACCGAACTTTAAATTCCAGTGCGGGTGGCCGTGGGTGGGATCTTTTACCGTTCCACCCCCAAAGCTCGTATCAAGTGGGAATTCCAGGAGATTCCATTCCACCCGTGAAAGCCCTCCGTGGAACCTACTCCAGTTCTGAGTTTGCTCTGAGGCCTTCTAAAGGCCCCAGGCCTTTACGAGGCTGAGGTAATCAATCCCGTGGCAGGGTGGCTTCAATGGGAGCCAAGAATTTGGTTGTGCAAACAGAAACGGTGCAGGCACTGACGGCTTTCTCAGAAGAATGAGAGGTGATCTTATCGAAACATATAAGATTATGAGGGGGCTTGACAAGGTGGATGCAGAGAGGATGTTTCCACTGATAGGGGAGACTAGAACTAGAGGGCATAATCATAGAATAAGGGTCTGCTCATTTAAAACTGAGATGAGGAGGAATTTCTTCTCTGAGGGTTGTAAATCTCTGGAATTTGCTGTCTCAGAGAGCTATGGAAGCTGGGACATTGAATAAATTTAAGACAGAGATAGACAGTGGGGAGTGGGCAGGGAAGTGGAGCAGAGTCCATGTTCGGATCAGCCATGATCATATTAAATGGCGGAGCAGACTCGAGGGGCCCTATGGCCTGCTCCTGCTCCTATTTCTTATGTGCTTATAAGCTTGGGTTGGCGATTCCTGAATTAGGAGATGCATGCACGTGGCACAGGGTTTCTGCGTGTGTTGGAAACCTGTTTGGGATTTCCAGCATTGGTTCCGTTTCTCCCTACTAATGTTTTTTTTCCCCTTTCTTTCTTGCTTTGCCTGAACAACAGGGTTTGTCGCCAATTCAGTGGCAGGGACAAGCCAATCACCTCAGCTGTCCGGCACCCGAGGCTTTTACCTTCATGCCTCCCTCGATTGGGGGCACGGTTGTCCGGGATTTGTGGATGCCCAGCTTCCACCAGTCAAAGCGAGAAGCCACAGCACTGAGACACCTAGTGGAAAAGAACCAAAACTTTACAACTGAAACATTCTGGAGAATGGTGTTTAACGACTAACTTTCACTGCAGTCAGATTTTTTTTTTTTTTAAAAGAAAAGCATCTGTTTGTACAGTGCTTCTAAGGAATTCTGTTAAACCAGAAGATGTGCCTCCAGTGACAGCCATTTTCACATTAAATCCGAAAAATCGGTAATTACTAAGTGCCGTAGTGCAGCCATGCTATTTTAGTGGTCCCTCTTACGTAACTGTTAAGTGTTTTGGGAATTAACTTATAGCATCTGTCAACTGATTGTAACTTGGAGGCAGTGATGTTTTCTTGTGCGCAGAAGATTTCCTCAATAAGCACCTTTTCAAATCTCGTGGACCTTGAAATTGCGCTGTGGTATAATAAGTGTCCCAACTGCTGAACAAGTTCTTCCGAAGAATCTCTCTGCTATTTTAGTGGAATGTTTAAAAGAAAATATAGAACATTGCCTCCACTGGACTAGCAGAGACAGGAATTGCAGACACAAATCTGGTGTGCCATTATTTCACAGTATCATTTCAAGGTCATAATTACAAGGGCTTAAATGTAAAGGCTAAATTGATGGAATCAATTCCACGCGGTTGCATATCAAACAAAACTGGCGGTAACTGGCTACCAGCATAATGCAGACTTTGATTTTACCAGCAAGAAGACTGTGGAAAATACAAACTATATAATGGAGACCGAGAGATTCCAAGTTGTCTGCAAATCACTGGTCTCCTCCACTGCCTCAGCTCATCTGCTGAAACCCTGATTCGTGCCTTTGTTACCTCTAGACTCGACTATTCCAATGCTCTCCCAGCCGGTCTCCCATGTTGCACCCTCCGTAAACTTGAGCTCATCCAAAACTCTTGCTGCCTTGATCCTAATTCGCACCAAGTCGTATTCACCTTGTGCTCACTGACCTACGTTGCCTCCTGGTCGAGTAACATCTCAATTATTAAATTCTCATCCCTGTTTTCAAATCCCACCATGGCCTCGCCCTTTCATATCTCTGTTACCTCCTCCAGCCCCACAACCCTCCGAGATCTCTGCGCTCCTCCAATTCTGGCCTCTTGCGCATCTCCGATTTTATTGCTTCATCATTGGTTGGCTGTGCCTTCAGCTGCCTAGGCCTTAAGTTCTAGAACTCCTGAATTAAACCTCTCTACCTTTCTCTCCTCCATTTAAGACACTCCTTAAAACCTACCTCATTGACCAAGCTTCTGGTCACCTGTCATAATATCTCCTTATGTGGCTCGGTTTCAAATTTTGTTTGATAATGCTCCTGTGAAGTGCCTTGGGATGTTTTACTACGTTAAAGGCGCTATTTAAATACAGGTTGTTGTTGTTCTAAATCAGATGTAAACATGAATGTGTTGTCCTTTTGCCACAGGTACTTAGGTTTGATTGTGGCCTGGATGAATGGGCTGAAGGTCGCCTCTCTCTGAGAGTTGAATGAAATGAGCTCAGTACAGTGTTGGGTTCCTGTCGCGCTGATTCCCTCTCGGCAGTTTCGCAACACTTATTGTTCCCATATCGATCTGCAATCCTCACTTTTCAGTCCTGAAATTGTGGGACTCTGTTCTCGCCGCATGTGAAAAATTTGGAGGGGTGATCCGCCCGTCTGATTTGTCGCTGCTCCCATCGAGGGAGACTCCACATACGGAGTGGAATCTTGCAATTTTGGGGCTTTTATCTAATCAACCCTAGCAGAATGGCCTGACCCCAGGGTTTAACAGTTACTTCGGAGGATCTGTTTACTATATTGAATGTAGTCTCATGTTACACTATCACACTCATTTTGAAAGAGTGTAAATTAAATTCAACCAGACTGAAAAGAAAGAAAGACTTGGATTTATATAGCGTCTTTCACAACCACCAAGACATCTCAAAGTGCTTTACAGCCAATGAAATACTTTTGAAGTGTAGCCACTGTTGTAATGTGGGAAATATGGCAGCCAATTTGGGCACAAATAGCTCCCACAAACAGCAATGTGATAATGACCAGATCATCTGTTTTAATGATATTGATTGATGGATAAATATTGGCCAGGACACCGGGGATAACTCCCCCTGCTCTTCTTCAAAATAGTACCATAGGATATTTTACGTCCACCTGAGAGGGCAGACAGTTCAACGTCTCATCCGAAAGATGGCACCTCCGACTGTGCAGCACTCCTTCAGCACTGCACTGGAAACATAGAAACATAGAAAATAGGTGCAGGAGTAGGCCATTCGGCCCTTCGAGCCTGCACCGCCATTCGATAAGATCATGGCTGATCATTCCCTCCGTACCCCTTTCCTGCTTTCTCTCCATACCCCTTGATCCCCTTAGTCGTAAGGGCCATATCTAACTCCCTCTTGAATATATCCAATGAACTGGCATCAACAACTCTCTGCGGCAGGGAATGCCACAGGTTAACAACTCTCTGAGTGAAGAAGTTTCTCCTCATCTCAGTCCTAAATGGCCTACACCTTATCCTAAGACTGTGTCTGGACTTCCCCAACATCGGGAACAATCTACCCGCATCTACCCTGTCTAGTCCCGTCAGAATCTTGTATGTTTCTATGAGATCCCCTCTCACCCTTCTAAACTCCAATGTATAAAGGCCCAGTTGATCCAGTCTCTCCTCAGATGTCAGTCCGGCCATCCCGGGAATCAGTCTGGTGAGCCTTTGCTGCACTCCCTCAGTAGCAAGAACGTCCTTCCTCAGATTAGGAGACCACAACTGAACACAATATTCCAGATGAGGCCTCACCAAGGCTCTGTACAACTGCAGGAAGCCCTCCCTGCTCCTATACTCAAATCCCCTAGCTATGAAGGCCAACATACCATTTGCCTTCTTTACCGCCTGCTGTACCTGTATGCCAACTTTCAATGACTGATGAACCTTGACACCCAGGTCTCGTTGCACCTCCCCTGTTCCTAATCTGCCACCATTCAGATAATAATCTCTCTTCCTGTTTTTGCCCCCAAAGTGGATAACCTCACATTTATCCACATTATACTGCATCTGCCATGCATTTGCCCACTCACCTAACCTGTCTAAATCACCCTGCAGCCTCTTAGCGTCCCCCTCACAGCTCACACTGCCACCCAGTTTAGTATCATCTGCAACCTTGGAGATATTACACTCAATTCCTTCATCCAAATCATTGATGTATATTGTAAAGAGCTGGGGTCCCAGCACTGAGCCCTGCAGCACTCCACTAGTCACTGCCTGCCATTCTGAAAAGGACCCGTTTATCCCGACTCTCTGCTTCCTGTCTGCCAACCAGTTCTCTATCCACGTCAGTATATTACCCCCAATACCATGTGCTTTGATTTTGCACACCAATCTCTTGTGTGGGACCTTGTCAAAAGCCTTTTGAAAGTCCAAATATACCACATCCACTGGTTCTCCCTTGTCCACTCTACTAGTTACATCCTCAAAAAAAATTCCAGAAGATTTGTCAAGCATGATTTCCCTTTCATAAATCCATGCTGACTTGGATCGATCCTGTCACTGCTTTCCAAATGCGCTGCTATTTGATCCTTAATAATTGATTCCAACATTTTCCCCACCACTGATGTCAGACTAACCGGTCTATAATTACCCGCTTTCTCTCTCCCTCCCTTTTTAAAAAGTGTTGTTACATTAGCTACCCTCCAGTCCACAGGAACTGATCCCGAGTCGATAGACTGTTGGAAAATGATCACCAATGCATCCACTATTTCTAGGGCCACTTCCTTAAGTACTCTGGGATGCAGACTATCAGGCCCCGGGGATTTATCGGCCTTCAATCCCATCAATTTCCCTAACACAATTTCCTGCCTAATAAGCATATCCTTCAGTTCCTCCTTCTCACTAGACCCTCGATCCCCTAGTACTTTCAGAAGGTTATTAGTGTCTTCCTTCGTGAAGACAGAACCAAAGTATTTATTCAATTGGTCTGCCATTTCTTTGTTCCCCATTATAAATTCACCTGAATACGACTGCAAGGGACCTACGTTTGTCTTCACTAATCTTTTTCTCTTCACATATCTATAGAAGCTTTTGCAGTCAGTTTTTATGTTCCCGGCAAGCTTCTTCTCGTACTCTATTTTCCCCCTCTTAATTTAATCCTTTGTCCTCCTCTGCTGAATTCTAAATTTCTCCCAGTCCTCAGGTTTGCTGCTTTTTCTGGCCAATTTATATACCTCTTCCTTGGATTTAACACTATCCTTAATTTCCCTTGTTAGCCACGGTTGAGCCACCTTCCCCGTTTTATTTTTACTCCAGGCAGGGATGTACAATTGCTGAAGTTCATCCATGTGATCTTTAAATGTTTGCCATTGCCGATCCACCGTCAACCCGTTAAGTATCATTTGTCAGTCTATTCTAGCCAATTCACGCCTCAAACCATCGAAGTTACCTTTCCTTAAGTTCAGGACCCTAGTTTCTGAATTAACTGTGTCACTCTCCATTCTAATAAAGAATTCTACCATGTTATGGTCACTCTTTGCCAAGGGATCTCGCACAACCAGATTGCTAATTAGTCCTTTCTCATTACACATCACCCAATCTAGGATGGCCAGCTCCCTGGTTGGTTCCTCGACATATTGGTCTAGAAAACCATCCCTAATACACTCCAGGAAATCCTCCTCCACCGCATTGCTACCAGTTTGGTTAGCCCAATCAACATGTAAATTAAAGTCACCCATGATAACTGCTGTACCTTTATTGCATGCATCCCTTATTTCTTATTTGATGCTGTCCCCAACCTTGCTACTACTGTTTGGTGGTCTGTACACAACTCCCACTAGCGTTTTCTGCCCCTTGGTATTCTACAGCTCCACCCATACCGATTCCACATCATCCAAGCTAATGTCCTTTCTTACTATTGCATTAATTTTCTCTTTAACCAGCAATGCCACCCCACCTCCTTTTCCTTTCTTTCTATCCTTCTTGAATGTTGAATACCCCTGGATGTTGAGTTCCCAGCCTAGGTCACCCTGGAGCCATGTCTCCGTGCTGCCAATTACATCATATCCATTAACAGCTATCTGCGCAATTAATTTGTCCACCTTATTCCGAATACTCCTCGCATTGAGGCACAGAGCCTTCAGGCTTGTCTTTCTAACATACTTTGCCCCTTTAGAATGTTGCTGTAATGTGCCCCTTTTTGCTTTTTGCTTTTAGGTTTCTCTGCCCTCCACTTTTACTTTTCTTCTTTCTATCTTTTGCTTCTGCCCCCGTTCTACTTCCCTCTGTCTCCCTGCATAGGTTCCCATCCCCCTGCCATATTAGTTTAACTCCTCCCCAACAGCAGTAGCAAACACTCCCCCTAGGATATTGGCCCAGGTGCAGACCGTCCGGTTTGTACCTGTCCCACCTCCCCCAGAACCGGTTCCAATGTCCCAGGAATTTGAATCCCTCTCTGCTGCACCACTCCTCAAGCCACGTATTCATCTGAGCTATCCTGCGATTCCTACTCTGACAAGCACGTGGCACTGGTAGCAATCCTGAGATTACTACTTTTGAGGTCCTACTTTTTAATTTAGCTCCTAACTCCCTAAATTCGTCTTTTAGGACCTCATCCCTTTTTTTTAAACCTATATCGTTGGTACCTATATGCACCCCGACAACTGGCTGTTCACCCTCCCTCTTCAGAATGCCCTGCACCTGCTCCGAGACATCCTTGACCCTTGCACCAAGGAGGCAACATACCATCCTGGAGTCTCGGTTGCGGCCGCAGAAACGTCTATCTATTCCCCTTACAATTGAATCCCCTATCACTATAGCTCTCCCACTCTTTTTCCTGCCCTCCTGTGCAGCAGAGCCACCCACGGTGCCATGAACATGGCTGCTGGTGCCCTCCCCTGGTGAGTCATCCCCCTCAACAGTACCCAAAGCGGTGTATCTGTTTTTCAGGGGGATGACCGCCAGGGACCCCTGCACTACCTTCCTTGCACTGCTCTTCCTGTTGGTCATCCATTCCCTATCTGGCCGTGTACCCTTTTCCTGCGGCATCGTGCATGCTCCAGAGTGAATCCACCCGCAGCTCCAGTGCCGCAGTGCGGTCCGTCAGGAGCTGCAGCCGGGTACACTTCCCGCACATGTAGTCGTCAGGGACACCGGAAGTACAGGAGGAACATATCACCTGTCTGAGCTCTCCTGCCATGACTTAACCCCGAGATAAACTTAATTTGGCAACAACAAGGCTAAAAGGTTACTTACTGATATAAAAAAGAAAAACTACTTGCCAATCACTTACCCCACTTGGCTGTGACGTCACCTTTTGATTTCTTTCTCCTTTTTTGCCTTCTCACCCTGCTGCAGCTGCTAGCCTCCTCACCGACTGCCTCTCCGATCTCCTGCTGGGCCTTTTTATAGGCCTCTGACACTGTCCCGGACTCCCACCTCACCGAGTGTCAGTCTATATTTTATTTCGTGCTCAAGTCCCTGGAGTGGGACTTGAACCCACAACCTTCTGACTCAGAAGCGAGTGCGCTACCCACTGAGCCACAGCTGACTGCAAGAATTAATATCATTATTCACAATTAGGGCCAACAAAATATTAACACTACAGTATAACATAAATGCAATGAGAGGAATCTGTAATTGGCTACTTTTCCTGCGCGAGAGACATCTTTGCCTATGCATAATACTGTGGATTGAAATTTCTGCCTCTTCACCCTTCCTTACAACTTTCAGTATCACTCTCTCTCCTCGTCCCTTGTCAGTCCTGTTAGCAGATCTGCCACGAGTTTCCCATTTGGATTTAGAAGAACTGCACCCATTTTTTTTCATTGTCACTTTTTTAAGAACATAAAAACATACGAAATAGGAGCAGGTGTAGGCCATTGGCCCCTCGAGCCTGCTCCGTCATTCAATAAGATCATGGCTGATCATCGACCTCAACTCCACTTTTCCGCCCGATCCCTTGATTCCCCTGGACTCCAAAAATCTATCTCAGCCTTGAATATATTCAGAGACTCAGCCTCCACAGCCCTTTGAGGCAGAGAATTCCAAAGATTCACAACCCTCTGAGAGAAGAAATTCTTCCTCAGCTCTGTCTTAAATGGCCGACCCCTTATCCTGAGACTATGCCCTCTAATTATAAACACTCCAGCCAGGGGAAACAACCTCTCAGCATCCACCCTGTCAATCCCCCTTCAGAATAACCCGAAAAGCAACTTTTTTCAAGAAATCTCCATCGTATAACTTGCCCGGCTCAAAGCGAAGAACTGACTTCTGCTTTTGATTAACACGTGGTATGGCGAGATAGTTCCCGAACTAATTAACAATGCGTCCTGCTTAAATTCAATTAAGGATCATATCCAGGTGGCACCAGCTCCACAATCTGAAACACATTTTCTTCTGTATAACTCTGTTCCATTTCCATAGTTTCAGACAAACCACTGACACTTGTTCAGACTACAGGAGGTTTTTCACAAATAGCCATTAGCTGTTCAAACAAACAGCCCCAGGTGATATCAGATCGGTTTTAATCTGTCAAACCAAAAGGCTAAACACTGATTAAAATCAAAAATCCGCAGCTTTGCGCGGGACACTGCCAATCCAGTTCCTAATACCCAGAATTTGCTGCTAATTGCAAATCTCAGTCAAAGAGCCTTTAAGGTTAGACTTTTGCTGTGTCGGAAACAGTGATGAGAATTCGTGGAGTTTCAAGTTCCCGAGATTGGAGTTTAGACACAGCGTTGAGGGACTGTCTCCCTACGTTGGTGATTTTCAGACTTCACTGTTTGGAGGACTCTCTTACTCAGGACTGCCTTGCCCCAACATCTGAAGCCAGCATGAAATGCCTTCAGCTGCCTGGGCCTTAAGCCCTTGAACTCCCTCCCCAAACCTCTCCACCTCGCTAGCTCTCTTTCCTCCTTTAAGACGCTTCTTAAACCCTACCACTTTGACAAGCATCTGCCCTCATTTTCTCTTGTGTGGCTCGGTGTCAAATGTATTTGTTTTGCCCTATAACACTCCTGTGAAGCGCCTTGGGATGTTTTACTACGTTAAAGGCGCTATATAAATACAAGCTGTTGTTGAAGTGATTTTTTTTGTGGAAATTGTGCTAATGTGTGGGGGCAATTTTAACCTAAATCGCCCAACGGGATTCTGTGCAACGCTGGTTTCTCACCAATGTTCCCTGGACCTCCCGCGCTGCCAGGTCGTCGTCTTTTCAATGGAAAAAAACGCGCATGCGCGATGTTTTTAATGGGCCACGCAGCCCTTAAAGGGGCAGCCCCCCCCCCAAAAAAAATTAACAGGAGCATTGTTTCCATTTGAAGCCCATGGGGAGCAATATTGGGATGGGTGTAAAACCAGCGTTCCACCCGATCCCGTGGGTTTCCGGCCCAGTGCGGTGGATTAAAATTGCCCCCAGTAAGTCAACAAGTACAGGAAAATATAGAAACCTGATAGGTGGTTAAAATTCAGCGTCCTTGGTCCCCCTGAAATTGTCTCCATCGATCCCTCGCTTTCGGGGACCCCAATTTGAAATCCTCGGCCCTGCATTCAGAACAATGGTTTTAGAAATGGCCTTGTTCTTATTGACCAATTACCCGCTGATCACTACCACGTGCTGTCGCAATGCTTGCATAATACGTGTTACCAATGTATTCTTTTATTTCCAAGCCATGATTGATATATCCAGTACTACCTAAAATAATAGTTGTTGCACAGGGAGTTATTGTTGTAATTGGATCTCTTCTTTCTGCTTATGTTCATAAATCCATCCGAATATCTCGATTGAATTACAGTCTTATAACTCCCTATGCATTGATTGTATCCTGGATATTTAATTTTATATCTGACAGCCTCAAGCAAAAGTGTTTTCACATGTAAGTTATAAATTGTTAATTCACTGCTGCAAATGTATTTTCTATTCCGATTTTAAAGGAATCCAATGTTTTGTTGTTGGAATACTGCATTCGAGTGGATATGGAGTGACATTGCATGATCAAATACGACTCCAAGTTCAATATAAAGTTATGAGTTAAAATTGTAGCTTTTCAGAACACATTACATTGTCTACGCACGCAGAGAGACGCACGCAGACACGGACCCATGCACAAAGATGCAGAGACACACACACACGAGCACACACACACGCACATATGCAGAATATTAATGTATCATCAGCTGTGCCGGCTCTTTGCTGGAGCAACACAAAATTAATCCCACTTCCCAGCTCTCCACATAACCCTGTATCTTTCTTTGCTTTAAATGTTTTCCCTTAAAAGGTGCAGTGGTTTCTGCTTCAATTACTCCCTGTTGTAAAACATTCCATGATCCTCACTCTCCTCACTCTCTTAGCAGCAATTTTAAACTGATGGCGCCTGATCACTGAATTCCCAAGCACAGGAAATAGCCCTTCCTTCATTCTATCAAAACCCTGTATAATTCAAAAAAACATTGTTAATCAGGTCACATTGGAGATCAAAAGAAAGAACTTGCATTTATATCGCACCTTTCATGACCTCAGGATATCCCAAAGTGCTTTACAACTAATTATGTACTTTTAAACTTTAGCCATTTTTATAATGTAGAAAACACAGCAGCCAATTTGCGCACAAGGTCCCACAAACAGCAATAAGATAACTTTTTTTAATGATATCAGTTGAAGGATAACTTTAGCAGAATACCAGGAGAACACCCTTGCTCTTTGAATAGTGCCGTGGGATCTTTTACTTCCACCTGTGAGGACAGAAGGGGCCTCGGTTTAATGTCTCATCTGAAAAACAGCACCTCCGGCAGTGCAGCACTCCATCACGTCTCTGCTGTGGGACTTGAACCCACGACCTTTTGACTCAAGTGAGAGTGCTACCACTGAGCCACGGCTGACACCTATCAGTATCTGTAAGTTCAGAATGATTGTGTTAAGTGTAAGGACCATGGAAGTTTAATATTCTGGTTGTATTTACATCACTTAACTCATTGACAATGTCACAAATATTGTCTGTGGACTGCAAAAATTCCACTTTGTGTGATGTTCCAAAAAGAAGATTCTGACCTTCCCTATCATTTTTACTGTTTGAAAGAAACCCGTACAGTATCACGTTGATGCATATTGCAGCCATAATATACTCCTACTGGCTGCTTCTTAACATCAGAACTGAGAAGTTGCTCGAAAGAAATCGAAGAACAATGACATCTATTTACACTGTTAAAATTGAACCAGAGTTAAACTTGCAAATCAACGGCAGAAATTCTTGCAGATGGGGAGGGGGGAGCGAGACTCCGATATTCGGCCATAACCTGGGTGGAGGATCAGTGGAAGCCCAAGAGAATCATCTTAAATGGCTGTTTACACCATTTCTCCAGGATTTCTGCAGGTTATAATGGGAGAACCTTCAGAAATTCTCCTCCGAGTTTTTTTATGTAGGATGTGAAATGTACTAATTTGCACAATTCTTTGGAATAACTTTTTTACTGACCTGAGGAATTACTAAATAAAGAATTTTGTTCGACACAAATGCTGCCTAAATTATTGTTTGAGTCTATAATTATGATTTTTATGGATTATTTAATGAAATGCAAAGGGAGAGCTTGCTAGTGCAAGCATTCAAGAACTTTGATCCTTAATCCCAAACTTACAACTTAGGCCCAAGCCTTCCCGTGCTGGCTCTAAAATTGCCTGGTTCTTATCTTCAACTTTGGCCAGGCCAAGTATCATGAAATCCCAACTAATGGAGGAGAGCATAACAGCATAAATAGGAGCAGGAGTAGGCCATGAAGGAGCATGCGTCAAACCAGGCTCCCCACCCACCCTTTCCTCCAATGTGTATCTGTCCCACCTGGGGGTTAGAGACTGTAATTCCCGCATTGGACTGTACAGTCACCTGAGAACTCACTTTTAGAGTGGAAGCAAGTCTTCCTCGATTTTAAGGGGCTGCCTATGATGATGATGCTCTATAAAGAGCTTGTTTTTAATTCTACATCATCACTGTTGAGCTAACTACCTATGATACTGGCTGCTGTTTTGAATAAAGGAATTTCTGAATTGTAAGTGAGAAATGATTTTCAACAAAAACATTTATATCACTTATCTACCTTTAAAGTCTTGATGCAGATGCCAATTTGCTATTAGAAAATTGGGGATCGAAATTCAGTACTGCCGTCACCGCCTGAAGGGTGATTTTACCGCCAGGCAGTAATCACCGCCTCATGTGAGGTTATCCACTTTGGTGGTAAAAACAGAGAGACAGACTATTATCTGAATGGTGACAGATTAGGAAAAGGGAAGGTGCAACGAGACCTGGGTGTCATGGTACATCAGTCATTGAAGGTTGGCATGCAGGTACAGCAGGCGGTTAAGAAAGCAAATGGCATGTTGGCCTTCATAGCGAGGGGATTTGAATACAGGGGCAGGGAGGTGTTGCTACAGTTGTACAGGGCCTTGGTGAGGCCACACCTGGAGTATTGTGTACAGTTTTGGTCTCCTAACTTGAGGAAGGACATTCTTGCTATTGAGGGAGTGCAGCGAAGGTTCACCAGACTGATTCCCGGGATGGCGGGACTGACCTATCAAGAAAGATTGGATCAATTGGGATTGTATTCACTGGAGTTCAGAAGAATGAGAGGGGACCTCATAGAAACGTTTAAAATTCTGACGGGTTTAGACAGGTTAGATGCAGAAAGAATGTTCCCAATGTTGGGGAAGTCCAGAACCAGGGGTCACAGTCTGAGGATAAGGGGTAAGCCATTTAGGACCGAGATGAGGAGAAACTTCTTCACCCAGAGAGTGGTGAACCTGTGGAATTCTCTACCACAGAAAGTAGTTGAGGCCAATTCACTAAATATATTCAAAAGGGAGTTAGATGAAGTCCTTACTACTCGGGGGATCAAGGGTTATGGCGAGAAAGCAGGAAGGGGGTACTGAAGTTTCATGTTCAGCCATGAACTCATTGAATGGCGGTGCAGGCTAGAAGGGCTGAATGGCCTGCTCCTGCACCTATTTTCTATGTTTCTATGTTTCTAAACTGCCAAATTTAGTTTTACCAGCCAAAGATGAGAGAGCAGCACTAAAAGTGGCATTACACACTCACCCTCGGGCAGTAACAGAGCGGTATCTCAGGAGGCCGACTGAATTTCCCGATGGTCGGCAAGTTGGAAAAACTGGGGGGAAAAAAGTTTCCGAAAAATTTATCTGACCCACACCTACACTTCCCCACTGGGGCCATTAATACATAAATGCTGAAAAAGTTAAAGATAACCACTTACCTTGATCTCAGGATGATACCTATCCGATGTCCCAACAGCTTTTCCGGGCTATACAAATGCCTGCCGGTAAGGCCACCGTACCAACCAAAATTGCAGCCGCGGCATGCTCAATGATGTCACCACGTGGGTGGCGGTAGAGCACACAGCGGTAACTCTTGGTGCCGCCCCCACCGCCCAACTAAATTTGCCATTAGCCGAGGAACCGGATCCCTGCCGACGGTAAGCACTTAGCCGCCCGTTAGACGCCCCTCTCAGGCAGTAACGGGTGGTGTAAGAAACTGAATTTCATCCCCTTAGTACTTATTCTAATGCTGGGCCAAGATTTATCAAGAATGCCGAAGGTAATGCTTTTAAATGCTCTCATTTACTTGCGGTTGATTCAAATAGAATTTCCCTGAGGTACAGCGGAAGATGAGGAGGAATCTTCCCCAGATATACAGAGGTGTTTAACATGAGAGTCACCCAAACTTCATTGCATTGGCTTCAGGGATCTTCTACAGCAGAGTAAAGCCTTTCCTCCAGATCTGTTGGAACATCTCATGGGTTGGGGGTAATATATTAGCATGGATAGAGGATTGGCTAACTAACAGAAAACAGAGTTGGATAAATGGTTCATTCTCTGGTTGGCAATCAGTAACTAGTGGGGTGCCGCAGGGATCAGTGCTGGGACCCCAACTATTTACAATCTATATTAACGACTTGGAAGAAGGGACTGAGTGTAACGTAGCCAAGTTTGCTGACGATACAAGATGGGAGGAAAAGCAATGCGTGAGGAGGACACAAAAAAATCTGCAAAAGGACAGTCATCATCATCTTGGAATCGAGGAAGACTTACTTCCACTCTTAGCATGAGTTCTTAGGTGGCTGTACAGTCTCTGTCACAGGTAGGACAGACAGTAGTTGAAGGAAAGGGGGAGTGGGCTGGTTTGCCGCACGCTCTTTCCGCTACCTGCGCTTGATTTCTGCATGCTCTCGGCGACGAGATTCGAGAAGTTCAGCGACCTCCCGGATGCACTTCCTCCACTTAGGGCGGTCTTTGGCCAGGGACTCCCAGGTGTCAGGGAGGCTTTGAGGCTGTCCTTATAACGTTTCTGCTGCCCACCTTTGTCTCATTTTCCATGGACGAGTTCCGAGTAGAACACTTGCTTAAGGACATAGACAGGCTAAGTGAGTGGGCAAAAATTTGGCAGATATAATGTTGGAAAGTGTGAGGTCATGCACTTTGGCAGAAAAAAATCAAAGAGCAAGTTATTATTTAAATGGAGAAAGATTGTAAAGTGCTGCGGTACAGCGGGACCTGGGGGCACTTGTGCATGAAATACAAAAGGATAGTATGCAGATACAGCTTGTGATCAGGAAGGCCAATAGAATCTTAGCCTTTATTGCAAAGGGGATGGAGTATAAAAGCAGGGAAGTCTTGCTACAACTATACAGGGTATAGGTGAGGCCACACCTGGAATACTGCATGCAGTTTTGGTTTCCATATTTACAAAAGGATATACTTGCTTTGGAGGCAGTTCAGAGAAGTTTCATTAGGTTGATTCCGGAGATGGAGGGGTTGACTTCTGAGGAAAGGTTGAGTAGGTTGGGCCTCTACTCATTGGAATTCAGAAGAATGAGAGGTGATCTTATCGAAACGTATAAGATTCTGAGGCGGCTTGACAAGGTGGATGCAGAGAGGATGTTTCGACTGATGGGGGAGAGTGGAACTAGAGAGCATGATCTTAGAATAAGTGGCCGCCCATTTAAAACTGAGATGAGGAGGAATTTTGTGTCTCAGAGGGTTGTAAATCTATGGAATTCTCTGCCCCAGAGAGCTGTGGAGGCTGGGACATTGAATAAATTTAAGACAGATACACAGATATTCGAGCGATAAGGAAGTAAAGGGTTATGGGTAGTCGGCAGGGAAGTGGACCGGAGTCTATGATCAGATCAGCCATGATCGTATTGAATGGCGGAGCAGGCTCGAGGGGCCGAATGGCCTTCTGCTCCTATTTCCTATGTTCTTATCTGAAGTGCTTTCCATTTGGTCCTTTGTGACTCCATTCCCTTTGGATCATGGTCACAAATACACAAATTATTGGGCTAAAAATACGCAAATTATTAAGAACGAAAGAACTTGCATTTATATAGCACCTTTCATGACCTCAGAATGCCCCGAAGTACTTTTGAAGTGTAGCCATTGTTGTAGTGTAGGAAAAGCAGCAGCCAATTTGCGCACAGCAAGGTCCCACAAACAACACTGAAATAAGAACATAAGAACATAAGAAATAGGAACAGGAGTAGGCCATACGGTCCCTCGAGCCTGCTCCGCCATTTAATAAGATCATAGCGAGATCATCTGTTTTTGGTGTTTGTAATGTCTGTAGCTCCAAACTGTGAACTCCCGTGGCACTGCAACCAGTGCTGTTTGTAATAAAAGGACCAGGTCACCTGACTGTTGACTTCTGCAAGATTCTGCCATCTTAAGGCTGTGTGTGCTGTGAGATCCCTAAAATATTACAATGGCGGCAAAGATCGGATTAAGCGGATAAAACAAAGCACAAAGCTGCAATTTTTGTTGGTGCAGGATTCAGCCAGTCGACAGAGATTTTGAGAGCTTCTCTATTTTGATTAACAGCTACAAATCTGAGGGAAATTACAAGCACACTTGTTTCAACTGCCAGAGTCCAGATGGCTGCGCCTATGGGGGTAGTACGGCATTTGGGGGAATTTCAACGCAACCGTGAAAATTTCAGAGCACATGTGGAGCGGCTAGAAATGTTTTTAACTGCAAATAATATAATCAAAGTCCCTGAAGATGAAAACCATAAACGGGTGGTATTGGAACGACAAAGAGTTATTTTCTTAACTGAAGCAGGACCCGAGGTGTATGAAACCTTGAAAAATTTGCGTGTGCCTGACAAGCCAAAGGATACAACTCTTAAGCAGATTCAGTACTACTGCCCCGTGCCCTTGGAAATTGCTGAAAGTTATCGTTCTGGAATACGAGATCAGTTAACTGAAGAAAATATCAGTGAGTACATTGTAGCATTAAAAAAGCTATCCATTCACTGTAATTTGGGAACTTTCAGGACCGAGCATTGCATGACCGCTTTGTTTAAGGGATGAAAAATGATGCGATCAGAAGAAAGTTATTGACAACGCCGAACTTGACTTTTGATTTAGCTTGTCAGACAGCTGTGTCAATGAACATGGCTGACCAATATTCCCGAGAATTTCATATTATTTTCAGTCATCAGACAACCGAGGTGAATCGCTTGCAGGTTAAAAGTAAAAGGCAGTTGGGCCCCAAAGTCTCTGAAACTGGCAACGGTAACAGAGCATTGAAGTCCTGCTATCGGTGCTTGGGACAACACATTGCTCAAAGTTGTCCATATAAGAAGGCAGAGTGTTTCTTCTGCAGGAAAACTGGGCATCTTGCAAAGGCATGCCGACTGAAGGATAAACCAGCTTTCAAAGCTATGAGTAGAAATCCCCAGAGACTACGTAGCATGGTAGAAAAACAACAGGACGAGGAGATGTTCGAGCTAAACATCATCAGGAGCACAAGGTTAACTAACAGCGATTCGAAAAGTATCATAATCCACATAGATGTTGCATGAATCAAGATACCCATGGAAATCGACACTGGTGCATCCATGAGTGTAGTACCACAGTCGCTATACCTCGACAAATTGCGTGATTTCCCATTGGAGAAATCCAAGATAGAGCTGCGAGGCTACTCGGGAGAGAACATTCATGTGATAGATCATATCACCGTACCGGTGAAACACAAGGATCAATTTCAGAGCTTGCCTCTAATAGTAGTGGCAAAAGACAAGCCTGCCTTACTAGGAAAAAATTGGTTGGGATCACTAAAGCTGGATTGGAGTGAGATTTTTCGTGTTGAAACGAGATTTGCATCAAAGGATGATGTAATCAAGAATTATACGAAGATGTTCTGCGAAACAGGCAGTCCGATCCAAGGCTTCAAGGCGAATGTCAGGGTACAGAAGGACGCTAGATCGGTTTACTGCAAGCCAAGTTCCGTACCATATGCACGCAAGGAGAAAGTTGAGCAAGAACTCCAAAGACTAGAGACTGAGAACATTATTTCTAAGATAGATTGATGTAATTGGGCTACGCCCATTGTTGTTGTACCTAAGTCCGATGGTAAGGTAAGATTGTGTGGTGATTATAAAGTAACCGTAAACCAAGTTCTAGAGGGTAATGTCCCAAATATATTGCCAACTGTAGAAGATTTGTTCATAACACTGACAGGTGATCAGATCGTCTCAAAGTTGGATCTTACGAATGCCTACTTACAGCTTGAACTAGATGAGGAGTCCAAGTCATGCTTGACTATAACTACTCATCTAGGCCTATATCAATTTAATAGGCTACCATTTGGAGTGCCTTCTGCCCCTGCCATATTCCAAGCGGTGATGAATCAGATTTTGCAAGGTATTGAAGGAGTAGTATGTTATTTAGATGATATACTAATTTCAGCATCAAATAGGCAAATTCATAATAACATATTGAATGAAGTCCTCAAATGGCTAGAGAAGCACAGAGTACGAGTGTCTGCTCGCAAGTGTGAGTTATTTAAAAACTCAGTGGAGTACTTAGAGTACAGAGTAGACAAAGATGGTTTACATCCAACCAAGGGAACACTGGATGCAATCAGAAGTGCGGCCACTCCCAAGAATGTCACTGAACTTCGATCATTTTTGGGTCTTTGAACTATTATGAGAAGTTCCTACCAAATTTGGCTACAGTATTACATCCACTAAATGAACTATTGAAAAAACAAGTCCATTGGAAGTGGTCAGAAGAATGCGATACAGCATTCAAGGAATGTAAAAGCAAATTGGTAGAGAGCACCATGTTAGTTCACTATGACATATCTAAGGAGATCAAGCTAGCATGTGATGCCTCTCTGTATGGAGTTGGGGCAGTGATCTTTCATGTATTACGTAGTGGGGAGGAGAGACCAATAGATTTTGCTTCACGCAATCTCAGTGCCAATGAGCATAATTATGGCCAAATCAAAAGGGAAGCTTTGGCAATAATTTTTGGGGTCAGAAAGTTCCACAAGTCCTTGTATGCTCGTAAGTTTACCATCGTTACGGACCATAAACCCCTGACAGCAATCCCCAGTTCCAACATTAGCTGCAGCCCGAATGCCGAGATGGGCTTTGTTTTTGTCAGCATATACATATGATATTGAATACAGATGATCAGCTGATCACAGTAATGCTGATGATATGTCTAGATTGCCTTCCCCATCACAAGTTACACCCGATAGGGAAGAAGTGTTCTATTTTTCATACATTGATGAACTGCCAGTCACAGCTGTAGAACAACCAAAGGTGACCCAGTTATGTCAAACATGTATGATTATATTGCAAATGGATGGCCAAACCAGGTAATAGACAAAATATTCATCCATTCTTAATTCATTCCTACGCATGATCAGTCGATAAAGATTTTATCATGTGGGGTGCAAGAGTGGTTATATCAAATAAATTCAGGTCCAACTTATTAGGCGACCTCCATGACCAGCACCTGGGAATGTGCTTGACCAAGAGTTTTGCACGCAGTTACTTATGGTGCCATGTCTTGATAAAGATATAGAGTACATTATCAGTCAGTGTATGACATGTCAATCGGT
Source organism: Pristiophorus japonicus (assembly GCF_044704955.1). Lineage (NCBI taxonomy): Eukaryota > Metazoa > Chordata > Chondrichthyes > Pristiophoridae > Pristiophorus > Pristiophorus japonicus. Next base: position 355,057,045 of record NC_091978.1, read on the forward strand.
AAACAAACAACCACCATCAATACCATTACAGCCATGGAAATGGCCTCCCAGGGTGGGGCAAAGGCTACATATCGATTTTGCTGAGCTAGAAGGACAATAATTGTTCCTTGTGATTGATAGCCATTCGAAGTGGGTCGAGGTGTTTCCAATGTGGAAAATAACAATAAGCAATATATTAGACATTTTACGAAGATTATTTTCTTCATTTGGCCTCCCAGAAGAAATTGTTTCTGATAATGGACCACAATTTCATTCAGAAGAATTTGCACAGTTCACAAGGAAAAATGGTGTGAAACATAACAAGGTTCCACCGTACCACCCTGCTTCGAATGGTGCAGCAGAGTGCACTGTACAACTTGTAAAACATGTCCTCATCAAACAAATGTTGGATCCAAATCCAAAGAAATGATAGTTGTCATTGGATCACAAATTTCCTAATTACGTATCATAATACTCCTCACACAACTACTGGTAGAACACCAGCAGAGTTGTTTCTCAAATGACAACCATGAACCAGATTCTCATTGTGAAAACCAAACTTGGCACAGTCCTTAGAAGAGGCACAATTAAGACAAAAAGATAATCATGATAGAGGTAGAGTAAAAGAGAGAAGTGTGAAATTAAATCAGAAGGTGAGAGTGAAGAACCATCACCGTAAATGGTTAACGTGGTTACTATGAAGAATGGTGAAGATATGTGGTCATCGCACATATTTGCTCAAGATGTTTGATCATGGACAGGTTAGGTTTGTTCACATTGATCATATTTTACCTACAGACGTGGAAGTAGTTGAAGGTGGCAATGATTCAATTATTTCTGGCTCATCAGATAGTTTTGATACACCAGTAGCTTATCCTACATCCAATGTACTGGAAATAAGTCCAAGAGAAAGTCAGAGTTTAAGTCAGAGTCCGAGTCAGGCAGACAAACAGTCTGAAGTTAGAGAGAGTTCAATTGGAAATCAAGGGCATCCCTTGGAGAAAATCTTTCCTCAGGATCAGCCTCGAATGAGTATCAATTTGACACTATGTTTGGAAGGTTCTGTTCGAGAGCGAAGGTATCCTCTTCAAAACAGAAAACAAGTGGTTAAGCTTGATTTGTAAATATGGCAAAATAAGTCCATATCTTTTGTTGTGTATAACTATGCAAGTTATGTATGATGATTGTTTGTTATAATTACTTCTTCATTAAGGAGGGAGAAGCATAATGTCTGTAGCTCCACACTGTGGACTCCTGTTGCACTGCAGCCAGTGCTGTTTATAATAACCAGGTCACCTGACTGGTGACTTCTGGAAGATTCTGCCATCTTAAGGCTGTATGTGCTGTGAGCTCCCCAAAATATTACAGTGTTATTTGAGAAATATGTAACAGACAGGACACTGGAAGAAGTCGCCTGTTCTTCTGCATGGGATCCTTTACGTCCATCTGAGAGGACAGATGGGGCCTCGGCTTAACATCTCCTCTGAAAGACGGCACCTCAAAAAAAAGTATTTTCATTTGTGTCTGCTCAAATTAGGTCTGCGGTACTTCACACAATTCCTGCTTTAGTGAACGTGTACTTTGGTTTCTAAAAACATTTATAATCCTGAGGAAAGAATTCTTTAGCATTTCAGATTGTTGTATTGTACAGATCCTGGGCACCAATGCGACATTGCCGCCTCGATGACTTTGCGTCTTACAAGGTTGATGCCCAGGATCGGGACTGTGCACTAACTGACCTAGGAAATCAATATAACGTACCGCGGTGATGGTTAAGTTTCTGCACTAGTGTGTAGGACTTCCGTCTTCGATTCTGTGCCCAGCTTTCAACCTGGAGACTCAAGGATCCTACAACTGGAGTCTCAACTTCAGATTCAAAGTGCTAAACTAATTAAATCTAGAGCTTATCACCCTATTGTTCAAAATATTTTATTCTGTAATTACACTAGTCTATGATTAGAACCTTTTACTGTCTTGAGTGATCGGAGATTTCTTATTACATCAATAAGTCATTTGATGTGTTTTAAATGAACAATCTGCTTGGCTGCTGTGGGCTATAGTCAGGTCCAGTGGGATTATGGCTGAAAAAAGGAACATTTCACAGTAAGCCCGGGGGGCAAACGATCATTATCAATATGAGAAGTCAAGCCGAGCGATGGAATTGTCTAGCCATATCAGCCTGCTTGTTTTGGTGGGAATGGATATGAAGGCTTTGAGCCTGTTGAATGAAGCATCCATCATCTCTGCCATGCTTATATCAATAGCACATTGGCTGCAGGTCTCCTTTTCACAAACTGCAGCCAAAAAATTGAGGGCTGTGGTCATTTTGTTGGGCACTGGCAGTGACTCCCGATGTTTGAGGTTGGGTGCAAGTCTTCTCAAACAACCTGCTAAAGCCAAGCCTCCAGATGTAACGTTCTCCAGTCATTGCCAGGTACCTGTGCCTGGGCCTATAAATACAATGGATGCCATTTTTGCAGATGCAGATAGTATGACTATAGTGCCACCCAATATCCATGACAGTCCTTCTCTGCTCTTATTCTACTCCTCCATGAAATTAAGTGACGAGAGCATAAATACAATCCTAATTCAATTCAATTGCTATGAACTTTCCAATCGACACTGCTGCAACTAGTTTCTGATGCCTAAAATAGCCTAGCATATTGTTATATATGCAGACTATAGAAGAGGCGAGGGCCCAGGGGCAGTACGGCACACTGCGATCTATGGATAGTAGGAGCATGTGTGCGCACTAGATCTGTGCAGCAGAGCTTTGTTTCCAATCATCTTGGTTAACCCTTGCCACTGGATCAAGACCTAGCTCTGTCAAGCCCATGTAGTGGCTAGTGTGCAACGGCCACCTCACGTTAAAAGAATCCGTGCACAGGCATTTGCCACCCTTTAGTATGTAGTTCGGGACCTAGATTGTCAGGCCCTCATTGAAACACCTGTGAACTCATCTATTTTTGGTGTGGAAGCAAGTCATCCTCGATACCAGGGACTGCCTAATACCAATACTACTAGATATACTCTCTGTGTAGTCACTGTATAGTTGCATACGATGGAGACTTGTTTACCAGATGTACAATCAATAGGTTTACACTGTGTATATGCTGGCACCACTAGAGGGTGCAACTGGTGGAGACTTGTGGTTTCCTGCCCTGGTGGCAGGGGCTGTATAAAAGGATAGCCACCATGTGGCTGCCTCACTCTGGAGTTATGAATAAAGGACCAAGGTCACTACAGTTTGAATACAACACCTTGCTCGTGGAGTCATTCATAGGTACATTACAGACATAACACATATCAGACAAGCAAAGCAAGACAACAGAAATATTATGGATTAACCTCTTACCAAGCTTAATCCTCAACTTGCCTGAAGAATGAGGTCTCACTAAGGATAAGCCCGACAAGCCTTCACGATCTCTGCATTCCTCCAATTCTGGCCTCTTGCGCATCCTCGATTTTAATCGCTCCACTATTGGTAGCTGTGCCTTCAGCTGCCTCGGCCTTAAGCTTTGGAATTCTCTTCCAAAACCTCTTTGCCACTATACCTCTCCTCCTTTAAGATTCTCCGTAAAAACCTACCTCTGTGACCAAGTTTTTGGTCATCTAATCCAATATCTCCTTGTCTCGGTGTCAAAAATGTTTTTATTGATATTGCTCTTGTTAAGTGCCTTCGACATTTTGCGATGGTAAATGCACTATATAAAAGTAAGTTGTTGTTGTATCACACAGTTTGTGTGATAATGGAGCACTGCCCATTCAAAAGCTTTGCAGAAATTTTATAACGGGTAAGAACTCTACAAACTAATTGAGATTGCTGTCATGTATTATATAATTGGCAATTAATTCTTAGTAAATACATTCTTTAATCTTGTGCCAAAATACTCTTTGTGGATCTGCAGTCAACATTGAATAGCCAATCAATCAATCAATTAATTACTTGGGTGCCAAGGCTATTAAATAGAAATTGATGTTGTGCAGCACAAGGATTTACTTTATTGGAGGGTTGTGACCAAGATGGTAGGATGTGAACCTCATGCTTGTGGGTCGAGAATATCAGCTTTATATAAGAAGGTAAGATTATAGGGCCAATCATGGTCAGTGGGTAGTTCCCAATTACTATTCGTAGAAGCTTAATTGAGTGCTAGTGATGGAAAGGCCAAAAAACTTGAAGGGGGAGAAACCTTTACAAGAGGTATCTTGCACTCTACTCAAAAGGAACTTGGTTTGGGCGCCTATTTCATCTTTGGCCCAGAACACAAACTCTGTAACTTTGTCACCAGTGACATTGGCCCTCCCCAGCAGTTGTCTCGGGTTGAATGAGACTGTTTGGAACCTCAGCGTCCAATTCGACCCCGAGCTGAGCTTCCGGCTCCATATCCTCTCCATCACAAATACTACCTTTGTAACATTGGCAGTTTCCGATGCTCCCTCAGCCCACCTACTGAAACCTACATCTGTACTCTTGCCACATCTAAATTCCATCATCATCATAGGCAGTCCCTCGGAATCGAGGAAGACTTACTTCCACTCTTAACATGAGTTCTTAGGTGGCTGTACAGTCCAATACGAGAACCACAGTCTCTGGCACAGGTGGGACGGAGAGTCGTTGAGGGAAAGGGTGGGTGGGACTGGTTTGCCGCATGCTCTTTCCGCTTTGTTCCGCCAGAGGGACAAATACAAGACATCGTGGCATCACCTTCGCTCCAAACACTGGCACCTGCTCGACTATGTCATCGTCCAAGCCAGGGATTGCAAGGATGTGCGCATCATCCGTGCCATGACAGGAGCTGACGACTGCTGGACAGACCACAGTCTAATTCGATCCATCATTGACATCAACATAGCCCCAAAGCGGAGAGGGCAGCAGAAGCAGTGCCGCAGAAAAGTCAATGCTGGGGCACTTAAGGATCCAGCTAAGAGAGCCCTATACAGTCAGCGCCTCACAGCTAACCTGGCGTGCCTTGATGACCCCGAGACGCAGAATGCCCACAGCGCTTGGTCTGCCCTCCAGGCCTCCATAACCAGTGCCTGCAAAGAAACGCTCGGTCACTCAATCAGGAAACACCAGGACTGGTTCGATGAGAATGATCAGGAGATTCAAGAGATAACAGATCGCAAGCGCAGGGCATTTCTGAGCCTCAAACAATCCAACATGGGAGCAGTAAAGCAGCACTACAGACGGCTCAATGCTGAGGTCCAACAAAAAATCCAGGACCTAAAGAACAGGTGGTGGATGGAGAAAGCACAGGAGATACAACAACTGGCCGACAGCCATGATGTGCGAGGATTCTTCGATTATTCCAACGCTGACCTGATGGGCCTCTGTCAGCTTCAGCTCATCCAAACCCGCCTGCCCATATCATATCCCACACGGTCCTGCTCACCCATCACCCCAGTCCTTAGTAACTTGCACTGTCTGCCAGACCCACATAGCTTCAAGTTTAAAATGATCATTTTTGGATTTAAATCCCTTCATCGCTATATTTCTGTAATGTCCTGCAAAAGCTGCAACCCTCCCTTCCCCTAAGCTTTCCATCCCTCTGACTCTAACCTCTTTAACATGCCCCCTCCCTTTGCAGCTGAATTAGGAGCTGTCCCTTCAGCTCTGCGATTTTCCCTCCCCTTAAACCTCTTCACCTCACCAACTCCAAGACCATCCTTAAAATCTACCTCTTTGTCTGGGCTTTTGGTCACTTTACTGGATATCTCCTGCTTTGGCTTGGTGTCTGTTTTCTTTTTCTTGCTGCTCTGTGAAGCGCCTTGGGATAGTTTCTGTGAAGGTATTTTTCGATGTTAAGTGTGCTGTATAAATGAAACTTGTACAATTAATAAATCCAATTGGGAATTCAGAAGGAACTTCTTTGCCCAAACAGTGGCCAGAATGTGGAACTCGCTACCTCAAGGGGGTGAATAGAATAGATGCACTTAAGCCGAAGCTAGATAGGTATATGAGGGAGAAAGGAATAGATGGATATTCTGGGGTTGACGCTGGGCGGGAGGAGGCTCGAGTGGAGCATAAACACCGGCATAGACCAGTTGGGCTGAATGGCCTGTTTCTGTGCTGTACACGCGATGTAAGTAAACTGTTACATATACATTCCTGCACATTGTCAGTGTCTCTGGTACATCTTCAGTGTTTCAGTAATAGTTATGAATGCTCCTGCCTCCAACTGGTTTATTTATTTAGCTTAGCCTCGTATCTCATCTTGCTGCCTGATTTGTTCTGCGTACAAACCTAATCAACCTTGTACAGCAGATGAAGCAATCACATCCAGTTTATAAATTGTGCTTTATTGCTCTGCGATATTGTGAGATCTGCTTAAATAAGTCGAGCCCGATGGTTCGGAAGGCAGTTAGGCTGGCAGATCAATGCTGCCTTTTAATCGACGGTGAAGTGTTTAAATATCAATTGTAGATTGTAGAAAAATGTGCGCCTGTAAACTCAGGCAATGACTGAAAAATATCTTCAACCAACACAACAGGCACTTCTCAAAGATGTAATGATTTATCCTTTAAAATGAAGGAACCCGATATTCTGGCGACCTTTTCTTGCGGGGGGCGGGGGGGGGTCAAATGTGTGGCACAGCGAGATTTTAGTCAGGATGATGATTCTGTTCCAAATCATGGGGATGGAGTTGCTGTAACATTTGGTGTGGGGCAGCCCAGGCCTTGAGAGATGCAACAGAAGCACCCATTCTGTGAACGTGGGGGAGAGCTCGGAACAGCAGCATGCCACATGGGGTGGGGTGGGGGAAGGAGAAAGAGACCCTTAGTAGGCCGAAGAGAAGGTATGAAAAAAAAATGTTCACTCCTCCTGTCAGGAGTCCAAGAGGCACCTTGAAAATGGCCGCCGGTCCTTGTGGGGTGGATTGCTGTGTGCCCATTTCACTTGAGGTCTACTCTTCGCTGGCATGAGATCCAGGAGATGTAGAGGGACGAGCTAGCAGAGATGCCTACCGTTCCCCCCACCCCCCCACCCCCGCCACCCCAGGCCTTGCCTAAACTGTTACTGGGACACGCACAGGGCAGCTGGAGGACACAAAATGATAAAGGGAAAATGGTGTGGAAACCTTCCAATCTGGGTTCTGTTCTCCCTCTTCCAAACCCCTCCCACCCAACACCACCTCCTCGAATTTCAAACTCGTGTTCTTTTCATTTCCATTTTATTACCAGATCCGAAAAGTTAAAAGAATTTTAGAGGTCGAATTGTTGTTAATCTATATTCCTGTCTGAGTCCTGCGCTCAATGGCTTCTGGTTAAGCACACCTCTATTTCAAAATTTTCATCCTTGTTTTCAAATCCCTCCATGCCCTCACCCCTCCCTATCTCTGTAATCTCCTCCAGCCCCACAACCCCCCCAGATCTTTGCGCTCCTCTATTTCTGCCCTCCTGAGCATCCCTGATTATAATCGCTCACCATTGGTGGCCGTGCCTTCTGTTGCCTGGGCCGAAAGCTCTGGAATTCCCTCCCTAAACCTCTCCGCCTCTCTACCTCTCTTTCCTCCTTCAAGACGCTCCTTAAAACCTACCTCTTTGACCAAGCTTTTGGTCACCTGCGCTAATTTCTACTTGTGCGGCTCGGTGTCAAATTTTTAATCTCATCATACTCCTGTGAAGCGCCTTGGGACATTTCGCTACGTTAAAGGCGCTATATAAATATAAGTTGTTGTTGATCCATCACAGGGTCAAACTGCATTGATTAATACAAAAATCACACTATACATACTGGCAAAGTTAAAAGCCCCACAGTGGGTCGGTGCTATCATTCTGTCAGGACATAACATTTGAAACCACGTTAAACCCACTTGGTAAGTTCCGAAGTTGGTTCTACCACCAGGAAGGACCAATCCGAGACCTCGTCATTCCCCTCCCATCCCTCCCTGCCCCCCACCCTCTTGCCATTCCAGAGCAGCACTGATGATTCTGAAGTGGCAGAGACCCAGGACCCAGGTATCTTCCATCCAGCTGGTTATGCACCGACGTTTGGTATGGACATTGGGAGGGTCCCTATGTTAACAATAAGGTTTAAAATACAATTATTTAAAATGTGTTTGGTTTCAATGAAATTATTTAAAAATTCTAACTTTGGGTTTATTTTAGGCTATATGTAGGGACAGCTAGGTATGCTTCACAATTTAATGAAAATAAATTTCTGTTCTCGGGACATGGGCTGGTATTTATTACCCATGTCTAGTTGCCCTGGTGGGGCCTACTTCATGAACCACTGCTGTCCTTCTGATAATGGGCCTCTCTGTGAGCCTACCCCGAATGCAGACAGGGAAAGGGGGAGGGGAGAGGAGGAAGGGGGGGAGGGGAGAGGAGGAAGGGGGGGAGGAGGAGAGGGGGGAGGGAAGAGGAGGAGGGGAGAGGGGGTGGGGGTGAGGGGAGGGGAGGGGAGGGGGAGGAGAGAGGAGGGTAGGAGAGAGGGGGGGAAGAGGAGAGAGGGGGGGGGGAAGAGGAGAGAGGGGGAGGGGAGGAGGAGAAGAGAGGGGGAGGGGGAGGGGAGGAGAGGAGGGGAGGAGAGAGGGAGGTAGGAAAGAGAGGGGGGAGGAGGAGAGAGGAGAGAGGGGGAGGAGGAGGAGAAGAGAGGGGAATAGAGGGGGAGGTGGAGAGAGGGGGAGGAGGGGGAGGAGAGGAGGGGAGGAGAAAGAGGGGTAGGAAAGAGAGGGGGGAGGAGGAGAGAGGAGAGGGGGAGGAGGAGGACAGGGGGATGGGGGAGGAAGAGAGAGGGGGAGGGGGGACGAGAGGGGGGAGGAGAGAGGGGGAGGGGGGGACGAGAGTGGGGAGGAGAGAGGGGGAGGGGAAACAAGAGGGGGGAGAAAGGGGGAGGAGGAGGAGAGAGGAGGAGGGGAGGAGATGGAGGAGGAGGAGCGAGGGGAGGCGGGGGGGAGGAGGAGGAGAGGGGGAGAGGAGGGGGAGGAGGAGAAGACAGGGGGAGGAGGAGAAGACAGGGGGAGGAGGAGAAGAGAGGGGGAGGGGGAGGAGAGAGGGGGGGAGGAGAGAGGGGGGGAGGAGAGAGGAGGAGAGAGGAGGGTAGGAGAGAGAGGGGGGGAAGAGGAGAGAGGGCGGGAGGAGAGGGGGGGGAAGAGGAGAGAGGGCTGGAGGAGTGGAGGAGGAGGAGGAGAGAGGAGGGTAGGAGAGAGAGGGGGGCAAGAGGAGAGAGGGCGGGAGGAGAGGGGGGGAAGAGGAGAGAGGGCGGGAGGAGGCGAAGAGAGGGGTGGAGGAGAGAGGGGTGGAGGAGAGGGAGGGAGGAGAGAGGGGTGGAGGAGAGAGGGGTGGAGGAGAGAGGGGGAGGAGGGAGGAGACAGGGGGGAGGAGAGAGGGGGAGGAGGGAGGAGAGAGGGGGGGAGGAGAGAGGGGTGGAGGAGAGGGGGGAGCGGTGAGAGAGAGGCCTGATCTGGTCACTTTAGTGCTGGAAATAACTGCTGACGTTTTCTCTCACCAGTCAGCCTGTCTCCGAACAGCGATCAAATCTCTCTTGGGATCGATTGCCATTTGGAAACTGCATTGCAGGGCCCACGTGTATGACTAGGGTTGCCAATGCTCCAGGATTGTCCTGGAGTCTTCGGGAATTAACAGTTAATCACATGGTCACAGCTACGAGCAATCTGGGAGAAAAATCTAGAGGCATTTAAAAACAAAAATGGTGTTTTTTATTACATTTTCCTTGTTTTAGTTCTAAAAATATCAGACGGCAGGGGAGTGAGAGAAGGGGGGGCGGGGATATGTTGCTTGACTGACAGTGAAGAATCATCCAGTCAGATAATGAAGAGTCTATTCACTCTCCGTTTGGCATGGGAAGACAGTGTACCACAGTTACAGGCATGTTGGGCAGGAAATGGCAGGGACAGGATGGTTGGAGGCAAGAGATCATGTGATGAAACCTCCAGGAATATGTCAAAGCGTGGTTGGCAACTCTATGTACGAACCTGTACGGTAAGTACACCTGCATACCTCGAGAACGGTAGCATAGTGGTTATGTTACTGGACGAGTAATCCAGAGGCCTAGACTAATGATCCGGAGACGAGAGTTCAAATCCTACCACGGCAGCCGGGGAATTTAAATTCAGTTAATTAAATAAATCTGGAATAAAAAAGCTAGTATCAGTGATAGTGAGCATGAAACTATTAGATTGTTGTAAAAACCCATCAGGTCACTAATGTCCTTTAGGGAAGGAAACCTGCCGTCCTTACCCGGTCTGGCCTATGTGTGACTCCAGACCCTCAGCAATGTGGTTGACTCTTAACTGCCTTCAGAGTTGCACCAAACTGCTATAAAACGGTCTGCCGCGATCTCAAGAGCATTTGGTGTAAATTGGTTCCGTCCTCATTCTCTGGTCCACCCAGAATTTGTAAGCTTGGTTGTTCGCACTGCCTTTACACTAATTGTAAGGTTGTAGATTGTTAGAAATACTGCCTCAACAATTAAATTGGAGAGGAAAAAGAAAAGCAAAAGTTTAAATGAACAGCTGGTCCTCGGCATCTGAAATAGAAGATGAAGAAAAAATTCCAACTGCTGCATAAGAAATAGGAGCAGGAGTAGGCCATTCGTCCCCTCGAGCCTGCTCCGCCATTCAATCAGATCATGGCTGATCTTCTACCTCACCTGCACTATCCCCATATCCCTCGATTCCCTTAATATCCCAAAATCTATCGATCTCTGTCTTGAATATAGTGGCCTACACAGCCCTCTCATGTAGAGAATTCCAAAGATTTATCACCCTCCGGGTGAAGAAATTTCTCCTCATCTCAGTCCTAAATGGCCGACCCCTTATTCTGATAACTGTGACCCCCTGGTTCTAGACTCCCCAGCCCGGGGAAACGTCCTCCCTGCATCTACCCTGTAAAGCCCTGTAAGAATTTTATATTTTTCAATGAGATCGCCTCGCATAATTCTAAACTCTAGAGAATATACTGCCCTATAACATAAGGCATAATCGAATAGCTGGTCAGCAAGTTTGGAAAACTGTACGAATTTTTAAAAAGTGAAAGCTTAATTGAACAGCAGGTCCTTGCTATCTGAAATACAATGAGCGATCCATGATGGAAAAATTCCAACGGGACCATTACCATGTCTTTGAAATGCTGACGGACTGACTGCGTATTCCCAACAGTGTCTGCTTCTAGTGCTTGCCATCTGTGCTTGGCTTACAATAGAAATGATGAAGGAGACTGCACGTTTAGTGTGCATCGCTAGAGATGGATATTAAGGACTGCGCAATTATATGCGATATAATCTCAAGGCTATTGAGTTTGTACGGGTCATTCATTTTGAGGATGAGGACATGAAATGTACTGCATTAAAGATCAATCTGTTCTGTTCACCATAAAACACGTTCAATGCCCGGCTAATAACTAAAAGCGACTCAAGCTGTTGTCTTCATCCAATAAATTATTTCTCCTTTAAATGAGCAGAATTATTTTTGTAATGTAATCCAAGAGTAACAACAATAATATCTGCTAGTTTTGGAGTCGGGCTGGATGTGACATGCAGCTGTGGATGGTGTCCTCCTCAATCACAAGAGAAACCTGCACTTGGGAGGTTCTCGTGAGTGGGATAAACCTCACGGCACCATTGAACAACACCCATTAATAACACTTGGGGTAGTTGGAGCATAGCGACATGCATGAGCAACAGAGTGGGTCTGACCACCTATGCTGCAACTAAAGTGCTTTAACTGCCCTGTAGAAGTTCAAATCTGACAGAAAATAATGATCCATTAAAACTCTGGTCAAATCTTCTTTTCATTTGTTTATGAACACATCATCATCATAGGCAGTCCCTCGAAATCAAGGAAGACTTGCTTCCACTCTAAAAATGAGTACTTAGGTGGCTGAACAGTCCAATACAAGAGCCACAGTCCCTGTGACAGGTGGGACAGATAGTCGTTGAGGGAAGGGGTGAGTGGGACAGGTTTGCCGCACGCTCTTTCCGCTGCCTGCGCTTGGTTTCTGCATGCTCATATGAACAATTGATACCACAGCCGAGCAACTGCGTTATTATGATGGCATTTATTCCAAGATGGGTTGGAAATGTTGTATTTAATTAAATATTACGAGGCTTGGGGGTAATTTTAACTGGATTTCATCATGAAGAAGTATGGAATGAGAGCCAGCCATTTGTTCTTTGAGCTCACTTCTCCCAACTGATCGTGTGTTTGTACTCTCAGTAATTCTCCCCACTTTAATTAATCTCCTGAGCCAGCTGGAGAACCAGAGGTAAAAGTTACAAGAAGATTAAACTCTGAGTTTTACCCCTGGAGCAAATGGAATAAAAGCTCTTGTCTCTGGGTATCAACCTCTCATTAAAATTTGCATTGCTCAACCTTGGCCAGTTGCGTTGCGCAGACGATATGTCTGGTCCCAACAGGGCTGAATGGGTAGTGTTCCACCAAGCGTTTGATCATTCCTGTCTGTGTTCTTCCTTCCAGCTTTAAATCCTGCTCTTACCCACATGCTCACCATCGGGGATTGTGTGTTTGTAGACACAGAACTCCACTCATTAAAACAATTCTAAAATAGCGCTTTTATTTGGTTATGTACACTTACTTCAATGAAAAGGAAAATCAGATGGCGATGTACAATGGGCAGCCGTTCCACTATCACCTGTCTTTAGCCCCCCCACCCTCCGTGAAGTAGAATTTTTATCCCCTGTGACTTTACAATTCTATAAGGTCTGACATCTGTGGTTGGGAAAATTTGGAGTCCATTATTAAAGAAGCAGTAGCAGGACATTTGGAAAAGCAAAATTCGATCAGGCAGAGTCAGCATGGATTTATGAAGGGGAAGTCATGTTTGACAAATTTGCTGCAGTTCTTTAAGGATGTAACGAACAGGGTGGATAACGGGGAACCAGTGGGGTTCAGCGGGAATCAGTAACTATTGGGGTGCCGCAGGGATCAGTGCTGGGACCCCAACTATTTACAATCTATATTAACAACTTGGAAGAAGGAATTGAGTGTAATGTAGCCAAGTTTGCTGACGATACAAAGATGGGAGGAAAAGCAATGTGTGAGGAGGACACAAAGAATCTTCAAAAGAACATAGACAGGCTAAGTGAATGGGCAAAAATTTGGCAGATGGAGTATAATGTTAGAAAGTATGAGGTCATGCACTTTGGCAGAAAAAATTCAAAGAGCAAGTTATTATTTAAATGTAGAAAGATTGCAAAGTGCCACAGTACAGAGGGACCTGGGAGTACCTTGGCCTTTATTGCAAATGGGATCGAGTATAAAAGCAGGGAAGTCTTGCTAATGCTATATAGGGTATTGGTGAGGCCACACCTGGCCACACCTGGAATACTACGAAAGGATATACTTGCTTTGGAGGCAGTTCAGAGAAGGTTCACGAGATTGATTCCGGGGATAAGGGGGTTGACTTATGAGGAAAGGTTGAGTAGGTTGGGCCTCTACTCATTGGAATTCAGAAGAATGAGAGGTGATCTTATCGAAACGTATAAGATTATGAGGGGGCTTGACAAGGTGGATGCAGAGAGGATGTTTCCACTGATGGAGGAGACTAGAACTAGAGGGCACGATCTTAGAATAAGGGGCCGCCCATTTAAAACTGAGATGAGGAGAACTTTCTTCTCTTAGAGAGTTGTAAATCTGTGGAATTCGCTGCCTCAGAGCTGTGGAAGCTGGGACATAAAATAAATTTAAGACGGAAATAGACAGTTTCTTAAACGATAAGGGGATAAGGGGTTATGGGGAGCGGGCGGGGAAGTGGAGCTGAATCCATGATCGGATCAGCCATGATCGTATTAAATGGCGGAGCAGGCTCGAGGGGCCATATGTTCTACTCCTGTTCCTATTTCTTATATTCTTATGTTCTTAATCATTCTTCATAAAAATGTACGGCACAGAAGGAGTCCATTCGGCCCAACGTTTCTGTGCCAAGAATGTGCCGAGAATGTCGAGGGATGTGATCAGGACCCGGGAGAGGTGCAAGTTCGGGGCCAGAAGAGGCCAGGGCCCAGGGGCAGCACACTGCGATATGTGCGCGCACTAGGCCCGTGCAGCAGAGCAGGTCTCCAGTCATCTTGGGTAATCCTTGGCACCTGACCAAGACCTAGCTCCGTCAAGCCCGTGTTGTGGCTAGTGTGCAACGGCCACCACACGTTAAAAAAAATCCACGCACAGGCATCTTCCACCCTTCAACATATCGTTCGGGACCTGGAATATTAGGTCCTTCATTGAACTTATCCCTTTTTGGCATGGAAGGAAGTCATCCTCGTTTCGAGGGACTGCCTATGATGATGGCGTTTCTGTGCCGGCCGAGAAAGACCTATCCGGCCTAATCCCACTTTCCAGCTCTTGGTCTTACAGCACTTCAAGTGCATATTCAATTACTTTTTAAATGTGGTGAGGGTTTCTGCCTCCACCACCCATTCAGGCAGTGAGTTCCAGACCTCCCACCATCCTCTGGGTGAAGAGATTTCAAATCCCCTCTAATCTTCTACAAATTACTTTAAATCTATGCCCCCTAGTTATTGACCTCGCTGTTAAAGGAAATCGGTCCTTTCTATCCACTCTATCGAAGCCCCTCATAAATTTATACTCCTCAATTCGATCTTCCCTCGGCCTCCTCTGTTCTAAAGAAAACATCCCAAGCCTATCCAATCTTTCCTCATAGCTAAAATTCTCTAGTCCAGGCAGCATCATTGTAAATCTCCTCTGTGCCCTCTCTAGTGCAATCACATTTTTTCTGTAATGTGATGACCAGAACTGCACACAGCACTCTAGCTGTGGCCTAACCAGTGTTTTATACATTTCTAGCATAACCTCCCTGCTCTTATATTCCATGCCTCGACAAATAAATGGAAGTATGCCATATGCCTTCTTAACCACCTTATCTGCCTGTCCTGTGGGGATCTGTGGGCATGCACTCCAAGGTCCCTCTACACTTCTCAGTATCCTACCATTACTGTGTATTCCCTTGCCTTGTTAGCCCTCACACTCACCTCACACTTCCATGCATTGAATTCCATTTACCCCTTGTTCATGAGCAACTTTTTTTGCAGTAAAATTTTCATCCTTGCATAGTTCTCCAACACTGGATTCTCGACTCCTTCCTCTATCACTGCTTGCTGATTGGTCAGCCTGTACACTGCTGTCCTGTGGGATTCTCTCACCCACTTCCCTCCACCTTGCCACCTTCTCGCCCTGTTTTCAAGAACCTCCTTGACTGTGCCTTTCGGTCCCCAGCCTCACCTTTCTCGTGCTCCTTCTTAAAAAAAAAAGCAGAAGTCTTCTTCCTTTCTCTCTTCCCATGTAGAGCTAGTGCGAGATACTGCATTGACCTTGGTAATGTTTGTCTCTCCTCTATCGTAGACCCACTTCTTATTTGTTAGGTGCTGCTCAGACTTGTAAAGGACATTTCTTTTCTTGCTCCCATTGCCTGCCATAACCTTCACTTTAAATTTGGATGCTCCTATTAATGTACTGTGCATCATTTTATAAAACTATTCATGCCAATTGGTGGCTAATCAATGTTGCAACAAGTGTGACCTGGTTCACTGGTTTATTCTGTGTTAATTTTTATTGCATAATACGCCTTGGGATGTTTCACTACATTAAAGGTGCTATATAAATACTTGTTGTTGTAATAAAGCAACAGGCCTCATAAATAGAACATGGGAAACTTGCATACAACTGACCTAAAAAAAATCTAGCAATTACAATGAACTCCTATTTAACAAAATTCTCATGCTTGTTTACTAATCCCTCCATGGCCTCGCCCCTCCCTATCTCTGTAATCTGCTCCAGCCCCACAATCCCCTGAGATGTCTGCGCTCCTCTAATTCTGTCCTCTTGAGCATTCCTGATTATAATCACTTAACCTTTGGTGGCTGTGCCTTCAGCTGCCTGGGC
This sequence comes from Pristiophorus japonicus, assembly GCF_044704955.1. NCBI lineage: Eukaryota > Metazoa > Chordata > Chondrichthyes > Pristiophoridae > Pristiophorus > Pristiophorus japonicus. The sequence continues at coordinate 355,072,905 of NC_091978.1, forward strand.
CCTAAGCTCTGGAACTCCCTCCCTAAATCTCTCTGCCTCGTTCCCTCTCTTTCCTCCTTTTAAGACGCTCCATAAAACCTACCTCTTTGACCAAGCTTTTGGTCACCTGCCGTCATTTCTTTTTATGTGGCTCAGTGTCAAATATTTTGCTGTTGTCTTATACTACTCCTGTGAAGCACCTTGGGACGTTTTACTACGATAAAGGCGCTATATAAATAAAAGTTGTTGTTGTAACACACTCTTAATGTGCTAAAGGAAATTCAACCCTCTTGGCACTTGCTTCAATAACCTACATTGTTCCTTTTAATGGTACCAATCAAAGTAATATTAACTGCTTTAGCGAAAGGGTTATCCCATTTGTATCATTTACACTGGGAATAAAACACCCTTCTAATCGCAAATCTCGCTTGAGGTTTGTTAATTTTGTAATCATTTCCTCTAGTTCTGTGTTCAAAGTCTTAATTAAGTCATCTATATGTATCTGCATTCCTCCACAGATTTTAGAAATCTGGTCATGTCTCTCTTCAATTATTTTCCCTGAAAGAAGTTCAGTTCTTTGAGCCTGTCTTGGAGCTCTAAATCCTCGAGTCCTCCTTGTTCTCTGCAGAGCCTTATCTGACACATCAGTGTTGGAGTGCATGCAGTATTTTCCAAATGTGGACTCAGCAAGCCACGACGTAAAGTTAGGAGAACTTCTTGTTTCAATTTATTTAAGTGCCCCTGTAATACAACGACTATCCTTTCTGATAACTGTTTCACATCTGCAAACAAAAATCTGGTGTCAGTAAAAGTGACCACGAAGCTGTCTGATTGTCATTAAAAACCCAAGTGCTTTGCGAGTTTCCTTTCAGGAAGGAATCCAGCCGTCCTTACCCGGCCTGATCTATATAGCAAATGGCCTAGCAAGTCCCACGGTTGTATAAAACTGCTGCTTTCCTACTTTCACCATATGAACTGCAATGGTTCAAGAAGGTGGTTCACCACCACCCTCTCAGGGCAACTGGAGCTGGACTATTTATGCCGGCCTTGCCAGCGATGCCCATGTTATGAGCATGGATTTTTCTTTTAAGTGACCGAATGCTTTCATACGAATGGGAATTTTTTGCTATTCTTTTTTTACTAATGGGCATCATGCTGTCTGTAATATAGCTCCCCCCAGTGGACTACTACTCCGCCTAGTGGACAACCAATGTAGTGCAACTACTGATGTAAATACAATAAAAGGGTCATGTGGAGAAGTCACATGATGACAGTTGGAGCCATCTTGTGGAGCGTGTTTAGTTAGTGATGTCGTAAGAATATATCTCACTGTGTACATGTTTCATAATCTAATGTGTCTTGCCTGATGTCTCACTCCACTTAAATCCTTCTCCTGCCCATTCACTTAAATAATTACAGACCCCTTTAAATCCATCAGTCTCTCTTATGTACTTTGCACATAGATTGGTTTCTTCGAATAATGTTATAACTTTTGCAAGAAATTTATTGCTTCGTAACATCTTGAAGTAATATGAGCAGCAGAATTTCCCATCACCTTCAGTTTGTTATTGTCGATGCAGTTTTCAATCTAATAAGTTAATGTTGCTATTAACTCCACGAGACTTGATCTTCTTCATAAGCCTCCTATGTTGAAACCTTATCAAATTCCTCTTGATACAACATATGAAGTGCTGTATATGCATGCCTGTTTACTGTCTGATGTCTGTAACACTGTTATGCCACACTGAATATACCCTTATACTGTACACACCTTACATGTACACCAGAGGGTGCTGCTGCTGGAGACCTAAGGGTTACCTGCACACGGCAGGTAACCCAGTATAAAAAGGAACTCACAGCTTGTTGTCCTCACTCAGGAGCTGCAAATAAAGGACTACAGGTCTGCACAGTTTAAGTATCATACCTTGCCTCGTGGAGTCATTACTAAAGGTGCCTACATACGCTACATGAAGCATTGAATGATCAATCCTCGGTCCAACCCTCTCTTCTTCTTGACTCGCTTGATGACCTTCTGTTTATTGAACAAAACTGGTACCCAGCTCAATCACATTGTAAAGTGGCCTCTTTCTCCTGTCAGTGCCGGGCGACTTGGAGAAGAAAACTTTGCAGCTGTAATAATAATAGATAACGTTTGTGACTCTTAAACCCCACTCGGGAAATTCAAGGTCATAAGATATTTATGGAGTTCAGGTAATATAGTAAACTAGTCAAATTTAATACTGGCGGAATTGGCAATCATGCAAACTCCTTGATGGCAATACAACCTTGAAACCATTTACCTTTTGCTCATAGTATAAAACACATGAGATGAGTGAAGATACAGGGGGACATAATTATCGCAGGGAGTGCAGTACCAGATGGAAGTGAATGGACCACTTTTGTCCAGTGTACACTCTGCATGTACAGGAGTTGACAGGACATTCAGTACCAGACGGGAATGAATTGACCCCTTTTACTTGGTGTGTATGGTCTTTCTTAAATTCTGCCATCCTTATTTAACCCAAATTCCTTCTGTCATAACTTGCATGTGCATTTTAGCTTCCTCTTCAGACCCAAGCGCATTTCTTCTGTCTTTTTGTTTTCCTTCTTGTCTCCTTCCCTTTCTGTCACTCAATCACACCACCTTTCAATTTTGTGCTCTCGTGTGATTTGCCCACCTCCCCTCCCCCCAGTCCTCACCCAACCAATCATTACTCCTCTGCCTTCCTATTCTCCTGATTATAATCGCTCGACCATCGGTGGCCGTGTCTTCAGCTACTTGGCCCTCAGCTCTGGAACTCCCTCCATAAACCTCTCTGCCTCTCTTTCCTCCTTTAAGACGCTCCTCAAAACCTACCTCTTTAACCAAGCTTTTGGTCACCTGCCGTAATTTCTTCTTATGTGGCTCGTTGTGTAATTTATCTGTTTTTCTTATTACACTGCTGTGAAGTGCCTTAGGACGTTAAAGGCGCTATATAAATAAAAGTTGTTGCTCTTCCAGGCTTGAAAATACCTCTGGAATTCTCTGTAGGCCTAACGTGGTACCTAGTGCTGCCACCTTATGAGCAGCAACCCCAACTGCCCCATCCACCTCTCTCGTTGACCTTCCCACCCACTGCGCCCACTGGGATCGAACCTCGCCAACGTCCTTCCCATCCCAATCATCCAACCCAGCTGGGACTCTGCCAATGAATCAACAAGCTCCACCCCCTTCACATTTCCCTCCAGAATTCCCCTTCACTCGCAAACAAGGCCGTTGCCATCAATAACATTATCGTGGACAATTGCATTGACGTCATGGCCTTGACTGAAACTTGGCTCATGGGTGGCCGCTTACTGAAACCTCCACAACTGGCTTTCCTTCCACAATCTGCCTTGTCCAAACCTCTGTGATGTGGGAGTGTGGCCCATATCACCATATATCACCTCAGTCTCTCATTCCCCCACTGCTCTGATACCTTTTCTTCCTTTTGAGCACCTCACCTTATTCCATCCATCTTATCTCTCCTTTTAAAAATTCTTGTTGTCCACTGTTTCCCCTCCCCCCCCCCCCACCACAAAGCACCACCCTGGGTTTCTCACTGAGATATCCTCACTTCTTTCCTTCCTCAGACCCTACACTGAGCAACTCCTCATCAGCTGTGGCTCAGTGGGTAGTGCTCTCGCCTCTGAGTCAGAAGGTTGCGGGTTCAAGTCCCACTCCCGTGACTTGAGCACATAAATCTAGGTTGACGCTCCAGTGCAGTGCTGAAAGAGCGCTGCACTGTCGGAGGTGCCGCCTTTCGGATGAGATGTTAAACCGAGGCCCCGTCCGTTCTCTCAGGTGGACGTAAAAGATCGCATGGCACTATTTTGACGAAGTACAGAGGAGTTATCACTGGTGTTCTGGCCAATATTGATCCCTCAATCAACATAACATAAACAGATTACAAGAAATAGGAGCAGGGATAGGACATTTGGCCCCTCGAGCCTACTTATTATCTGGTCATTATCACATTGCTGTTTGTGGAAGATTAGTTTTGTGCAAATTGGCTGCCGTGTCTCAACATCTATCTCAACTCACCTTGCCCTCTCTCTGCTACGTTCACTGTCCTCTCTATGGCCCCCAGCACAAGCTACGTACTCGCTCCCCCGATTCCATTTCTCACTCCAACCATTGTCTCCGGCCGAGCCAGACTGTTTTCAATATCGTTTACCTTTACAACCCTGAGCTAAGCTTTTGATTCCATATCGCCTCCATCACAAACACTCTCTATTTCCACCCCCATAACATCATCCACCAGCACTCCTGCCTCAGCTCATTTGCTGCTAAAACCCTCGTCCTTAGTTGCCTCCAGACTGGACTATTCCAATGCTGTCCTGGCTGACCTCCCACTTTCCACCTTCTGCAAACTTCAGCTCTCCTGCCCATATCCAATTCCACAACCATCACGCCTGTCATTGCTGATGTACAATGGCTCCCGTCCCCAAACACTTCCAATTTAAATTCTCATCCTTAAGCTTAAACCCCTTCATGGCCTTGCCTTGCCCCTCCCTATCATTGAAATGTCCTCCCCCAGCCTCCGAACTCTCCGTTACTCTGGCCTTTTGTGCATTCGCCTCCACCTTTATTCCATCTTTGGCAGCCTCCCTCTCTAAAACCCTCTGCGGTCTCCCTGTCTAAAACCCTCTGCGGTCTCCCTGTCTAAAACCCTCTGCGGTCTCCCTCTCTAAAACCCTCTGCGGTCTCCCTGTCTAAAACCCTCTGCGGTCTCCCTGTCTAAAACCCTCTGCGGTCTCCCTGTCTAAAACCCTCTGCGGTCTCCCTGTCTAAAACCCTCTGCGGTCTCCCTGTCTAAAACCCTCTGCGGTCTCCCTCTCTAAAACCCTCTGCGGTCTCCCTCTCTAAAACCCTCTGCGGTCTCCCTCTCTAAAACCCTCTGCGGTCTCCCTGTCTAAAACCCTCTGCGGTCTCCCTATCTAAAACCCTCTGCGGTCTCCCTGTCTAAAACCCTCTGCGGTCTCCCTGTCTAAAACCCTCTGCGGTCTCCCTGTCTAAAACCCTCTGCGGTCTCCCTCTCTAAAACCCTCTGCGGTCTCCCTGTCTAAAACCCTCTTACTGTCTATTTCTCTCTCCTCCTTTAAAACCCTCCTTAAAAACTATCTCTTTGACCAAGCTTTTGGTCACGTGTCCTCCTAATATCTCCTCCTTTGGCTCCGCGACAGGCCTGATTAGCCTGCTGTGAAGTGCTTTGGGATGTTGTTATAACCACAACAATGCAAGTTTCTATGGTGAGTTCACTCATAAGAACATAAGAATTAGGAGCAGGAGTAGATCATTCGGCCCCTCGAGCTTGCTCCGCCATTCAATAAGATCATGGCTGATCTTTAATCTCAACTCCACTTTTCTGCACTAATCCCATATCCCTTGATTCCCCTAATATTCAAAAATGTATCAATCTCTGTCTTGAATATACTCAACGACTGAGCCTCTATAGTATAACCTCCAGCGACCTCCGACATCCCCCAGCGACCTCCGCTGACCTCCAGCGACCTCCGACGTCCAACGACGACCTCCGAGGACCCCCCGCAACCTCCAGTGACCTCCAACGTCCTCCGGAGGCAGCGTCCTTGACCTGGACCTGGTTATTGGGCCTCCACCGCGCCCCCCCCCCCCTCCAGCGGTGATCTGATCGGAACACCTCCAGCGACGGTAGATGGGCCTCTTGGCGACAGCTGGACCTCCCGTGGTGACAGCTGACCTCCTCCTCAATGATGATTGGGTCCCCCTCTCCCACATCGGCGACTGGCCTCCCTGCCTCCTTCAGCGATGACTGGACCTCTCCTTCCCCACTGGCGACCTGGCCTCTTCTCCTCCTCCAACACGTGATGAGTTCCATGGCTGTGACCACTTTCCCTCCCACTCTGAGCCCCAGTGGGCCACTGACCCTCCCAATGCCTGCCCCCAACCAGGCCTCGGACCACCTACCACCAAGGGCACTACTCGGCACCGAGCTTGCGGTCAAGATCTCGCCGTAGGCAACTAGGCCCGTAGCAGCGCCTGGTCTCCAGTTGTCTTGGACCCCTTTGCCACTGGATCAAGACCTTGCTCAGCTAAGCGCGTGTGGTAGCCAGTGTGCAACGACCACCTCACGTTAAAAGAACTCACGCACAGGCATCTTCCACTCTGTTAACATGAAGTTCAGGACCTGGAACATCAGGACCCTCATGGACAACCTCAACAGCGACAGGCCGGAACGCCGCACCGCCATAGTTGCCCGGGAACTCAGATGCTTTGATATCGACATCGCCGCTCTAAGTGAGACCCGGCGGGCAGGGGAAGGCCAGCTCAAGGAACAAGGTGGAGGTTACACCTTCTTCTGGAAAGGGAAACCAGAGGAAGAAGGAAGAACGGCGCCTCCACAGAGTTGGCTTCACCATCAAAAACGAGCTGGTTGACTGTCTCACCCTGTGGGGCTAACGAGTGCCTCATGATTCAAGCGCAGGCAGCGGAAAGAGCGTGCGGCAACCCAGTCCCGCCCACCCCTTCCCTCAACGACTATGTCCCACCTGTGACAAAGTCTGAGGCTCTCGTATTGGACTGTTCAGCCACCAAAGAACTCACTTCAGGATTCCGAGGGACTGCCTATGTATGTACAGCCCTCTGGGGTAGAGAATTCCAGAGATTCACCACCCTCTTTCTTCACCTCAGTCCTAAATGGCTGACCCCTTATTCTGAGACTGTGACCCCTGGTTCTTGACTTCCCAACCAGGAGATACATCCTCTCTGCATCTCCCTGTCAAACCCTGTAAGAATTTTCAATGAGGTCACCTCTCATTCTTCTAAATGCTAGAGAATTGTAAGGTTCTGCAAAACCAACCACGGAGACATGTGGCAGGGAGAATGGGAAGATGCCATGTTTAAAATGACCAACTGCAGCCAACAGCCTGTAAACCGCAGAGGATAATGGGACTCTGGCCACCCTGTACAGTAACAGACAGTGTTGTAGGGGCACGGAACTGGACGGAGAATGAGACAGCTACTGTAAGGGGGAAGAGTGTACATTCAGTTCTTCCCACACCCCAAGCTCCCCTTACAGAATATAGGCCTAGTCTGCTCAATCTCTCCTCATAGGACAATCCTCCCAACCCAGGAATCAGTCTGGTGAACCTTCATTGCACTCCCTCTATGGCAAATATATCCTTCCTTAGGTTAAGAGACCAAAACTCATCAAACTTAAACTTGTAACTCCCTGGTGGGTTATGCTGATGTTCTGCAGCCAACATCACTTAATAAAAATAAATCATAGCTTGTGCTTCCTATGATGGCATTATTTACTTTATCTTGTGTCTCGAATTAAAGCAATATAAAGTGTCCTCCAGATGATACATGTGTAAAGTGGACTGAATTTAAGAAGAATTTTAATTTCCAATGTTGAAATGGAATGACTGCAGCATTTTAATAACAAAACTAGAATAAGAATTCAAACAATTCACAACAAATAGAGCTTGGAGCCTTCAATTTAGTTTTTGCATAAATATTATGGATCACTGAAGTGGGACTAATACCTTTTGTAGCCTTCAAAAAATGCACATATTATTTGTCATGTAACATCTGAAGAAGTGATCCAGCTGCATTATAAAGTACAATTAGAGAATTGTACCAATCTCCAGAAGTACTTCTTAATTAACAGAATATTCGGGTAGATTGAGAGAATATGAAAGGACCATAGTTTCTGTTAAGTCCTGACTCTAATGTACTGACTTACACGAGGCACATGCTGAAGTCAAGGTCACTCAGGACCTGCACCTTTAATTCCAGCTCTCCAGTGCTGCACTTGCCTGAGACCTCCCTTTATATACCTCAGTGGGACAGGTATGGAGTGTCTCCTGCAAGTGCACCCCTGGTGGTAAGGTATGCTTATTGTTACAGGTCATATCCAGTTACAGTCATGTATAGCATGGTAAGATACAGTTATATTCTGTACGCACCAGTGGGCGGTCTTGTTCCCTGCACTAGTAATGTGAGATACATGACAGTTTCCTCTGTTTAGTGATTGTCAGCCAGTGACTCAGTGGGTAGCACTCTTGCCTCTGGAGTCAGAAGGTTGTGGGTTCAAGTCTCACTCCAGGGACTTGACCACATAAATCTAGGCTGACACTCCAGTGCAATGCTGAGGGAGTGCCGCACTGTTAGAAGTGCTGTCTTTCAGATGAGACGTTAAACCGAGGCCCTGTCTGCTCTCTCAGGTGGATGTAAAAGAATCCCATAGCACTATTTTGAAGAAGAGCAGGGAAGTTATCCCCGGTATCCTGGACAACATTTATCCCTCAATCAACATAACAAAAAAACAGATTATCTGGTCATTATCACATTGCTGTTTGTGAGAGCTTGCTTGTGCTCAAATCGGTTGCCGTGTTTCGTACATTACAACAGTGACTACACTTCCAAAAAGTACTTCATTGGCTGTAAAGAGCTTTGGGGCATTGGGTGGTCATGAAAGGCGCTATATAAATGCTAATCTGTCTTTCTTTAATTCAGTGACTATGTAGACAAGGGTATTCAGTATTTTGTCTCCATTTTTCCCTAAAATGAATCAATGGCAGAAATTGTGCCCCAGAACATCTTGTTGGAGTTTCCTGTTGTATAGGACATTACTGCAAGCCTCAAGTGCTACACATCTCAAGCAAATAAACTTTAATAAGGAGAGCTTTAAAACGCACCAGTGGACGGTCTTGATCCCTGCACTAGGCTAAAACTGCACAAGGCCATGGTGAATAATTATCCTAAAATGCTGGGCACAAATTTTGGATCAGTTTGTGCTCTTCAAGTGGCCACAAAAACTGTTCTTGCTGGGAGTACTTTATCATCATCATAGGTGATCCCTTGTATTGAGGATGACTTGCTTCCATGACAAAAAGGGATGAGTTCACAGGTGTTTCAATGAAGGACCTAATATTCCAGATCCCGAACTACATCCTGAAGAATGGAAGATGCCTGTGCTTGGATTTTTTTGACGTGTGGTGGCCGTTGCACACCAGCCACCACACGGGCTTGACAGAGCTAGGTCTTGGTCCAGTGGCAAGGATTAACCAAGACGACTGGAGACCAGCTCTGCTGCACGGATCTAGTGTGCACACATATCGCACTGTGGGCTGACCCATGCTGCCCCTGGGCCCAGGCCCACAGGAATGCTTTATCAAGTCCTTCATTGCAGATTTTAATGCTATTCTATTATTTAACGAGGTGCATCTCATTCGCAACCACCCGATGTAACCTTTGAAATATTCTAGTTTAATGCTCTACTTTTTTTGCAGTCCTTCTTTTCATTCTCATAAAACTAGCTCTGCTGAAGTCTGGAACATTAATTTTCCCCAGTCCAGGCTATCAGGTCAAACCTAATGATTGTGCTACAGAAACGATCCCCCAACCTTTCATTGCCGCAGACTGACGAGCGAATACCAGTTTAAATTGGCTCACTTCTCGCATATCCTTCGCAATGAACCCTATGAACCTACCCCACCCCTCTCCTGTACGACATCTTTCATTATTTCAAATAATGGCCAAGTAAATGAGCTGCCAATAATTGATGGTCTCTTTTTCTCTGTAGCGTTACTTTTCATGAATAATTCTGTCTTCAATTTCTTCCTATTCTGACCTGATGATGCATAATAGTTCTCATTCATTAGTTCATTTTCATTGGTGTCATAGGTTTCTGTTCAATTAGATTCAGTCCTTTCCCTGGTCTGAAATTACACCAACTTTCTGAATTACTACCAGGTCAGCATTGATTAGCAAGTTATCACCTTTCTGCCTGGTTTGCCTGTCCTGTTATAAAGTGTTGTGGAACCAAAATAAAAGCTCAACACTAGTCTGTTGAAGAATCAAAATATGTTTATTTGAGAATACCTTGGCCAAGGGGAGAACAGCAGTTTCGGGTTTAACCCTAAACTCCGTCTCTCTGCCTGGCTGCAAGCTTACAGTATTTAAAGCAGAAAATCGCAATCCGTTATGCGTATCAGTTCCAAGAACTGACCCCAGACTCTCCATGTCATTTAAAAAGTTCATTTGACTTAACCGCAAGAACTGAATATAAGGTCATGACATTTGAGAATGTTTCCACAGTATGTTTTTTGATATTTCCAAGTTGCGCCTACCTAGTGGGCTAGAAGTTGTCTTAGCTCCGTGGTCTGTATTTCTTGACCACGGTAGATGCTCTTATCTGTAAAGATGTATGTTCATCTTGATCTGCGGTTGCCATCACTGTCTGTTAGTCTAAGAACACTCAGGTAGCCTAATTTGCAGTTTCTAGCAAATAGTCTGTATCCTGTAATTGTTTTGCTCAGCTCGTGTGCAACGCTTTGCTACAATTTGACTGTATTTAATAACAGGCCCAATTCCTATTTTCCTAAACAATTTTCCCAGGCTGCAACACCATATCACTAAACTGGGCCTCTAAAGTCCCACTTCAATCCCCCCTTTGGTCCCTGGCTAACCCCAGCCCATGAGACTACTAGATCTAAGCTTTCTAATGCTTTAGACTTCCCGCTCCACTTGCGGGGATATCTGCCACCAAGTTTGGGAGGTCTATTGCTTAACTGGGGTTTAAATTCCCCCATGCATCAACAGTCTATCTTTCTCTTGCATACGAGTGATTGCTTTAGCTTGCTGCCTGTGTCTACGCTTCCTACAAGCTGCACATGTCATTATCAGCCAGCACAGTGCCAAAATCAGTTGAACTGCCACCAATATGTGAGAAATGATACATATCCATGGATGGATATTAACGTTCAGTCCCCAGTTCCATGCCTTCTTGTACCAAGGGGTATGTTGAAGGTCTTTTGCAATGTCCTTGCCCAGTTCACACAGCTCCTGTTTGAGCATGTGATACGGTTTTATGCTCGCCAGCAGAGGATCCTTTATGTCTCTCAGGTCCTTGGGCAGATGGGATATTGGTGCAGCCAGTTCACTTTCATATTGGTACAAATGTTGTTTAATTTCGTCAGTCAGGTTCAGTCAGTTAATGGTTTCTCGAGCATGGATATACATCATTCATCCTCATCCGATCGTAACCGCTAGCCTCGGGGTGAAGCAAAAGTTGAGGTTAGTGATGTTACATTGATAAGTACCACAGTCATAAGTTGGTTGATTGGTTTCCACACAGTATTCCCCCTTTCCGCGGTAGGCTGAGTGGGTGTATTCAGATTCTGATGGGCTTATTTCTAAGACACACCCATTGGTTTGATTAAATCCGCACCCATCCTCACTTCCCCAGCCTACTGGATGTGGACATATCGTTAGGCTTCCTACCCTACGGCACCCTGATAATGATTCCGTTCCGTTTGATCGCCTATTGATCCGTTGGGTAGTACCGCATGTAGTTCTCACCCTGGATTAGCCCCAAGTTTTCTACATCAAACTGGGGATGTGGTCTAGACTCCCCCTTCACCATTATCGGAATCATTATGACCATCCCCACTAGGGCAGAATGTTAATCTGTGCATCCGCCTGTCACCGGAAAGACTCTTGTCATTCCATTCATGGTGCACGCGTCCAGTGACCCTGGGTGCTGTGCTAGGCGGAACAGGTGGGTGCTGTTGATCCAGTCCGGGACTTCGCCCCTGTGTATTTGGTCCAGGTTCTCCCTGACCTGTCCAATCATCCATCCCCCGTCTCGCTGAACCTCTGCCTTTTCCGCATTGAATTCTCGGTCAATCAGGCCATTAATGGTGGCAGCATGGCCCTCCAGGACTGTAATCCCTTTGACTAAGCTCATTGCTGCCCCTTCACCTTCCCACGCAGCCTCTTTGTCTGCGTCTGTCTGCCTTTGCAGCAACTTCCTGACTGTGTCTTTAAGGCTTTCCAATTGTTCCTGTATAGCTTGTATGTCTCGGGCATTTACAAATGAGGTTCCCGTGTTGACCCCTGTTAAGACGTCATTGATCAGACCCCGTTTCTGTCTGTGAATCTGACCCGCTTTCAGAGGGCTCCGTATCTGGATGCCTCTGAGGTGCCCCGGGATTCTTTCAACACTATCTTAAGCATTCGGGTGAACAATGCGCGTACCTTAAGGTCACATTTTCCTGGTAGCCCTATGCCCGTCAGATTTACTATTACAGGTAATATCTCATGGTGTACATTCTCATACAATTGGATTCTCTGCGTTCTCAGGACCACCCTGCTTGGGGTTCCTGCGGTATGTATGGGACATTCTGGGGGTGGGCCTGGAGTGGTCGGCGGGGCCGGTGCCGGCCAATAGTCAGACCACTCCACCCGGATTATTGGCGATAGACATGTCTCATCGTTTCGTGCACAAACGTAGTATGTAGGCTCAAACTTTTGCGTAGGCCTAACACACACACAGCGAAGTCGTGAGGCTGCCTTTCGACCAAATTCAGGATGACTTCCCGATCAAAAATCTGACAATCTCTCACAATTTCTGATTTGACGTTTTCCATACTGATATCCCGGCGGTTACCCTCGCTCATGAGGTACTGCATATAGTTAATACGTGGCCAAAAGTTTCTATAGGACTGTAATACCAGTGGCATCCTTGGTATATACTCGGTATGGAGCAGTGCGTATTCCTGATAAGTCTGGAAATTTGTCCATATTCTATTTAGACCACATTCAATACATAAGGTCCTATTGTACCATATCGCGACGCCTAATATTGTGGGGTGGGTTCCCTTACACCCGCAAAATCTTCTGTTTGGTCCGAGGGGAGTCTCTGCACCCTCTCGCCGGAATATACCAGTCAGGTAGACTCCATTTCCAACTTGGGTCTTTTGATAGTCAGGGTCTTCATAGTTCGGGTGTAGCTCATCACCTTCAGCCCCATGATTTGAATTCTGGCTGATCATCCGGCCCCTCGCCAGTTGCCACAGGGGCGAGTGGCAAAGTATAATTGGTATCGCGATTCTCCAGTCTATCCTGTAACATCAAACTTCCCCCTAGATGGGATATTCTGTAAGAGTCGTTTTAGCTGGAACCAGTGTTTTCACCGTCCTACTCCATTCATATCCACACATGCATACGTGTCGCCACTGATCAATATCTCAAATCCAGTCTGTCCCGGTAGCCCCTTAATGATTACTTTCTCCCCCACTTGGGGAAGATCTAACGGGGACTCTAACTCATCTTGTTCGTCCCAGCCTGCCTGTCGTTCTCTTACTTCCTGTCTCATATCCTTAAGTTGCTTGCTTAACTCCATTACATATCTCCCAATTGATCCCGCAATGGGCCCACATCGGACCCTCCTGTGATTATACCTTAGAGTAATCGCATTGCCCCGACCAGTAATTAACTCATATGGAGTTAATCCTGTTGTCCAGTTAGGGGTTGCCCTTTGTCTCATCAGGATAGCAGGCAACAGCTCAGCCTAAGCCTGTACGGTTCCTTGGATGGCTTTTGACAGGGCTGTCTTTATCATCCGATTCATCCGTTCTACCATCCCCGAACTCTGCGGGTGGTAGGGGATGTGAAATTTTTGTTTAATGCCCAATGTGGTGCAGAGTAATTTTATCACCGGCCCTGTGAAGTGGGTTCCCTGATCGGAGTCTATTTGAGTGGGGATGCCCCAGCGGGGAATCACCTCCTCGGCTAAGATACGAGCTACTGTGGTTGCAGTGCAGTTTCGGGTAACAAAAGCTTCCACCCACCGTGTAAACAAATCAATTATTACTAGTTTTTCCTTTCTTGAGCTTGGCAGTGGTCCCATGAAATCAATTTGTATATTCTCCCATGGCCCTCGCGGCCGTGGTTGATGGGCCATTCTAATTTTGATGACCTTTCCCGGATTATATTGGGCACATGTCGTGCATTGCTGGCAATACTTAGCAATGTCTCGCCTCATGCCTGTACACCACCAATCTCTGGAGACACTACTGATCAGGGCATTTCGCCCGACATGATTGATGCCGTGGTGCAGTTCCATGAGCATCTTTCTTATACAAGTGGGGGCTGCCACCTTACTGTCCTTTCTCCACATGGAGTCTGGATCTGGTGCCTGTCTTTTCCATTCTGTCTTTTCTTCATCACTTACATCTGCATGTAATTTTACAATGTCAATAGCTTCTTTAGTAATCATACTACTTACTGATTCCTCCCTCACTTTGGACGCGGCTCCTGCCTCCTGTGCAGCCCTGTCTGCAGCCTCATTTCCTCCCTGGGTATCGTCCACCACTCTCTGGTGGGCTTTGACATTTATTACTGCCGCTTCGGCGGGTTTACTAGCTGCGTCTAATAGCAGCCTAATTCGGCGTTCATGTTTGATGGCCTCCCCGCCTGAGGTGACAAACCCCCGCCTCCCCCAGGCAGGTCATGTAGTCATGGACTACTCCAAAAGCATAGCGGCTGTCTGAGTCGATATTTGCCCGCTTGCCTTCAGCTAATTGGAGGGCTTCTGTCAGGGCAGTGAGTTCTGCCACTTGTGTGGAAAGCCCTTCGTCCAGTCCCCCACTGAGGACAGTGTCAAGTGCTCCATTGACCACCCGCCCACCCTGTATGTGGGGTCCCTTGGATATATTTGCGGGACCCGTCCACATAAAGGGTTAAATCGAGATCCTCGAGTGGGATCTCACTTATATTACCGGGTGAGTCTTCCCACTCTCAGGCGTGGCACTCATGGGGTTCACCCGTGTGGCACTCATGGGGTTCACCCGTGACCAGGAGACCCTCTGCATGATCACCGGACGTCTCAAGGTGCTTTATAGCCAATGAAGTACTTTTGGAATGTAGTCACTGTTGTAATGTAGGAAATGCGGCAGCCAATTTGTGCACTGCAAGCTCCCACAAACAGCAATGAGATAATGACCAGATAATCTGTTTTTGTTATGTTGATTGAGGGTTAAGTATTGGCCAGGACATCAGGGATAACTCCACTGCTCTTTGGAATAGCACCATGGAATCTTTTACATCCACCTGAGAGGGCAGAGAGGGTCTCTGTTTAACGTCTCATCCGAAAGATGGAAGTTAGATAAGCACATGACGGAGCAAGTAATAGAAGGATAAGCTAATTGGGTGAGATGAATTGGGGTGGGAAGAGGCTCGTGTGGAGCATAGGCCAGTTGAGCCGAATGGCCAGTTTCTGTGCTGTACATTCTATATAATTCTTCTCTCTGAACATTCAGTCGAATTATTTCCCATGTAAAATATAGAAACTTTGCCCCAATTTCCTTGTTCACTCTTTTTAACCATAAGGCCAGAAATTGTGATCCTTTGCCGCTGGGCTGGAGTCTAACTGGACACAAGTATGAACCAGAGATGGGGCCTTGAATCTCAGATATTGCAGCTCGTGCTCACATGTAGAGAGGCTCCATGCGAGCAGAGGACTCTTGCAATTTCTCCCCTGTAGCCCTGATAGATCTTCTGGCACAATTTGAGCTTGCCGAAATCCCAGCTCAGTTTTTCAATACTTCATCACAACTTAGAGTTCAATTTACTTGCGCCATCTTTTCAACCAGCCAAGTATTTTGCCAGGCTGTTAATTAGCTTGCATTTCTGCCATTCACCTCATGTCGTTATACTGCTTTAGAATCTCTATTGGATGGAAAATGGGGGATTGCTGGACTGTGAATTTCCCCAGGCAGCTCGACCTGTACCAATCCTTGTCCGGAGGTTCTGATCGCCGAATCGGCCCTACTGTATATAAAATACTGAATGTATGTTGTGAGCGACATTTTTCGAGATTTCAAAGTGCGGGCAGAGAGTTTGAGCTTCTTGTCATATGATGGGTGTGCTGTTACGATTTTTACAACCAGTTAACTCAATTCCAGGGTATCTTGTCTATAAATACCTTTCAATATGCAATTCAATCTTTTTTTTTTACAGTAATTTATTTATGTTTAATGAACTTTCCCTTTATTCCTAAAGCTCCTGAATCTAATTTAATTTCAGTTTCTATGCAGAATTTAATATATTTTCCATTTATTTTTTTAAACTGTTTCCGCTTCATTTTCAACTGTGACAAAAAAAAATGATATATTCTAGGTAGTAGGTACTATACTATAATTCAGTGGGGGCAAAATTGGACGCTGTCACACCCATTTTACAGGCGCAGAGTGGGGACCAAATGACACCAATTTTGTGGGGCTATGTCCCGCACTCCATAGCAAACTGGCCACTTTTAAACCCTTGCTCCCAGGAACCGAGGGGAATATATTTGTGGCCACCATAAGAGTTGCCGCTGTAACTCGGAGTAACGGCTGCTGTAAATGGACAAAGTGCTACTCAAGACAAATTTCAGCTGGGGGCTGAAGATTTATAGTCCAGCGCTAACATACGGTGTAATGCCCTCCTGGTGTGGTTATGGTGTTCACACGGAATTGTGGACCATTAAAAGGGCAATGTGTTCAGAACTAATACAAATTAAAAATAAGTGGAAAGATGCAGTTTTCAACCCTTAGGACCTTTTAAATAAAATTAACATTAAAAAGGAGTCCCAATTGGGACTCTTCAACACTTAAAGCTGAATTTCCTTCTGATTCCAAACCTCAAAAAATTGGAAAAGTGCTTCAACACCAACACGAACGACTCAGCAAGTCAAGGACGGGGCACCCAGGGTCTCGCACGCAGCACCCCAGCATTGTGCAGGGGGTCAACACTGCAAGAGAGGTCCTCTACCCACAGGGGCCAGGAAGCCATCCAGAAAGAAGGATGTGGGACCATATCACCAAGGTGGTCACTGCCAGCAGTGTTGCCCCCTCCCCCACCACCTGGCTCCAGTGCCCAAAGAAGCTTCATGACCTCAGACCATTGGTCAAGGTCAGTGAATGCATCTTCAAAAGCCATCTTCTACCAACTGCACCACTAGCCTCACACACTGCTCGATGCACAACTCCCCCCCGCCCAATCACTCACCTGCCAGCAATCTGTACCAATCAGGGGGCACATCTCCCATCCCCTTGGAGGAGACGGTGCAGGCCATTCTTGGCAGGGGCGTGGCTGAGTCCTTGGCCAGTGGCGGGGCTGAAAGGATACAAGATACTGGTTACCTCATATGTTATCCTCCTTCTGGAATGCACCTCTTGCTTTCCCACTCTCCCCTTACTACAATTCCACCCTTGTGCCTTCCTCATTTCACACACCCAAGAAATGCATCTTGCCCAGCCAATGGTTGGCCAAGAAGAGGAGAGTGAAGAAAAAAAAACATCGGCACTTGATTTGACACTCCCAGCCACCAACTCCTCAAGATCATTATTTGCAGTGTCCCCCACTGAAAGTCAGCAGCCTTCCAGCAGCCATGCTGCAGCCACTGGGGTAGCACTGCGTGACATCAGTGGGATATACAAAAGCACACACAAAACAGTCACTAAGAAAATGCAAAAGAGTGATGAGTTGATTTGATGTGATATTGGATGGATAGATGTATACAGTTGGATTGGAAAGTTTGCTTTGTGGTGGCTTTTATTTCAGCATTGTGGCCAGGAGGACGCTGTGATGGTCAGTAACCGAGGTAAGGTGTGGGACAAATGGTGAAAGGAGAATTGGGATTGTGGTCACTGGCACCGCAGGTGGATGATTCCATCCCAGATACCCCGGCCAGAAGGGGACTGTTTGGGTTGTATCCTTCCTCCTTCGTCACCTTCTTCTGACCCTCCTCTTCATCTTCTTCCTCTTCTGTGTCTTCCTCTCCCCTCTACAAGCGGATGCTGTAAATCCGAAATGGTGGCATAAAATGCTGGAATTACTCAGCAGGTCAGGCAGCATCTTGACCTGAGACATGAACTCAGCTTCTCGGAGGCCTTCCTTTACCATCCGAGATCTTGCAAGCTTCCAGCAGCACTCCCTACCGACACAGGTAAAAACGTTTAACTTCTATTGCAGCAAGCCACTAGTTCAGTAAAATCAACAAAAAACCTAGTTTAAATACTTCAATGCAAACTTCTGAAAATTGTGTGTGTCCCTTTAAGAGGTGCTGACAGAGCCTCTGTAAATCTGCTTGCACACTGGGTTTACCTGGCATGCTTAGGACCCAGCACGCTCTTTGCACCATTTTTTGCTGATAAGGAGTGATGAGAAGCTCCTGAATTATTAGCCCAGAGTAACTTATTCCAATTCTCTACTTTGCTGTTTTTGCACGAACAGGTTATTGCAGGTGAAATTGGTCTTTGGTGAAAGCCCTTTTCATAATTCAAATCGAATTATCTATTTAAAATAAATATACAAGCCTGCATACTGTTGCAAACATCAATGCCTTTTACGATATGTAATGTTGTAGTTGTTGATGGGTATCTATATTGGACATGCCTATCTGGGAATAACATGGCACGATCTTGGAACAGTGGTTGTATTAAAAGTCATTCACCTGCCTGAGCAACTGACACACTCCAAGGGTTGTAAACTTTTAATAATGCATTCTGTTGTCTGACACTTTGGTCAATCAATACATTATTCTATGAGCTTGTAGTCCTCCATTATTTACAACAGGAGAAACACATTTGTTATATTACTATATATTATATTTGTTATTATGGGGCCAAGTTTCGGTCTGAGTTGCTCCTGTTTTTTTGGAGCAACTAGTTTAGAATGGAGTATCCTAGAAATTGCAATTCTCGGCATTTAGTTTGCTCCAGTTCTAGTCAGTTAGAACAGTTTCAGTTTGGAACAGATTTTTTTTTCAAAAGGGGGCGTGTCTGGCCACTTACGCCCGTTTTGAAAGTTTAGGCAGTGAAAACTTACTCCAAACTAACTTAGAATGGAGTAAGTGTAGATTTTTGTACGCTCAGAAAAACCTTGTCTATACTTAGAAAATCAGGCGTGGGTTACAAATCAGGCATAGGGAATGGGGGGGGAGGGTTTAAAGGGAAGTTTACAAACATTAAACACTTCAGTTTTACAAATAAAGAGCCATCATCAATAATAAATGATAAATACATCAATAAATCAACCAATAAATCAATCAAAAAAAATTAATAAAAATTAAAAAAAAATGTAAAAATCAATAAATAAAAAAATTTCTACTCACCGACTGCAGCACTGGGAGCTCTCCAACAGCAGGCTAGGATGCCCCCCCCCCCCCCAGTGTATGTCTCTCTCTCTCTGTCTGTCTGTTTGTCTCTCTCCCACTCTCTGTCTGTCAATGTCAGTGTCTCTCTCTCTCTGTCTATCAGTGTCTATGTGTTTCTGACGGTGAGGGGAGAAGGGAGGGGAGGGGAGGAGGGGGAACGGGGGGAGGAAGGAGGAGGGGGAGGGAGAGGAGGAGGGAGGAGTAGGTGGAGGAGGGGGAGGAGGAGGAGGGGTGGGGAGAGGGAGAGGGAGGAGGGGTGGGGAGATGGAAAGGGAGGGAGGGGTGGGGAGAGGGAGGGAAAGGGAGCGGGAGGGAGAGGAGAGGAGAGGGAGGGAGGGTGAGAGGAGAGGGAGGGAGGGTGAGAGGAGAGGGAGGGAGGGGGGGGAGAGGGAGAGGTGGGGAGAAGAGAAAAAGGGAGGGGGGAGAGGGGAGGGAAGGGGAGAGGAGAGGGAGGGAGTGAGGGGGAGAGGGGAGGGAGAGGGAGGGAGGGAGGGGGAGAGGAGAGGGAGGAGGCTGAATGGGCCTGGCAGACGTGAAGAAGCCGGGCCCAAGACTTCGGGCGGGGCCCGCCCCCAGCAAGATGCCGGGCGGGAGGCCCCTGCCGAAGGAAGAGGGAGTGGAGCGGACCGGAGTTAAAGATAGGTGGCCGGGGGAAGCTGGAGCTGGTGGGGGGGGTGGTCGTCGGAGCGGGAGCTGGGGGGGGCGGTGGGGGGTTGTGGGGGGTTTGAGAGAGCCAGCTGGAGCCAGAGCAGGAGCTGGACGAGGGAGGTGCAGCCTGATCTTCGCAGTCCCAGTGAGGCCATTTGGCCAGGGCTAGGGGCGGCGTGCTTCGGGCCCCTCCCACACAGTTTCGGGCGCCTGGAGCTACTGCACATGCGCGCCCACTGTAGCACGCCTGTGCAGAGGTCCCGGCACTGTTTTCAGCGCAGGGACCTGGCTCCGCCCCTCACAGCTCGTGCTGCGCTGCGCCGTGCTCCAAAGGACCTGCAGGGAGCCGGAGAATCTGCAGGGTTTTTTTAGGCGCACATTCGGGCGCGAAAAACGGGCGTCCAGGTCGGGGCTGAGCAGTTCTAGGCACGGCCCGAAACTTGGGCCCATTACCTCCACATAGAGTTCCAATGAAGACAATGAGAATTTGAAGAACCTTAGCCCAATTTCATTACAAAATCATAATCAGAGTTTACATCGCAACAGACAAAATCTGACTTGGGGTCACAGTCTCAGAATAAGGGGTCAACCATTTAGGACTGAGATGAGGCAAAATTTCTTCACTCAGGATGGTAAATCTTAGAATTCTCTATCCCAGAGGACTGTGGATGCTCAGTCGTTGAGTATATTCAAGACCGAGATGGCTAGATTTTTAGATATGAAGGGTTTCAAGAGATATGGGGATAGTGTAGGCAAGTGGAGTTGAGGTAGAAGATCAGCCATGATTTCATTGAATGGTGGAGCAGGCTCGAGGGGCCGAATGGCCTACTCCTGGTCTTGTTCTGCTGGAAAAATAGAAACAAAGTATAATCAGCTTCCTTTTTTTGAACCTGAAAGGAGAGTCTTCATATAACGTTACACATTCACAACCTGATAAGACTGCACACTGCGGGAGTTAGTCTGATAAGCCCAAAGACAATGTCCCCAAAAACAAAGTGGAGTTTGTCAAAGAGAAAGAGATGCGTATTCCAACTGCTGAAAGATGACACAAATGGATCATTTCAGCATTATATATATCAGTGCTGTTCAATATATCCCATTTGATACATCATGGCCACTCGCCACAATCCATTGAGGGCTGTATTGTTTGCTGAGGAAAGGCAAATATGTAATAGCTCTTTCCTCTATGATTTGTTGATTCCTCTCTGATCTCCCTGTTCACTCAAATTCCATCTTGCAGTAATGGGTCTGTATTGCTCTGACTGAGCCATCAAAAGTTGGGGAGAAGTTTGGTTGCAATAACAGTGGTACTGGGAAGGACCCTGGCAGGTGTATAACATGGGCATTAGGCCCCCTGGTATATGTCAGTGAGAGGCCTAGCACCTGTTCTAGGCTCCTTCTGCTAAATTGGATATTGCCGAGGTGAAAAGGGGCCAGGCCTACTTCCCTCGAGGTTACTTCAGCGGTGGCTGAGGCCTAAGCAGAGACCGACGCTGTAATGTATTTGCTTCATAGGTTCTTTGCTTAAGAATTCATAGCAATACATTACTATTAATAATTAATACAAAAGCAAAATACTGCGGATGCTGGAATCTGAAATAAAAACAGAAAATGCTGGGAATCTCAGCGGGCCAAGCAGCTTCTGTGGAGAGAAACAGAGTTAACATTTCAGGTCGATGACCCTTCGTCAGAACAGGCAAAAGTTTGCGATGTAACAGATTCTTAATGAAGTGCAGGGGCACTGAAAGGGGGAGGGGAGGAAAGATCAAAAGGGAAGGTCTGTGATAGGGTTGAAGGCAGGAGAGATTTGAGAGACAAAAAGGATGATGGGCCAAATTGAGATGTTAATGGCACAAGTTAGGAAACAAAAGATGAGTCTATCTAGGGTGTGAATGGCGGAATATTTGGGGTTATAATGGCACTAGCTGAATGCTGGTAATATTGTATCTCATTGTCATAGTGACATAATGCAGTTAATGCTGTATTGGATATCACATTGTAATGTATTTGCTTCATGGATTCTTTTCTTAAGAATTCATAGCAACACATTGCTATTAAGAACTAGTTGGTTTAATAACAGGTTTATTAAACACATTACCAGTTCATACTCTAGGCTCACAACTGCATACCTCATCGTGGATCCAACTGGCTGGGATTTGATTGAGTCTTGTGAACATTACGTGACTGGTGAAGCCACTCACAATGCAACAGTTCTACAACTATTTTAATGTAAACCTTTAAATCTAGTGCCCCCTTATTACAGGCAAATTAGCAAATTAAACTTTTGAAAAACTATGGTCAAATTAAACTTTGGACATTAAACAGTCAAAATAAAAATGGGGTGATGCACTCCAGTCCCTCCGGTGCCCACCTCTCGTGGAAGACTGCAAGCGTACTGGTGGATACCACATGCTCCATCTCCAGGGACACTCTGGCGTGACCGTAACTACGGAAGCGAGACAGGAGTCGGGCTGTACAACCCCCTCGACCGCCTGCTGCCTGGACCGGTTAATGGCCACCGTGGCCAGCATAGGTACAGTCCCACGAGGAGGCCCTCTGACCTGCCCACTCCCCTCGGCACAGGGTGCCCAAAGATTAGGAGCGTGGGACTGAAGTGCAGCCAAAATTTGAGGTGCAGCCCCTTCAAATATTGGAATAGGGGCTGCAACCTTCTACATTGGATGTAGACATGGAACATGGACTCTTCCAGACTGCAGAAATTGCAAGCGACCTGGGAGTCCGTGAATTGGCTTAAAAACCTATTGCGCGTGACTGCTCTGCCTCTCTAGGCCAAGTCCCCAATAAATAAATGGAGGACTTCTGCATAGAGAGCACTCCATTGGCGACCACCGCCTCCTCCAGACGGCAAGATGGTGCACCATGGCGGGTCTGGACAAGGATGGCAAAATGGAGGTGTGCAAGAGAAGCCGGCAAGGAATCCTCTCCGTGCAGAACTGAAAGGCACGGAGGGAATTTCCCGAAGGAGGCTCAAGTTATGAGGCGCTGGCTTCCGAGGGAGGTTTCGGGGCTTGGCGCCGATGAGGAATTCCATCCAGACGGGGGTCAGTTCGGACGGGATCGCCCCACGTGCTTGAGCCTCCTCAATGCACCTAACGGAGTCAGGGCCCAGTGCTGTTTTTAGTGACTTGATGGCAACAGCTCTACAAACTTGTGAGCATACTTACCGGTGCACATATTACAGCCACCAAAAGGTCATTTTTTAATAACGAAAAATGTTTTGCTGTGAAGCCAGCAGGAGCAGGATTGCTATCCCAACTCCACAGTTATCACGATCACTCCCCCCCCCCTTCCCTCAATATCCAGTGTATGCCCTTCACCCTCCTTCGGGACTTATCTTGGGGCAGCTGCCAGTGTGGCAGGTGGCCCGAATGTAAAATGCGCAAGCTTCTCGTGGAGACGCTGACAGCAGCTCGTCCAAATAATGCAAACTAGGCTGAGGCCGGGCCTCGCCTCGGGCCTTACGAGCTGTCTGCGGCCCCTGGTTATGTGCCTGAAAATGGGACACAATCAATTCTAGGCCCAAGAGTTTGTGAAGTTTTTCACTTAAAAGAGAATGTTGTCGCAGAGGCTTGTTAATGACAGTTTCCTGACCAGATCTACAAAAGTTAATGAGAAAAATAAACTATTGTTAGTTTATTTCAATGATTGCTGTATTGTCTGCCCTGTAAATGACCCTTTCGTTGAATGACAGGAATATATTGCTGGCTATATTTACAATGGAGTTTGACAAGAGAGATATGTTTTCAGAGTCCAGCTGATGTCCAATAAGGAAGCTATGTACATGTTACAAGTTAGTGTGTCCTTAGATTTCCAGAGTGGTATAGACATGCTGCTAGGTGTCCATAACTTCTGATGCTGCTGATGTGAGAAAGGGAAGGGTTACATTCTGTCATGTATCTTACATTATTATATATAACTGTATCCTAACATGCTATACATGACTGTAATAAGATATGACCTGTAACCACCAGCATACCTTACCACCAGCGGTGCACTTGCAAGAGACAGGTATATAAGGACAGGTCTCAGGCAAGTGCAGCATTCCAGAGCTGTGAAATAAAGGTGCAGGTCCAGAGTGACCTTGACTTCACTACATGCCTCGTGTGAATCTGTACTGAGGGGGCAGGACTTTACACATTCTGTTATAGGAGCTGGAGCAGGCCATTCTGCCGCCCGAGCCAGTTCCACCATTCAATTATATCATGGCTTATCTGTATATTAACTTCAGCTACCTGCCTTAGCTCTGCCACCGTTAATACTCTTGCCTAACAAAATCTATCCTTCGTAGTTTGAAATTTTCAATTGACCCCCTAGTCTCAACAGCTTTTGGGGGCAGAGAGTTCCAGATTTCAACTACCCTTTGTGAAGAAATGTGTTCTGACATCACCCCTGAACGGCCTGGCTCTAATCTTAAGGTTACGCCCTCTTGTTCTGTGCTTCCCCACCAGAGGAAATATATTATCTCTATCTACGCTATCAACTCCTTTGATCATCTTAAACACCTCAATTAGATCTCCCCTTAATATTCTAGAAGAATGAAGTTATGGGCACCTAGAAGAACCTGATGCTGCATAAGAACATAAAAAATAGGAACAGGAGTAGGCCATACGGCCTCTCGAGCCTGCTCCGCCATTCAATAAGATCATGGCTGATCTGATCATGGATTCAGCTCCACTTCCCCGCCCGCTCCCCATAACCCCTTATCCCCTTATCGTTTAAGAAACCGTCTATTTCTGTCTTACATTTATTTAATACCCCAGCTTCCACAGCTCTCTGAGGCAGCAACTTCCACGGAATTACAACCCTCTGAGAGAAGAAATTTCTCTTCATCTCTATTTTAAATGGGTGGTCCTGTATTCTAAGATCATGTCCTCTAGTTCTAGTCTCCCCTATCAGTGGAAACATCCTCTCTACATCCACCTTGTCAAGCCCCCTCATAATCTTATACGTTTTGATAAGATCACCTCTCATTCTTCTGAATTCCATTGAGTAGAGGCCCAACCTACTCAACCTTTCCTCATAAGTCAACCCCCTCATCCCTGGAATCAACCTAGTGAACCTTCTCTGAACTGCCTCCAAAGCAAGTATATCCTTTCGTAAATATGGAAACCAAAACTGCACGCAGTATTCCAGGTGTGGCCTCATCAACACCTTATATAGCTGTAGCAAGACAGACAAATGCAAACGACTGTTCGGCACTCTTTGCCAAAAAGGCCGGGCATGGAAATATGAGGTGAAGCATAAGACTTCATAACCTGGAAACTGCTGCTGACAGTAAGTCCAATGTTGGTGGTAATGGCGCTTATGAAACCACAGTTTGGGGAGTGCCTGTTATCCCTTGCATACTGCTCATTCCATGAATGCTCCCGAATTGCTGCAGAGAGGGTTTGAGCATGACAACGTTAGGAGATGCGTTAGTGATTGAACTTTGTTTTTGCTAGCATGATATTTTGTTGACTGTTTAACATTTCACCTTCCAATGCCAACAGATCATGCATCCAGGGTATTTGCGCTCCTCCAATTTTGTCCTCTTGAGCATCCCTGATTATAATCACTCAACCATTGGTGGCTGTGCCTTCAGCTGCCTAAGCCCCAAGCTCTGGAACTCCCTCCCTAAACCTCTCCACCTCTACCTCTTTTTCCTCCTTCAAGATGCTCCTTAAAACCTACCTCTTTGACCAAGCTTTTTGGTCACCTGCCCTAATTTCTTCTTGTGTGGCTCGGTGCTGTAATGTATGTACCTGTGAGCATACTCACGGGTTTGTAGAACTGTTGAGTTGGGAATGGCTTAGCCAGACATGTGATGTTCACAAGGCTCAATAAAATCCCAGCCAGTTGGGTTCAGGGCATCCACGATGAGGAAGGTGGTTGTGAGCCTGGTGGATGAACTGGTAATGTGTCGTGTGATTATTAAACCTTTTGCTAATAAACCAACAAGTTCTTAATAACAATGTGTTGCTATGAATTTTTAAGCAAAGAACCCATGAAGCAAATACATTACAGGTGTCAAATTTATTTGTTTTGTCTTAAAACACTCCGGTGAAGCACCTTGGGACATTTTACTACGTTAAAGGTGAACAGATGCTGCAGTCTTTGACCTGGAGTCTTCAGTAAAAGCTGAGTTACTGCGCACTTTAGTCGAAACATTTTTATATTTTGCACACCATGGAGTTTGCCTTCATGGTCCATTTAGGGTTGCCAACTCTGCTTGGATATATTCCCAGAGGTTTCATCACACGACCTTCCGCCTTGAACTGCCCCGTCCCCCAGGCTCCCGCCATCCTCACCATTCACCACCTTCCCACCTCAATTGGAAAGTCAACGATACCCGAGTGGATAATTCGTGCCTTTTTTCTCCCCCCAGTTACAATATTTTTATCATTAATAAATTAAAGTGTTCAAAGAAAATGATATACATTTTAAATGCCGCTACGCGCTTACTCCCGGGTGTTGCTTGCGGCAGTGTCCTGGAGATTAACCGTGAATTTCCTGGAGACTCCGGGCTGATCCTGGAGCGTTGGCGACCCTGGGTTCACCGGTACTGGGCCCAGCGAGGATTGGCTGTGATATCGGGTGTCACACGAGGCATACTGCCACTGGCTGGAGGGTGGAGGTTAATGCCTGCTTCTTAGCTCGTGTACTGAAAGGAGAAAAATTGTGAGTTAAGCTGCTTTCTTTGTGACTGCAAAATGACAAAATTGACCCTCGGTTAATCTCTCAGCTGTGCTCCAACAGCAAATTCTTTTAGCTCATAAAGTCTCACTTTGGGCATTTTGAGACATCTTTATTGCCGCTCATTTAATTCACACCCGAGCAGGACTAAGTTTATGATGAAATATTAACTCTGTTTCTCTCTCCGCAGATGCTGAGAGCTTCCAGAATTTTCAGTTTTGGCTGAGTATGTTTTATGTTAATGGTTCAGAAAATGATGGAATCAAACGGGCTTTGATTGGAACAGCAGGAAGGGAGATAAAGGGAATGGGTGCTGCTGAACATTGCAGGGCAGCGATATTGGTTTTGCTTGCAAACAAAATCAAGCATAGAATCATAGAACTGTACAGCGCAGGAGGAGGCCATTTGGCTCATCGAGTCCACGCCGACCACCAAAGAGTTATCCAGCCTAATCCTACTTTCCAGCTCTAGGTCCGTAGCCCTGTAGGTCTCGGTACTTCAAGTGCACATCCAAGTACTTTTTAAATGTGGTGAGGGTTTCTGTCTCTAACACCCTTTCAGGCAGTGAGTTCCAGACCCCCACCACCCTCTGGGTGAAAAATATTCTTCTCAAATCCCCTCTAAACCTTCTACCAATTACTTTAAATCTATGCTCCCTGGTTGTTGACCCCTCTGCTAAGGGAAATAGATCCGTCCTATCCACTCTATCTAGGCTCCTCATAATTTTATACACCTCAATAAGGACTCCCCACAGCCTCCTCTGTTCCAAAGAAAACAAACCCAGCCTATCCAATCTTTCCTCACAGCTAAAATTCTCCAGTCCAGGCAACATCCTCGTAAACCTCCTTTGCACCCTCTCTAGTGCAATCACATCTTTTCTCCTTCAACTTTTTATCCAATTCTCTTTTGAAGGCTACTACTGAATTTAATTCCCCCACCCTATCAAGCAGTGAATTCCAAATCCCAACCTCTCATTGCGTAAAAAAATTGTTCCTCGTGCCGCCTGATTTTTTTTGCCAATCACCTTAAATCTGTGCCCTCTGGTTATCGACCCTTCAGCCATTCAGCCATCTCTGTACTCTAACTAAACCCTTCAAGGTTTTAAACATCCCGATTAAATCTCCTCTCAGCCTTCTCTGCTCTAAGGAGAACTCCAGCTTCTCCAGTCTATCCACCATCCCTTCAACCATTCCAGTAAACCTCTTTTGTGCCCTCTCTAAAGCCTTCACGTCCTTCCTAAAATGCGATGCCCTGAATTGGACACAGTACTCCAACTGGGCCTAACTAGTGTTTAATGCCTCTATTGATAAAGTCCAGAATCCCATTTGCTTTATTAACTGCTTTGTTGATCTGTCCTCCCACCTTCAAAGATCTGTGCACAAACATTCCCAGGTCTCTCTGTTCTTGTACCTCCTTTAAAATTGTACCATTTAGCATGTACTGTCTCTCCTTATTTTTCCTACCAAATTGTATCACCTTAAACTTTTCTGCATTGAATTCAATCTATCATTTGTCCACCCATTCTACAAGCCTGTCTATGTCCTCTTGAAGTCTATTACCATCTCCCTCACTTGTTTATTACACTTCCAAATTTTATGTCATCTGTACCCTGAAGTCCAAGTCATTAATGTATATCTAAACCAGCAGTGGTCCTAGCACTGAACCCTGGGGAACTGTTTACTGCCCTCCAGTCCAAAGAACAACCATTCACCCACAACTCTCTGTTTTCTATCCTAATATGTCTCTACTTATCTGTAGAATAACTCCACGAGGCCTAGTGCTGTGCTTGAATTGTTGTGACCTTCAGTTCTTTATTGTAACCCAGAGTGAGACAGCAATGTGGTGCCCAGCCTTTTATACAGCTGCTGCCTGGGCCTCCCACAGTTGCACCCTCTAGTGGTACCAGCATAGTATATACAGAGTATACATATATGACAACATTCCCCCCCAAAGTCTTTGATGTAAGTTAGTTACAGATTGAGGCGATCCGGAACTCTGCGCTCCCAGGTTGATCGTCTGAGAGTCACTTCTGGCATGGGTGAGTTGGTCGGGCCACTGCTGTCTTGCAGCGCTGTTGGTCTGACTGGACTGTTGGAGATGGTGGGATAACCCTCGTGGTTGGCAGCTAGGTCTGTTGTTGATTGGGTGTGTGTAGGTGAATCGCTGAAGGTAAGGTCCCCTCCCGGTAGTTCCTGGTTACCTGTAAATCGCAATTTGGTCTGCTCCAAATGGTTTCTGCACATTTGTCGGTCAAGCAGTTTGACAAAAAACACTCTATTCCCCTCCTTGGCTAAAACCGTGCCAGTGACCCATTTGGGGCCATGACCATGATTCAGCACAAACACCGGGTTGTTTACGTTGATGTCGCGCGATATTGCCGCGCGATCATGGTACATGTTTTGCCGATAATGCCTGGTTTCCAGCTGATCATTGAGGTCAGGATGGACTAAGGAGAGCCTGGTTTTGAGTGCACGTTTCATTAGTAACTCCGCAAGGGGGATCCCAGTAAGTGAGTGGAGTCGTGTCCTGTAATTGATCAGCACCCGGGATAGGCAGGTTTGTAAGGTGCCTTCTGTGACACATTTCAAGCTCTGCTTTATGGTTTCGACTGTCTGCTCTGCTTGGCCATTGGATGCGGGCTTGAACAGGACCAACCTGACATGCTTGATGCCATTGTGGGTCAGGAATTCTTTGAATTCTGAGCTGGTGAAACACGGACCATTGTCGCTGACCAGAATGTCGGGCAAGAACATGGCCCTGAGGCTTTCAATGGTGGCGGTGGACGTGCTGGATGCCATTATTACACATTCGATCCACTTAGAGTAGCCGTCCACTTCAACGAAGAACATTTTTCCTAGAAAGGGACCCGCATAATCTACATGGTTCCTGGACCATGGTTTTGAGGGCCAGGACCACAGACTAAGTGGGGCCTCCCTGGGGGCATTGCTCAATTGTGAGCAAGTGTTACACTGGCGCACGTACAACTCCAAGTCTGAAACAATACCGGTCCACCAGATGTGGGACCTGGCGATAGCCTTCATCATGACTATGCCTGGGTGGGCATGTAGGTTGCGTATGAAGGTTGCCCTGTCTTTTTTTGGCAGGCGACGCAGTTGCCCCATAAGAGGCAATCCGATTGGATGGACGTTTCGTCTTTACTACGGTAAAATGGCTTTATCTCATCTTGCATTTCTCTTGGGACTACTGACCAGCCCCCATTGAGGACACAACTTTTTACAATAGATAACACGGGGTCCTGGTTGGTCCAGTTCCTGATCTGGCGGGCCGTTACAGGTGACTCTTCGCTTTTGAAGAAGTCCATGACCAGGCACAGGTCTGCGGGTTGTGCCATTTCCATCCCGGTGGTGGGCAACGGTAGCCGGCTGAGGGCATTGGCACAGTTCTCAATGCCTGGCCTGTGGCGGATCGTATAATCGTAGGTCGACAGTGCTAGTGCCCATCTTTGGATTCGCGACGAAGCATTGCTGTTTATGTCTTTGCTTTCCGAAAACAGTGAGATTAGGGGCTTGTGGTTGGTTTCTAACTCGAACAAATACTGGTGTATTTTTTTTACCCCATAAACACAGGCCAAAGCCTCCTTCTCGACCATACGTAGGCTCTTTCAGCCTTGGATAGACTTCTAGAGCATATGCAACCGGTTAGAGTTTGCCCACTACATTTGCTTGCTGTAAAACACACCCGACACCATACGACAATGCGTCACATGCTAAAACTAGATGTTTACCTGGGTCATACAATACAAGCAACTTGTTTGAACACAGCAAGTTTCTGGCTTTTTGAAGGCGGCCTCTTGATTTTGACCCCAAACCCAGTCGTCTCCCTTGCGTAGCAACTTGTGCAACGGTTCGAGCAAGGTGCTCAACCCTGGAAGAAAGTTACCGAAATAGTTGAGGAGTCCCAGGAACGAGCGCAGCTCTATTACATTTCGTGGTCTGGGTGCATTCTTGATGGCCTCTGTCTTCGAATCTGTGGGCCTGATGCCGTCTGCCGCAGTCTTCCTCCCCAGTAATTCTACCTCTGGCGCCAGGAAGACACACTTGGATCGTTTCAACCGGAGTTTAGGCGACTTAAAACCTCATGAAGTTTGTGCAGGTATTCGGTGGTGTCGTGACCAGTGATTAGGATGTCATTCTAAAATACAACGGTGCGTGGAACCGATTTCAATAGACTCTCCATGTTCCTTTGGAAGATGGCTGCAGCTGAGCGGATCCCGAACGGGCACCTGTGATTCAAAAACAGTCTCTTGTGTGTGTTAATGCGCGTTAATTTTTTCAGCCACTCAGCCACTCAGCCAGCTCCTGGGTTATGTAAGCGGAGGTTAGATCTAGCTTGGTGCTTGCCTCTCCCCTGTTAATGTCGCAAAGAGATCATCGGCTTTGGGTAGTGGGTACTGGTCCTGTAATGAAACTCGTTTGATCATTACCTTGTAGTCGCCGCAGATTCTGACCGTGCCATCGCTCTTAAGTACCAGAACAATCGAGCTGGCCCACTTGTTGAATTCAACTGGTGATATGATTCCCTCGCATTGGAGTCTGTCCAATTCAATCTCCACTTTCTCCCTCAGCATGTAAGGGACCGCTCGAGCCTTGTGATGAACAGGCCGTGCCTTGGGGACCAAGTGGATCTGCACTTTGATGCCTGGTTCAAATAGGGATGGGAACTTGCTCAGCACTTGAGCACAGGAAGCATCGTCCACTGAAGATAGTGCTCTGAAGTCTTCCCAGTTCCACCGAATCTTCCCCATCCAGCTTCTGCCAAGCAGCATTGTCCCATCGCCTGGGACAACCTACAGTGGCAATTCGTGTATCCCTCCATCATAGGATACCTTTACGTTTGCACTGTCAATAACTGGGATCAGTTCCATGGTGTAAGTGTGCAGCTTTGTCTGAATCGGGCTCAGCTTGGGTCTTTGTTCTTTGTTGCCCCACAGCCTCTCAAATGCCTTCTGGCTCATAAGTGACTGACTTGCCCCCGTGTCCAACTCCATGGAAACAGGTATGCCATTTATCTTGACTTTCATCATCATGGGGGGACTTTTGGTAGTGAAGGTGTGCACCCCGTGCTCTGCTTCCTTGGACTGAGTCGCCTCTCTAGCTTGTACTTTATGATCCTTGCTGGATCGGAAACAACCTGCCGACTCCTATGCCACGTTTTGAGTCGCAGTTTTTCTGCACATTAGCTGTGGGTGGCCCTTTTGGCCGCAGCCTTTGCACACATAGTGTCTGAATCAACACAGACGGACCCGATGGTTACCCCCCGCCACGCCAGCATGTTAAACGATTCACATTTACACCCCTTGGCAGACTCTGAGTCGAACTAATTCTTTGATCAACAGTTATTTTCTGCACAGTACTTGCCAGTGAGTTTTGATTCTGGGAGAATCTCAACGTTGAGGTCGTGAACGCCTGGCTTAAGGTGATGGTCCGCTTCACGTCCCGAGCCGTCGCGAAAACGTCTCGCAACACGTTGTTGAGGAGTTCGCCAAATTCACATGGTTCCGTGAGCCTTCGTTAAATCCTGGCCCTCGGTGCGGCAGTGTGTGTAGAAGCGATACCTGGCCAATGAAACCCGAGTAAAGGCTTCACCCTCTGTAAACTTTTCTAAACAACCAATGGCAGCCATCTCTGCATGTAAATCCGTGATCTGTACTCGTCGCCAGTTAATATGTCTCTACTTATCTGTAGAATAACTCCACGAGGCCTAGTGCTGTAGAAGCGATACCTGGCCAATGAAACCCGAGTAAAAGCTTCACTTTTGAACTGCTGTGACCTTCAGCTCTTTATTGTAACCCAGAGTGAGGCAGCAATGTGGTGCCCAGCCTTTTATACAGCTCCTGTCTGGGCCTCCCACAGTTGCACCCTCTAGTGGTACCAGCATAGTATATACAGAGTATATATATATATATATATGTATACATATCCCTTAGCCAATTTTATATCCATGCTGCTACTGTTTATCCCATGGGCTTCAATTTTGCTAACAAGGCTATTATGTGATACTTTATGAAACGCCTTTTGAAATTCCAGATATGTAACATCAAATGCACTGCCCTCATTCACGCTCTCTGTTACCTCATCAAAAAACTCAATCCAGTTCGTCAAACATGCTTTGCCCTTAACAAATCCCTGCTGGCTCTCCTTTCTTAGTCTATGTTTGTCCAAGTGGCTGTAAATTTTCACCCGGATTATTGTCCCTAAAAGCTTCCCCGTCACTGATGTTAAACTGCCTGACCTGTAATTGCCAGGTTTATCCCTCTCCCAGGGTGTGACACTTGCAATACTCCAGTCCTCTGGCACCATCCCAGTATCTCAGGATTGGAAGATTGCGGTGAACAGTTTCTACCCTTACTTCCCTCGGCAACCTAGGATGTGACCTATCTGGATCAGGTGACTTCTCCATTCTAAGTATGGTCAGCCTTTCCAGTACCTCCTCTTTATCTATTTTTTTATCTCATCCAGGTAGCAGATTAAGCAACGGGTGACTCATTTCTGTGTTGCAACACGTGCAAAGGAAAAGTGCTTCAAAAGTCATTCTGGGTGCGGCCAGAATTGTCAGGAGATCCGATTAATCCTGGAGAAAGTTGATCTGGATGTTGCCTTTTGCAATGGTGAGAGTGCCCTTTTCCACAAACTCTTAATTGGCATCTTTACTTGTGGCATATTGGCTGAGCAATGTTTGGGAAGCTTTGGGTCCATTAAAATTCTTTAATATGTCTTGGATCCTGATTCATTCCACAGATTGATGTTTTATTTTAATGCCTTGCTACCTAAAATGCTTTGGGCAATCAATACAGAACACAATGCATTCAATTAGTCCTTTGTCATTTACAATCCATAGGACAAGTAGCATTATCATCAGTCAAAGTGAACTTGTTTTCATCTGTGCAAAAAGCTAATATAACCAAAGAAGAGCCTTGCATTGTTATAGTCAGTCCAAGATGAATTTGCAATGAACAGGAACTAATTGGAGTTAAACGCAAGAGAGCTATAGGCCAAGTGAGATTTTCCTGATTGATTTGATGCCTTGCAAAATGCTAATTGCAGTAAAATTAAGAATTGTTTTTAAAGCAGAAGCCTTGCTGTGCACTGTCAATTATACAAAACATGCCTATATTTATTCTGCACTTATTAACAATGTTGCATAATTTGCTTGCATGAGAAGTCCAGCTATAAACGATATCCCTGGCTACTAATTGCCCTGTCTAAATGCTAAGTGCTCCAGTTTCTGTCTATGCTTTTTCGAGCCTGTTGAATAGATAACTTTTCCCTGATGCAATTACACTTTTTCTACTGATGAGGGTTTTATATTCCAGTAGCCCAACTGATTTCTGCGTAATATTACCTTTATGCTCATCGCTGGCTTGTCAGCAAAGCACGACAGTCCTATCGGACAGATATCAACCATGGTGAAAGAAGAACCTCTCTTGGGGTATGTTTTATATTGCAACCATGCTTGTGTTTTATGCAGAATCACGTTATTTTTTTGTGGTTGAAAATCATGCTCCCTCTTAAGAACTCTGCATTCACAGCTGGCTCATTTGAGATTAATAATCATCTCTGTTCTTCATTGAATATTCTAGCAGTGTGCCTTTTGCTTTCAGTAATTGACCATGTCAGGACAGAAGCAAGCAAAGGAAGAATAACTCACCAACTTTATTGTGTTATTAGGATGGAAATAGAGGCAGCAATTTATTTCCTATAAAACATATTCAGTAATGATTAGAAGTAAGCAGCAAAGCTTGTCGGAGAAAAGCATTGAAGTATACTCTCACCCAAGGGGCTTATCCAAATAATAAGTGCTTGAGACAAAACCATCATCCATTTGGCCTCGATTTTATCTCTGCAAAGAAAACAAAAGTACAGTCCAATGTTACAGAAAATGTTATTGAAAGTAAGACAACTATAAAATCTTCAAACTTGAGTTAACTCTTTCACCAACTGAAACCCAGATTTGGGCTTGTAGAAAATGAAAAGACATCGTGGGTAAAGTTTTGGCTTTCGGTTTGGTATGGAACAGTCTGGTTTATTAGTGGGGTGTTACTGTACACCTTTTTTACCCTGCCATTTTTCTTCCCTCCTCTCCTCTCTTGAAGACTCCTCATTGGGCTACAAAGATACTGCTTGCTCTCTGTTACCTTGTCCAAGACCATGTATTTCCATCTCTGTAACATCGCCCGTCTCCACCTCTGCCTCAGCTCACCTGCTACTGAAACCCTTATCCATCCCTTTGCTACATCTAGACTTGACTATTCTAATGCTCTGCCAGCAGGCTTCCCACCCTCTGTAAACTTGAGCTCATACAAAACTCTGCTACTTGAATCCTAACTCGCACCAAGTCCCGTTCACCCATCAACGCTGTGCTCGCTGACCTACATTGGCTCCTGGTCCAGCAACGCCTCGATTTTAAAATTCTCATCCTTGTTTTTAAAGCCCTCCATGGCCTCGCCCCTCTCTATCTCTGTAATCTCCTCCAGCTCTACTATCCTGTGAGATCTCTGCTCTCCTCCAATTCTGACCTCTTGCGTATCCCCGATTTTCCTCGCTCCACCATTGGCAGTCGTGCCTTCAACTACCTAGCCCCGAGGCTCTGGAATTCCCTAAACCTCTCTACCTCTCCCTCCTTTTTTAAGACGCTCCTTAAAACCTACCTCTATGAGCTAGCTTTTGGTCATCGGCCTTAATATCTCCTTATGTGGCTTGGTGTCAAATTTTGTTTAATAACAGTACTCCTGAACAGTAATCCAGGGTGAGCAGTCTAGTTGGCTTCTTTCCATCCTAAAACTGTGGTGCAGCACGAGAAGTTCAAGGGCAAAAGAAGGTATCAGTCATAAGCAATTTGAGTCTAATAATGAAAGTAGCTGATGCAGTTCTTTGGAACGAGAGTTCCTGAAGACTATCTGGAGGTACATATTAGACTGATTCACTTCAAGGCAATTAATCAAGTCTGGAATGTAACAACTGTATATTGAGTGGGTCTGGAGAAAAGAAATGGTGGAAGATGTTCCATCACCGAGTGATTCATTCAATTTTTTTTGGAAGTAGCCAGTAATCCAGCCTGTTTTTAAAACAATAGTGTAAAGGAATCAGTTTCTAAAATCCTAATACTTAAATCATTACCTTGTATCTTAAAGAATGCATTGCTCATGTTGAATAGTGTCATGTATTCAACCAGCATTGTAACCCATGTATAAACTGACCTAAGTTGTACACCGTGAGAACAGTGACCACTAGGTGGGAGACACTCCTAACCTGGACCTTCAGGTATAAAAGGGGAAGCTCCACCCACTTCCTGCACTAGAGTGCGAAGGAATAAAGGACAGGTCACAGACTGACCTTCTCTCAAGCATGGGCCTCGTGTGCATTTAGACTGTATAGTAAGGACGTATCAAATAGTTTTCAAAGTTATGGCTGGGGCTTGTCGGACAAAGGACACTCTCAGCAACAGAAATATCCCTACAATCTTCAAATGTCTCCAACTAAAGCAGCCTTGTAAATAATGTCCTTTCTTAAGGTTGTTTCTGCAAGGTCCCTTGAATCAACATGGTATCCTTTAGCAATCCATGGCTGCCTGCATTGCATCAGCAAATTGGAGAAAGGCAAAGTTAACCTGAAAGA
Source organism: Pristiophorus japonicus (assembly GCF_044704955.1). NCBI lineage: Eukaryota > Metazoa > Chordata > Chondrichthyes > Pristiophoridae > Pristiophorus > Pristiophorus japonicus. The sequence goes on from NC_091978.1 coordinate 355,108,849, forward strand.
AGGACCAGTGAGCAGATCAGGGGTGGGAGACAGAAGGTAATCGCTTGTCTTCTGTCGCACTTTGACCTTTTATCCTGTGTTTTTAGGTACATAAGAGCAAGAGTTGGTCATTCAGCCCCTCGAGCCTCTTCTGCCATTCAATTAGATCATGGCAAATATAGTGATGTATTAATTTTTATGATCTAACTCCTCAGTGGCAGATGATATTTGAGATTAAGGATCATTTAGACACCTTGACATCCCACAACCTGAGCAAAGGAGATGCAGTGCAACTCTTTTTTTTAAAGTCGAGGGGTTGGCTGCGCATGTTTCTTAGTTGCTTTAGGAGTATAAGGTGTCCATAGGTTTACGTTGAAATAATCTCATGTCTGTTTTGGCTAGTTTTTATTTATTTTTTCTCCTTTCTCTCCTGTATGAATTTCGCGCTTACGCCCCTTGTTTTCAAGCCCACTCTCTCTGTCTCTCTCTCTGAGGGTGAATTTCTGTGAACATTCTCCCCCTTCGTCCACCGTAAACTCAGCTATGGAATCACGGCAAGTGTTGGCCTTTATTGCAAGGGGGATGTAGTGTATGAGGCTGTTCGGAGAAGGTTCACTAGGTTGATTCCGGAGATGACTTATGAGGATCGGTTGAGACTATACTCATTGGAGTTCAGAAGAATGAGAGTAATCTTTTGAAACTTGTAAGATAATGAGGGGGCTCGACAAGGTGGCAGAGAGGATATTTCCACTCATAAGGGAAACTAAAACTAGGGGAGATAGTCTTAGAATAAGGGGCCGCCCATTTAAAACTGAGATGAGGAGAAATTTCTTCTCTCAGAGGGTTGTAAGTCTGTGGAATTCTCTCCTCCAGAGAGCTATGGAGGCTGGGTCATTGAATATACTTAAGGCGGAGATAGACAGACTTTTGAGCGATAAGGGAATAAAGGGTTATGGGGAGCAGGCAGGGAAGTGGAACTGAGTCCATGATCAGATCAGCCATGATCTTATTGAATGGCGGAGCGGGTTCGAGGGGCCAAATGGCCTACTCCTGCTCCTATTTCTTATGTTCTTGTGAAATCCAATGTAAACGGAGTTTATGCTGTTTTTTTGGGTTTCCATACCTCTGTTGCCGAACTTATGTGGAGGGTCAGGAGAAACACGATAGAAATTCAACCACTGTCTGTCTTTATGTCTGTCCCTCTGTTGGTCTGTGTTTCTCTTCCCCATTTCATTCGAAAAATTTCCCTACCACAGATGATAAACAAACTGGTCTTTACATGGAAATACATAGGGGGCAAAATTCAGGGGTGCCCCGTTTGGGGGCGGTAACCCCCCGCGATGCGGGACTTCCTGCACCAGGCACAGAAGTCCTACCCTGCGACCTTAAATTGGGGTCTGCGCCCCTGATAGGAAGTGGAGTGAAATGTTGGGAACTCCACTTCCTCTTGGGTCAGGCTCGGGGGCATTAAGTGTGTGCAATTTTGTAAGAGCCTGTAGCACCCCTCCCCCCCTCCCCCTACCCCGGGCAAAAACACTTTCACATCCCATTAGCGCCCCCCGGAGGCACTAACGTGAGGCACACAACAGGAAAATTTCACCCCCATAGAATCTGCAGCCCAGAAACAGGCCATTCGGTCAAATGGTCTTTGCAAGTACTAATACTCCACACGGGCCTCCTCCCACTATAGTTACAACTTCTCACCATTCCCTTCTCCTTCATGTGTGCGTCGATACTATCTGCTGCAACCACTCCATGTGACACCGAGTTCCACATTCTCACTATCCTCAGTAGAAATAAATTTCTCCTAAATTCTTTATTTGATCTTCTATTTATGGCTCCTTGTTCTGGACTCAACCGCAAGTGGAAACCGTGCAAAGGTACAGGTCGAACCTCCCTTATCCAGAACTCCCTTATCCAGAACCACCCCTCATCCAGAACCATTCCTGGCCACCAGGTGGCGCATGCGCAGAGCACCGACATGAACAAATTGAAGTCCTTCATCGCTGCCGACTCCCGCAATCGCTGGCCTGACCCCGCGATCCACCCCCCCTGTTTTGGATCGATAATAATAACCCAAGTTCGGGATCTGGATGAATGTTAAATAAGAGACAAGACAAATGAAGTAAAGATAAAACACTGTTTACTGAGAGAAAAGAAACACAATATAGTTTACGAAGAAAAGAGAAGTATGATAAGATGCAACAAAGCTCACAGCCTTTGGCCCGTCGGGAACTCTACAACGACGGCTGGTCAGGAGCCTTGAGGGTCCCGGCACCGCTCGCGAATCACGGTCCAAGGTGAAGTTCAAAGAGCTACTGGACAGTTCCGTTCCTTTATACTATTGAACAAACATGGGTGCATGTGGCTTATGACAAACTCCTAATCTGTAAGGCCCCAGCTGTTCTTCCACAGAACATGAGACCTCGAGGCGGCAATCGTTCCATAAACAAGATGGTGTGCGCATCAAAGTCTCTCTCTCTCTCTGCATCAACAACATTCCACGAGGCATGTAAATGTCGAAATATCATTATTAACCCTATGTGATTAACCATATACAATACAATCCACCCTTGATATTTAGACATTCTAAGTAATATAATCGAGTTGAAGGCGTAATGCACCAGTTACATGTTGAGTATGCGCAAGCAACGCCCGCAACCTACACCAAAGAATACATACAAGTAGTAATATCAGTAATAATGCGACAAGTAAAACAACAATAGGATGTATTAACAGCTTCAAAGCGGCGAATGTTTTTGGGGACCATCCGTAAAAGATGTCCCACCAATGGTGTCCCATAAGGTCAATGACCGTTGTCGCATCTCTGACCAAGGCGCCTTCACTGTAACTCATAGCAACTTGCAGAGTATGAAGAGTACGCCCTCGTTTGCTCAATTCGTCAGTGACCTTTTGATTATCTTTTAGAAATTGAGCTAATTGAGTTAGTGGGAGGAAGGTTAGTAATGCCTAGGACAGTGCGATGGCGCACAATATTTTTCCATCGTCCCAATCGATATGACCTTTGAGAATGAAGGTCATATATGGTATACACATCTTTAAAGCAAGCATTTAGAGGAGGATCTTTACGGGCGCCATCAAGATAAATGGGATAGACACTAGCAATACAAACATGATTCTATCCGATTGTATCATTGTATGGTACAAGTGTCCAAATACATGTTCCCGCTGTATGCTGTAGGGAGCATGGTTCAAACACAGGTGTGTGCAAAGGACACACCATACCGAAAGGCCATATTTGACAATCTTGAGCTTGGTGAGTTCTATTGCTAGCATCAATCCATCCACCCTTGAACTCGGGTACCCACAGATTTTGGCCATACAGGTGGGGAAGCACTATAAACTGGCACCAAATGTTGGTTTTTGTGATATTGACTATTCTCATAGTAAAGTTACACCCCTGGTCATCACAATGTGTATGTTGCATATCAGGTTTTACCCCTAGATTCCTATTGCCAAAGTGGAATATTTTGCTCCAACTATTTGCATGCCCTGACATGGCAATACGTTCTAACTCGGCCCTTAATAGTTGCCACGTTATTTCTTCAAACATGCATTGTGTGTGATGACCTAATTCTTGTTGTCGCCCTGTGACACTCCCTATCTCTTTGAGTAGTTTTATCTATGTGTTCCCATCGCATTACGTCCGACAGCCAACTAGAAAACATCTGTCCTGTGAGAGCTCTGTCCCATGCATTTCGCAATCGAATTGCATCTCCAGTGAGTCTCCCTACCTTTTGTATTTTGTTTTGTAAGGTCTCGATATCCATAGAGTTTAATGCTCCTATTCCTGTTCCTACGCCTCCTAATATTGTGGCTAATATATCACGCCGTTGTCTCACTGACGTTTTCAGATTTGCTTTAATTGTTGTTATATTACAAGAGTCAGACGGCTTGTCTGCATACCGGACTTGTAGTGTGAGATTTAATATGGGTGTGGATGTAAGCACAGGTGTACATGTAGAGTGTAGTCGTTGCAAATGATCCATGGGGCTCTCAGAATGCTTAACTACACGCATTGACCAAAAGTGGCCCATAATCCCCCTACCAGTGATTATGGAGGCATTTGTATATCCATACCATAGCGACGCATTTAACTTAATTTCGTCTGACATAGTGTCATTGCTTGACATAATGTTGCGGGCCCAACTCCTTAACCATGTGACATTGTGCAATAACGACACATTGGAGTGCACATTGCATATCATTGTCATATCTTTTTGCCACTTGATTGATAACGTGATGCTGGCCCCCATGCTTACTGTTAATAGCACCTGTCCTGGGTCTCCCCAGTACCCGCATGCATCACAAGTGATGCTCCAGTGTCCTATAGTGCAGGCTTGCCTAGAAGGACAGGTAAAATTGTCTTGCGTACGATCAGTGTTAGCTAACCGTCACCCTATACGGCCATCCCATGCTGTGTTTGAGGATGGAAGTAGCACAGTCACAGATAACAAGACACAGAGACTTGCCAGCACGAGTTAGTAAATCGCCATTTTGGGCAGAATTCCTGGGGGAGAAAGCATAAGTATATTAATTCAGCCCCGTTTAGTCAATTTATCCTTGTCAACACAGAGAGGAATATCTTGACCAGTCAGGAGCACCCAATAAGTGTTTCCTTCTCCTTTCGCTAAGATTTCCCCTGCTTATAAGGGTTTCTGGGGTTACTGCACCCACACTTTTCCTCCTTCACAAACTGTGTCCTGAGTCTGATTTTCTTTTTCAATAGTAGGGCCACTAACTTTGCCTAACATGTAGCTTATGGGAGTTTCCCCGGCAATGGTCGGTGATTCAGATTGCGTACTGCTTGTGGTAAGACCTTTAATCACCCTTGCAGTGTATTAATATTTTAATCTGTTGCTTAAGTAGTCCATTTATGCGTTCTATTAACCCTGCAGCTTGCGGAAAGTAAGGTATGTGAAACATCCAATAGATCCCGTTGTCTACCGCCCACTGTTGCACTGTTTGACCTGTGAAGTGCGACCCATTATCGGACTGTACTTCTGCTGGCTCACCGTAGTATGTGATTAAATTCTCCAGTCCTTTAATTGTATTTTGTTGATTTGCTTTAGTCACTGGATAAGCTATCAAAAGTCCAGAATAGGTATCAACAGCAGTGAGCAAATATTGGAACCGTTGTTGTAATGGTAAAGATCCTACATAATCAACTTGCCATATTTGTGCTGGTTGAGTCCCTCTCTTAATATGGGCAATTTTGTTCAGTTGTCGGTAGTTCACAGTCATCCTCCAACTTTTGTCGGGTTTCTGCACAGGCCAAACAGGGCTATTGATGGGGGACACCACATGTCTAATGATACCCGACTCCAAGAGCCCTTGTATGGTTTCCCCTATTTCTTTGTGTACCCCTATTTCTTTGTGTACTATACGCGATGGCCGTGGTATTACCACTGGTTCTCACTTTGTTTCCCCTGCAATCACAGTGATCGCCCGTATCCCGAATGAGAATCGCCCGAACGAGGTGTTGTGTGTGGTTCCCTTTATAAGGTCCATCCCAATAATATGTTCCTTTACTGCCGATATTAAGACCATTACCCAGCGCAGAGGCCTATTTCCCAACGCCATTCTGTTAGTTGTTCGGACAGCGGGCGTTTCTGCCCCTCCGAACCCATTAATCATCATATGGGTCCCTGTGTGTTTCCTAGGATTTCCATGGACAATAGTAACTTCTGCCCCCGTGTCTAGTAAAGCAACATCTCTTTGTATGTTCCCCCGATTATCATAATCGGAATGTGTGGCCTCAGGTCCCCGGGAGCTTGGGTTGATGTGGTTCTAACGGGGAGTACTCCCGGATTACTAGCCTTCCACAGCTCTTCTACGTTGGCGTATAGGCTAGCGGGAGGTGGTTTCTCCGCATCCGCAGACTTATCGCTATCCGACTTAGCCTCCCTTATCTCCCTCCTTTCACCCTTCTCTGTTCCCGGGACGCAGTGTTGCTTCCACATAGAATACATCGCTCCTGTTGGGATTCCATCAATTTTTTGCTTGGGGACCCCGGCTTTCAGTAAAGCCGCGAACATGTCCCTCCGCGTAATTCTTTTTTTTTGTCTTTCCTGACCCTGTACCTTTCCCAGAGGTCGAACCTTGTCGCTGGTCTCGATCCTCCTCTACATTAGCCGTTCTCGACTCTCGCACACTATCTTCTACATCCTCTAACTGTCCTAACAATAGGCAAGCGTGCCCCACCCGCTGCCCTTGGGCTGGTCCCAATAATGCGAGTGGCACACCCCTCATCATAGGAGGGCCAGTCTTCATCAGCCTGCTCCGCATTCCTGCCGTAAAGAGCTCCTGATCTGGCCCCCCATATTGTTGGTGATATAATCCTCCCTGTGTTGCCATGTTGCGCAACTGTATCGCACCCTCCGCCATAGTATTCCAAGGTTTTACCTCCCCTTCCCAATCAACGGCAGAGGGATATTTTTGCCGGACCCCTATAGTAACCATGTCCCATAGCGAACCTGTGCCCTGGACATTCCGTAGCACTGCTGTGATATGGTGGTCCATAGTCATAGCCCCCATTTTTGTTAACTCTTCGGGGTTAAGTATTATGCCTGATGCTCCCTGGTCCAAAATCCGGGTTAAGCATTCTGACAATGATTCCCCGGGTTTTTGGCGAAATCGAAACCCTATTTCTTGTAACTCACTTGTGGTGAAGTCACGCACCCCTCTAGTGGTTACCGGCTGTTCCCCATCTTGCTGTTTCGTCTTATTTGTCATAAGTGGTCTAGCTTCCATGCTCGGAGCGTATGGGGGAGGGTCTTTAGTTTCCTCCCGTTCCCCTCCCTCTCCATCTGTCCACTCATATTCTGAGTCAGAGGAGTACCAGATATTTTTGGCGCACCACCCACAACTTTTTCCAACTTGTATACATTCCCCACATGATTTTGCATTGGCTTTTAAACACTCACTGGGATCTGATTGAGCAAGTCCATACCACATGCAGCAGCAAATCAGTGCAGTACAAAGGATATATTTCAAATCCATCTTTAATTTCCGTTGTCTGGCTTTCTTTTTATTTTGTTCTGTCGCCAGACAGCATATTAAAGTTTCTGATTGTTCATTGACTTTATCCGCCCGTTCTTGTGCAGTGCGGACCGCTTCAGTCAGAGTCGAATTTTGACTTTCCAAAACCTTAACAGCTGTTTTTATCTGTAGGTTTCCTGCCTCACTTTCCTTAAGTTGTTTACACATCGCCCTTAATGCTGTCAACAAAATCCATCCCATTTGTGGGAGACTACTTTTCTCCTGTGGGAAGTGCGCTTCCTCCAGGAGAGACAGCATGGTTCTATCTTTGCTCTGTTCCAATAACTGCGTATCCCAATGTTGCGGGGGTCCAAACTGGGCTCGCACATTGGCAAGAGAGCCAAAACCCTCATCCCTCGTGCTCCACCCTGGTATTCTATACTTCTCTCCCGCAGAAGGAAACTGCTTCTTGTCTTTTCTCTTAAACATTTTACCAGATCCTGCTCGTGACGCCAACATGTTTTGGATCAATAATAATAGACCCAGGTTTGGGATCTGGTTGAATGTTAAATAAGAGACAAGGCAAATGAAGTAAAGATAAAACACCGTTTACTGAGAGAAAAGAAACATAATACAGTTTACGAAGAAAAGAGAAGTATGATAAGATGCAACAAAGCTCACAGCCTTCGGCCCGTCGGGAACTCCGCAACGACGGCTGGTCAGGAGCCTTGGGGGTCCCGGCACCGCTCACGAATCACGGTCCAAGGTGAAGTTCAAAGAGCTATGGGACAGTTCTGTTCCTTTACACTTTTGAACAAACATGGGTGCATGTGGCTTATGGCCAACTCCTAATCTGTAAGGCCCCAGCTGTTCTTCCACAGAGCATGAGACCTCGAGGCGCCAACTGTCCCATAAACAAGATGGTGTGCGCATCAAGGTCTCTCTCTCTCTGAATCAACAACATTCCACGAGGCATGAAGCAGAAACACACTGTAAATGTCAAAATATCATAATTAACCCTATGTGATTAACCCTATACAATACACCACCCCCCCCCCCCTCCCAATGCTCTCTCTGCCACACTTCCAGCCCCAAGTCAGCCAGCCCCGATATCCCCTTGCTCAGTACCTGTACCATCCAATTTAACGTGACCATGCCTCATCCGGAAAAATCGCTTATCCAGAACAGATCAGGTCCCGAGGATTCCGGATAAGGGAGGTTCAAACTGTACTCCTAAAACATAGACCACCGACCTCACCCCTCCAGTACAATATGCTAAGTGAGATACCGGGGCAGCTAAGAGTTTTTGGCAATGAAGCGAAATATTGCCAATTACAGCGAGTCAGCTTCTGAACCTGGGACTGGTAACTGAAGTAAAAGGGAAGAAAAGCATCCGAGAAGCCAACCAAGCTATCAAAAAGGTTGATCAGCTTGGGAAAAGAGACATTGTTGGAATTCAGTCACCAGAAGTGGGGAAATGGAGAGCAGCACAAATGGATAACCGATCTTTCAATACAAGAACTGAAGGTGTTCAGGAGGAACATGAGACACTTGCAGAAATATAACTAACTTTGGAGAGTCTGACACATACTCCGTGACACAAGTGGAGCTACCCAGCTAGTTCACAGCCCCAACAGAAAAAAAGACATGGTTGGTGACCAACAAAACAGTGAGCCTGCATGGCCACTTAAACCTCCGCAAGCAAAGGACTCCCATCAACAGTGTGAATAACAAACTTACGACCACTTAAATCAAGCAGTGGTAGAGCAGTGTGAACACCATGATGGTTTTATCTATTTGTGGCTTTGCTTGAACTGTTAATACTGGACCCGATGAACTTGATAATTGAAATGAATTCTGTTGTTCTGAAAGTTAAGGAAGGCAAAGTGACAGCAATAAAGAAAATAATCAAGGACAGGGAGTCCCTTCTGACCTGAAGGTGATTGCATGATTGACCACTTCATGCAATTTAGTTGAAATGCTTGATGTATGTTCTGAAGCTCTGAAGTCTCTTCAATTTGTTGCCAACTAATCTTCAGAAAAGCAGACCACTAGAATTTTTCTTTCTCGTCACTGAGTCGATTGGTTTCCTCCAACACTTGTGAAGGATGGCCTTTGGAGATATGCAAGAAGGCTTTTTTATTAATTAATCAGACTGATTATGAGCAGAAGGTGTTTTTTGCAATAAAACTACTCCAGAGAAGCAATAATTCAATTACTCTGCACACTACAACAACAACAACAACTTGTATTTATATAGCGCTTCACAGAAGACAAAAACATTTGACACTGAGCCAGATAAGAAGAAATTGCGGCAGAAGACCAAAATCTTGGTTAAAGAGGTAGGTTTTAAGGGGCATCTTAAAGGAGGGAAGGGAGGTAGAGTAGCGGAGAGGGTTAGGCAAGGAGTTCCAGAGCTTGGGGCCCAGGCAGCTGAAGGCACAGCCACCAATGGTTGAGCGATTATAATCAGGGATGCTCAAGAGGGCAACTGATTAGAGACAATGCAGCTAATTTGACAGGTTTGAGTGTATAGTATTGAGGTACATATAATTGTAGAACATTATTTGAGAATTATTTTATCATTAGTGTTTATTAGTATATCTTTGACTAAAATATGACAAATTAGAGAAGATTTGGATTCCTCACCAGAAATTTCGCTTTCTCCTTCCCGTTGGGCGATCGACTAGATTTTAGAGAAAAAATCCGCACCTATCTGAAGGTGCTGTGCCCGCTCGACTTTCTGATGCACAGGTCTCCTCTTGCTGCGCATCACAGCGCGTACATGTCAGGACATGCGCAGGCCTGGAGCTGGAGTCACATGGCTCTGGGTAGCCAATTAGGTGTAGTATATTCTCATTCATAGCAATAGTAAGTCCGAAACTCCTATTACTATGAATGAGAAACCCTCCCAAACACACAAAATACTAATAAAAAAATAGAAAATGTACACTACATATTTAAGATTCATTTAAATTAAAGTTATTGTCTCATAAAAAAATTTTTTTCCCAATTTTTAAAAAATTTTTTTTAGTTATACCTTAAAATAAACTTACTGTAGTGGGGAGGGTTTTAAACAATAAAACTTTATTTAAAAATGTTTTTGTGTATTTTTAAACCCTTGCGCCTGTAAAAGTAGGCTATATGCCTGCTTTTTCAGGCGCAAGATTTTTGAGGACATTTGCAGGGCAAGATATGCGCATATATCAGAAATCTTGCCCTGCAAGTGTCCTCGCTCCCGATATGCACGAGATTTGTCAAGCCAGAAACTTGACAGATCGAGAAAGCTGGTTTTCAGCGTATGCGCATTACGTGCTGAAAACCGGCTTTTCCGATGCCTTCCCGGGTCCGTAGAAACTTCGTGCGGACTCGGAACATCGGAATTTCATGGTCATTAGTTATCTTATATGGTTTGTCTTTCTCCTTGGATGCCTGTTTTTAATTATGCTCTACCTTAATTTGAATGACAGATTTCGACATGCTGTGTAGTTCTTCTACATCGCAAGCAACTGTTGGGACATTGTTAATTTTATAGGTTATAAGGGCAGTGCCTGCATTTATACAGCTGCCGAGTGGTATCTCTTGGCAACACTCCAAAGTGCTTCATGTAGATGTGAATTAATTTGAAATGCAATCGGTCCTTTGTGTCAGGATATGCATGTTTTCATTTAAAGAATTCTCGCTAGAATATATGTTCGTCAGAGCAACGTGGCTAATTTGTGGTGGATGCTTGAGAGAACACAACTTGCCAACCAGCCTTCTGGGAAGAGAATTGCAGTGGCAGAGTGGTCGATTGGCACGTTACTATAACTGTTGTGAGGCTGTTCTGAAAACAGATCACTGGGAGTAACTTTAACCTAACGCGCCAGGTTGGAAACTGAGAGAGAGAGAGACACTTGGATTTATATAGTGCCTTTCATGACCACCGGACATCTCAAAGCACTTTACAGCCAAATTAAGTACATTTGGAGTGTAGTCACTGTTGTAATGTGGGAAACTTGGCAGACAATTCACACACAGCAAGGTCCCACAAACAGCAATGTGATAATGACCAGATAATCTGTTTTTGTTATGTTGATCGAGGGATAAATATTGGCCAGGACACCGGGGATAACTCCCCTGCTCTTCTTCAAAATGGTGCCATGGGATCTTTCATATCTATTTGAGAGGGCAGACAGGGCCTCGGTTTAATGTAACATCCGAAAGACGGCACCTCCGACAGTGCAGCGCTCCCTCAGCACTGTACTGGAGTGTCAGCCTAGATTCCTGGAGTGGAATAAGAACCCACAACCTTCTGACTCAGGCGAATATGCTATCCGATTTATACCTTCCGTTGGCTTCAAACGTAAAACTGACAGCAATTTGCTTGTGACAGATTGCCACGAAAGAAAGAATTTGCATTTATATAGCGCCTTTCACAACCTCAGGCAGTCCTAGAATGCTTTACAGCCAATGAAATACTTTTGAAGTGCCGTCACTGTTGTAATGTAGGATATACGGCAGCCAATTTGCACACAGCAAGCTCCCACAAATAGGAATGTAATGATGGTGAGATCATCTATTTTAGCAATGTTGGTTGAGGAATAAATATTGACCAGGACACTGGGGATAACTCCCCTGCTCTTCTTCGAATGGCACACCCTCCGTACGGCATTAGTGTGTCAGCTTAGATTATGTGCTCAAGTCTCTGGAGTGGGACTTTAATTTATAATCTACTGTCTCAGAAGTAAGACTGTTACCACTGAGCCATGGCCGATAATCACTGGGTGGAGCAGGTTAAAAGTATTAAAGTCCTCCTATCCCACTCGGTGACTCTATGGTACTAACAGTGGAGAAAAATCTGTTAATGTTGGGTGACTCAGCATCATTATACGAAAAGGAAATGTGAAGTAATGGAAATCCCCAAGGCTTCCATTGAAGCCCGATCTTATTGGCACCTTTCATTTTCCATTTTGTATCAAAATTCCATTTGCTATTTAGGAGTGGCGATGGATATCGAGCAAGAAAAACTGCATATTTCTACTTCTGACTTGCTAAAGTTGAGCGTTTTATATTAAAATAATACCTGTCGGAATGAAGTGGAATTTGAACATCTATAAGATCAGGTCAGTTAATAAGCTGAGATCCTGATCCATTGCTTTATTTTGGCATGACTAAATATCTGTAAAGATATACACTGGATTCAGTTTGTAGCCAGCTTTCTCTGTGAAGGCTACTATTGAATCTGTATCCACCACCGTATCAGGCAGTGGAATCCAAATCCTAACTACTCGCTGCGTCAAAATGTTTTCCCTTGTATCTCCTCTAGTTCTGTGGCCAATCATATGATCGATTAATCGACATGAATATTTTTGGTTGTACTTTTAAGCAATTGCAGTTTCTTGAAGGCCATTAAAAATTTCAAACCTAGTAGCACTGAACCTAACTGGAGAAACCAAACTAAATTTAGGTTTCTCTCTACAGGAAGATTACCCAGGATTATGTGGACTGGTCAGTCACATGCATCACTCACCAGAGGATTGTCCAATCCCGTGGGAGTTTCCACGATCAGCCTCGTTAATTGTTCATAGCGAGGCCCTCTCAACATGTGACCTGACTGGACCAATAAGGTCAGCTCCATTTGATGACTTTGGATGCCGTCTTGCATGAAGTGCAGCAAAGGGAACTTGCCATCGTTGGCATGCCTCCCGTGTTAAGAAATGTACAAACTGTTTGGCGAACGGCAGCAGACTGAAGCAAAGCAGTGCCCACCTAGGGTCGTTAAACCTTCAGGATAATCCTGGAGTCTCCCAGAACCGAAGATTAATCTTTTAGGATAAAAATCATAGGGGCATTAGATTCTCGAATCTTAATCAGAAAGTTGTGGGTTCAAGACCCACTACAGAGACTTGAACACAAAATCTAGACCAATACTTCAGTACAGTACTGAAGGAGTGCTTCACCTCCGGAGGTAACACCTTTCGGATAAGACATTAAACAGTCTGCCCCCTCAGTGGACGCAAAAGGTCTCATAGAACTATTTCAAAGATAAGCAGGGGAGCTATCCCTTGTGGCTCAGTGGGTAGCACTCTTGCCTCTGGGTCAGAAGGTTGTGGGTTCAAATCCCACTCCAGGAACTTGAGCACAAAAAAAATCTAGGCTAGTACTCCAGTGCAGTGCAGAGGGAGTGCTGCACTGTTGGAGGTGCCATCTTTTGGATGAAATATTAAATCGAGGCCCTGTCTGTTCCCTCAAGTAGATGTAAAAGATCCCATGGCACTATTTTGAAGAGCAGGGGAGTTATCTCCGCTGTCCTAGCCAATATTTATCCCTCAATCAACAAAACAAAACAGATTATCTGGTCATTGTCACATTGCTGTTTGTGGGATCTTGCTTTGTGCAAATTGACTGCCGCGTTTCCTACATTACAACAGTGACTTGATTCCAAAAGTACATCATTTGCTGTAAAGCACTTTGAGACATCTGGTGGTCATGAAAGGCGCTTTTTAAATCCAAGTCTTTCGTTCTTTAATATTTATCCCTCAACCAACATGACTACAATAGTGATTACACTTCAAAAGTACTTCATTGGCTCTAAAGTGCTTTGGGGCATTCTGAGGTTGTGAAAGGCACTAAACAAATGCAAGTGTTTCTTTTTTATCTCCTGACCAAGCACCAGAAGTTAGCACTACGTGAAGTTCTCACCTACTTCTGCTGATGGGGGAGCACCAAGTGGGGGCACGAGGTTAGGGTCTAGAAACCACATGTCATACTCGGTCATCAAGCATTGGAGTAAAGAATACTGGCTGCAAACTCTGCTCACGTTTAGGGAACAAAATCATTTTGCACTTGATTTCCACTGTGTCCCAGTTTAGACAGGAGCGAGGAACACATTCTATCCTGGGCAAGAACAGTGGGACATTGCGCAGGTTCTAATTATATGATTAGTTGCATTTTAATATTGTAAAGAAGCTCTTGCCTCGAGAGATTCTTTTTCCCTCTCGCTACGTTGCATGCAATGAATGATTGGCTGAAGCCCAGGATCTGGGTCCTTCGTCTGATTTCCCAACATCCTCACCATGGGAGGCATAATGCTAAAATTAGAGCCAGGACGTTCCGGGGTGATGTCGGGAAGCACTTCTTCACACAAAGGGTAGTGGGAATCTGGAACTCTCTCCACCAAAAAGCTGTTGAGGTTTGGGGTCCATAAAAATTTTCAAAACTGATAGATTATTTTTGTTAGGTAAGGATATTAAGAGCTCTGGAACCAAGGCGGGTAAATGGAGTTAAGATACAGATCAGCCATCAGGCCCAAGGGGCTGAATAACCCCTACCCCTGTTCCTACTTTCCATGGTTAGCAGTGATGTAGGAAAACACTCCCTCACATGCCTTTTCTAATCTGAGGATTGCTGATCACCGCAGTTTATACCTTCTTCAACTGTACAGAGGATTGGTGAGACCACACCTGGAGTACTGCGTACAGTTTTGGTCTCCTTATTTAAGGAAGAATATACCTGCACTGGAGATTCACTAGGTTGATTCCTGAGATGAAGGGATTGTCTTATGAAGAAAGGCTGAGCAGGTTGGGCCTATACTTAGTGGAGTTTAGAAGAATGAGAGATGATCTTATTGAAATGTATAAGATACTGAAGGGGCTCGACAAGGTAGATGCAGAGAGGATGTTTCCACTCGTGGGGGAATCTAGAACTAGGGGGCATAGTTTAAGAATAAGGGGTTGCCCATTTACAACTGAGATGAGGAGGAATTTCTTCTCTGAGGGTTGTAAATCTCTGGGATTCTTTGCCCCAGAGAGCTGTGGAGGCTGGGTCATTGAATATATTTAAGATGGAGATAGACAGATTTTAGTGATAAGGGAGTCAGGAGTTATGGGGAGCGGGCAGGGAAGTGGAGCTGAGCCCAAGATCAAATCATCCATGATCTTATTAAATGGCAGAGCAGGCTTGAGGGGCCAAATGGCCTACTCCTGTTCCTATTTCTTATGTTCCTATGTTCACAGATAGATTGGTCACCCTCTGATGTTTCACCGACTCACTGCAGGCGTTTCCTAATGATGTTCTCTCCTATTGATTCCTAACCTATTGCCATCAACTTTTTCAGACAGGAAGTACCCAAGTAACTTTATAGGAATAGGCAAATCAGCACCCACCAAACCTGCTCTGCCATTCCATTGGACCATGGCTGATCCATACCTCAACTCCATATCCAATACCCTTACCTAACAAAACTCTATCGATCTCCCATGTTTAAAGTTTCAATTGACCCTCAGCAACCACCGGGGAGGGAGTTCCAGATGTCCACCACACTTTGTGTGACAAAGTACTTCCTGATTTCAGTCCTGAACAGTCTAACTCCAATCTTCAGATTGTGCCCCACTAAGGGGTTCGATTTCTCTGTATCCACCCCATCGAACCCCTTTATCATTTTGAACGCCTTCGTTAGATCACTCTTTCAATTAGATCAACCCTCTGTGTGACTCCAAACATGACGGCCGGAATTTCCTGGGGTCCATGCAGGTGCGATTGGAGGTGGTCCGGGTGGGAAATTTGAAATAAGTTGGAGCGGGTCACGAACCCGCCGTAATCCCGCGCCCCCTCACGCATTTCCCTTGGACCCGCTTGTCGGTTCAAATCATTAACGGGTAGTGCCAGACCCTCAAGAGCTTTTTTCCATCTACCTTTTGAATTTCCATGACTGCCCACAGGATTCACGCAGCTCGGGAACCATGTCTGTCAGCCTGAGGCGGGAGCTGAGTGGCCATTGCTTCAGCTGATTGGATGACTGCATGAAATGTGCTATAAAAGCTCCCACCTCACAGCTGATCACTTTCCTCGGGCCACAAGCTGTTGCTGGTGAAAATCCCAGCAGTGATTTAGCTTTCTGCAGGCTGCAAGTGTTTCCAGCAAAGTCTCCATCCAGTCTCACCTCCTTGGTACAACCTTTCGCACCACTGACAGCTTGGTTCTCTCATCTCTACTTGACCTGCCATCTATTCCATCAGCAGGGGGGTGGCCGTTTATACTGTCTCACCTTGGTCCTCTGATGAGCCCCAACACCGGCAGCACCAGATACGTCGGCAGCACCAACAACACCACCAAACCTCTTCTCGTCCACCTGACGCTGCGCAGGACAGAGGGCATCAGCGCAGGGTTGCATCATGCCGGAGGCAATACCCCCAACACAGGGTATACAGGCAGAGAATGAGCTTCCTCAACATGACTGAGCAGCAGTGCCAAAGGAGGCTCAGGCCATTGTCGCAGACATTTAGAAACATAGAAACATAGAAAATAGGTGCAGGAACAGGCCATTCAGCCCTTCTAGCCTGCACCGCCATTCAATGAGTTCATGGCTGAACATGAAACTTCAGTACCCCCTTCCTGCTTTCTCGCACATTGCTCGAGCAAGATCTGCAGCCTAGAGGAGCGGGTGGACATGTCTTACCAGTGGTTGACAAAGTCACCAGCGCCCTCTACTTCTTCGCCTCAGGCTCCCTCCAGGGATCTGCAGCTGACATTTGCGACATCTCAAAGACGGCTGCCCACAGATGCATCACACAGGCCACCGATGCCCTCTTTCACAAGTCAGCCAAGGTGAACCCTCAGATGCAATGTGGCCATGGATCCTTTGAATATCCCGGCTGAAAACTCATCATCGATGACGTTATCAGACCTGCCACTAGTTAATAGGGTCGGGTAATGTCTATGATGATGATGTAATGCACAGGGCGGGCTGAATAAGCCCATTAGCACAACACCGATTTCTGCAGTGGGATGGAAACAACAACGGGGTCACGACCCGCCACACCGCCCACCCAAACCTGACACATCCAGGTACAGAAAATTCAAGCTTCTGATTTTCTCCGTCTGAACCTGTTTTCCTCTCGATCATCTCCAATTAATTTTCAAACTTTCAAACTACATGCCCTGCAATAATTTTTAATGGCCTCAGGAAAATACATTTGCTTAAAAGGCACAACCAAAAATATTCATGCAGATCGATACGATTGGCAAAAGAACTAGAGGCGACGTAAGGAAAAATGTTTTTACTCAGCGAGTAGTTAGGATTTGGAATGCCCTGCCTGATAGGGTGGAGGATACAGAGTCAATAGTAGCCTTCAAAAGGGAATTGGATAAATACTTGTAGGAGAAAGAATTGCAGGGGTATGAGGAAAGAGGGGGTGGGGGGGGGGAATGGGACTTACTGGATTGCTCTTCGAAAGTGCCGGTGTGGACTCGATGGGCCGAATGGTCTTCTGTGCTGTATATATGTGAGTTACTGCAAGTTATGTCGTTCAAATCATGGATGAACTCCCAGTGAGATTTTACTAAGACCTAAATATGTGTGTATTAAATCTATTTTCCCTTTATTTAAACCTCTGTAAGATGATGTAAATCTGAGTTAAAGAGAAGAATGTCTGCCATTTCCTTATTATCCATTATAGCCTCTGTTATGTATATAATAACTCGATAGACTGAATACTGTAAACTAACACAGGTACAAACCTGGCTCTGCTTTATTAGGGCCCAAAGTAATTGCATTATATGATGGCTTGCCTTTTATACTGGGCCGCACACATGTGCGTACAGCCCAATGACCTCCGACAGTGACGCCACCTGGTGGCTAGTAACCCCCAGCATACATACATGATAGTCTCACCTGCATCTGTCTTTAATGAGCCCACTCTCTCAATATATTTATAAAGCTCCTTTGCTGCTAGCTTTGTCATCGCTTACAAGTTTATTTTTCCGTATTCCCTTTTTGCACCTCTCATTAATTTCTTTGCATCCCTGTGTTGCTTCGTATAGCTCCCCCAGTCTGCTGGATTTCCACTTTCCCTTGCATTTGTGCTAGAGGCCGGTCCAGTTTCTCGAAGCGAGACAGTTTGAATGACTCAACAGCGATGTGACCAAAGGATATCACTTGAGTCGCGGTTGTAGATGGGAGCGTAATTTACCTGCTGACTGGCAGAGGGGTGAGTGTGCGTGTTGAAAAGGTTTCATTTGTGTCCAGTTAAATATTGGGAAGATCAAAGCTATTGTTTTTGGTCCCGTCACAAACTCCATCCTTGGTTCCCTAGCAACTGACTCCATCCCTCTCTTCAACTCCTGTCTGAGGCTGAACCAGACTGTTAGCAAACTTGACCCTGAAATGAGCTTTCGACCACATATCCGTGGCATAACTAAGACCGCCTATTTCCACCTCTGCAACATCGCCCGTCCCCGCCCTTGCCTCGGCTCATCCGCTGCTGAAACCCTCATCCATGCCTTTGTTACCTCTAGACTTGACTATTCAAACACACTCCTGGCTAGCCTCCCACATTCTATCCTACATAAACTAGAGGTGATCCAAAACTTGGCTGCCTGTGTCCTGACTAGCACCAAGTCTCGATCACTCATCACCCCTGTGCTCGTTGACCTACACTGGTTTCCGGTTTAGCAATGCCTCGATTTAAAAATTCTCATCCTTATTTTCAAATCCCTTGATGGCCTCGCCTCTCCCTATCCCTGAATCTCCTCCAGCCCCACAACCCCCCCGAGATGTCTGCGCTCCTCTAATTCTGCACTCCTGAGCATCCCTGATTATAATCGCTCAACCATTGCTGGCCGTGCCTCTATTGCCTAGGCCCTAAGCTATGGAACTCCCTCCCTAAACCTCTTCGCCTTGCTTTCCTCCTCCAGGATGCTCCTTAAGACATATCACTGTGACCCCCTGTGCTAATTTCTACTTGTGTGGCTCGGTGTCTAATTTTACTCCTGTGAAGCGCCTTGGGATGTTTCACTAGGTTAAAGGCGCTATATAAATGCAAGTTGTTGTTTGGGGGAGGGGTGAGTTATCCAAATGATACAAATTAGCTCGCAATCTGGGGCGAAGGGAGGCAGGCCCATGAATTTCCAGTAAAATAAAGTACCAGAACCGATACAGCAAACAGTAATTTTATTCTGCCAACAAATACGGACTGACTCTAAAGCCGGCATAAGACTGAATAATGCTATATCCTGTGGATTAACTGTTATTGCAGTATTTTCATTAAATTGATGTGATTACATTTACCCTATTTCTGTAAAGTATACTAAATCACGTCTCTAGGGTTCAATGCATAGGTTGATTGAGTTGCAGAGAAAGAAAGATAAACTTGCATTTATATAGCACCTTTCTCATCCTCTGGATGCCCCAAAGCACTTTAATACCAATGAAGTCCTTTTAAAGTGTAGCCACTGTTATAACGTAGGCAGTGGCAGCCACCAATTTATGCATGGCAAGGTCCCACAAGCAGGAATGAGATAAAGGACCAGTTAATCTATTTTAGTGATATTGGTTGAGGGATAACTATTGTCCAAGGCAGCGGAAGAACTCCCTTACTCTTCTTTGAAATATGCCAGGGGATCTTTTGCATCCACTCAAGCAGGCAGACAGCACAACAACAACTTTTATTTATATAGCGCCTTTAACGTAGTGAAACCTCCCAAGGTACTTCACAGGAGTGTTATGAGACACACACAAGAATTTGACACCGAGCCACATAAGGAGGAATTAGGGCAGGGGAGCAAAAGCTTGGTCAAAGAGGTAGGTTTTAAGGAGCGTCTTACTCTCTTAATGTGAGCCTGGATTATGTGCTCAAGTCTCTGGAGTAGAACGGGACTTACAACCTTCTGACTCAGCGGGGAGAATGCTACTGTTGAGCTGAGACTGAAACTTGAAGATGATAAATAAGCTACAGCCCGTTGAGGCTGAAGCGATGCACTCCCAACTAGTAGAACTCTCACTCCATGGCATACGATCTGTGTCTGTGTTCTGGTTGGAGAGATGGAGGCAATGCACTCACACAATTTATGCTGTGTTCTATTGCTCACTATATCACTTGGGAGGGACTGCAGTCCACGGAGCAAGGGCTCGAACCTTGTGCTCGCCAGTGATTATTCCCCTGGGGGTTGGGAGAGATAAGTGTCAAGATGATGTGAAGTTGGCTTCTACAGAGATGCACTTTGGCGATGGAGGATTGGAACTGTCGATCCCTGTGACAGACTCGCGATTCAGTTCCCCTTGTAAATTAGTCCTCTTCGTGCGAGACCAGCCGGAGAGAGAGTAGGACTTGAAAGAAGTATTCATCGGAAGACACCAATAGTTCTGACAGGAACCATCTTGTTGCATGTAATTACAGGATTAATTACCAGATCAACGTAGGTGTGGAACGCTGGAGACTGGTAAACTGCAATCATCTAATAGTTTAAGGATTATTTTATAAACTGCAGTAAGAAGTAATTTAATTCACTTTGGCATTCGTTTGAATAAAACATAATTGACATGGCATTTGTCAATGGAATGAAATAATTCTCAAATTAACTTATTTTGTCTGATGGCTCTGATAATAAACATCACTCTTCCAGTGTATTTAACAAACGGGTGTAATCCGTGATCCGTAACCTCTGTCGTCGAGCTACAGTACACAGACGATGCCTGCGTCTGTGCACATACAGATCTGAACTCCACAACATAGTCGACCTATTTACTGAGGCATGCGAAAGCTTGGGCCTTACGTTAAACATCCGTAAGACAAAGGTCCTCCACCAGCCTGTCCTCGCCGCACAGCACTGCCCCCCAGTCATCAAGAACCACGGCGCGGCCCTATACAACATGGACCATTTCCCATACCTCGGGAGCCTCTTAGCAACAAGAGCAGGTATTGACAACGAGATTCAACACTGCCTCCAGTGTGCCAGTGCAGCCTTCGGCCACCTGAGGAAAAGAGTATTTGAAGACAAGGCCCTCAAATCTGCCACCAAGCTCATGGTCTACAGGGCTGTAGTAATACCCGCCCTATTGTATGGCTCAGAGACATGGAACATGTACAGTAGACACCTCAAGTCGCTGGAGAGATATCACCAATGATGTCTCCGCCAGATCCTACAAATTCCCTGGGAGGACAGATGTACCAACATTAGCATCCTTGTCCAGGCCAACATCCCCAGCATTGAAGCATTGACCACACTTGATCAGCTCCGCTGGGCAGGCCACATTGTTCGCGTGCCTGACACAAGACTCCCAAAGCAAACACTCTACTCTGAACTCCTTCACGGCAAATGAGCCAAAGGTGGGTAGAGGAAACGTTATAAGGACACCCTCAAAGCCTCCCTGATAAAGTGCAACATTCCCAATGACACCTGGGAGTCCCTGGCCAAAGACCGCCCTAAGTGGAGGAAGAGCATCCGGGAGGGGGCTGAGCACCTCGGTCTCATCGCCGAGAGCATGCAAAAATCAAGCGCAGACAGCAGAAAGAGCTTGCGGCAAACCAATTCCACCCACTCCTTCCCTCAGTGACTATTTGCCCCATCTGTGACAGAGTCTGTGGTTCTCGTATTGGACTGTTCAGCTACCTAAGAACTCATTTCAAGAGTGGAAGCAAGTCTTCCTCGATTCCGAGGGACTGTCTGTGATGATGAGTAATCCGTGATGTTAGTCGATTGTAGGTCACCATTCTCCTATGTTCCACACCTACATTGATCTGCTTAATACTCTATGTAATTACTTACAACAAGATGGTTCCTGTCAGAAGTACCTGTGTCTTTGGATGAATACTTCATTTAGTCCTGCTCTCCCAGGATGGTCTCTTCCGAAGGTGACTAACTTATCAAGGGAACTGAATTTATCTTTGCTGGTATAAGCAGGACCGAGGGGAACCGTGATACAACTCTTTAAAATAATGAAATAAGGTAGACTCAACTGGACCAGACAGCATGGGCAGTGAGCGCAGACCTCGAGGAGATCATTACGAAATTCACAAGGTTCAAGAAAGAGTACAGAGCAGATGATTCTTCCTCTTCCCCCACCTCCCAGTGGAAGAGTGGCTATGTGTGACAGAGTACGAGAAAAAAGTTGTCAATTCTGGGTCAAATTCTGTCTTAAAAAAGGAACTGGATTAATGTCTGTTGAAAAAGTAGATTTAGGTTGAAGTAATATTGTTCGATCTGTTTGATTCACGTGGTGGTTAGGAGTAGAGTATAAAGATCTTGGGTGGGCCCTGGGACAAGGCAATAATGCACCGACTTTGGGAGGAATGTACTTATTGAAGGAATGTACCTCATGGGCCAAATGGCCATTTTAATTTCCTTATTTTCTTATACTGTTGTATACTTAAAGTTAATAAATCACTAGACCTTGTTGGCCTGAACCCAAAATATTAAGATATTGTTAGAAAACAGCAGACACATTAACTATCATTTTCCTGAATTCTTTGGACACGGAAACTGTACCAAAGGAAATTGTACCAAATGTTACTCCCCTGTTCAAATGGAGATAAGCCACCTCACAATTGTCCTCACATTGGTGTAATGTATTTGCTTCATGGGTTCTTTTGCTTAAGAATTCATAGCAACACATTGCTATTAAGAACTAGTTGGTTTATTAGCAAAGGTTTAACAATCACACCACACATTACCAGTTCAATTATTTTAGTTGTGCACTTTAAACAAATGCCCCCTGCAAGTGGGGTCACACTCCAAAAGACATTTTTTTTTCCAGTGGCCCTTTTTTGGGGGGGGGGGGGGTGGGGGGGGTTTAGGGCACTAAAAACAGAAATTATACAAGTGCCCCCTGGCTAAAAGTGGGGGGGGGGGCACTAAAACCGGCAAATTAAACAAATTAAACTTTCGGCATACAATCAATTTAAAATTTTGTTGCGGGGGGGTGATGATGCACTCCAGTTCCTCCGGCGCCCACCTCTACATTACCAGTTCATCCACCATGCTCACAACCACCTGCCTCGTCATTGATCCCCCAAACCCAACTGGCTGGGGTTTTATTGAATCTTGTGAACATCACGTGACTGGCTAAATCACTCCCAAATCAACAGCTCTCCAACTATTTTTGTAAAACTTTTAAATCAAGTGCTCTCCCTTTTTAAGGGCACCAAAACCCACAAATTAAACATTAAAGGGAGCCTTGTTAAATCAAATTAAATTTAAAATTTTGTTCCCTGTTGAAATGATGCACTCCAGTCCCTCCAGTGCCCACCTTTCGCGGAAGGCCACGAGCGTACCAGTGGATCAACAGCTCTATAAACCTGTGAGCATACTCACAGGTGCATCATCATCATCATCATCATAGGCAGTCCCTCGGAATCGAGGAAGACTTGCTTCCACTCTAAATTGAGTTCTCAGGTGACTGAATAGTCCAATACGGGAACTACAGTCTTTGTCACGGGTGGGACAGACAGTGGTTGAAGGAAAGGGTGGGAGGGCGAGTCTGGTTTGCCGCATGCTCTTTTTGCTGCCTGCGCTTGTTTTCTGCATGCTCTCGGCGACGAGACTCGAGGTGCTCAACACCCTCCTGGATGCACTTCCTCCATTTAGCCAATGTGTGCCGCGACACGCCAAGCCTTGCACCGGGCGTGCAAATTCGTAGAATCTACCCCGTCACGTTTATTTAATTCGCTTCAATCATTCTGTGCAAATAAAAAGTAGCCATGATCTAATTGAATAGCAGAGCAGGCTCGAGTGTTTAAATAGAATCATAGGGCCCAAGTTTCCACATGATTTGCGCCTGATTTTTAGGAGCAACTGGTGGAGAACGGACTATTTTAGAAATCGCAATTCTCCACATTTTTTTTTCTGCAGTTCTAGTCAGGTAGAACAGTTCCACTTTAGAACAGAATTTTTTCTTCAAAAGGGGGCGTGTCCGGCCACTGACGCCTGATTTGAAAGTTTCCACAGTGAAAATGTACTCCAAACTAAAGTAGAATGGAGCCAGTGAAGATTTTTGTAGAACTGAAAAAACCTTGTCTACACATTAAAAAATCAGGCGCAGGTTACAAATCAGGCGTCCAGAACGAGGTGGGGGGGAGGGGGGGGGGGAGGGAACTCATTAAATTCAACAATAAATCCTTATTTATACTATTACAAATATTATACAAATAAATCCAACCTGAATAAACATTTATAAGCAAAGAAAAGATTAAATAAACCATCTTCCTACCTGTGTGAAAGTGCTTCAGGCAGCTCAGTGATGTTCCCGTGAACGGGGGGGAGGGAGGGAGAGAGAGGGAGGGAGGGGCAGGCAGGCAGCCAAAGATACAGCAGCAGGCTTCGAGCTGTGAGGGGGACTGAGGCCATTTGGACAGGGAGAGGCCGCCACATCGACAGTTTTATATTTACATTTGCAGAATGGGTGCTGCATTGTCAACAAGCCTTTGCAGGGGTCCAAGAACAAATCTTCACGTTTTCTGCAGCACTTTCTAAAATGGCCGAGTGCCAATGTTTTTTTCACACTGCGCGTGCGTGAACGCTCCAACGCGCACGCGCACATGCTCCAACGCGCACGCTCAGCGTTGCCGGCAGGGAAAACAACTCATTTAAATAGTACCCGCCCCCTCCCACTTACAAAATCGGCGCGAGTGCAGGCTCCGCCCCCCTGCACGCTGCGCCAGGCAGACAAGGAGCTGCAGGGCGCTCAAGAATCTCAATTTTCTTTTTAGGCGCCGTTTTAGGCGCGAAAAACGGGCGCCCAGCTCGGAGGGGCGCCCGTTTTTTTTTTGTGGAAACTTGGGCCCATAGAATCATAGAAATTTACAGCACGGAAGGAGGCCATTTCGACCCATCGTGTTCGCGCCGGCCGACTAAGAGCTATCAGCCTAATCCCACTTTACAGCTCTTGGTCCGTAGCCCTGTAGGTTACGGCACTTTAAGTGCACATCCAAGTATTTTTTAAACATGATGAAGGTTTCTGCCTCTACCACCCTTTCAGCCAATGAGTTCCAGATCCCCATCACCCTCTGGTTAAAGAAATTTCACCTCATATCTGCTCTAAACCTCCCCCCCCATCCCCCCAATTACTTCAAATCTATGCCCCCTGGTTGTTTGACCCCTCTACCAAGGGAGACAGGTCCATCCTATCTACTCTATCCAGGCCCCTCATAATTTTATACACCTCAATCAGGTCTCCCCTCAGCCTCCTCTGTTCCAAAGAAAACAAACCCAGCATCTCCAATCTTTCCTCATAGACAAAATTCTCCAGTCCTTGCCAACATTCTTGTAAATCTGCTCTGCACCCTTTCCAGTGCAATCACATCTTTCCTGTAATGTGGTGACCAGAACTGCCCACAGTACTCCAGCTGCTGACTCCTCCCTTTCTTAATGTTTCAACTGGAATGTGGCTTTTTAGCTTTGCATTCTGATATCCGACATGAGGGATTCATAGAAGTGTTCACGAGTGAAATAAACCCATTAACCTACTTCTACCTGTGTAATATTCTGCTTGTTTATATGTTCAGAAAAATCAGGCATTTTGAAAAATATACATGCTTGGATATTTCTAAAGAAGGTCACCAATATCTAAGGCCTCCATGGATAATGTGAAGATCTGCTCTGCCAATGCTCCTGCACTGATCCCAAGGCATTAGTCTGGAACGGCAAGCGGTGACTAATACCGTCGCACTTGTCTAACGTAGACAGTCCATCTTTCAAACCTGTTGACGGGCAGGCTGCCAGAGCCAGCTCCTCCCTCGCTGATACTGTACAAACTGCTCCAGGCAAGCTCGCATTCAAGGTAGGTACCTGGACCTCCAAGGTCAAGTGATTCGGGAGCTAAGGTGTATAGTGAATTTTCTAACATCAGCAGTATCGATCAAGATGAAACTGGAACTGTCTTCGGGCACAAAGCAATTGGGGAAATTTAGGAATTGGGCCCACTGGTAGTGCAACATTTTTAAAGAACATTTTACTGAAAGGAAATCTGGGCCTAGAAATTCTATCGCGCCTGAATTGGGACATTAGCGCGATGTAGCGCACACGCACTGCACGTGACGAATGAGGCTGGAGGCAAGAGCACAGCAAATTGCTCCACCGGCCTTATGGGTAGAAAGATTAGTCATAGAGTATGTCAATTAATCCTATCAGTGCACCAGCTTTAAATTCTTAACTTCGCCACTCACCGATCCTTCCATTTAGTGTTTGATGGATCAGTCCTTAGTAGTGACAAATTATCCAGCGATGAGACCACCATTAGACACATCTAAACCCTAGTGAAAGAAAGAACTTGTATTTATATAGCACCTAATCAAGTTCTCTAGATGTCCCAACTCACTGTAAGATTTGGATCACAGGTCACACACAGATTAACCAAAGGGTCTTAGAAGCTGCAAGGCGTTTTATCAAGGAGTGGCAGTTATAAGCATCATTAGATACAACGCGTGATTAATAAAGATAGATATGCAACCCGTGACAGATGAGAACGATCGACGGCCCTGGAACGGAATGGATGGACGTTGCGGCAGAATGGTGGTCTCGGACTGATCCCGGGCTGGTGGAGGGGTTGGGTGGAAGCCAGCATGAGGTTTGAGTTTGAACAAGGTGTTAGGCCAAAGCCCGCATGAGGTCCACCTCCAGGAAACTCTCGCCTCAGTCTGTCTGTTTCTCTCTCTCAGTTGCCCGTTTATATACCTTATTTTAGTGGGCCGGTGGATACTTTGCACCAATCACTTTTACCCATTCCATTGTCCAATTACAGGGGAATGAGTACCTGTGACATTCCCCTTCCTGCCTCATGAGGTCATCTTCTTCCTTATCTCAGTTCCAAATGTCTTGTTGTCCTTGTATAGAATTGTTATTCCATGCCCCCTTGCTGCTTTCTTTATCAGTTTTTGTCATGTCTGCTTGAAGGCCTGTTTTTCGTGTCCTGACCTCATAACGACCTCAGCCCTCTGTGTCTCCGGAACTGATACAAGTACTTTTTTTATTAAAAAAATCATTATTTCTTTTATAAATTGGAATTTCTTTGGATTCATGATTTCTTGCATCTCATTTCAACCAATTAATTATTTTTGACTTGTAAACCTCGGCGTCCTGTTTGACCCCGAGCTGAGTTTCCGACCCCATTGTCCTCTCCACCACAAAGGCCACTTAACTTCGTCATTATAACATCGTCTGCCTCTGCTCCTGCATCAGTCCACTTGCTGCTCAAACCCTCATTGCGCCGTTCCTCACCTCTTCATCAAATAGTGCCACAGGAACTTTTACGCCCATCTGAACTCATGTATCCGGCAGACAGAGCCTCTGTTTAACATCTCTGACACTGCACACTCCCTTGGTACTGCACTGAAGTGCTTAAGTCCTGAGGTGGGGATTGAATCCACAAACTTTTGATTCCAGTGGTGAGAGTATTACTGAACAAAGCTGAGTCATATTGTTGGTTTATGTTAGTTCGTGAAAAAGATCTGCATTGTTTTTGACCGATATTTATCCCAAACAGCTTCTAAGAAATTGCTGTTTTTCAAGTACTTGAGGCCCACAAAGCAAACCAAGCAAAGTAGTTCTTTCAAAAGTACCTATATAAAACTCCAAAAATCTCAAACTCTTCTGCCATGATATTGAAGCTGAGCTTTAACCCGAGAAGGCTCCACCTTTGATTTATGCCTTGGCTAATTTTGAGATGAGGAGGGGGAAATTCTGTTGGCCCGCAGTTCTCCAGGACGAGAGTGTGGAAAACCAACTCTGGTTGCTATCCAGTGACCTCTGGTGGAAGGAGAGCCCTCGGGAATATCAGGTGAGGACAGGCTCAGCCTGGGAGAACATTTGAAGGCAGGAGAACCACAAGAAGCTGGCCCTTACTTGCTTGGGGCCTGAAAACTGTTCAGGGTATATTTATCCCAGTTACTAAGGTTTGATCACAGAATCATAGAAATTTACAGCACGGAAGGAGGCCATTTCGGCCCATCGTGTCCGCACCGGTCGACAAAGAGCTATCCAGCCTAATCCCACTTTTCAGCTCTGGGTCCATAGCCCTGTAGGTTACGGCACTTCAAGTGCACATCCAAGTAAATGTGGTGAGGGTTTCTGCCTCTACCACCCTTTCAGGCAGTGAGTTTCAGACCCTCACCACCCTCTGGTGAAAAAAGTTCCCCTCAGAACCCCTCTAAACCTCCTACCAATTATTTTAAATCTATGCCTCCTGGTTAGTGACCCCTCTGCTAAGGGAAATAAATCATTCCTAACCACTCTATCTGGGGCCCTCATCATTGTATACATGTCAATAAGGTTAATAAAAAAGTAATTTCCCTTTTATTATGTGTGTGTGTGTGTGTGTGTGTGTGTGTGTGTCGGGGGAGGGGGGGGGTGCGTGGGGGGAGGGAGTGTTGGAGGATAGTGATACTCCTGCCAATTGTCCTCATCTATTCCTACTCAATGGCACCCAGTAACTTTTATTGGGAGAGGATTCAATTTAATGGCTATAAATATAAAGCATTTGCAATGGTTTCATGAACTTTGTAAGCATAGTTTCATAGACCATATACAGTAGACACCTCAAATCGCTGGAGAAATACCACCAATGATGTCTCCGCAAAATCCTGCAAATGCCCTGGGAGGACTGACGCACCAACGTTAGTAGTGTGTTCCTTACACAGATGAGACTGCACACAGGGAGGTTAAAGTAACAGTGACCTCAGTCTTTATTAAGACACTCCAGATTCAGGAACAGGCCTTAGGGGCCGGCTTATATACAGTGCTCCCAAGTGATACTGGGATCCCTTGGGACTTCAGGGGATGCACTCCCTGGTGACGGAACATGGGAGTGCATGCTTTACAGATACACAACATCACTCCCCCCCCCCCCCCCCCCCAAGTCAAAGTGAAAACTATTTACAAGGTGAGGTGGTCGGGAGCCTTTCTTTCCCTGGTGGACCGCCTCGGTACAAATGTCTGTTCTGGTGTGTTGGCTGTGCCCTCGCTGGGCTGGCGTGTTGTTGGCCTTGCAGGGCTGCTGGGTGAGCCTGGTCTTGCTGGGCTGTTGGGCGTGATGGGTTTGATTTCCTGGTCCGGGGTGGTGTCATTGATCCTTTGGGTATGTGTTGTGGGCTCGAAAAAGGTGGTGTCAGCTGTGGGTTGTTCAGGCCAGTCTGTGAACCACAGCCTCGTTTGGTCCAGGTGCTTTCTGCAAATTTGTTCATTGTCTAGTTTGACTACAAACACCCTACTCCCTTCTTTAGCTATCACCATGCCCACGACCCACTTGGGACCATGTCCATAGTTTAGCACATACACAGGGTCATTCAGATCAATTTCCCGTGACACAGTGGCGCGACCATCGTTTACATTTTGATGCTGCTGCCTGCTCTCTACCTGATCATGCAGGTTGGGGTGAACCAGTGAAAGTCTGGTTTTAAGTGTCCTTTTCATGAGTTGCTCAGCTGGGGACACCCCTGTGAGCGAGTGGGGTCTCGTGTGGTAGCTGAGCAGTACTCGGGACAGGCGGGTTTGGAGTGAGCCTTCTGTGACTCGTTTAAGGCTCTGTTTGATGGTTTGTACTGCCCACGCTGCCTGCCCATTGGAGGCTGGTTTAAATGGGGCCGGGGTGACATGTTTGATCCCATTGCGGGTCAGAATTCTTTAAATTTGGCACTGGTGAAACATGGCCCGTTGTCACTGACCAGCATGTCAGGCAGGCCGTGGGTGGCAAACATGGCCCTCAGGCTTTCAATGGTGGCGGTGGTGATGCTTCACGACATTATTTCACATTCAATCCATTTTGAAAAATCCACCATCACCAGGAACATTTAACCAAGAAACAGGCCCGCATAGTTGACATGAATCCTTGACCAGGGTCTGGAGGGCCAGGACCACAAACTTAGTGGGTGCCTCTCTGGGCGCGTTGCTCAACTGAGCACACACGCTGCATTGCCGAACACAGGACTCTAAGTCAGAGTCGATACCGGGCCACCACAC
Source organism: Pristiophorus japonicus (assembly GCF_044704955.1). Taxonomy (NCBI): domain Eukaryota; kingdom Metazoa; phylum Chordata; class Chondrichthyes; family Pristiophoridae; genus Pristiophorus; species Pristiophorus japonicus. The sequence continues at coordinate 355,138,537 of NC_091978.1, forward strand.
GTGGGATCTGGCTATTGCTTTCATCATTACAATACCCGGGTGTGTGCTGTGGAGATCCGAGATGAACGTCTCCCTGCCCTTTTTGGGTAGCACTACGCGGTTACCCCACAACAGACAGTCTGCCTGAATGGACAGCTCGTCCTTTCGCTGCTGGAAAGGCTTGATTAGCTCTTGCATTTCAACGGGGATGCTGGCCCAGCTCCCATGCAGTACAGTTTTTTACTCGGGACAGCAGAGGATCTTGGCTGGTCCAAGTCCTAATCTGGCGGGCCGTGACAGGTGATTTATCATTTTCAAACGCTTTCATGACCATCAACAAGTCTGCGGGCTGCGCCACCATCAACAAGTTTGCAGGCTGCGCCATTTCCACCCCCATGGTGGGCAATGTTAGCCAACTGAGAGCATCCGCACAGTTCTCGGTGCCTGGCCTGTGGCAGATGGTATAGTTATACGCTTATAGCGCGATTGCCCACCTTTGTATGTGGGCTGAGGCATTAGTATTTATCCCCTTGTTTTCAGTGAACAGGGATGTGAGGGGCTTGTGATCGGTTTCCAGCTCAAATTTGAAGCCAAACAGGTACTGATGCATTTTCTTTACCCCGAACACACACGCTAATGCCTCTTTCTCAATCATGCTGTAGGCCCTCTTGGCCTTAGACAAGGTCCTGGAGGCATAAGCAACAGTTTTCAACTTCCCCGCAACGTTAGCTTGTTGCAATACACACCCGACTCCGTACGATGACGCGTCACATGCTAGCACAAGTCTTTTACATGGGTTATACAATACAAGTAGCTTGTTGCAGCATAAAATGTTTCTGGCTTTCTCAAAAGCAATTACTTGTTTTTTTCCCCATATCCAGTTCTCACCTTTATGCAATAACACATTTAGGGGCTCAAAGAGGGTGCTTAACCCCGGTAGGAAGTTACCAAGATAGTCAAGGAGTCCCAGGAACGACCGCAGCTCCGTGACGTTCTGTGGCCTGTGCGCATTCCTGATAGCCTCTGTCTTGGTGTCTGTGGGCCGAATGCTGTCCGCTGCGATCTTTCTCCCCAAAAACTCCACTTTTGTTGCCATGAAGACACATTTCGACCTCTTCAGCCACAGCCCTACGCTATCCAGTCGCTGGAGGACCTCCTCCAGGTTTTGTAGGTGCTCGACGGTGTCCCGACCCGTGACCAATATGGCGTCCTGAAAAACCACCGTGCATGGTACCGACTTGAGTAGGCTCTCCATGTTTCTCTGGAAGATCGCTGCAGCTGACCGAATTCCAAACGGGCATCTGTTGTAGATGAACAATCCCTTGTGCGTGTTGATGCAGGTGAGGCCCTTCGAAGACACCTCCAGCTCCTGCGTCATGTAGGCCGAAGTCAGGTCGAGCTTGGTGATCGTCTTGCCTCCCGCCAGCGCCGCAAATAGGTCGTCTGCCTTAGGTAGCGGGTTTTGGTCCTATAGCGAGAAATGCTTAATAGTTACTTTATAATCGCCGCAAATCCTGACCGTGCCATCACTTTTGAGTACTGGAACAATCGGGCTGGCCCACTTGCTGAATTCCACTGGGGAGATGATGCCCTCGCGTTGCAGCCTGTTCAGCTCGATTTTCACTCTCTCCCTCATCATGTGAGGTACCGCTTGCGTCTTGTGGTGAATGGGTCGTGCCTCTGGGACCAAGTGGATCCGTACCTTCACCCCTGAAAAGTTTCCAATGCCTGGCTCAAAAAGAGAAAAAAATTTGTAAAGAACCTGGGTACATGAGGCCTCATCGACATGTGATAGCACTCATGTCATCCCAGTTCCAGCGGATTTTGCCCAGCCAGCTTCTTCCAAGCAGTGTGGGGCCATCACCCGGGACAATCCAGAGTGGCAGTTCGTGCACCGTGCCCTCGTAGGTGACCTTGACTATGGCGCTGTCCAGGACAATGATAAGCTCTTTGGTGTACGTTCTCAGTTTCGTGGGGATGGGGCTCAGGGCTGGTCTGAATGCCTTGTTGCACCACAGTCTCTTAAACATCTTTTTACTCATGATGGATTGGCTAGCGCCAGTGTCCAGTTCCATGGCTACGGGTAAGTCATTCAATTTTACATTTAGCATTATAGATAGACATTTTGTCGAAAATGTGTGCACCCCGTGTACTTCAGCATCTGCCTCCTCTCTCTGAGGCTCGAAATTGCTTTGATCCACCATAGACCGATTTTCCTCTGCCAGGTGGTGGTTAGCAGGTTTTGCAGACGTTGGAGGTACCCCATTGTTCCACAGCTCTTGCAAACATACCCTTTGAAGCGGCATGAATAGGCTAAATGGAAGCCTCCACAACACCAACAAGGTGTGAATTACCTTGCATTCATCCTTTGTTGTGGACTCTGAGTCATCTGGGTCACCCGAGACCTGCTGGCAGTTGCAGACTCGTGGGTTCTACCCTGTACATTTCTGCTCGCAAACACAGTTCCAGTTAATTTATGAACATTGCTAGCACTTATGTGCTGAGAGATTTGTTTGGTGTTATCACTGGTGGACATAAACGCCTGTGCTATCGCAATGGCCTTACTGAGGGTCGGTGTCTCTACAGTCAAAAGTTTTTGTAGGATGATCTCGTGGCCAATGCCCAGTACAATAAAGTCTCTGAGCATTTGCTCCAGGTAGCCATCAAACTCACATTGTTCTGCAAGTCGCCTTAGCTCGGCGACGTAGCTCGCCACTTCCTGACCTTCAGATCGCTGGCACGTGCAGAACCGATACCTCGCCATCAGCACTCTCACCCTCGGGTTAAGATGCTCCCAAACCAGTGTACACAGCTCCTCATACGACTTATCTGTGGGTTTCAACGGAGCAGAAGATTCTTCATGAGGCTGTAGGTCGATGCCTCGCAGACAGTGAGGAGGACCGCTCTCCTTTTTGCAGCGCTTTCTTCTCCATCCAACTCGTTGGCTACAAAGTACTGGTCTAGCCGTTCGACATAGGCTTCCCAGTCCTGACCCTCCGAGAACTTCTCCAGGATGCCCACAGTTTGCTGCATCTTTGCGTTGGATTCGTATACTCGTCGCCAGTTATTGTGTTCCTAACACAGATGAGACTGCACAAGGGAGGTTAAAGTAACAGCGACCTCAGTCTTTATTAAGACACTCCAGAGTGAGGAACAGGCCTTAGGGGCCGGCTTATATACAGTGCTCCCAAGGGATGCTGGGATCCCTTGGGACTTCAGGTGATGCATTCCCCTGGTGGCGGAACATGGGAGTGCATGCTTTACAGATACACAACCTCTAGTGTCCTCGATTAGGCCAACATCCCCAGCATCGAAGCACTGGCCACACTCGACCAGTTCCGTTGTGCGGGCCACATTGTTTGCATGCCTGACACAAGACTCCAAAAGCAAGCGCTCTACTCAGATCTCCTTCATGGCAAGCGAGCCCAAGGTGGGCAGAGGAAACGTTTCAAGGACACCCTCAAAGCCTCTTTGATAAAATGCAACATCCCCACCAACACCTGGGAGTCCCTGGCCAAAGACCGCCCTAAGTGAAGGAAGAGCATCCGGGAGGGCGCTGAGCACCTCGAGTCTCGTTGCCGAGAGCATGCAGAAATCAAGCGCAGGCAGCGGAAGGAGCGTGCGGCAAACCAGTCCCACCCACCCCTTCCCTCAACGACTGTCTATCCCACCTGTGACAGAGACTGTAATTCCCGTATTCAGTCACCTGAGAATGTTTCGAGTGGAAGCAAGTCTTCCTCGATTTCGAGGGACTGCCTGTGCTGATGATGAAGCATACTTTCAGCAATTATCAACCCCACTCGATTTTGTGCGATTGAGATTAAGGTTGCCAATTAAAAAAAAAATTTCACATCTAAAGTTAATCTCAAAAGTTACACTGCTAAAGCTTCTAGTTGAATAGATGTGACCTTCTTCATAATGGCCAGTGCTCATTGTCACATCAGCTGTCGTGAATTATTTAAATGACTCGTTACCCAATGTGTTCTGATGTGAGATGTACTCGTGTAGTTAGGGCAGCTGCAGTAATTTGCTTCAGTGATGATTGATTAATTGCTTGATCTCGGGTCATCATCGGCAGTCTCTCGGAGTTGAGGAAGACTTGCTTCCACTCTAAAAGTGAGTTCTCAGGTGACTGAAGAGTCCAATACGGGACCCATAGTCTCTGTCACAGGTGGGGCAGACAGTGGTTGAAGGAAAGGGTGGGTGGGGAGCCTAGGTTGCTGCACGCTTCTTCCGCTGCCTGCGCTTGCTTTCTGCATTCTCTCGCCGATGAGACTCGAGGTGCTCAGCGCCCTCCCGGATGCTCTTCCTCTACTTTGGGCGGTCTTGGGCCAGGGACTTCCAGGTGTCGGTGAGGATGTTGCACTTTATCAAGGAGGCTTGGAGGGTGTTCTTGAAGCGTTTTCACTGCCCACCTGGGGCTCGCTTGCCATGTCGAAGCTCCGAGTAGAGCGCTTGCTTTGGGAGCCTCGTGCCGGGCATGCGGACGATGTGGCCCACCCAACGGAGCTGGTCGAGCGTGGTCAGTGCTTCGATGCTGGGGATGTTGGCCTGAGCGAGGGCACTGACGTTAGTGTGCCTATCCTGCCAATGGATTTGCAGCATCTTGCGGAGGCAGCGTTGGTGCGTCTATCCTGCCAATAAATTTGCAGATGTTTTGAGGTGTCAGCTGTATATAGTCCATGTCTCTGAGCTATATAGGAGGGCGGGTATCACTACTGCCCTGTAGACCATAAGCTTGGTGTCAGATTTGAGGTCCTGGTCTTCAAACACTCTCTTCCTCAGGCAACTGAAGGCTGCGCTGGCACACTGATGGTGGTGTTGGACTTCCTCATCAATGTCTGCCCTTGCTGACAGTACACTCCTGAGGGTATGGAAAATGGTCCACGTTGTCCAAGGCCGCGCCGTGGATTTTGATGACCAGGGGGCAGTGCTGTGTGGCGGGGTCAGGTTGGTAGAGGACCTTTGTCTTACGGATGTATAGTGTAAGGCCTATGCTCTCGTACGCCTCGGTGCAGGTGTTGACTATGGCTTGGAGTCCAGCCTCCGAGTGTGCACAGACGCAGGTGTCGTCTGTATACTGTGGTTCACAGAGCTGACAGAGGATGAGATGACCTTGGATCTGCCTGGAGGCAGCGGAGGTTGAACAGATTCCCATTTGTTATATAATTTAGCTCCACTGCAGCGGGGGGCTTGTTAAGCGTGAGATGAAGCATTGCAGCAAGGAAGATCGAGAAGAGCATTGGTGCGAATACGCAGCCTTGCTTGACCTCGGTCCGGACATGGATTGAGTCTGTGGTAGATCTGTTGGTCAGGATCACAGTTTGCATGGTCATTGTGGAGCAGACGGAGGATGATGCAAACTTTTGAGGACAACCGAAACGGAGGAGGACGCTCCATAATCCCTCACGGTTGACAGTGTCAAAGGCCTTTGTGAGATCAAAGAAGGCCATGTACAAGGGTTGGTGCTGTTTCCTGCATTTCTCTTGTAGTTGTCGCGCGGTGAAGATCATGTCCATTGTGCCCGTTAGTGGGCGGATTCCGCATTGCGACTCTGGGAGGAACTCTTCAGCCACTGGGAGAAGACGATTGAGAAAGATTCTTGCGATGACTTTCCCGATGGTTGACAGCAGGGAGATTCCTCTGTAATTACCGCAATTTGACATGTCCCCTTTCTTGAAGATGGTTACGATTACAGCATCTTTGAGATCTCCTGGCATGCTCTCCTCCTTGCAGATAAGAGAAATGAGGTCATGTATTCGTGCTATTACTGCTTCTCCGCCATGTTTTAGTGCTTCAGCGGGGATTCCATCTGCTCCTGTTTCCTTGTTATTCTTCAGTTGTTGGATGGCCTTTTCTACCTCGTGCCGGGCTGGGGCTGTGCTGAGATGGTGGCCGGTGGCATACTGTGGGATGGAGTCGAGGACACTCGTGTCGAAGACAAAGTCTCGGTTAAGGAGATCTTCGAAGTGCTCCTTCCAACGGGCACTGACTGCCTCTCTGTCCTTGATGAGTACCTCACCGTTCCTGCCCAGCAGTTGTGTAAGGCCTTGGGTGCTTGGGCCGTTGGTGGTCTTGACTGCGCTGAAGAATCCACGTAAGTCGTCGTTGTCGGCTAGTTGCTGGATCTCCTGCGCTTTTTCCACCCACCATCTGTTCTTCAGGTCGCAGGTTTGTTGTTGGACCTCGGCCTTCAGCCGCCTGCAGAACTGTTTTCTTGCTTTCGAGTCGGCTTGCTGTTTGAAATTCAGAAATGCCTTGCGCTTGGGACTATTAGTTCCTGGATCTTCTGGTCGTTCTCGTTGATACATATGCTTATCACTATAATAAATCACACGTGGCCCATGCTGGAGCTGATCACCTTGTGACCTTTAGGTTTAATGTAAACTCCAAAAGTGAACACTGCAGGGGGAGCCTGCTTTATATAGGGAGGCAGCACGAGGTGCAGTGATGTGTGCCTCCCGGGCTTTCTCCATCTGTTGGCTGTTACATGTAATTACATGGTACAATGCATGGTACAGAGCATGGCTGCAAATACATCATAACACTTCCCCCCAAGTCTTAGATGTGGTTTACAGGTCGAGCCTGACCGGGGGTCTGCGCTCTCTGGTTGAGTGTCTGAGTTGGACGCTGGGTGTGGGCAGCCTGCCCGGAGTGTCGCTGCCTTGCGGTGCTGCGGCTCTGGTCGGTCTATCCGGTGTGACGGGTTCTGTCTCTTGGTGAACCGTCGGTTCCGTTGCTTGTGGTTGGAAGTCGATGTCACTGTAGTCATCCAGCGGTTCTGGATCATTGGTGAACCTCAATTTGGTTTGATCGATGTGTTGCTTGCAGGTTTGGCCATTAGTGAGTCTTATCACGAATCCCCTCTTTAGCTACGACAGTGCCTGCGAGCCACTTGGGGCCCATACCAAAGTTCAGCATGAAAACAGGGTCATCGACATTGATACAATGCGTTACAGAGTCATGATATGCGCATTGCTTAAGACGCCGGTTTTCGACAATCTCACTTAAAACTGGGTGCACGAGGGACAACCTTGTTTTGAGGGTCCTCTTCATGAGGAGTTCGGCAGGCGGAACTTCTGTGAGTGAGTGGGGCCTTGTCCGATATGCAAGCAGCACACGAGACAGACGGGTCTGCAAGGGGCCTTCCGTCACTCGCTGCATGCCCTGCTTTATGATCGGTACTGCCCGTTCAGCTTGACCATTGGAGGCTGGTTTGAACGGGGCCGACCTGACATGCTTTATGCAGTCACAGCACATAAATTCGCGAAATTCGGAACTCGTAAAGCATGGTCCATTGTCACTAACAAGGACGTCGGGCAGGCCATGGGTGGCGATCATTGTCCGAAGGCTCTCTATTGTAGTGGTGGATGTGTTGGACGACATTGTAACACATTTGATCCATTTAGAATAAGCATCAATTACAACTAGGAACATTTCCTAGAAAGGGACCAGCATAGTATACGTGGATGTGAGACCAGGGTTTAGAGGGTCAGGCCCACAGGCTCAGGGGGGCTTCCGTGGGTGCGTTGCTGAGTTGTGCGCAGATGTTGCACCGGCGTACGGACAACTCTAAGTCTGTGTCGATGCCGGGCCACCACACATGCGATCTCGCAATGGCTTTCATCATTACAATGCCAGGGTGTGTTCTATGGAAATCCTTGACAAATAAATCTCTGCCCTTCTTGGCAGGACTACGCGATTTCCCCACAAAATGCAGTCGGCCTGGACGGAGAACTCGTCCTTGCGCCGGTGAAATGGCTTAAAATCACCATGCATCTCTCCACATGTGGTTGCCCAGTTTCCACTTAATATACAGTTTTTCACCTGGGACAGCAGTGGGTCTTGGCTGGTCCAGATTCTTATCTGGTGCGCCGTGACGGGTGACCCTTCACCCTCGAAGGCTTCCATGGCAATGACCAGTTCCGCGGGCTGCTCCGCTTCACCCTCGGTGGTGGCGAGCGGGAGCTGGCTGAACACATCAGCGCAGTTATCGGTGCCTGGTCTGTGGCGGATCGTGTAGTCGTAAGCGGACAGCGTTAATGCCCACCTCTGAATGCGAGCTGAGGCGTTGGTATTAATGCCTTTGCTCTCAGAGAATAATGACGTGAGTGGCTTGTGGTTGGTTTCTAGTTCGAACCGCTGGCCAAATAGGTACTGGTGCATCTTTTTTACCGCGTACACACAGGCTAGGCCATGCTATATCCCTTTTCAGTCTTGGAAAGGCTGCGGGACGCATACGCTACAGGTTGGAGCTTACCCGACACATTCGCTTGCTGAAGCACACACCCGATCTCATAGGATGACGCATCGCACATTAAAACAAGATGCCTACAGGGATCATACAGCGTCAGTAATTTGTTTGAGCACAATAAGTTTCTGGCCTTTTCGAAGGCAGTTTCTTGATTTTTACCCCAGACCCAGTAATCACCCTTACGGAGCAGTACATGTAATGGTTCAAGCAAAGTGCTCAGCCCAGGCAGAAAGTTACCAAAGTAGTTCAGTAGTCCTAGGAACGAGCGCAGCTCCGTCATGTTGCGTGGTCTCGGGGCCTTCTGGATCGCCTCCGTTTTGGAGTCTGAGGGTCTAATGCCATCTGATGCGATTCTCCTTCCCAGAAATTCCATCTCTGGTGCCAAGAAGACGCATTTGGTTCGCTTCAATCTTAGACCTACTCGATTTATTTGGCGTAGCACCTCTTCCAGGTTATGGAGGTGTTCATCAGTGTCACGTCCGGTGATCAAGATGTCGACTTGGAAGATGACCGTTCCCGGGACAGATTTCAGCAGGCCCTCCATGTTTCGTTAGAAGATCGCAGCCACTGAATGGATCCCGAAGGGGCACCGGTTGTATACGAACATCCCTTTGTGTGGATTTATGCATGTCAGCTTCTTAAACGATTCCGACAGCTCCTGGGTCATGTACGCCGAGGTGAGGTCCAATTTCGAAAACAGTTTTCCATCCGACAGGGCCGCAAAAAAATCCTCCGCCTTGGGTAGCGGGTACTGGTCCTGTAACGATACTCGGTTTATGGTTACTTTATAATCTCCACAGATTCTAATTGTCCCATCACTTTTAAGAACGGGGACAATGGGACTGGCTCAGTCATTAAATTTCACTGGCGATATAATGCCTTCGTGCTGAAGCCGATCTAGCTCAACTTCTACTTTCTCCTGTATCATGTAAGGGACCGCTCTGGCCTTGTGGTGAACGGGTCTTGCGCCTGGGCTGAGGAGAATTGTCACCTTGGCCACTGTGAAGCTCCCGATGCCAGGCTGGAACAGTGATGGAAACTTGTCTAAGACCTGCGCACACGTGGCTTTCTCCACCGACGATAATGCTTTTACATCGCCCCATTTCCAGTTGAAATTCCGTAGCCAGCTTCTGCCAAGCAGCGTGGGCCCGTTACCGGGAACAATCCATCGTGGCAATTTATGCACAGAACCATATTACAGTACCTGACCCATTGCACTTCTGAGGACCAGGATAATCTCTCTAGTGTAGGTGTGCAGCTTCGAGTCGATCGGGCTCAGCTTGGGCCTGTGTGCCGTGTTTGCCGATAACTTCTCGAAGGCCTTCTGGCTCATTATTGATTGACTCACACCCGTGTCCAGTTCCATTGGTACCGGTATGCCGTTCAGTTTAACGTTCATCATAATCGGGGGACTCTTGTTGGTAAAGGTGTGCACTTCATGTATGTGCACCCCATGTACCTCTTCCTCCTCGGTCATCTCTGCGCGATCCTCAGGATCTACGCTTGACCTCCCATCCTCCGTTACGTATCGAGTTGTAGCACGTTTGCACATTCTTTGGAGGTGCCCCATCATTGAGCAACTCTTGCAGACATATTGTTGGAACCTGCACTGGTTTGCGCGATGAGCCCCTCCACAGCGCCAACAGCTTGCTGATGGACTTGCATTCACAGGTACTGATCTCTTCGCATTAGTCCATTGTTGTGGTGAGTGAATCAATTCAAGTCGAGCAGAGGTCGCATTAGCCCAGCTGGGGGCACTTCTCCTGTCTGCCGCCAAATTTAGCTTATTCACGGTGTTTGGCCCTGGGTGATTCCGAAGTTGTGAGTAGAGTAGTTTCTTCCTCTCTGGCCATGTATGCCTGAGCAATCAGGGTGGCTTTGGCTAGGTCCAAGTCTTCCTCTGCTAGCAATTTGTGGAAAATCCCTTTTGTGCCCGATCTCCAAAACAAAGAAGTCTCTGAACATTTTCTTCAAGAACTGTCCCGAATTTGCATGGCCCAGCAAGACGCCTTAGCTCAGCGATGAACGCTGCCATGTCTTGGTCTACTCCACGCCGGTGGGTGTAGAAACGGTACCTCGCCATGAGCGCTGCATTTCGGCTTTAGGTGATTTCGAACTAGCTCGCACAGTTCTTCGTAACTTTTCTCAGCGGGTTTCGTCGGGGCCAGTAGATCCTTGATCAATGCGTATGTCCGTGATCCACAGACCGTGAGGAGGACAGCCCTGCGTTTGCTGGCATTCGCGGCTCCCTCTAAGTCTTTCGCGACAAAGCATTGATCCAGCCGGTCAATGAAGTCATCCCAGTCTTCCTCGACGCAATATCGCTCGATGTAGTCAACGGTGGCCATAGCTGTGAGTTAGTATCCTATTCTCGTCATCAGTTGATATGTATGCTTATCACTATAATAAATCACACATGGCTCATGCTGGAGCTGATCACCTTGTGACCTTTAGGTTTAATGTAAACTCCAAAAGTGAGCACTGCAGGGGGAGCCTGCTTTATAACGGGAGGCAGCACGAGGTGCAATAATGTGTGCCACCCGGGCTTTCCCCATCTGTTGGCTGTTACATGTAATTACATGGTACAATGCATGGTACAGAGTATGGCGACAAATACATCACACTCGTCAAACCAGTTTTGCTGTTTCCTGGTCGAGTGACTGAGCGTCTCTTCGCAGGTACTGATTATGGAGGCCTTGAGGACAGGCCAGGTGCTGTGGGCACTCTGCATCTCTGGGTCACTGAGAGTCGCCAGGCTGGTAGAGAGGCGCTGGCTGAATAGGGCTTTCTTATCCGAGTCTTTGAGTGCCCCAGCGTTGATTTTCCTGCGGCATTGTTTCTGTTGCCGTCGCTGCTTTGGGGCTGTATTGATGTTGATGACAGGGTGGATTAGGCGGTGGTCCACCCAGCAATCGTCGGCTCCTGTCATGGCGTGGGTGATGCGCACATCCTTGCGATCCGTCGCTCGGATGATGACATAGTCTAGCAGATGCCCGTGCTTGGAGCGAGGGTGTTGCTCTCATGAGGCCTTTAGTTGTCTCTCTGACGGAACAAGGTGATCTCAGGTGACATACAGGATGCTAAGATAAGTGAAATCGCACCCTCTCGACAAAGGTAGGTGTAGGTAAGGTAAGGTTTTCAAGAACCTCACACCACTCCTCTTGAGGTGCAGGCCTCAGTCACTGACATCCCATGGGTTCATTCCTCGTTGATGGATGCTCAGATTTCCACGTTTTGGCACCTCCCAAAAATCAAGACAGCCGATGAGGCAAGTACAGGGCGTGAGGTGAAATGATGGCTTGAGTTCTGATATTACTCTGTTGTTGAAGAAAATTCATTAAGAATCATCATGAGACACAGATTTAAGTAGAAAATGTCCAATTTACCTTTTTATATCGGATTACATAAGATATACGGCATAGAAACAGGCCAATCGGCCCAACCAGTCCATGTCGGCCTTTATGTTCCACTCGAGCCTCCTCCCGTCTTTCCTCATCTAACTCTATCAGCATAACCCTCTATTCCCTTCTCCCTCATATGCTTGTCTAGCCTCCCCTTAAATGCATCCATACTATTTACCTCAACCACTCCATGTGGTAGCGAGTTCCACATTCTCACCACTCTTTGGGTAAAGAAGTTTCTTCTGAATTCCCTATTGGATTTCTTGGTGACTGTCTTCCACTGATGGCCTCTAGTTTTCCTCTTCCCCACAAGTGGAAACATTCTCACTCTATCCAGTTCAAAAGAAAAAAGACCCAGCCTGTTCATGCTTTCCTGATATCTATACACTCACATTTCTGGTATCATCCTTGTAAATCTTCTCTGCACCTTCTCCAGTGCCTCTATATCCTTTTGATCAGCTTTCTTCATAAGTTTATTCCTGAGATGAAGGGGTTGTCTTATGAAGAAAGGTTGAGCAGGTTGGGTCTATACTCATTGGAGTTTAGAAGAATGAGAGGTGATCTTATTGAAACATATAAGATTCTGAAGGGGTTTGATAGGGTAAATGCAGAGAGGATGTTTCCTCTTGTGGGGGAATCTCGAACTAGGGGACATAGTTTCAGAATAAGGGGTCGCCCATTTAAAACGGAAATAGAGAATTTCTTCTCTCAGAGGGTTGTGAAACTTTGGAATTCTCTGCCCCAGCGAGCTGTGGAGGCTGGGTCATTGAATATGTTATATATGTGGACTTGTATTTACTCTGTCTAGCTACCAGAGGGCTCATCCCCTGGAGTTCCAAGGGATCCCATAATCCCTTGGGAGCACAGGTATTTAAGGAGGTTTCACAGGTTGGAGAGACACTCTGGAGGCCTCTAATAAAAGACTAAAGTCACACTTTACTTTGAGCTCACAGTGTTCAGTCTGACACTTTCTCCATACACAACAACTGGCGACGAGATACAGATAGCGAACCCAAAGATGCAGCGAACAGTGGGCATCCTGGAGAAATTCTCGGAGGGAGATGATTGGGAAACTTTTGTGGAGCGACTCGACCAATACTTAGTGGCCAACGAGCTAGATGGGGAAGAGAGCGCTGCCAAATGAAAGGTGATCCTCCTCACCATCTGTGGGGCATCAACGTATAAACCTCATGAAGAATCTGCTCTTTCCAGCGAAACCCACAGAGAAATTGTACGACGATTTGTGCACACTGGTCCGAGAGCATTTGAGCCCGAAGGAAAGCGTTCTGATGGTGAGGTACCGGTTCTACACCTACAAAAGGTCTGAAGGCCAGGAAGTGGTGAGTTATGTCGCCGAGCTAAGACGCCTTGCAGGACATTGAGAATTTGAAGGACATTTGGAGCACCTGCTCAGAGACTTTTTCGTACTTGGTATAGGCCACAAAACCATACTTCGCAAACTTTTGACTGTAGGGATCCCAACCTTGAGTAAGACCATAGCGATAGCCCAGGCGTTCATTGCCACCAGTGACAATACGAAGTAAATCTCTCAGCACACAAGTGCTGCTACAAGTACTGTGAACAAAGTGATGTTGTTTTCGAATCATAACATATAGGGCAGGTCACGCATACCTGCAGCTGCACATCCACAGATGACTCAGAGTCCACCATCAAGGGTGATGAATGCTACGCCATTAACACCTTGTTGGTGCTGCAGGGGTGATCATCGATTCCATTCATACCGATTCAAAGGGTACGTTTGCAAGGGCTGTGGAACAATGGGACACCTCCAACGAGTGTGCAGGCAAGCTGCAAAGCCTGTTAAACCTGCAAACCACTATGTTGCAGAGAAGGACAGATCCATGGAGGATCACGACAAACCAGAGCCTCAGACCGAGGAGGCAGAGGTACATGGGATGCACACATTCACCACGAATTGTCCCCGATAATGCTGAATGTTGAACTAATTGGACTCCTGATGTCAATGGAGCTGGACACAGGCGCAAGCCAGTCCATCGTGGGCAAAAAGACTTCAAAAGGTTGTGGTGCAACAAGGTCTCAAGGCCAGTCTTAACTCTAGTTCGCACGAAACTAAGAACTTACATGAAAGAACTGATTCTTGTAATCGGCAGTGCTACCGCAAAGGTCTCCTACGATGGAGCGGTGCACAAGCTACTACTCTGAGTGGTACCGGGCGATGGTCCCATGCTGCTTGGCAGGAGCTGGCTGGGAAAGATACGCTGGAACTGGGACGACGTCCGAGCGCTATCGCCCGCTGACGACACTTCGTGTGCCCAGGTCTTAAACAAATTTCCTTTGCTGTTCGAACCAGGCATCAGGAAATTCCAAGGAGCAAAAGTACAGATCCACCTAAGTCCGGGGGCGCGACCCATCCATCACAAGGTGAGAGCAGTACGGTACATGATGAGAGAAAGGGTAGAGATCAAGCTAGACCGGCTGCAAAGAGAGGGCATCATTTCACCGATCGAGTTCAGCGAGTGGGCCAGTCCTATTGTCCCAGTCCTCAAGGGAAACGGCACAGTCAGAATCTGTGGCGATTACAAAGTAACTATCAAACGTTTCTCCCTGCAGGACCAATACCCACTACCAAAGACCGACGACCTCTTTGCAATGCTGGCAGGAGGAAAGATGTTCACGAAGCTGGATCTGACTTCAGCCTACATGATGCAGGAACTGGAGGAATCATCGAAGGCCCTCACGTGCATCAACATGCACAAAGGTCTTTTTTGTTTATAACAGATGCCCGTTTGGAATCTGATCAGCGGCGGCGATATTCCAGAGAAACATGGATGTTTACTGAAGTCGGTCCCGCACACCGTGGTCTTCCAGGATGACATCTTGGTCACAGGTTGGAACACAGTCGAGCACCTGCAGAACCTGGAGGAGGTTCTTAGTCGACTCAACCGCGTGGGGCTCAGGTTAAAACGCTCGAAGTGCGTTTTCCTGGCGCTTGAAGTGAAGTTCTTGGGAAGGAGGATTGCGGCGGATGACATCAGGCCCACCAATGCGAAGACGGAGGTAATCGAGAACGCACCGAGGCCACAGAACGTGATGGAGCTGCGGTCATTCCTGGGACTCTTGAATTACTTTGGTAACTTCTTACCGGGTCTCAGCACAATGCTAGAACCACTACGTCTTACTACGAAAAGGGGGCGAATGGGTTTGGGGCAAAAGCCAAGAAAATGCCTTTGTAAAAGCGAGAAAATTGTTATGCTCAAACAAATTGCTTGTGTTGTATGATCCATGTCAGCGTTTGGTACTAGCATGTGATGCGTCGTCATATGGCGTCGGGTGTTTATTGCAACAAGCTAATGATTTTGGGAAACTGCAACCGGTTGCTTATGCTTCCAGGAGTCTGTCTAAGGCTGAGAGCGCCTACAGCATGGTTGAAAAAGAAGTGTTAGCGTGTGTCTATGGGGTAAAGAGAATGCATCAATACCTGTTTGGGCTAAAATTCGAATTGGAAATTGACCATAAGCTACTTATATCCTTGTTTTCCGAGAGTAAAGGGATAAATACTAACACATCGGCCCGCATCCAGAGATGGGCGCTCACGTTGTCCGCATACAACAATGCCATCCGCCACAGGCCAGGCACAGAAAACTGCGCCGATGCTCTCAGTAGGCTGCCATTGCCAACCACAGGGGTGGAAATGGCGCAGCCCGGAGATCTAGCCATGGTTATGGAAGCATTTGAGAGTGAGCAATCACCCGTCACTGCCTGACAAATCAAAACCTGGACAAGCCAGGATCCCTTATTATCTCTAGTCAAAAGCTGTGTGCTTCACGGGAGCTGGTCCAGTGTCCCAGTGGAAATGCAGAAAGAGATAAAGCCGTTCCAGCGGCGCCAAGGTGAAATGCCTATCCAGGCAGACTGCCTTCGTTGGGGCAATCGAGTAGTGATCCCCAAGAAGGGCAGAGACACCTTCATTAATAACCTCTACAATACCCACCCAGGTATCGTAATGATGAAAGCGATAGCCAGATCCCAGGTGTGGTGGCCCGGTATCGATGCGGACTTAGAGTCCTGCGTTCACAGATGTAATACATGCTCGCAGTTGAACAATGTACCCAGGGAGGCGCCACTAAGTTTATGGTCTTGGCTCTCCAAACCGTGGTCTAGGATACAAGTCGACTATGCAGGTCCGTTCTTGGGTAAAATGTTCCTTGTGGTTGTAGATGCTTACTCCAAGTGGATTGAATGTGAGATAATGTCGGCTAGCACGTCCGCTGCCACTACTGAAAGCCTGCAGGCCATGTTTGCCACACATGGCTTACCCGATGTCCTGGTGAGCGACAACAGGCCAGTGCTGAGTTCAAAGAATTCATGACCCGTAATGGGATCAAACATGTCACATCTGCCCCGTTTAAACCAGCGTCCAATGGTCAGGTAGAGAGAGCAGTGCAAACCATCAAGCAAGGCTTGAAGAGGGTAAATGAAGGCTCATTGCAGACTCGCCTATCCCGAGTCCTGCTTAGCTACCGCATGAGACCCCACTCACTCACTGGGAATCCACCTGCTGAACTGCTCATGAAAAGAGCACTTAAGGCAAGGCTCTCATTAGTTCACCCTGATCTACATGAACAGGTAGAGAGCAAGCGGCTTCAACAAAGTGCATAGCATGATAGCGTAAATGTGTCACGTGAGATTGAAATCAATGATCCTGTATTTGTATTAAATTATGGACAAGGTCCCACGTGGCTTCCCGGCACTGTCGTGGCCAAAGAGGGGAGCAGGGTGTTTCGGGTCAAACTTTCAAATGGACTCATTCACCGGAAACACTTCAAACTCAGATTCACGGACTATCCTGAGCAACCCACCTTGGTGCCTACCTTTTTTGATCCCCCAACATACACCAGTGGCAACCAGCACCACGGTTGACCACGAAGCAGAACCCATTATCCACAGCAGCCATGCAGGGCCCAACACATCAGGCAGCCCAGCAAGGCCAGCTGTACAGTAGCCCACGAGGGCCCAACAAATGATTCAATAATACCAGCTTTCACACCGAGATGATCAACCAGGGCAAGAAGGACTCCAGATCGACTCACATTGTAAATAGTTACACTATTGACTTTGGGGGGAGTGTTGTTATATATGTGGACTTGTATTTACTCTATACAGCGACCAGAGGGTTCATCCCCTGGAGTCCCAAGGGATCCCATAATCCCTTGGGAGCACAGGTATTTAAGGAGGCTTCACAGGTTGGAGAGGCATTCTGGAGACCTCTAATAAAAGACTAAGTTCACACTTTACTTTGAGCTCACAGTGTTCAGTCTGACTCTTTCTCCATACAGAAGAAAATATATTTAAGGTGGAGATAGACAGATTCTTGAACAATAGGGGAGTCCAGGGTTATGGGGAGAGGGCAGGAAGGTGGAGTTCAGGCCAAGATCAGATCAGCCATGATCTTATTGAATGGCGGAGTAGGCTCGAGGGGCCAGATGGGATCCTCCTGCTCCTAGTTCTTATGTTATGTCCTTGTGTTATAATATGGCGACCAGAACTGCAGGCAGTGTAATTGTGGTCGAACCAAGGCTCGATACAGCAATTAGCGCTGAGTTGTCAATGTTTCGATACAGAGATTTTTAGAAATCCCTGCTGAGCCGTCAAAAACCTAGATAGGAGGCAACACTAACTGTAAGCTCTCGGAATGGTAAATCTATATCCCAGGCGGCCAAGTAAACTTATTCCCCAGCTTGTATCTTCAGTAGATTGCTTGGGTATAATTATCGGGTTATTGATTACCTTGCCCATTAAGGTTTTCCATGTGAGCTTGGAACAATGCAGACAGCTGGTGGGTACAGTTCGACTATGTGAGGAAGCTACAGTGTGAGGGCGCTGGCTCTTCATTTCCAATCCTTTTCCCAAGGTAAAATCGCCTGCAGGAAATCAGATTAGTGTGGTTTATAAGTAACAGGTGCATGGAGACACATTGATGGCATGGCTATTTTTAGATGGTATGCAAGGTGCTTTTAAATACTGGCATTCCTTTCTGCAGGTGATAGTTGCTACTGTGGGAACATTTTGAGACTCAATTTTTTTTTCCCCCCAAGAGTCATTTGGCTAAATTACATTTGCTGTTGCCGTGTCTCTCATGGTAACTCAATCCACTTGAAATATGAAACTTGTTAATAAATGTGCAGGGCTTGTAATGTACACATGGGAGGGAGGCAGTCATAATGACCTTTAGAACATTTTTTGAATACCAGAAGAGAAAAATAATGAAGTGCTATCTTAGAATCATAGAATCACATGGCACAGAAGGAGGTCATTCAGCCCATCGTGCCTGTGCCGGCTCTTTGAAAGAATTATCCAATTAGTCCCAATCCCCTGCTCTTTCCCTATTGCCCAGCAATTTTTTTCCTTTTTTCAAGTATATTTCCAATGCTCTTTTGAAAGTTCCTTGAGAATCTGTTTCTCCCACCCTTTCAGGTAATGCATTCAAGAACATACCACTTGCTGCTTCAAAAAAAAAAATTCTCCTTGTCTCCCTCCTAATTCTTTTGACAACTTATTTTAAATCTGTGCCGTCTGGTTACCGACCCTCGTGCCTGGTTACTGACCCTCCCGCAGGGATCAGTGATGGGACCCCAACTATTTACAATCTATATTAACGACTTGAAAGAAGGGACAGAGTGTAACGTTGCCAAGTTTGCTGACGATACAAAGATGGGAGG
Source organism: Pristiophorus japonicus (assembly GCF_044704955.1). Taxonomy (NCBI): domain Eukaryota; kingdom Metazoa; phylum Chordata; class Chondrichthyes; family Pristiophoridae; genus Pristiophorus; species Pristiophorus japonicus. Next base: position 355,156,872 of record NC_091978.1, read on the forward strand.
AAAAGCAAAGTGTGAGGAGGACACAAAAAATCTGCAAAAGGACATAGACAGGCTAAGTGAGTGAGCAAATATTTGGCAGATGGAGTATAATGTCGGAAAGTCTGAGGTCATTCACTTTGGCAGAAAAAAATCAAAGAGCAAGTTATTATTTAAATGGAGAAAGATTGCAAAGTGCCGCAGTACAGCGGGACCTGTGGGTACTTGTGCATGAAACACAAAAGGATAGTATGCAGGCACAGCAAGTGATCAGGAAGGCCAATGGTATCTTGGCCTTTATTGCAAAGGGGATGGAGTATAAAAGCAGGGAAGACTTGCTACAGCTATACAAGGTATTGGTGAGGCCACACCTGGAAGTTTTGGTTTCCATATTTACAAAAGGATATACTTGCTTTGGAAGCAGTTCAGAAAAGGTTCACTAGGTTGATTCCGGGGTTGAGGGGGTTGACTTATGAGGAAAGGTTGAGTAGGTTGGGCCTCTACTCATTGGAATTCAGAAGAATGGGAGGTGATCTTATCGAAACGTATAAGATTATGAGGGGGCTTGAAAAGGTGGATGCAGAGAGGATGTTTCCACTGATGGGGGAGACTAGAACTAGAGGACATGATCTTAAAATAAGGGGCCACCCATTTAAAACAGAGATGAGGAGAAATTTCTTCTCTCAGAGGGTTGCAAATCGGTATAATTCGCTGCCTCAGAGAGCTGTGGAAGCTATGGAAAAGGAGTTAGATGAAGTCCTTACTACTAGGGGAATCAAGGGGTATGGTGAGAAAGCAGGAATGGGGTACTGAAGTTGCATGTTCAGCCATGAACTCATTGAATGGCGGTGCAGGCTAGAAGGGCCGAATGGCCTACTCCTGCACCTATTTTCTATGTTTCTATGTTTCTATGAATAAATTTAAGACACAAATAGTTTCTTAAACGATAAGGGGATAAGAGGTTATGGGGAAGTGGAGCTGGGTCCATGATCAAATCAGCCATGATCTATTGAATGGCGGAGCAGGCTCGAGGGGCCGTATGGCCTACTCCTGTTCCTATTTCTTATGTTCTTATGTTCTTATTTTATTTTATCAAAGCCCCTCATAACTTTGAACCCACTCTCCCCTGAACCTCTCTAAGGAGAGCAATCCCGGCCTCCAAAGTCTCTCCACATAACTGAAGTCCCTCGTCCCTGCGATCTGCGGGCCAATATATAATCATAAGTATATACCTGTATGTGTATATTTATTCAGCAGTTATTGCTGAAACATTTACAGCTCAGTGCTAATTTATTGCGATTAAATTAAAGCAGAATAATCCTGTTTGATGGGGAGTAAGCAATTTTCCCTCTGAATTTATTTTTTTTGTGCATGGTACCTTTAAATTTTCTGCGTGGCTGCCTGTCTTATAGGGAACTGCCTGACGAGAGGGAACATTGGTAAGTATTGTAAATGTAAAGTGCTTTATCTCCATATGTGTTTCACATTTAATAGATTGCTACCATTAGAGAATATTAAACTGCAATAACTTGTATGTATACGGCGCCATTAAGATAGTAAAAGGCGCTTCACAGGAGCGTTATCAAACAGAATCTGACACCGAGCCATATCAGCAGGTATTGGGACAGGTGACCAAAAGCTTGGTCAAAGAGGTAGGTTTTAAGGAGCATCATAAAGGAGATGCGGAGAGGTTTAGGGAGAGAATTCCAGAGCTTAGGGCCTAAGCAGCTGAAGGCACGGCCATCAATGGTGTAACGCCGAAAATCAGGGATGGGCAAGAGAGCATAATTAGACATATGCAGAAATCTCGGAGGGTTGTAGGGCTGGAGGAGGTCACAGCGATAGGGAGGAGTGTAGGTTGGAAGGAGGTAACAGTGATAGGGAGGGGTGTAGGTTGGGAGGAGGTTACAGCGCTAGGGAGGGGTGTGGGGCTGGAGGAGGTTACAATGATAGGGAGGGGTGTAGGTTGGGAGGAGGTTACAGTGATAAGTAGGGGTGTAGGGTGAGAGGAGGTTACAGCGATAGGGAGAGGTGTAGGTTGGGAGGAGGTTACAGTGATAGGTAGGGGTGTAGGTTGGGAAGAGGTTACAGCGATAGGGAGGGGTGTAGGGTGGGAGGAGGTTACAGCGATAGGGAGGGGTGTAGGGTGGGAGGCGGTTACAGTGATAGGTAGGGGTGTAGGGTGGGAGGAGGTTACATCGACAGGGAGGGTTATAGGCCTGGAGGAGATTACAGCGATAGGGAGGGGTGTAGGGTGGGAAGAGGTTACAGCGATAGGGAGGGGTGTAGGGTGGGAGGAGGTTACGGTGAGATGGAGGAATATGGGAACAACAATAAGAATTTTTAAATTAAGGCACCGTTAGACTGGGAGCCAATGTAGACCAGCGAGCACAGGGGTGATGGGTGAACGGGACTTGGTGCGAGTTAGGACATGGGCAGCAGAGTTTTGGATGAGTTCAAGTTTACAGAAGGTGCAAGGTTGGAGGCTGGCCACTAACCCTTAGTGAAAGGGGTTTTTTTTTAGATCCTGAGAGACTGGCACACGATTGAAGGGACTGATGTCCATCCTTGGTTTCAGTTGGCTGCTCCTAGAGCATTTCTACGTGTCCACGCTAGAATGGTCGGAGTTCCTTCAACTGATCTGGAGTTGCCTTTGCCTGTTCGATGGAGGAGCAGGGGAGACAATCCCTCTTTAGTTCTCTGTTGATCACAGCAAAGCCTTTGTTATTAACAAGACACAAAGGCAATCTGTCACAGAAGGAAGTAAAACCGATTTGTCCCAGCAGGGCTCACTTAAAGGAATGGTGTCATCGGCAATAAAGTATTTGACAAATTATTTCAGTCCCGTTTTTTATACGGGATGCAAACGACATTGTTGGTGTCGAAGAAAATAAATGTTTTTTTCCCCCCAATTACATTTAAACAGATCAATAAGCAGAAGAGCAAGACATCAAGACAACTCCATGATTTAGAGCCCATCTGTGCAGCTGGTCCATTCTAATAAAATTTGGTACATTCAAGGCAACCTACCCGAAGCAAAGCTCTGGGGGAAAGGGGAGGGGGGGGGGTTCAGATGTATGGATAGGGACCAGCAGCTGCCTAAAATAGCCACAGTAGCGTTTAAGATTACATTATGTAACTACCTAATATAGTCTTCAGCAGTACCACTCCTGTCTGAGTTAGAAGGTTGTGGGTTCAAGACCACAAACAAAGCTTTAGTGCAGTGCTGAGGGAGTGCTGCACTGTCGGAGGTGCCGTCATTCAGATGAGATGTTAAATCGAGTTCCTCTCTGCCTGTATTATTTAACGAAGAGCACGGGAGTTCTCCCAGTGTCCTGGCCAATATTTATTCCTTAGCCATCACCACCAAACGGATTAGCCAGCCATTTACCTCATAGCTGTCTGTGGGACCTTGCCGTGCGCAAATTGGTTGCCGGATTTGCTACAAAATAATAGTGACTACAGGTCAAAAGTGAATCATTGGCTGTAAAGTGCTTTGGGATGTCGCGAGGATGTGACGGGCGCTTTATAAATGCAAGTTTAAAAAACTGCAAAATACCGCGGATGCTGGAAACTTGAAATAAAAACAAAATGCTGGAAATACTCAGCGGGTCAGGCAGCAACTGTGGAGGGAGAAACGTTTCAGATCAACAAACTTTTGTCAAAACTGGAAAAGTTAGAGATGTAACAGGTTTTAAGCAAGTACAGAGGCAGGGAAAGGTAGGGCGGGCGGGGGATGGTGGAGGGGAAGAAAGAACAAAAGGGAAGGTCTGTGATAGGGTGGAAAGCTGGAGAGATTGAATAACAAAAGGGCTGATGGTGCAAGGCATAAGGAGTTGGTTACTAATTTAGCGCTGAGATGGCCTGTGCCCAATCTCCGCAAGCATTGGTGCCACTGCTAAAATCGTGGAGACCTTTTTTGTAGCCCTGCTGAGCCAAGTGAGGGGCCTAACGCCTTGTTTAACAGCCCTTTTATAAAATTGATTATCGATGAGCGGGGGAAGGCATGGGGCCTACCCGTGCAGGATTCTGCTGCCGTCGCCAGTGCCGGTGTATTTGTTTTTAAGAAGAAGGAACTGGAATACCTGCCCCTACCTGTCACTCCACATCCTCATGATTGGCCCCCTCACCTCCTTCTGTTGCCCAATCCAACAGCCCCCACGCGCCCCCCCCTCCAGAGCTTACCCGAGTGTCGCTTCCTGAAATTCATCCTTCTCGGGGGCAGAGTTGCCCGTGGTGACGAGACCCACGAATACGTAGGTGAGGCCCAAGGCCCAATTTCGGGTCAGTCTCTGGCCTCTCCGCTCACGCTTTGCCAAACCTGGGCCCGCAAGTGGTCCCAGACTAATTTCTGCCTCCATTCGCCCAATTAACACAGCGTGTCTACACAAGCAGCAAAGTGTCACTGAATATTTTGGTGGCAAGCAGAACGTTGTGTACCAATGGATGCTCAATGAATGCCATCAAAAAATTAGCCTGTAAATAATATCCCCTAAAGTTTCCTCAATGATACTAGTAGGCCCACCCTGAACCTCCACTGCATCCTTCTATTGAAAGGAAAAGTTGATACTCATAGAGTCATTACGGCACAGAAGGAGGCCATTCAGCCCATCGAATCCATGCCAGCTCTCTGAAGAGCAATCCAGCCAGTCCCATTCTCCCACTCTATCCCTGTAGCCCTGCAAGTTTATTTCCCTCAACCGCCTATCCAATTTCCTTTTGAAATCATTGATCATCTCCACCTCCAGCATCCTCATCGGCAGTGAGTCCCAGGTCATTACCACTGGCTGGGTAAAAAAAGTTCAGCCTCACATCCCCCCTGTATCTCTTGCACGAAACCTTAAATCTGTGTCCCCTAGTCCTTGTACCATCAACGAATGGGAACAGCCTTTCTCTGTCTACCTTATCCAAACCTGTCATAATCTTGAACACCTCTATCAAATCTCCCCTCAACCTCCTTTGCTCCAAGGAGAACAATCCCAGCTTCTCCAACCTAACCTTGTAGCTAAAATGCCTGGAACCATTCTGGTAAATCTCCTCCCTTCAGAAAGAACAAGATGTACGTTTGATTTTTCAAAGTCAATTTAGATTTCTCATTCTTCACAACGTCTTCCTGATTCGCCGAATATTTAATAACTTCAGGGGAATTTCTGCAATTGCTGCAACACCCAAACTGGCACAAGAGGGACATTCTAAAGACCAGCTTAAGGGTTTCAATAGCAGAATGTTTGTCTCACAATCACTCAAAGTCTTGACAAAATTCTAATTAATCTGCTCTCCTTGATAGACTTTAAGCAGTTCTAGGCCAGGCTTCTGTGTAAAGAATATGATGTGCCAGCAGACAGCTATATCTTGGGATGACGATGATATCTTGGGAGTGGGAGAAGTGGGGGGGGGGGGGGGGGGGGGAGAGACAAAAAAATTATAGGGACACTGGTAACCCGGCAGCTGATCATATAATGCCATGAGAAACTTCACAAAGTTGTTTTTTATTATTCTTCCATTTTAGCCTGCTGTCCACAACAGATTTGCAATAAATGCAGCCTTTAAAGTGTCACCCACATCTAGAGAACAAGAATCAAAGCATGCACCCTACCACTCGGGGTAGTGACGATAATTAGGCAATTTTCCAGTATGGACCATGAGGGCAGTGTGTGTAGAACAAGGGTCTGACCTAGTACAGACCGTGTGGACAGTGTGTAGAACAAGGGTCTGTCGCAGTATGGACTATGCGGCAGTGTGTGTAGAACAAGGGTCTGTCCCAGTACAGACCATGGGACGGTGTGTAGAACAAGGGTCTGTCCCAGTACAGACCATGGGGACAGTGTGTAGAACAAGGGTCTGTCCCAGTAGAGACCGTGGGGACAGTGTGTAGAACAAGGGTCTGTCCCAGTACAGACCATGGGGACAGTGTGTAGAACAAGGGTCTGTCCCAGTACAGACCATGGGGACAGTGTGTAGAACAAGGGTCTGGCCCAGTACAGACCATGGGGGCAGTGTGTGTAGAACAAGGGTCTGTCCCAGTACAGACCATGGGGACAGTGTGTAGAACAAGGATCTGTCCCAGTACAGACCATGGGGGCAGTGTCTGTAGAACAAGGGTCTGTCCCAGTACAGACCATGGGGACAGTGTGTAGAACAAGGGTCTGTCCCAGTACAGACCATGGGGACAGTGTGTAGAACAAGGGTCTGGCCCAGTACAGACCATGGGGGCAGTGTGTGTAGAACAAGGGTCTGTCCCAGTACAGACCATGGGGACAGTGTGTAGAACAAGGATCTGTTCCAGTACAGACCATGGGACAGTGTATAGGACAAGGGTCTGTCCCAGTACAGACCATGGGGACAGTGTGTAGAACAAGGGTCTGGCCCAGTACAGACCGTGAGGACAGTGTGTAGAACAAGGGTGTGTCCCAGTACAGACCATGGGGACAGTGTGTAGAACAAGGATCTGTCCCAGTACAGATCATGGGGGCAGTGTGTGTAGAACAAGGGTCTGTCCCAGTACAGACCGTGGGGACAGTGTGTAGAACAAGGATCTGTCCTAATACAGACCATGGGGACAGTGTGTAGAACAAGGGTCTATCCCAGTAGAGACCATGGAACAGTGTGTAGAACAAGGGTCTGTCCCAGTACAGACCATGGGATAGTGTGTAGAACAAGGGTCTGTCCCAGTAGAGACCATGGGACAGTGTGTAGAACAAGGGTCTGTCCCAGTAGAGACCATGGGGACAGTGTGTAGGACAAGGGTCTGTCCCAGTACAGACCATGGGACAGTGTATAGAACAAGGGTCTGTCCCAGTACAGACCATGGGGACAGTGTGTAGAACAAGGGTCTGTCCCAATACAGACCATGGGGACAGTGTAGAACAAGGGTCTATCCCAGTACAGACCATGGGACGGTGTGTAGAACAAGGGTCTGTCCCAGTACAGACCATGGGACAGTGTGTAGAACAAGGGTCTGTCCTAGTACAGACCATGGGACAGTGTGTAGAACAAGGGTCTGTCCTAGTACAGACCATGGGACAGTGTGTAGAACAAGGGTCTGTCACAGTACAGACCATGGGACAGTGTGTAGAACAAGGGTCTGTCACAGTACAGACCGTGGGGACAGTGTGTAGAACAAGGGTCTGTCCTAGTACAGACCGTGGGGACAGTGTGTAGAACAAGGGTCTGTCCCAGTACAGACCATGGGGACAGTGTAGAACAAGGGTCTATCCCAGTACAGACCATGGGACGGTGTGTAGAACAAGGGTCTGTCCCGGTACAGACCATGGGACAGTGTGTAGAACAAGGGTCTGTCCTAGTACAGACCATGGGACAGTGTGTAGAACAAAGGTCTGTCCCAGTACAGACCATGGGACAGTGTGTAGAACAAGGGTCTGTCCCAGTACAGACCATGGGACAGTGTGTAGAACAAGGGTCTATCACAAAAGCAGGGACAAATGACCCATGATCATTATCAGCGCTGTCCTACCAACTAACAAAAGAAGCTATGGAGCAGGGCGAAGGAACCTAAACGTGAAGGTGGATTGAGAAAGCTGTGCGGTATTTATCTTGCTTTGAAGGATCCCTTTGTCAATTCCAGGGACAGCCACCTTTGTTCATTCTGAAGAAGTTACTTGCGGTGATCATTAATTGTATCTTGGGCAAAGTTCAGTCATTCCCAATATGGTGGCATTCCATTGGCGGACCCCCTATGGCAAAGGTTGGGCAAAGGGTGGTCTGGGCGTTGGGAGTGGGTGATGGGGGAAGGAGTCACTATAACGACTCTGCTTTCCCAGTGTAGCAACTTTCCAATCAGATGGGCCTTACCTGCAGTGGTGACGGCAGCAGAAGGTAATTCTTCTGACTTCAGTGAGAAGTTATGTCTGGAATGCAGGTTTGGTTGATATTGATTTGCATGTCATGTCTGAACAGGTACCAAGAACCTTTGCCCTGTACATTAGCAGTGTGTCAGTCTGAAACTCTGTTCTGGTGCCAACACAGCCAAAGGCTACACTAGGACTTTCACTCGATGTGCGGGAACCAGTTCATTAATTAACCCATCTCAGCTTCTCAGCTATGCATACGCTTTTCTATCACAATATTTCAACAGAAAGGAATTTCTGAAAATATTTGTTTGCTTTCAAAGACCTTTATCGTCCCCTTTTTCTCATAACATAGCATTCTTCAGTTCAGAGGCAGATTAAAACAGGGGCCTATGAGACCTCTGCCCAGGGGTCACGCGCAAATATGGGGCTCCTGGTAAAACTCGCCATAAGGCAGAAAAAGCGCTGGATCAAACTATTCTGGCATTTAAAAATCATGAGATAATTTGCTTTATTAAGAGTGCAGTGTGTCAACATTGCACAAGTCCTGTTTCTTCATACATTTTACCACGCAATTGTGTTTTAATGGATCGGGGATGGTGGTGGGGGGGAGTTTGGGGTTAGTAGGGGCGGGGGTTGGTTGTGCAGATGTCCGGTGTCCAGAATGCTCTAGTTACCACGAGAATTTTTAATCTGTCTCTGGTTCAGCGGCTGTGCCCATTCGCTCTGTCCCCATCCCAAGTTGAAGAATTCTATTCCAACAGCCTCTTGGGAACTGTTGTGTCCTTACACACTGCAGCAAATCAACACGAGGCACATACTGCAGACAAGGTCACTCTGTGATCTGTACCTTTATTCACAGGACCAAGGAGTGATGACCCTGCGTGGGACCTCCCTTTATATACCTGGCTGACCAGGTGAGGAGTGTCTCCCACAAGTTCACCCCCTGTGGCCAAGGTGTGGATTTCTCAGGTGTAACAGTGTTGTTACATAAAGGTTACAGTTATGTGAAGGTTACAAACATGACATCACCTCCCCCCCAACATCTTTGGGTCAAAGATTGAGTCTTTCAGGCGGTCGACGCTCTCTCGTGGAGCGCCGCAGTTGGGGCTCTGGTTGTTGAGCCTTGGCATGCGTCTTTGTCACCTGTGGTGATTCCAGCTCGTCCGGGCTGACCGCAGGGACTGTGCATGCTGCTGATGGTTCTTGTTGCTCGTTCACTGGCAGTGGTGTGGGCAGCATCTCATGATTTTCCTCAGGTTCCTCAGTGTCCATGCTGAACCTTTTTTTTACTTGGTCCAGATGCTTGCGGCATATCTGCCCATTGTTGAGTCTGACCACTATGTCCCTATTCCCCTCTTTACCAATTACAGTACCCTTGAGCCACTTGGGCCCCACAGTGTAATTAAGAACAAATACAGGGTCATCGATTTCTATCTATCTCCCCTTTGAGTTGCAGTTGTGGCACTCATTTTGGGACTGGCGCTTGCCCTCAACAATGTCTGACAAGACTGGATGAATGAGGGACAGCCGAGTTTTTAGTGTACGTTTCGCTGGCGGGACCCCTGTGAGCGAGTGCGGTCGGGACCTGTAGGCCAGCAGGAGGCGCGATAGACGGTATTGAAGGGAGGGTCCTTGAATTCGGAGCATGCCTTGCTTTATGATTTGGACCGCACATTCCGCCTGGCCATTGGAAGCCGGCTTGAACGGCGCTGTCCTGACATGTTTGATGCCATTACCCGACATGAACTTCCGGAATTCATAGGTAGTGAAACACGGGCCGTTGTCGCTAACCAGGATGTCCGGCAAGCCGTGGGTCGCAAAGACCACACGCAGACTCTCCACTGTGGTAGATGTCGTGCACAAATTCAATATGATGCATTCGATCCATTTCGAGTACGCATCAACAACAATGAGGAACATTTTTCCCATGAAGGGGCCCACGTAGTCCACGTGAATACGTGACTATGGCTTGGTGGGCCAGGGCCACGAGCCTCCCTGGGGGCATTGCCCAGCTGAGCACACGTCGTGCAACTGTGAACACAGTGTTCCAGGTCTTCCAACTCCCAGCCACCATACATGTGACCGGGCAATGGCCTTCATAAGCACGATGCCTGAGTGCTCGCTGTGGAGTTCCCTAATGAATGCTTCCCTACCCCTCTGGGGCATGACTACCAGGCTGCCCCATAGTAAGCAGTCGGCTTGGATGGAGAGTTCATCCATCCATCTGTGAAACGGTCTGACTTCTTCAGGGCATACTCCGTGTGCGGGCATCCAATCCCCAGTCAGGACACATTTCTTAATCAGAGATAGGAGGGGATCTCTGTTTGTCCAGGTTTTGATCTGGTGGGCTGTGATGGGGGAGCCTGCGCTGTCAAAGGCATCGACAGCTATGACCATCTCGGCGCTTTGCTCAGCTGCCCCCTCAGTGGTGGCCAGTGGAAGCCTGCTGAGTGTGTCAGCGCAATTTTCGATGCATGGCCGGTGCCATATGGTGTAGTCATACGCAGCCAGCGTGAGAGCTCATCGCTGTATGCGAGCTGACGCATTGGCATTGACAGCTTTGCTGTCGGACAACAGGGATGTTAACGGCTTGTGGTCCGTTTCTAACTCGAACCTTCTGCCAAAAAGGTACTGGTGCATCTTTTTCACCCGTAGACACATGCCAGTGCTTCCTTTTCAACCATCCCGTATCTCCGTTCTGCCTGGGAGAGCGACCTGGAGGCATAAGCCACAGGTTGGAGTTGGCCCTCATCATTACTCTGCTGCAAAACGCACCCAACCCCATAGGATGATGCATCACATGTCAAAACCAATTTCTTACAGGGGTCGTACAGGGTCAACAGCTTATTAGAACAAAGCAGGTTCCGCGCCCGATTGAAAGCTCGTTCCTGACAGTTCCCCCGAAACCAATCATAACCCTTACGCAGGAGCACATGTAGCGGCTCCAACAATGTGCTTAAGTTCGGCAAAAAGTTCCCGAAATAGTTCAAGAGTCCCAGAAATGAACGCAACTCTGACGTGTTGCTGGGCCTGGGTGCGCGACGGATCACCTCCGTTTTGGATTCGGTAGGCCGGATCCCGTCTGCGGCAACCCTCCTGCCCAAAAACTCAACCTCTGGGGCCAAAAACACACATTTGGACTTCTTTTCTTTAGTCGCAGGCCTACCCCGTCCAGACGGCGTAGCACCTCCTCCAGGTTGTGGAGGGGTTCCTCGGTGTCTCGACCCGTGATAAGGATGTCCAGAAATACGATTGTTCTGGGATGGATTTGAGCAGGCTTTCCATGTTCCTCTGAAAGATAGCGGCTGCTGAACGAATGCCAAACGGACACCTGTTGCAGACAAACAGCCCCTTGTGCGTGGTGATGGTGGTCAGTAGCTTGGATTCTTCAGCCAGTTCCTGGGTCATGTAGGCCGAAGTGAGGTCCAACTTGGTGAACAGCTTGCCGCCTGCCAGCATGGCAAAAAGATCCTGTTCTCGGAAGCGGGTATTGGTCCTGAAGGAACACTCGGTTGATGGTGGCCTTGTAGTCGTCACAGATCCTGACCGAGCCATCCGTTTTTTGGACAGGGACGATTGGGCTTGCCCAGTCGCTGAATTCAACAGGCGAAATTATGCCCTCTCTTAGCAACCTGTCCAACTCCCTCTCAATTTTCTCCCGCATCACATACGGCACAGCTCTGGCTTTGTGGTGCACTGGCGTGACATCTGGGGTGATGCGTATCCTTACTTTGGTGCCTTTGAAAGTCCCGACGCCAGGTTGAAATAATGACTCGAACTTTTGTAGGACCTGTGAGCATGAACTTCGCTCCACAGATGAAATGGCGTGCACATCCCCCCATTTCCAGTTCATCTCGGCTAGCCAGCTCCTCTCCAAAAGCGCAGGACCATTTCCCGGGACAATCCAGAGTGGCAGCCAGTTCTGAGATCCACCAACATTGCACTGCCTAGCACTGGGATGATCTCCTTGGTGTACATCCGTAATTGCATGTCAATGCGTTCTAGTTTGGGTCTGCTAGCTCTGAATGGCCACAGTTTCTCGAATTGTTGGACACTCATAAGTGACGGGCTGGCTCCTGTGTGCAGCTCCATTCGTACCGGAATACCGTTTAACAGTACTCTTATCATCATAGGTGGCGTTTTTGTGTATGAGCTGTGGATGTTTGCCACCTGGACCCGCTGAACTTCAGCGTCCATTGCTGTGTCCCCAGGCATACCCCTGCCTTGCAGACCCCTCTTGTGGTTCATCCACTTCGTAAACCAGCCTCGCTGCGGGCTTCCTACACATCCTGGCTAAATGTCCACTCAAGTTACAATTTCTGCAGATGAATTGTTGAAACCGGCAGGTCTTCGCAGCATGTTTGCCCCCGCACCTCCATCATGAGCTGAGATTGTTGTGAACTAAAGAGCTGTTACCAGGCATTCCTCTCTGATTGTCTCTTTGATTACTCTTGAGCACTCAGTTTGTGGGTGTCAATGGTCCCATCCCAGGACGTATTATCCCTTGTGATGGTGTAAATGTCCGTTCAACCCACCCTAGAGTCTGTTACTACCTGGTTGGTGTCGAATTGCCCTTGCCTGCCTGCGGGGTTCTGAGTCGCATTTACCATGTTAACTCCCTGCTCCATCGCCACATTGGGAGCAGAGTTGCACGCGTATATGATCTTGGTTTCCTCCTCCCCCACCATGAAGGTTTGAGCCATCAATGCCACTCCTTCCAAGGTCAAGTCCTTGGTCTCAATTAGCTTCCTAAAAATCCTGGCATGACCAATGCCCTCAATGAAGAAATCACGTAACATCTCCTCTCTGCAGCCGTCTGTGAACTTACAGAGGCTGGCCAAGTGCCGAGGGTCCGCAACGAAGTCCGGAATGCTCTGCCCTTCCCAACATCGGTGCGTATAGAATCGGTGTCGGGACATGTGTATACTACTTGTCGGTTTGAGGTGCTCACCGATCAGTTTGCTGAGCTCCTCGAAGGTCTTGTCCGCCGGCTTCTCGGGTGCGAGCATGTCTTTCATCACCGCGTACGTCTTAGGTCCACAGCTGGTCAGTAGATGCACCCTTCTCTTGTCTACCGCTGCTGCTCCCAGACAGTCCTTCGTGACAAAGCTCTGCTGGAGCCTCTCAATGAAATCGTCCCAGTCCTCATCAACACAGTACCGTTCCTCCGTGCTACCGGTGGCCATTCTCTCGAGTCGTTGATTACCGTTTCTCGTCGCCAAATGTTGTGTCCTTACACACTACAGCAAATCAACACGAGGCACATACTGGAGACAAGGTCACTCCGTGACCTAAACCTTTATTCACGGGACCAAGAAGTCATGACCCTGCGTGGGACCTCCTTTTATATACCTGGCTGACCAGGTGAGATGTGTCTCCCACAAGTTCACCCCCTGTGGTCAAGGTGTGCATTTCTCAGGTGTATACAGTGTACAGTGTTGTTACATAAAGGTTACAGTTATGTGAAGGTTACAAACATGACAGGAACCGGGTTAAACTCACTCCTGCAGTCAGAGCTCAACTTATTATCTGTTTGAGCGTCTGGTATTGACAGGGTTGAAGACCCTTGGTTGCTGAAATCACTGTGGGTGAAATTGGTCAACGGGCGGTAGCACACTGTTATGTATGTAATAAGGCGATACTGTAAACTAACACAGGTACAAACCTGGTTCTGCTTTATTTGAGCACAAAGTGATTATATTACATGATGGCTTGCCTTTTATACCTGGGCCGCACACATGCCCAATGACCTCCGACAGTGGCACCACCTGGTGGCTAGCAACCCCAAGCATACATACATGTCAATATCCCCCTTTAAGATATTAGTAAAGTCTTTTTACAAATTGAGACGGTCCGGGGCTTTCCGCTCACGAGTTGATCGTCTCAGTTCAACTCCAGCCTTGGGTGAGCGGTAGTCTGTTATGATGGGAGTGGCAATGACCATGTCAGGGATTGAAAGTTCTGATTCATTGATGACAGCGGAGTCCTCTGATGACTGAGAGTAGGTTGGTTGGTCACTAATTGTGTCTTCCTCAGACTGTTCCGGTTCATTCATGTGCCGCAGTTTTATCTGATCAACATGTTTCCTGCATGTTTGTCCATTCTTGAGCTTGGCAATAAACACTATGTTACCCTCCTCAGGACCGGCGATCCACTTGGGACCTTGACCATAATTTAGTACATACACAGGATCGTTAACAGGAATGTCGCATGGCACCACAGTGAGATCATGATACCACTGCTGACTTTGACGTCTGTATTCAACATGATCATTCAAGTCAGGGTGGACAAGAGAGAGCTTGGTCTTGAGACCTCTCTTCATCAATAGTTCAGCAGGGGAGACCCTGGTAAGCGTGTGAGGTCTTGTCCTGTAACTAAACAATTTGCATGACAAGCGAGTCTGCGGTGAACCTTGAGTTACACGTTTCATACTCTGCTTGATGGTTTGGAAATTAGATGCGGGTTTGAATGGTGCTGATCTCACATGTTTGATATCATTGAGTTTCATGAACCTTTGAAGCTCCAGACTAGTGAAGCAAGATCCGCTTACAATGATGAGTGGCAAACATGACACGAAGGCTCTCAATGGTAGCTGTGGATGTACTGGATCACATGATTATACACTCTATCCACTTGGAATATGCATCCACCACAACTAAAAACATCTTTCCCAGGAAGGGACCTGCAAAGTCAATGTGGATCCTGGACCATGGTTTAGATGGCCACGACCACAAACTCAACGGCGATTCCGCTGGTGCTTTACTAAGCTACATGCAAGTGTTGCACTGATGCACACGATTCCAGATCAGAGCCAATTCCAGGCCACCATACGTGAGACCTGACAATGGCTTTCATCATGACAATACTGGAATGAGTGTTATGTAGATCATGTACAAATTTCTCTCTGCCTTTCTTAGGCATAACAACACGATTACCCCACAGTAAACAATCTGACTGAATGGATAGTTCGTCTTTGCGACGGTTGTAAGGTTTGGTCTCATCACCCATTTGCTTGGGTATGGCAGACCAATCACCACTAAGGACACAATGTTACACAACCGATAATATTTGGTCCTGGCTGGTCCAGGTCCTAACATGTTGAGCCATGACAGGGGTTCCTTCACTTTCAAAAGTATCCATAACTAACATAACTAGCAGGTTGTGGCATCTCCACCTCCGGTGTGGGCAACGGCAGACGGCTCAGTGCATCGGCACAATTCTCGGTGCCAGGTCTATGGCGAATGACATAATCTTAGGCAGATAATGTCAGCGCCCACCTCTGGATGCGGGACGATGCATTGGTATTGATACCTTTGTTTTCTGAAAACAATGAAATGAGTGGCTTGTGATCTGTTTTCAGTTCAAACCGAAGACCAAACAGGTACTGATGCACCTTTTTAACCCTATACACACAGGCTAATGCTTCTTTTTCTATCATGCTGTAGGCTCTTTCTGCCTTTGATAAACTTTTAGAAGCATACGCATCAAGTTGTAGTTTACCCGACTCATTAGCTTGTTTTAGCACGCAACCAACTCCATATGACGAAGCATCACAGGCCAATACTAGACACTTGCACGGATCATAATGTACCAGCAGCTTGTTAGAGCAAAGCAGATGAGTAGCTTTCTCAAAAGTCCTATCGTGAGATGCACCCCAAACCCAGTTGTTACCTTTTCTTAGCAGCATGTGCAGTGGCTTTAATAAAGTGCTCAATCTAGGTAAGAAATTACCAAAGTAGTTGAGTAGACCAAGGAACGAACTCAGCTCCATCACATTCTGAGACTTGGGTGCATTTTTGATGGCCTTGATTTTCGAGTCCGTAGGCTTGATGCCATCAGCAGCAACTTTCTTCCCTAGGAAATCGACTTCCGGTGCCATGAAGACGCACTTCGAATGTTTCAGTCTGAGTCCCACTTTGTCCAAACGATGTAGAACCTCTTCCAGGTTGTTCGGCAGTGTCACGACCTGTGACCAGGATGTCATCTTGGAACACGGTATTCAGTAAACTCTTCATGTTCCTCTGAAATGTGGCTGCAGCCGAGCGAATTCCGAAAGGACACCTATAGTAGATAAACATAGAAACATAGAAACATAGAAAATAGATGCAGGAGCAGGCTATTCGACCCTTCGAGCCTGCACCACCATTCAATATGATCATGGCTGATCATACAACCTCAGTACCCCACCCCTACCTTCTCTCCATACCCCCTGATCCCTTTAGCCGTAAGGGTCACATCTAACTCCCTTTTGAATATTGGATTCAACAACTTTCTGTGGCAGAGAATTCCACAGGTTCACAATTCTCTGGGTGAAAAAGTTTCTCCTCATCTCGGTCCTATATGGCTTACCCCTTATCTTTAGACTGTGACCCCTGGTTCTGGACTTCCCCAACATCGGGAACATTCTACCTGCATCTTACCTGTCCAGTCCCGTCAGAATTTTATATGTTTCTATGAGATCCCCTCTCATTCTTCTAAATTCCAGTGAGTATAAGCCTAGCCGATCCAATCTTTCTTCATATGTTAGTCCTGCCATCCCGGGAATCAGTCTGGTGAACCTTCGCTGCACTCGCTCAATAGCAAGAATGTTCTTCCTCAGATTAGGAGACCAAAACTGCACACAATACTCAAGGTGTGGTCTCACCAAGGCCTTGTACAACTGCAGTAAGACCCTCCTTCCTATACTCAAATTCCCGCTATGAAGGTCAGCATGCCATTTGCTTTCTTTACTGCCTGCTGTACCTGCATGCCTACCTTTAATGACTAATGTGCCATGACATCCAGGTCTCTTTGCACCTCCCCTTTTACTAATCTGTCACCATTCAGATAATAAATTGCCTTCGTGTTTTTGCCACCAAAGTGTTAACCTCACATTTATCCACATTATACTGCATCTGCCATGCATTTGCCCATTCATCTAACGTGTCCAAGTCCCCCTGCAGCTTCTTAGCATCCTCCTCACAGCTCGCACTGCCACCCAGTTTAGTGTCATCTGCAAACTTGGAGATATTACCTTCAGCAGTCCTTTATGAGTGTTGATGCACGTAAGTTTCTTCGACGTCTCGACCAGCTCCTGTGTCATGTAGGCCGACGTCAGATCCAGTTTAGTGAACGACTTGCCCCCAGCTAGTGTTGCAAACAGGTCATTAGCCTTCGGTAATGGGTATTGATCCTGTTTCGAAACTCGGTTAATCCTAACTTTGTACACTCCACAAATCCTGACAGTACCATCACTCTTCAACACAGGAACAATGGGGCTGACATATTCATTAAATTCGACTGGTGATATGACCCCTTCACGATGGAGTCTGTCCAGTTTGATTTCGACCTTCACCCTCATCATGTACGGAACCGCCCGAGCTTTATGATGTTTGGGTCTTGCATCCAAGTCCATGTGGATCTGTACTTTGGCTCCCATGAAATTGCAGATGCCTGGTTCAAACAGCGAGGGGCACTTGCTCAGCACTTGAGCACATGGAGTATCATCCTCTGACGACAACGCTTTGATATCGTTCCAATTTCATTTCATTTTTTCTAGCCAATTCCTACCAAACAGCATTTGTAGGATTCCAAAATTTGTGGGAACCCCCCACCACCAGTGTTTGGACTCATTTGAAATGGAATTTAATTTGGAAATGTCAACCAGAAAGTTTGGGATCCTAAAGTGCACCTGGAAGAAACTACGAGTTTTAATCAAATTTGGGATTTTATAAGGCAGATTAGGTCCGTGTGGAAAGGGTTGAAAACTAAAGTTTAATCATCCTTCAAAAGAAACCTGTGTGGGCAATGAAGTTGTCTGGGGTATTGAAGCTAAACAAATCATCTGGGGAATTGTGTAAACTCAAAAACCCTTCTTCCCGGGAGACATTAACATAGCAACAATCAACCCAGAAATAGCCAGCCATCACTCTGAGCAGGAATCCATCCAGCCCGCATAGAAACCCAGGCCTAGGCCGACATTGCAAATACCAAAGCTAATTTTTCCCAATCGAGAAACAAATTCAAAATGATCAGCACATCCGAGACAGGTTACCCTTAATGGGCCCGCCAAAATATGACAAAGAGATATCGAGCCGCCAAAATGAAAACAAAGAATCAGGGCTGATTTGACGCGTAGATTAGAACGGCTCCAAAAGTATAACTGGGGCCCGGTTTTTAACGGATAGGAAGCGAGAGAGCGAGCAGGCATTCATCTATTCGAAGAGGGGAAGGACGGAGAAAGACCACTGCAACAGTTTTTGCAGCTTATCTGAGCACCAACATCTCCAATCCAACCTCGACGACATTCCTGAGCCACACTGCCCTCCTACCGAAAAAAGAAGGAAGAACATCATCACGGCAGAAAGCAGCCCCAATAACTTCGGACATCGCCATTGCGGCAACAACTGACCACAGTCAACGTGGTAACATCGAAAGAACCGCGATCGACCAATTCCAAAACCAAAACTCCTCAAGAAGAAACCGAAGATGCGAAAGTTTCCACTCTACAATCTAGTCCTAGCTACCAACAGGTGAAACATTACCTAAAGAGACTTTAAAACCTATTTCTGATGGAAGAAATTGGGTACTCACCCCATAAGTCCAATACGCACCCTACCGCATCAGCAGACACCACCCAACTAAAGACTATGCAGTCAGAAGTCCTCTACGACGTTCGGGGTATGGCAAGCAGAACCTATAGAGTCCAATGAACCCCAAAATCGTGAACTACCGCCAACAGATAATAAAGGATTGGTGAGCATGATCCCTGTTTGCCCTGGAGTTTAACCTAGTCAGAGTTAGGCATTGGGAGGTGGGAGATGTATTATTTCTGTAACCCCTTTTGACTGTGTGATGAAGTGTTCTTTATTCTTTCAAGCTTGACATTGTACTTTCCTTGTCGGTAATAAAATCGAAGTTCTTTGCACCAAAACCAGTTGTCTCTTGCACTTTGTAACATCCCCCAAATAAATCCAAAGTCTAGAACCCAGGGAGTGGGAGCGATTCGAACTGCTCAGAAGGTCAGAGGTGAACCTGACCCCATAAACCACCCCTACACGTTGGACCATTGCCTGGAAACAATCCATAATGGTAAATCATGAACCGCACCATCATACGACACCTTGACTGCTGGACTGCCAATCACCGTTATGAGTTCTTTAGTGTACGTACACAACTTGGCATTAACTGGACTCAGCTTAGGCCTCACAGCCTTAGTATCCCACAGCTTGTCGAATGTCCTCTGGCTCATTATTGATTGACTTGTACCCATATCCATTCCATCGGTACCGGCACACCGTTAAGTTTCACATCAATCATTATCGGTTGGCTCTTTGTTAGGAATGAATACAGTCCATACACTTCCTCCTCTGGTATCTCAGATTGCATATCCGGATCCACGCTATACTGGTCATCATCTTCCACGTGGTGTGTCGCAGCACGCTTGCTCAGTTGCGGACACATGCACTGGAGATGCCCCCGTCTCAAACAGCCTTTACAAATGTACTGTTTAAACTGATACTGATGAGGCCGATGATTGCCCCCACAATGCCAACACGGTGAAATTGGAGTAATTCCCATTGATGGACTTTAAGCAGCCACAGGTTTCACATACGCAGATGCGTAGGCCCTGCCATATACAGCTCTGTCAAACGACGAGTTCCAATTTTTCGATGATATCTGTTTTAAGTTTTTGTCTGTCGTCATGCATGCCTGGGCAATCGTGATGGCCTTTGTAAGGGGTTTTCAGGGAGTGTTGTGCTTTGGGTGTCTCTCTCTGGGCTTCTGCCCTCACAGCTTATGCCTGGCCTGTGAGGTACCCTGAGTGCTGCAAGAGCACCCCTGGAGAGACTGTGTCCACAGCTTATGAAGAGGGGTTTTGAGATTCGTGCGTCCCCACAGCTTATGCCTAGCCTGTGAGGCACCTGTGAGTGTCAAACACTCCTAACCCCTTCTTCCCTAGCCTGTGACACACAGTTGAGCATTTTCAAGGCGCTCCTAGCTTCCCTTACACTGTTCTGACATAAGACTCATGATCAGGAGAAGTAATACAATAGAACTGAGACAAGGTGATTCCAAGAGGAACTTCAGCTTCCAATTTATTTGGCAAGGTGTATCTCAACAAACAGCAATACACCAACAAAACAATCCCCCTCAATCCCACTAAACGGACACAACAAAAATCTTTACAAAAGTTTAGCAGTACAATGCCCAACCTCCCACCTTTCCTGGCCTAACTGAGTTGGGACTTCCGGGGACCAGAGGTTATACTCACTACTGTGCCTTTCTGCAGTCTGGTGGTTTGTTTCTTCTATCTTCGGTGTCTTCGGACACTGGTTTTCCTTCAGTGTCGAGAGGCTTGCTGGTTGTTGGATCACGAGAGCATGGAACCACACACACTACGTCAGAAACCCCTTTTTATAGCCAGATTATTCAGTCCACCTCTCCTGCTGAAATCGATTCTTCCCATTGGTGGGCTTTGTGATTTTGAAACATGCAGCAGTTTTAGATTTTTGCGGGTTTTTTCCACTGATATTAACCTACTCAAGGTTTGAGTGGGTGTTGATTGCATTGGCCTCCTGTAGCCATTGTGTAGGCCCTTGGTTTGTTTTGGGTTCCTTAGTTTTCAAAAGGTCTGCATAATTTTGCTCCAATTCAGTTTTTCTAACCTACTCAAGGTTAGAGTAGGTGTTAATTGGGTTGGCCTCCTGTAGCCATTGTGTCGGCCCTTGGTTTGTTTTGGGTTCCCTAGTTTTCTGAAGGTCTGCATAATTTCCTTCCATAGTGTAAACATGGGGAAGACAATAGCCCGATAATGGCTATGGGTCAGTCCCATAGTTTTCGAGCAAGTGCTCTCCCATTGGCTTGAAAGCCATATGCTTCGGGCTGACTCTGTCCCACCATTGGCCCTCCGGTGTCCTCCCCTGTCCAATCACTGCTCTGCCGAGGTCAAACCATATCGGTTTCAATTCACAGCACAGACTGATCCCACAGCCCTTTTCCTTCTGGGTAAAATGAGGGGGTTTTTATCCTCCCCTACACCTTGTTCAAATCCAGCGTCTCTGCTGCCAGTAGCTTATGCAGGATCACCTCGTGGTTGATGCCGATTACAAAGAAGTCCCACAGCATGTCTCCCAACTCATTTTTGAACTTACACGGTCTAGCTAGAAGTCATAGGTCGGCAACGAATTCTGGCACACCCTGGCCCTCAGAACGTGCATGTACAATCGATATCGTGAGATGATGATGCCTTCTTCTGGTTTGAAATGGTCACGTACCAGAGCACACAATTCCTCATAGTCCTTGTCCGTTGGACTTGCAAGTGAGAGAAGATTCTTTATGAGTCCATAGATTTTAGAACCGCAAACCATGAGGAAGACCGCCCTGCGCCTAACTGTGTCAGTGGGTTCCTCCATTTTGTTTGCCATGAAGTACAGGCGAGCTACAAAATCTGCCCAGTCTTCTCCCTCCATGAATCTCTCCAGAATTCCAATTATGCTCATTTTTGCATGCGAAGGTTCTTAAGTTACCTCGTCACCAAATGTTATGTATGTAATAACTCGATAGACTGAATACTGTAAACTAACACAGGTACAAACCTGGCTCTGCTTTATTCGGGCCCAAAGTGATTACATTACATGATGGCTTGCCTTTTATACCTGGGCTGCACCCACGTGCATAAAGCCCAATGACCTCCGACAGTGGCACCACCTGGTGGCTAGTAACCCCAAGTATACATACATGACACACACAATGGGTGATAGCCAATCAGCAGCCCATCTTACAACCCAAAAAGAAAATAAGAACATAAGAATTAAGAGAAGGGGTAGGACATACAGCCTCTCGAGCCTGCTCTGCCATTTTATAAGATCATGGCTGATCTTCGACCTCCATTCCACTTTCCGCCTGATTCCCATATCTCTTGATTCCCCTAGAGCCCAAAAATCTATCACTCTCAGCCGTGAATATACTCAACGACGCAACATCCACAGCCCTTTGGGGTAGAGAATTCCCAAGATTTGCAATCCTCTGAGTGCAGAAATTTCTCCTCATCTCTGTCTTAAATGGCCAACCCCTTATCCTAAGACTACGTCTCCTAGTCCTAGACTCTCCAGCCAGGTGAAACAACCTCTCGGCAAATGGGGTGGGGTGTAAAACGAGCTGTTGATTCACTATCGCACAAGACTATTTACATACAGTCCCAGAAGTGTCCATGGGGCAGTATGTAGAAAAGTTCATTCCCAGTAGATTGAAGTTTTCACAGGGCAGTGCAGTGCTGCACTTCTTACATGCTCGGTGGCCCTCACTTTGCTCTTCATTCACGATTTTGCGTGTCGTCAACGGCTGCAATCTAACAACAACGACCATTTTCATTTAGATAGCACATTTCAGGTTGAAAAATCCCCCAAGGTGCTTCACAGGGGTTTAAGGAGAGGATACTGAGCCAAAGAAGGTGATAGTAAAGTGGGGGGGGGGGGAGGGGGGAGGGGGGAATCAGAATATAGGTGGGTTTTAAAGGAAGGTCTTAAAGGAAAGGGAAGGGGTGAGGCAGATGGGTTTAGGGAGGGGATTCCAGCCCATGGGATCTAGGTGACCGAAGACCAAGGTCAAAGAGCAGAGTTCAGCAGCAATGTTCTCCTTAAGCTGCGCGGTGGCACAGCGCTCCAGGGATCCCGCGGAGGCGTCTTACTGGTTTCTTAGAAACATAGAAAATAGGAGCAGTAGTAGGCCATTCGGCCCTTTGAGTCTGCACCGCCATTCAATATGATCATGGCTGATCCTCTATCTCAACACCATATTTCCGCTTTTTCCCCATACCCCTTGATGTCTTTTATATCTAGAAATCTATCTATCTCCCTCTTAAAGGCCTTCACAGCCTTCTGTGGTAGAGAATTCCACATGTTCACCATCCTCTGAGTGATCTCAGTCCTAAATTTCCTACCCCGTATCCTGAGACTGTGACCCCTTGTTCTAGACTTCCCAGCCAGGGGAAACATTCTCCCCGCATCCAGTCTGTCCAACCCAGTCAGAATTTTATACGTTTCAATGAGATCCCCTCTCATTCTTCTAAACTCTAGTGAATACAGGCCTAGTCGATCCAATCTCTCCTCATACGACAGACCTGTCATCCCAGGAATCAGTCTGTGAACCTTCGCTGCACCCCCTCTATGGCAAGTATATCCTTTCTTAGGTAAGGAGACCAAAACTGCACACAATACTCCAGGTGTGGATTCACCAAGGCCCTGTATAACTGTAGTAAGACATCCTTGCTCCTATATTCAAATCCTCTTGCAATGAAGGCCAACATACCATTTGCCTTCCTAACTGCTTGCTGCACCTACATGTTTGCTTTCAATGACTGGTGTACAAGGACACCCAGGTCCCTCTGTACATTGACACTTCCCAAGCCATCACCATTTAAATAATACTTGGTCCTTATGTTTTTCCTACCAAAGTGGATAACTTCACATTTATCCACGTTATACTACATCTGCCATGTGTTTGCCCACTCAATACAAAAAATGCGCATCCGCGGTATTTGAATGGCCTGCGTAGCCCCAAGCAAAATTAGAGGGAACATTGCTCAAGCAGTCTGGGCATACAAACTGATGGTACTGGTTTCCAGTTCAAAAACTTAAAAGGGTATGTCTACTGAAAAAAAACTCTTCAAATCACATCACACTGTAAGGCAAATTGTGCATGTTGTCATTGGGACCACAATACCTTTTCTGGCTCTTGTTTGATTCCCAAATAATGCTAATGTCAAAATTCCAAAGCGTCCGTCCAATTTAATGAAGCAGACATGTGATTACGCTGGTACAGAGATTCCCTCTCGTTATGTCCGATAACCACTCAATTTGGCGTGGTAATGTAATGGCGGCTTTAATTTCAGACTCTCTGACTACCACACTCAGCAGAAGAGGAGACCCTGAGATGCAATTCCTACAAGTATGCTTGCTCCCATTAGGGGGCCCTCTAGTGTTCAATTAACAATATGCAAGTACAATACATATCACCTTGCAACAAACCCGCCACACAAGAGTTAATAATGCAGGTATGTTGGTATGTTTATAGATTGTTGTCAGACAAGTTTTATTTATCGTACCGAAAGGAATACCTAAAGTAATTCCCTTGAAGCAGTTTTGCAGTGGAATCTCGTTGTGTGTAATAAAGTGCAAAGCCTAGAGAATCGGAACATTCAGTCGCCCGCATGTAATCCCGCTGGTGTCCGTGTTGACCTCTGGATAATTATTCTGTAAACCGCGTGCTTTGGCCACCTGAAATGAGGAGGTGATATTTGAGAGCACCACAAGTGCTGCGGTTAATCGAGGAGTTGGCATTGCAGTACTGGTATAGTAGGTGGGTGGCTTAACTTAGAGCCCTGCCATGGTCTGAGCCAAGAATATTCATACTTCATTCCTTGTCAACATGATATACTTGCTAGGCTTCCCATATGAAGCAATTTCTCCATCCCTACTTGCCACGGTTTGCAGTGTGTAATGTACTGTACCGCTGATATCCTTCCAGTGATTGGATACCACTTTATAAGGTTGCAGTGGATACCCATTTCTTGACTCTTGACTCATGGCAGTCCAAAGTCATATCCACTAGAGGACTTGAGGCCCGAATTTGATGAAGGCCTTCGCCCGCCCAAGTTCTACCCAAAGGACCGCCGATGGCTGCCGAGGTCACTGACGGTTCTTTGGTCGGGATTTTCATCACCCAGGTCCCTCGAAGGTTAGTGGGTGGCAAATCCACGACATACACCGCCAATCTGGGCGGCAGCCAGCGGGGAGCTCTCATTCTCAGCGGCAGAGGCGCTTGCCGCCCAAGTGCCGCCGAGGATGGAGTCGGGTTCACGGAGGGTCGAAGACCTGAAAATTAAAATCATCAGAGGAAAAAAAAAATCCATCGGAAGAGCTTCAGGGGACACCACTGAGGTAAGTCGCTGTGAAAAAAAAAGTTTAAAAAGTTCACTAACCTTTTTTTCAGGATCTTCCTATCTACCGTCGGGGACAGACCAGCCTCCTCGTAGCGGTCCACCCCGGTTCTGCTGCCGAATCCCGCCCTCACCAATCTGACAGCTCGGCAGGTGGGAGGTCACTTACGCCACTCGCTCATCTGCTGATTTCAGCGGGCGGTTCCCGGCGGCTCACGCCTTGCGCCCGCTCCAGACCACCTCAAAAGTGGCACTGGGCGGATCTTCACCAGGAACGTCGGCGGCAGTGGGCGGTAAGGTGATCAAATTCGGGCCCAGGATGATGAAGCCCGAACCAGTAATCACCATCTAAAATAGCGTCGAGATGAAGCTGGGTGGTTCCAAGATTATAACCAGGGCAGTACCACAGCAGTTACCAGAGAAGGTTCACCAAGTTGATTCCTGAGATGAAGGGGTTGTCTTTTGAAGAAAGGTTGAGCAGGTTGGGCCTATACTCATTGGAGTTTAGAAGAATGGGAGGTGATCTTATTGAAACGTATAAGATTCTGAGGGGGCTGGACAGGGTAGATGCAGAAAGGATGTTTCCCCTCGTGGGCAAATCTAGAACTAGGGGGCATAGTTTCAGAATAAGGGGTCTCTCAGTTTAAAATGGAGAAGAGGAGGAATTTCTTCTCTGAGGGTCGTGAATCTTTGGAATTCTCTACCCCAGAGTGCTGTGGAGGCTGGGTCATTGGATATATTTAAAGGTGGAGATACAGATTTTTGAATGATAAGGGAGTCCAGGGTTATGGGGAGCAGGCAGTGGAGTTGAGAACAAGATTAGTTTGGAGCGAGGGTGTTGCCATGAAGCTTTATATTTGTCCTTCTGACGGAACAGGGTATTGGTTATGATGAGGCCATGTTCTAAGCATTTCGTCAGGAGGAGGGTGACATTGGAGTTGGCTTTCCCTACCCGCTCTCTGCCGATCCCACTTCCCCAGAGGTCAGTGTCCTTTCCGACTCTGGCATTGAATTCGCCAAGGAGGATCAGCTTGTCGCTCGTTGGGACTCGGGACAGGGTTGGAGTGGAATTCCTCTTTGGTCTCGTCTGTAGCTTCCACTGTTGAAGTCCGTAGCGCACTGGTTCCGGGCCAAGGCCAGGGTGAGCCGAAGGGTCATGAGGCGTTCGTTTATCCCGTAGGGGGAATCTCTGAGACAGCCCACGAGTTCACTTTTTACAGTGAAGCCAACCCCATGGAGACGCCGTTCTGCTTCTGGTTTGCCTTTCCAGAAGAAGGTGTAGCCACCACCTTGTTCTTTGAGCTGGCCTTCCCCTGCCCGCCGGGTCTTGCTTAGGGCGACGATGTCAATGTCGAAGCGCCCGAGTTTCCGGGCAACAATAGCGGTGCGGCATTCTGGTCAGTTGCTGTTCGGGTTGTCCATGAGAGTCCTGAAGTTCAGGTCCCGAACTGTGCATGAATTCTTTTAATGTGGGGTAGCCGTTGCACACGAGCTAACACGGGCTTGACGGAGCAAGGTCTTGGTCCAGTGGCAAGGGGATCCGAGACGATTGGAGACCAGGCTCTGCTGTATGGGCCTAGTTCATACATACGTACACACATACTCCTACTGTTCTTCTTCCTCCTTTTCACAGGGCCTCAATCCCTGGGTTTCGTAGGATGCAATGGCGGTCTCACGAACTCTTTGTTGGCCCGTGCTGCACTACTCCTGGGCCACGACTTTGCTGCTGTCCTCCGACCTCGCGCTGTCCTCCAACCTCAAGTTGTCCTCCGATCTCCCGCTGTCCTCCGAACTATGAACTTCCGCTGCCCTCCGACCTCCGAACTGCCGCTGTCCTCCGACCTCCAACCTCCGAACTGCCGCTGTCCTCCGATCTCCCGCTGTCCTCTGACCTCTTGAGCCACGACCCTGCCGCTAGGCTCCACCTTGCACCGAGTTGCCAACCAACCCTCTACTTGATGCGGTGATGTCCGGTTTGCCGCCCACTTTGCCTTCGTCGCACTCTCGAGCTGGCTCACGCTGCTCCCTGCGGTGGCTGGCTCCTGCTCTGCCCCAGGTCCCAGCGCGGTGTCGGCACACCCGACCTGGGTGGGAACAGCAAGGGGTATCAGTTCATATGATGGTTAACACTTCTGCTAATCTGTTACACCAAATATAATATAAAAAACACATTTTTCATGACTTACTACAAAAAATTGAAAAAATGGCCCTAAAATTGTAATGCTTACTCTTGTGAAAAAAAAGTAGAATAGTTTGAAGGAAGCGATTTGATTTCTAGTGGTTTAAATTAAATGGGCTTTGCTATCCGGAAGTTCATATCCAGACATCTCCAGGTAAACACCTGCCTGATCCAAACATAATTCTGACCCAAGTTCAGGAATTCCAATGCACCAAACCACTTCCCACTGACTCCTACTGTGTACAAATCCTGATCCAAACATAACACCTCAATACAACAACCCCGGATCCCAGCAGAAAATATTCCCCAATTAGATCTGTGTTTTTGTTTGAAGAGGACCGGTCACCATTTTAGGTCAAGTCACATGGTATTATGTTTGGATCAGGAATTTTACAAGGAGGATGTGATACTCGGATATATCCTTCAAACCTAACCCACTTCCACACTTATTAGCTGGCAGTGGTTGGGCCTGATGCAGGTTTGCAGACCCCAAAGCGTCATGACCTGTTGTGTGCTCCCAGCATTTTCCGTCTTAATTTCAGATTTCCAGCATTGGCCGTTTCTTTTCTTTTAAAATGTATCGCCCAATTGCCGGGGCTGCGGGCTGGTAAAGGATTACAAAAGAAAAGGAAGCCCTGCTGTCGTCAAGGCAACATCAGCGACGAGACTCGCCGTCCAATACAGTGAGCGAGATGCCAAGCTCAATTACACACTTGGGCTCATTTGCCAAGCCCGTGCTACAGTGGGAAGCTTTGCCTGTGGTCACCATGTATTGGGCTTCCGCCTGCCCCACCTCCCGCTGCCCCACACCTGTACTTATGGCCCCTGGACCATCTGCACGCTGGGGGTGGGCTCCTTGGCCTGTGCCAGACTGCGGGTGGAGGCTTGCTGTGGGCAGTGTTTGGGGGCCTCCCATTGTCTGAGGACGAGGCAACCAGCGAGCTGCCCACAGAAATGATTCTTGCCCAAGCTCCAAAATGTTTTCTTCTGCAGATGGTTGTTTGCGTGTATAATTGCAATTGGAAGAGCTTTCCCAGGTCCCCTTCCTACACTGAAACCTTGAGAACGTGTCTCCTCAACTGACATCACAACTGTGGACACCACCGCCAGAATTGTGGTGTCCCGTGCTCAATCAGGAAATGTGGAAAATTCCATGTGATCTCCACATGGGCATTACTGGGCAGCACATCCTGAGCACCATCTCCATTGCCCAAGATCCACTGGTAAACCAATGGGATGCCACCAGAAACCCCAGGCCAATGTTGGGGAAGTCCAGAACCAGGGGTCACAGTCTAAGGATAAGGGGTAAGCCATTTAGGACTGAGATCAGGAGAAACTTCACTCAGAGAATTGCGAACCTGTGGAATTCTCTACCACAGAAAGTTGTTGAGGCCAGTTCATTAGATATATTCAAAAGCGAGTTAGATGTGGCCCTTATGGCTAAAAGGATCAAGGGGTATGGAGAGAAAGCAGGAATGGGGTACTGAAGTTGCATGATCAGCCATGATCATATTGAATGGTGGCGCAGGCTCGAAGGGCCGAATTGCCTACTCCTGCACCTATTTTCAATGTCTCTACATTTCTATTATGAGAAATCCACTATTGTCCCATTTGGGGCACTAATCCTTAAAAGTTTGAAAAGTTAATGTCAAACATTTTTTTTAAATCGCCATTTGCACTCCAAGAGGAAAGTGGAGCGCTAAATCAAGTGCTGCACTTCCTTCTTGGCGCGTTAACGGCAGCAGCAATGCATACTGGGCCGTGCAGTGCTGCTGCATTCAATGGCTCCTCCCCTCCCTTAAAGGGAAGGGCCATCGCTGCAGGCTCTGCAATATAAAAGGCACCTACCTGGACCACCAAGAGAGCGGCGATCCCGTGCGATCAGCCCAGCACTCGGGCAGAGCGCCAGGCTGAACGATCGTGGGCAGAAACCCGCAGAAAAAAAACGTCAACAAGAAAGGTAAGGTTTTCTTTTACTTACGTCGGCCACCTCGCCTTTAATCATTGCCGCGGCAGCGGCCGGCCGCCCAATCCACGCCTCCTGCAGCTGTCGGTGTTTTCGCCCGGCGTTGAAGTCAATTTTGGGTTCGGGGCGTTACCGGGGAAATGCGCACAGCGATGACGTCACGATCTCGGGGCGACACAGCGCCATTGCTAAACTCCCAATGTCAGCATCGTGCCTGGTCGCAAAAGGCATTTGCGCCCTGTTAGCGCCAAGGAGAGGAGCAAAGACACCCAATTTCTCCCGCGATGTTTCTTCTCTAAAACTTCAGTAGCTAGACTAAGAAATGGCGCCTCCGCGAAGTCTTTCTTCAGATGGGAGGAAAAGCAATGTGTGAGGAGGATACAAAAAACCTGCAAAAGGACATAGACAGGCTAAGCGAGTGGGCAAAAATTTGGCAGGTGGAGTATAATGTTGGAAAGTGTGAGGTTATGCACTTTGGCAGAAAAAAATCAAAGAGCAAGTTATTATTTAAATAGAGAAAAATTGCAAAGTGCTGCAGTATAGCGGGACCTGGGGGTCCTGGTGAATGAAACACAAAAGATCAACATGCAGGTACACCAAGTGATCAGGAAGGTCAATGGAATCTTGGCCTTTATTGCAAAGGGGATGGAGTATAAAAGCAGGAAAGTCTTGCTATAGCTGTACAGGGTATTGGTGAGGCCACACCTGGAATACTTCGTACAGTTTTGGTTTCCATATTTACGAAAGGATATACTTGCTTTGGAGGCAGTTCAGAGAAGGTTCACTTGGTTGATTCTGGAGATGAGGGGGTTGACTTATGAGGAAAGGTTGAGCAGGTTGGGCCTCTACTCATTGGAATTCAGAAGAATGGGAGGTGATCTTATCGAAATGTATAAGATTATGAGGGGGCTTGACAAAGTGGATGCAGAGAGGATGTTTCCACTGATAGGGGAGACTAGAACTAGGGGGCATAATCTTAGAATAAAGGGCCGCCCATTTAAAACTGAGATGAGGAGGAATTTCTTCTCTCAGAGGATTGTAAATTTGTGGAATTTGCTGTCTTAGAGAGCTGTGGAAGCTGGGACATTGAATAAATTTAAGACAGAGATAGACAGTTTCTTAACCGATAAGGGATTAAGGGGCTATGGGGAGCCGGCAGGGAAGTGGACCTGAGTCCATGATTGGATCAGCTGTGATCGTATTAAATGGCGGAGCAGGCTCGAGAGGCCTACTTCTGCTCCTATTTCTTATGCTCTTATGTTCTTAAATGCTTATGGTGTATTTCGTGTGGGGAAAGTACAGGTAGGATCCAGCAGATGCATTAGTCTTTCCAACTGATTGCTTGGTAACATAGAAACATGGAAAATAGATGCAGGAGCAGGCCATTCGGCTCTTTGAGCCTGCACGACCATTCAATATGATCATGGCTGATCACTCAACCTCAGTACCCCATTCCTGCCTTCTCTCCATACCTCCTGATCTCTTTAGCCATAAGGGCCTCATCTAACTCCCTTTTGAATATGTCCAACAACTTTCTGTGGCAGAGAATTTCACGGGTTCACAACTCTCTGGGTGAAGAAGTTTCTCCTCATCTCGTTCCTATATGGCTTAGCACCTTATCCTTAGACTGTGTCCCCTGGTTCTGGACTTCCCCAACATCGGGAACATTCTTCCTGCATCTAACCTGTCCACTCCTGTCAGAATTTTATACGTTTCTATGAGATCCCCTGTCCACTCTCATTCTTCTAAATTCCAGTGAGTATAAGCCTAGCCGATCCAGTCTTTTTCCTCATATGTCAGTCTTGCCATCCCGGGAATCAGTCTGGTGAACCTTCGCTTCACTCCCTCAATAGCAAACACGCCCTTCCTCAGATTAGGAGACCAAAACTGCACACAATACTCAAGGTGTGGTCTCACCAAGGTTCTGTACAACTGCAGCAAGACCTCCCTTCTCCTATACGCAAATTCCCTCGCTATGAAGGCCATCATGCCATTTGCTTTCTTTACTGCCTGCTGTACCTGGATGCCTACTTTCAATGACTGATGTACCATGACACCCAGGTCTCAGTGCACCTCCCCTTTTACTAATCTGATAATCTGCCTTCCTGTTTTTGTCACCAAAGTGGATAACCTCACATTTATCCATTTATACAGGCAATTATAACTATAATGTGCTAGCCACCGCCTCAAGGACTATTTCTTAGTTCATAGGATGAAGGATGAACCTATGGAAATAAGTCAAAAAGTTTGCTGTGAGGTCATATAGGTCTGTGAGAATTAGACTTTCTCTGTAGATGTCCAACGCCGGACTTTGTAGGGATTAAATGGCTGGTCTAACCTCAGCTGTGCCATTGTGCAGAGCTGCCAAATGGAGGCCTGGAAATTCGAGCCAGAAAGGGAGTGTCTTTCCCAGGCTACACTCGGAGACCTACAGAGGCCGGCTTCAAGGTGGCAATGGCAGAGTCCCAGGAGCAGATGTGCCGATGCCCTTCGCTAGGGTTGGTGCATGTCTATCTGTGGGGGCGGCACTGTTTTAAGAGAGCACAAGAATGCAAGAAGAGAAAAATAAATCGCTAACTCTTTAAAACTGCAAATTGTCCTGAAGCTTTTAGTTACTGACCCAAACCGCGTTAACACCCGGGAAGAGCAGAGTGATGAGGTTTATTTCCCAAGTTACCCAAATCACATCATAAATAAACAACGACGCTGGAATTGAGTCCTCCCAGTGTAATTCATAAATTATACAATAGATTCACGTTTACCCAGATTGTTTGGGGATTCAGCAACTCCGGGTAAACGAATTTTCCAATAGGGCGAGTTTATATTTTAAAGTTAATATTTGAAGATGATAGAACCACCCATGAAATATTTTATATATCATATCGTATAGATCTTGATCCACTCTTTCCAATGAGCTATTCAGATTGAAAATCGATTCATAATATAAAATAAATAATTGACAAGTGCTAAATTTGTCGACTGTTTCAAAGAAAACCATTCATAAAGCACTTGGTCTAGTTTGTCAAGCTTCGGCTTTTGCAAATTATTGCGGGACATTGCCTTCACAGAAGATTCAGAAGCAGCGGTGAAACTTTCTAAATCTTTCTTTTACTTCTTGATATCGTAAATTGTTGATGATCCAACTTGATATTCGTCCATCAAAGTATGCACACTTCTGCTAGCTTCAGACTTCTTTATAATTTCTCATTTCTGCTGAATGTTCAATACTTTTCATTTCCTAATACTGCATTTGCTTTTAGTGCTGTCAGAAAGCATTTTAAATTGTTTGATTTCAGGGTCTTTTGAACAAGTACACTCGACAGACTGATGCGTTGCAATGAACTGCTTTCAATGTGTGTGACAGTTGAAAAGTGTTTTGTCTTTAGATGCTTTGATAATGACTCTACGAGGCAATGTGTTGTACTTGAACTGTAGTGACCTTAGTCCTTCATTGATAACTCCAGAGTGAGGATCACACTTGGTGGCCTGCCTTTTATACTAGGCCTGGCACACCTGTACAGGTAACCTACAAATCTCCCACTGAGGTGCCCCCTGGTGGCACACCTTGTAATAGTACAAGCAGTAACCATGTAAGATACATGACATCACTCTCCCCCAAGCATTTAGTGAAAATCGCCTTCAGGCATTGACTGTGCTCTGGACTTAGCTCTATCTGGTTGACCCCCCATGGAGGGTTGTTTCCATCTTGGGTGAGTAGGTGGTGTTTCGTTGGCAGTGGAGATGCTGGTGGTTTCTGTTTCTGTGTCCATGACCACTCCATTGTCTCCCCCCACCACCCCCCCACCCCACATATAGATTATGCTGGTGGCTCATTACATTCATATACATTCAAGTCCAGAAAAAAAAATTAGCATTTACATTTGTGGTACAGTTGTGAGGCAAGTACATTTGACTGGTGAGGTACATACTTGATATATACTTGGAATCAGTACTGGTGTGTGAGAACAAACTAGTGCCAGAACTGCTGGATGGTGTCCGGGTAGTCTGGTGGCAGCATGGTGTCTGCTGGCACTGGGAACCCGGTTGGCTGAAGTTGCCTGCTCTCGGGGCCTTTGCCATTGCTCCTAGCGTCGGGCAGGTTCACAAATGCCTGTGACCTCCCTGTCCTTTCCTTGCGCCCTGGGTCGCTGCTGCTCTCTGAGGAGCAGTCATGTGGCAGTGCACAAGGAACTGCTGACTTGCTTGCCTGGACGTTATTTGATTTGGGATTCTGGCTGGTCCCAGTCCCATTTGGGAGAGCCGTTGCAGGTGACCCTTCATTCCCAGGTATAGCCTTGGTGGCGATAGGGTCTGGGGGCTGCACCTTAGCGCGATTTGCTCTTTCAGGCTCAAGGCGGTTGGTTCCATCGGGTGCCTGAGAGGTGGACCCAATCAGGGGAAGGGTATCGATACCGGTGCCGTTGCCCTCCTGAGATCGCTTGCTCTGCGGCTTGTATGTATTGGCTGCTTGTGGCCACACTCCATGGTGCATAACTTTGGAACTACATTGGGTAGCTCACTGGATCTGTGTGCTCCGGATGGGTGTCTGCCCACTGCATTGACTGTATGCAGTTGAAATCCTACATCGCACAACGTTTCATTACTCATAGTAAATAACCTGTAGCTCCAATCGCGATCATGTGACTTTTCTTTGCTTACTGCACATTTTACATCTAACTCACAGTTGCTCTTACATTGATTGAGAGTGTGGAACTGTCCCTTTAAGTGTGGTGAGTTGCAGGCCTCCTTTAAGAGAGCCTTGCTATCTTTACCCCAATCCTCTTCTTCGCTTGGTACCACGTGTTGCTCCATCAGCGCTGCACCTTGTGGTCTGGCCACCGCCATCTTTTTCTTCAGCGCATCACCTCGTGGTTTGGGCGCCATCTTTCCTCATCCACGATGTCAACTGCTGTGATCCTCTTCTCCCCGGGTTCTGCCACCGAAGCTGGGAAGCTGCCTTTGGATCCGATTTTATTCCTCCGAAGTCTTGCCATGTGAGCCTGGAAGGTGCGTTCGGGTCGTCTCAGCTGGATCATCTCGACGTAGTCGTGCTGAGCGCTCTGTGCCTCGGGTGCCGTGCTGGTCTGCTCTCTGGTGCCGGGTCCACCCTCAGGTGAGGGCTTGCTTTGCCTCTGAGCGCGGAGGATGTCGATCGCTGGAAGGATGAAATCTTCCCAACTCCAGTGGATCTTCTCCATCCACCTTCTTCTGAGTAGCGTTGGTCCATCACCTGCAACAATCCACAGAGGTAACCTGTGCACCGCGCCATCATGGAGTACCTTTACATCCGCAATACCAACGACTGGGATAAGTTCATCGGTGTAGGTGCGCAGCTTTGCCTGAACCGGGACCAACTTGGGTCGTTCATCTTGATTGTCCCATAGCCTCTCAAAGGCTTCTTGATTCATCACTGACTGGCTCGCCCCCGTGTCCACTTCCAAGAAGAATGGAATGCCATTTATTCTGACTTCCATCCTCAACGGGGAATGCCCGGTGGTGCAGGTAAACATGCTATATACCTCATTGTGGGTCTGAGCTGCCTCTCTGACTATTGTTTCATAATCCACGCTCGATTCATGGCCATCTGCAGACATATTTCTTTTACACATTCGCTGGAGGTGACTCTTTGTGCTGCAGTCTTTACACACATAAAGCAGCACTGGTGAGCCCTGTGATTCCCTCCGCAACGCCAGCATGGAGCTACTCGGCTAGCCCCCCTCGGCGGACTCTGAGTTAAGGGACTCGGGGGACTGTTCTCTCTTCCCTGATTCTCATCTCCCCGAGGAGAACGTTCACATTCTACAGTCTAGCCTCTAAAACTTTAGACTCCACGAGGCAATGTGTTGTACTTGAACTGTAGTGAGCTTAGTCCTTTATTGATAACTTCAAAGTGAGGATCACACTTGGTGGCCTGCCTTTTATACTAGGCCTGGCACACCTGTACAGGTAACCTACAAGTCTCCCATTGAGGTGCCCCCTGGTGGCACACCTTGTAATAGTACAAACAGTAACTATGTAGGATACATGACAAAAAGTGAGCAAGAAGTCCATGCCTGCGTCAATTTATGTGTAATTGAACAACCTGTCCACGTTTGCGATAGTTGAAATGAGCGAGATATTCACGTGTGTGACAGTTAAATTGCTGAATCTCGCAATATTTTAAATTCCATTACAGCAGATTTTCCATTACATTCGTATCTGGGTAAACGAGAGTTTACTGTATTAGCTGTTTATTTTTACAGAAGATTTTATTTTTCTAAATATTGTCTGCACTTTCTTTACTGTTTTTTTGTCATTTTAAACCTACAAATAAATTAAATTATATGACAATAGACTGGTATATAAAATATCGTAATTCTCACTTCCAGATGCATCTTATAACATCCACTATGCATATAAATCTCAAATCTACTTCTTCAGTTCGAATATGCCAAGACATTTCCCCTCAGGAATAGATGTGTCTTTGATTTGTGATGGATTAGCTTTGTGACGGGCAAAAATATCACGTTGCTGCTTCGTGAGAGAATATATTGAGAAATTGCACATTCCCAGCCTCTGACTTTCCACCGATTAAAATATTCCTTCTTGTTGCACCACTCTGGCTCGCCTCCAGCCTACATTTCAGTAAAGAACGTGACCGCACTCTCAGAATTACCCAGGTCCTCGCTGCTAGTCACTTCCAACCCCTTGTCGTTCCTCAGTTTTCACTCGCACTGTTCCCAGTTCTCACCTCCATCCCGCGTAGATTGAACAACCAATACACCGACAGATGTTGGAGTATGGGAAAGGTTTGCCACAGGGAGTGGTCAAGGCAGAGACTGCATCTTTTAAGGGAAAATTGGATAAACATTTTGTTGTGTATGCATGCCTGTTTACTGTGTGATGTCTGTAACACTGTATGCAACATTGAATGTACCCTTGTACTGTACACACCTTACCGGTACACTAGAGGGTGCTGTTGCTGGAGACCCAGGGGTTGCCTGCACACGGCAGGTAACCCAGTATAAAAAGGAACACACAACTTGTTGCCAGCACTCAGGAGCTGCTAATAAAAGACTGCAGGTCTGCACAGGAAAGCACCATACCCTGCCTCGTGGAGTCATTACTAAAGGTGCCTACATACACTACAACTGGCGACGGGAATACGGGATCACGAACTACACGTGTCTAACCTCAGCACCTTTCAGCAATTTACAGAGGGGGAAGATTGGGATGCTTTTGTGGAAAGATTGGAACACTTCTTTATAGCCAACGACCTGGACGGGGACACACCAGCCACACTAACGAACAAACGCTGGGCCATCCTGCTTAGCAGTTGTGGACCCATCATCTACGGTCTCGTCAGGGACTTACTAGCCCCAGAGAAGACAACCACCAAGAGCTATGAGGAACTTGTAACAATCATACAGGAACAACTAAAACCGAAAGAAAGCATCCTCACAGCCAGGCATCGGTTCTACACTTACCGGCGACCTGAGGGCCAAGAAATTGCCAAGTATGCTGCACACTTAAGAAGACTAGCTGCACTGTGTGAGTTTGGCGACCACCTTAATGAAGCACTAAGGGACATATTTGTCATTGGAATCGGCCACGAAGGCCTCCTACACAAATTGCTCTCGGCTGACATTACGGTCACCCTGCAGAAAGCAATTCAAGTGAGCCAGGCCTACATGGTTTTGGCCAGCGACTACAGGCGAATACTGACCCAGGACTCTAAACCAGCGAGCGCAGTGCACCGCATGGATACTTCTAAAGGCAGAAATGCTGCCCCGAGTCCCGCAACCCTGAGTCCGCCACATGGGGCAAACCGGATGGCCCCGTGCTGGTGCTGTGGAGGAAACCACAGGGCCCACCAGTGCCACTACAAAGACTATGCATGCAAAGGCTGCAAAGAAAAAGGGCATCTTCAGAGAATGTGCAGAAAAGGCTGTACTCACTGTGTCTCTGATGAGTTGGCTAATCACCGGGGCTCCGACACAGATGAAGATGAAGCTGCTCTAACCCGGGGAGAAGTGTATGGAATCTTTACCTGCTCCAACGGAAGTTCTCCGTGGATGATGGAAGTGGACATCGACGGGGTCCTAGTCTCCATGGAGATCGACACAGGAGCGAGCCAGTCTGTGTTGAGCCAAAAGACCTTTGAAAAAATTTGGAGGAATCCTGCTACTCGACCAAAACTGTCTCCTGTCCAGGCAAAGCTGCTCACCTATACCAAAGGTAAAATCCAAATCGTTGGCAGTATAGGCGTCCAGATCGCCCAGGGCGGCGTGTTGCACAAACTCCCCCTGTGGATTGTAGCCAGCGACGGTCCCACGCTGCTGGGCAGGAACTGGATGAACTGGGTCCACATCAGGCGAAGTGGTGCTGTGGAAGAAAAGAGCATCATAGCCTGCCTGCAGCAAGACCACAGAATGATTGCAGCACCACAAGCATGTGGAAGGAAAGAGCACCACAGCCTGCCTGCAACAAGACCACAAAATGGCTGCAGTACCACAAGAACGTGGAAGAAAAGAGCACCACACAATGGCTGCAGCACACAAAGCAGCAGGCAACAGACCTCCTCCATGCCACGAGTCAACATGGAGGAGCATCATGTGACATCGAGAGGCCAATCGGATCTGAAAGCTCCCTTAAAGGAGACCGGTAACCAAAAAAATTTAAAGGGGAAGTTCCAACTATTTGAGTACACAGACGTTAAAGCTAAAGATGCAATTAAAGGGTGCAAGTATGGAAATGTATGCAATGCAACCATGAATTGTGATGCTGGTTTAACTAATGTGACTAATGAGATGAATGCAGGTGTCAGTAAGGTTAAGAACAAGTTTATTATGCTTAACAATAATGATAGAGAATGTGAAATGCCTAATATAACCATGTCTGTTGAAACCAGAACGCCCAAAAGTGATGCAAATGCTAGAATGTATAATGCAAGCTCGACTATGTGTGATCAGAGCCAAGATGTCATGTATACCGGTAGGACACTGCCAAAGGACATTGGGTCCTATAGGGACCATGCTGATGCCAATGGAATCCCCCTGTGGGAGACCCCCAGGTCCAGCAGGCTACCTGACCATGTAGCCTGGACCTTTGGAACGAATGTGATGCCCCTTGCAGGACAGACACACAGGCAGTGGGAGCAGACCCACTATAGGGACAGTGGTCAATGGGTAGCCCAGCCACCACCAATGGCAACCTGCACCAAACCAGCCCTACAGCCCCTGGCCACCAGGGCCAACACCAGAAGCATGAGGCCAATACCCTCCAGCTTCCCTGGCAAACCCTGGCATGACCTGACCCTTATCCCCATTGGTGGACAAGGAGCCCACCCAGTCTTGTGGCCCTACCCACCACCCCACAACTACCCACATCACAGTGTATACAGACCATCCACTGCCACCGTGGCTACCTCCCCGATGGATCCCACAACAGTGACACCCACTTGGTTTGTGTGTGAGGGAGGGGAAATGTACGAGTCCTGCCTCAAGCACAGGGGTCACACCTGGCAACCACACAACCCTCACCACAACCTCCCATAGCCCACCACTGATCACCTCCCCGGGTCATGACAACTAGGATATGAAAAATGCTTCGGGGGGAGTATTGTTGTGTTTGCATGCCTGTTTACTGTGTGATGTCTGTAACACTGTATGCAACATTGAATGTACCCTTGCACTGTACACACCTTACTGGTACACTAGAGGGTGCTGTTGCTGGAGACCCAGGGGTTGCCTGCACACGGCAGGTAACCCAGTGTAAAAAGGAACACATAGCTTGTTGTCAGCACTCAGGAGCTGCTAATAAAAGAGTGCAGGTCTGCACAGGAAAGCACCATACCCTGCCTCGTGGAGTCATTACTAAAGGTGTCTACATACACTACACATTTGAAGCAGAGGAAGATACGAGGAATTGGGCAGAGTGTAAGGATTAGTTTAGGATTGCTTTCGAAAAGATTAAGCGTAGACACAATGGGACCACCTTCTTGAACAACTGCAGTCCGTGTGCTGTGGTGGTTTCTATCCCGTTGACAATTTGTCCCAGATCCCAGTGAGATGGTGTAGTCGACTCTTCCTCTGCAGCAGTAATTCTACCCTGAACGTGGCCTGATTGAGCCAGCAGGTCCTGTCCTAGGCTATCGGAAACGCTCCAATGTTTCTTAAAAGGACCTTAAAAAAATATAGTCCATATTTACAAAAGGATATACTTGCTTTGGAGGCAGTTCAGAGAAGGTTCACTAGGTTGATTCCAGAGATGAGAAAAGATTGAGTAGGTTGGGCCTCTACTCATTGGAATTCAGAAGAATGAGAGGTGATCTTATCGAGATGTATAAGGTTACGAGGGGGCTTGACAGGGTGGATGCAGAGAGGATGTTTCCACTGATGGGGGAGACTCGTACTAGAGGGCACGATCTTAGAATAAGGGGCCGCCCATTGTGAATCTGTGGAATTCGCTGCCTCAGAGAGCTGTGGAGGCTGGGACATTGAATAAATTTAAGACAGAAATTGACGGTTTCTTAATCGATAAAGGGATAAGAGGTTATGGGGAGCAGGCAGAGAAGTGGAGCTGAGTCCATGATCAGATCAGCCATGATCTTACTGAATGGCGGACAGGCTCGAGGGGCCGTATGGCCTCCTCCTGCTCCTATTTCTTATGTTCTTATGTTCTTATGACCCTTAGTGTCAATGGTTCCATTGGTCTTCACTCCCGTCCCATTGTAGCATCCTTGGGCCTTCACTCTTCCCCAACGTTTCCTGTGGTCTAGTGACTTTCTGTGGAGTGGCTTTACCTCGTTGCCACAATGGTGCTGGGTCTGGACCTTTGTCTATCCCCGTAGCTGTAATCCTGACACTAGCTGGTTTTGGGATGGGGGGGGGGTTACGGTAATTAGAATAACATGGGCGGGCTCCAACAGCCTTGCCATCCATCTTGGGCGCTGTCATGTATTTCACATTACTGTATATAACTGTATCTTACCATGCTATACATGACTGTAACTGGATATGACCTGTAACAATAAGCATACCTTACCACCAGGGGTGCACTTGCAGGAGACACTCCATACCTCTCCCACTGAGGTATATAAAGGGAGGTCTCAGGCAAGTGCAGCACTGGAGAGCTGGAATTAAAGGTGCAGGTCCTGAGTGACCTTGACTTCAACATGTGTCTCGTGTAAGTCAGTGCATTCGAGTCAGGATTTAACAGGCGCAGCGAGGTAATGACCACAGTGGTAGTATGGCTGGCAGCTCTGGTAGAAGTAAAAATAAGGCTAAGAACTGTTGGCTTTCTCCTCCCATCCGTGATTGATTGTGCCAGGAAAGTTAGCGCTTTAACTTTTAAATCTAGATGCCAAAACCACATGACATTTTGCCATCATTTGCGTCTAATTACAATACACTCACCCAAATTTAGGCGAACAACTTGCACGACCAACATCACTCCTGATGGGACCCGAGGAGCGGAGAAGGGGAGCTTGCCTGGTTTCCCTCCCACATTCACCAAGGTTACACCAGCGTCACCGATGAGGGAATTACCCGTTCTTTACCTGCTCACAATTTGAAACACGTGAAGTTTTTTACGTTTCCTGCTTGAGATCCCTATCACCACACCCGGTATCTCCAACTGATCTACAGAGGGCTCTAACTCCATCTACAACCATTTGGTTTAACCTGAACCTGTTCCATTTGTTATAAATCCCAAACTTTTTGTCATATTCATTATCAGGATGTGGGCGGCGCCGACAAGGCTGGCATTCATAGCTGGTGGTGGACCATCTTCTTGAACAGCTGCAGTCCGTGTGCCGTGGTGGTTTCTACCCCAGTGACAATTTGTCCCAGGTCCCAGTGAAATGGTGTGGTCAACTCTTCCTCCGCAGCCTGGGAATTCTATCCTACACGTGACCTGATTGGTCCAGCAGCTCCTGTCCTCGGCTATCGGAAGCACTTCAATGTTTCTTAAAAGGACCTTAAAAAATATAGTCCATTGGCCCCTTACTGTCAGTGTTAGTTGTGGCTCAGTGGGTAGCCCACTTGCCTCTGAGCTGTGAAGGTTGTGGGTTCAAGTCCCACTCCAGGGACTTGAGCATTTAATCTCAACTGACACTCCAGTGCAGTGCTGAGGGAGGTGCTGTCTTTCGGATGAGATGTTAAACCTCTCTAGTGGATGTAAACGATCCCCATTTTGAAGAAGAGCAGAGGAGTTATCTTGACAAATATTTATCCCTCAATCAACATAAAAAAGAACACATTATCTGGTCATGATCATATTGCTGTATGTGGAAGCTTGCTGTGCACAACTTGGCTGCCGCGTTTGCCACATTACCACAGTGACTACACTCCAAAAGCACTTCATAGGCTGTAAAGCGCTTTGAGGCGTCCACTGGTTGTGAAAGGTGCTATATAAGTCCAAGTCTTTCGTTCTTTCTTTTAGGCCCTTAGGAGAATTCAAAAGGATTACCTGGCCTCATTTCCTCGGGTTTCAGTTCACCCCCCCCCCCCACCCCCCGAATCGGGGTGCCACCAGGGTGCCATTTGGACTGCAGTTGACTCCTTCGGGTGAGTGCCTCTGTGAGTGCATGGGCTGCCCCTTTCCAATGAAAATGACCCCAACCCATAATTTGGGACAGGGTCAACACCAGGCCTCAGTGGTGGCCGAAAGTCCCGTGGACCTTTGCTAACCAGCCGGTTAAATTTTAATACTAACGTACACTTAAGAAGCTCTGCCTTGTTGTACCTTTACTCAGTTACGGTAATACTGCAGCCAGTCTGAAGGTGCAAGAAGTTGGTCTCGCGTTAATTGTCAGAATTCAGTTTGGCCAACGTCACACCTGAATTACCAAAACCAGTTTGCCTTGGCGCAAAATGCGGAGAACAACTAGCTTAGAAAAACTTATGCTCGTTCGGTTTGAGGTTAATTCTTGAAGAAATAAATGCTCTGACTGATTTTGTGATTCACTCGATTTGTTTAAAATAAATGCGATTTGTCTATATTACTCTTTGAAACTAACTCTTCACCAGGCAGAAATAGACTCCT
This sequence comes from Pristiophorus japonicus, assembly GCF_044704955.1. NCBI lineage: Eukaryota > Metazoa > Chordata > Chondrichthyes > Pristiophoridae > Pristiophorus > Pristiophorus japonicus. The sequence goes on from NC_091978.1 coordinate 355,198,748, forward strand.
CCCGAACTTTACTATTCCACTGGACACCAGCCAGATGGAACCATGTGTTACTGCGCCACAAGGCTGACTTTGTTCCAACAATGGGACGTCACACCTGGTGCTTTGGCCAGGAGCTCATCACTCAGGCCTTCCCGTGGGTTGGCATGTCGTCCATTTTGGGAACCAAGCCTTTGATCACGGGAGCGTAAGGAGCATGCCCACGTGTGGCATCACCAGACTGTGACTTGTGAGGTGTTACATGAATGGTAACGCAGTGCTCTTCTACCATTCAGGCCCTATTTAAGGGTAAGAAAAATATCTGCACTACAAAGTCAACTTGAACACATAATGTAAGGTCAAAGTTTCAGAGAGAGAGAGCTGGAAATGCTTGACACTGAGTGCGTTCAGTCAATAGCTGGTAGTAAATCACAATTACTTAATAACTGAACAGTAATTATTTTACTAATATATAACATGAAGTGAAAGGCCCTAAAATTGCAGCCCTGATATCCTGGATACTATTTCAAATTTGTCCGTATACTGTTAGGGGCTTGAAATCCTGGGAGCCTTCGTCTGTTAGTGGAAGTGGGGTGCAGCAGTTTGTAGAGCTGTTGAATTCCATTATTTGAAGGGGCTGCTCCTCAAATTCTGGTTGCATTTCAGTTCCACACTCCTGATCTTTGGGCACCCTGTGCGGAGGGGAGTGGGCAGGTGCTTCTGGTGCTTACATCCTGAGATCAGTTACTCTGCCTGCTGAGGGCTTGGGGCCTGTTAAAAGGCCTCCTCGACACTCATGCTCACTCTCATCTTGCAAGAGGCCTGCTGAAACACACTGGGTGAACTTCCAGGCTAGGCTATCAACTCTCCCTTGACGTGAGGGTGGGAAGAAGATGGCAAATCCTTGTGTGGCTCCCACGGGAAGCTAGCTCCACATTTTCTGGTCACCCCTAGCCAGATATCCGGCCCACTAATGTCTGAGCCCCAGTCAGACTTCTAACTTGACACTGAGTGAAGGGGGAAATACTTGACACATTGCATTGAGAATGAATGTGTCAATATGAAAAGAAAAAAAGACTTGCATTTATATTGCGACCATTCATGACCACCGGACGTCTCAAAATGCTTTACAGCCAATTTTGGAGTGTAGTCCGTGTTGTAATGCGGGAAATGTGGCAACCAATTTGCGCACAGCAAGCTCCCACAAACAGCACTGTGATAATGACCAGTTAAGCTGTTTTTGTTATGTTGATTGAGGGATTGGCCAGGGCACCGGGGATAACTTCCCGAGGAAAGGGCGGGGGGTGTGGGTCTAGCTGAAGTGCTCTTGCAGAGAGCCGGCACGGGCTCGACGGGCCAAATGGCCTCCTACTGTGCTGTAACCATATTCGAAAATAAGATCACGGCTGATCTTCTACTTCAACTCCACTTTCCCACCCTATCCCCATATCCCTCGCATTTGTGCCATACCGAGTGGGTTCTCTGAGGTGACCTAAAATGGAGCATTTATTGAGACTGCCAGGAAAGGCCAGAACTAAGTCCGATTGATGTTCAGATTCAGTTCAGAAGATCAGTCCACAGCTTCTGCTCTCTATATGTAGTCAGTTCTTCTCTATCCAGTCGGGGGAAGGGGGATGGGGGGAAAGGTTCATGTTGCCGTAGTGATTATTTGACAGGAAAAGGTAGGTGTGTTAAAAGGTTATTTTTAGTTTGAAAATTGGAAGCCTGGTGGTTTAGTGAGGAGGCGGTATCCGTGTTCTCTGGCAGTGTTGTGTTTGTGTGTGTTTATTATCAAGGGGAGGAGCAGTATTCGTGTTACCTTGTGGTCCAGGGAAGGGGATTGAGTCCGTCTGTCTGTTGAAGGTGGGGGGGAAATCAGACTTATGTTACCTGGTCTAATGAAGCAGTTGTGTCTTTTCCCAGTCATATTCTAGGAGGAGTGAGGTAGCTTGTGCCTAGATGCACTGTGGTTCAATGGTGAGCTAGGCTGTTGTCATTCCCCAGCCGTCTAACGCTGAATCCAGTCCTTGTCACTGGTGGTATTCCCCTAGCTTTTCGACTTAGCTGCTCTGCCCCTGAAGTCTGAATTCACACAGATACTCATCACTACTCCACTCCTAGACCACAGACGGTAAACTTTTACAGCACTGAAGAAGTCTCTCAGAGCCAGCTCTTTGCTATGAGCAATCTAAACTGACCCCACTAACCCGAGCCTCATCCAGACAAGTTCATTAAAAGTTCACCATTTATCACTAACATGAAAAAAATCTTCACTTATTAAAGATATCTATCGTATTAAACACGCCCCACGCAAACAGGTAGGGGAGCTGACCAACTGGCTAATGTAGGCAAGATTGCTTGTCACGCCGACCAGCTAAACAAATTGCCCCAATCGTTAAGTACATGGCCACCACATCAGATGGACAGCCATTATAAACCCTAATCTATCACGTCCTCTCCTGTGACCAAAGTCCAGTTAATAGGCACGGCTCCTGAAATACAACCATCTCAATGTATCCGCTTGTAAACTTGAGAGAAAAGCTCACTGTGCCTCACATCGGTCATTTCTTTCAACCATAATATTTTTGCAGAACGACTCATCATTTAACATTTCTCTTCTGACAATATTTACAGTTGACTGGAGTTATAAATATTCAACTGATCAAACTCAGCACTGTCCACTTGGTCGATTACACTGACACCAGTCCCACAGCTCCAACTTCCCCCAAAATACTAAATACAGTAAGTCTGCCAAAAATCCATTGGACTTTGAGCTCTTTGTAATGTTCCCCCCAAAGTGTAAAAAGACATTAAGACATGCATTCAACATTATATAAGAAAGACTTGCATTTACATAGCGCCTTTCACGACCTCAGGACATCTCAAAGCACTTTACAGCCAATGAGGTACTTTTGAAGTGTAGTCACTGTTGTACTGTGGGTCATGCAGCAGCCAATTTGCACACAGCAAGCTCCTACAAACAGCAATGTGACAATGACAGATAATTTGTTTTTTTTGTGCTGTTGATTGATGGTTAAACATTGGCCAGGACACCGGGGATAACTCCCCCCTGCTCTTGAATCTACCTCGTGAACCTTCTCTGAAGTAAGGATGAGGATTTTAATATCAAGGTGCTGGGGAAAGACAGCCGGTGGAGGTTAGTGAGGGTGAAATAATGTGGCTGCAGGATTTTCCTTTGGTTAGGGATTTAGGCCACCGAATTTTGGCGTTTGTGTAGATTGGATTTCCAGGGGCTTGGAGAAGCGATCATTACAGAAATGAGGTTATGAGTACTGTAACTGTGATGGAGGTGAGGGTAGGAGTGTAGATGTTTGATTTTATGAAGGTAAAAGTGAGCAGCCTTGGCGATTTGACCTGAGGGATTTCAGGATCAACATAGGCTTTCTCGCTCAACACCGGAGTTGGGTTCAGTCTGAGCAAGCATCCAGAGAAGAAGATCGAGCCAGCAGAGAGGGATGCTAAGGGGCCACTAAACACTTCCCACCCGAGCGCTGCGCTGTCAGCTCCTGCAGCGAACTTCAGTGAAGGTTTAGCGACGGTGCTGACAGTTTGCGCTGCGCTCACTAGCCCCGCCCACTCGGTGATATCACAGAGTGTGCAAGGTCCCCGTAGCCCCCTGTTTTCAAAATTTACTCTTCCGCCTGGTGTAGCGCCCGGAGCTGAGATCGGCCGGAGAAGGCAGTCGGTCCAGAAACGATCCTGAGGCAATATTTTGTCGGAGTGTAAAGTAAGTGCTGAATATTCAGTTTTTAAACTTCTATTTATTTGTTGCAGTAGTGGGGAAATTGGTTGAAATTATTACCAGGATTTATTGTTTTTCATCTTCAGGCTCTGGGATGCCGGCGACCTAGTGCCAAAAAATTGAGTCGGCCTTCTGTGCTATCGCTCTGTTAGCGCCCGAAGAGGAGTGTGGAACGATTCGCTTAGCGTTCCACTTTCCTCGTGGGACGATACAACTGAATATCGCACTTTGAGGCGGTAGACATCGCCCGGCGCTAAAGGTAGCCGCCTCAAAGTGGGCCATACCGAATTTCTAGCCCCTTGTTTCAAACGGGAGCTAACAATGGCTACGGTCTTTCCGGGGTTGAGCTCAGGAAAGTTCTGGTTCGATGGTTTAGTTGGAGATGTAGAAGTGATTGTCACTGGCTGGCATATAAAAGTTGACTTTTGGGGAAGTATGAATATTCATGTGAATGCCAAACACGTACTTATTCGGTTGGCACTTTCGATCCATTCTTATCACACTTTTTTATTCGGGTCTACTTGTTCACTTAAATTAGCAGGAGCGGGAATGTAAGGCACTTCATCCCTCCATACGTACACATTGGCATCTCTCTAAAGGGTAGACCACCTCAAACACCGTGAAATGGTGAACTTTAGTCGTTCCACTCTGAGTTGGATGTTACTCCGAGAGGGTTTCTAGGCTTCTTGGCTTGGAAGACTGGCTCTGCGGTGTGGCGGGAGATATGATGAGAGATGTCATGTATTCAACTATCATTGTAACCCATGTATAAGCTGACCGAAGTTGTACACCTTGAGAACATTGACCACAAGGGGGTGAACTTGTGGGAGACACTCCTAACCTGGACTTTCAGGTATAAAAGGGGAAGCTCCACCCACCTTCATAACTTGAGGTCTTGGTAATAAAGGTAACTGGTCACAGAGTGACCTTCTCTCAAGTATGGGCATCGTGTGCATTTATACTGTATAGTAAGGACATATCATTGGCGATGAGAAACTGGGATTTAAACCACGCGAAAATGGCCACTAGCAGCACAGAAGAGAGGTACTGTGTTAGTGATGATTGGGACGACTTTATTGAGAGACTACAGTAAAGTTTTGTCACTAAGGGATGGTTGGGACAGAATTCGGCCGACAAACGCAGGGCTCATCTCCTGACGGTTTGTGGATCCAGAACGTACTCCCTGATGAAGGACCTTCTAGCGCTAGAGAATCCGGCAGACAAGATGTTCGAAGAGCTCAGTAAGTTGATCGGGAAACTCCTTAAACCGGCGAGCACATGGTGAGATACCGGTTTTACACGCACCGGCGGCGAGAAGGGCAAAGCGTTCCTGACTTCGTGGCAGATCTCCGGCAACTGGCGAGCCTATGTAAGTTCACAGATGCATGCAGAGCGGAGATGCTGCAAGACTTTTTTATTGAGGGCATGGGGCATGCTGGGGTTTTCAGGAAACCGATTGAGACCAAAGACTTGACCTTGGAAGCGACGGCTCTGATAGCCCAGACATTTAACTCAGGGGAGGAAGAGACCAGATGATGTATGACAAAAATCTTGGCTCAAATGCAGCAAATGACCAGGGAGTCAACATTGTTAACGCAGCACACAGTTCTCTAGGCAGACAAGGGCAATCGGACATGCCCCAGCATGTAGTCGAACCCAAAGGGGGAATTCAACAGAGACAATGGCTAGCTGAACGGCGATTCATGCCATTGCAATGGACAATGCGGCCAGTAATGGGGCCATCAACACCTGTTAAAGGTGCGCTTAAGGACAGTTAAAGAGACAGTCAGAGACGATCGACTGGTAATGGATCTTTTGTTTCCAACAACGGGGCCTCCAGCTCATGCTGGAGGTGTGGAGACAAACCCAGCCAGAGCTTGCAGGTATCAGCAATATACCTGCAGAAACTGCAACATCAGCGGTCACTTGGCGCGTATGTGCAGGAAGCCTGCAGCCAGGTTGATGTATGAGGAGGACGGGCCCGATGTAAGTCCTATGAGGCCAAATGAATACTGGGGGAAATCGCTGGAAGCTAAAGTTCAGCGAGTTCATGTGGAGCACATATACAGTTCATATACCAGGTCGCCACCGATAATGATGAAAGTGCTCCTCAATGGCATCCCAGTATTAATGGAGCTAGACACAGGGGGCAGCCAGTCCCTGATGAGTATCAAACAGTTCGAAAGGTTGTGGGTGTCCAAGGCCAGGAGGCCAAAATTATTGCCGATTGACACACAGCTACGGACATATACAAAGGAGATCATTCCGGTGCTAGGCAGCGTCACGGTAGTCGTGACCCACAAAGATTCGGAGAACAGGTTGCCACTCTGGATTGTCCCAGGGGATGGTCCCGCACTACTGGGGAAGAGTGGGCTTGCTGTCATGAACTGGAAATGGGGCGATGTCAATGCAATTTCTTCTATGGAGCGAGTATCATGCTCACAGGTCCTGAACAAATTTGACTCATTATTTCAACCTGGCATTGGCACTTTCATGGGGGCCAAGGTAGTGAGTAACATAAACCCGGACGCCAGGCCAGTACACCACAAGGCCAGAGCGGTGCCATACGTGATGCGGGAAAAGTTGAATGCGAATTGGACTGCCTGCTGAGGGAAGGCATCATCTCGCCAGTCGAATTCAGTGACTGGGCGAGCCCGATTGTGCCGGTGCTCAAGGCGGATGGGTCAGTCAGGATATGTGGCGATTACAAGGCCACCATCAATCGGGTGTCACTCCAAGTCCAGTACCCGCTACCGAGAGTGGAGGACCTCTTTGTGATGCTATCCAGTGGCAAACTTTTTTCAAAATTGGACCTGACCTCAGCTTACATGACTCAGGAGCTGGCAAGTGAGTCTAAGAAGCTGACCACCATCATGACACACAAGGGGTTGTTTGAGTATAACAGATGTCCGTTCGGGATTTGTTCGGCCGCCGCGATCTTTCAGTGAAATATGGAAAGCCTCCTCAAGTCGATTCCAAGGACGGTGGTTTTTCAGGACGACATCCTCATCACAGGTCGCGATACTGAAGAACACCTCCACAACCTGGAGGAGGTGCTACGCAGACTGGACCGGGTAGGGCTGCGACTGAAAAAGGCGAAGTGCGTCTTCTTAGCTCCAGAGATAGAGGAGGGTAGCAGCAGACGGGATCAGACCTATTGCATCCAAAACGGAAGCGATTCAGAGAGCACCCAGACCCCGTAACACGACGGAGCTGCGTTCGTTCCTGGGGCTCTTGAACTATTTTGGTAACTTTCTTCCCAAATTGAGCACACTGTTAGAGCCGCTACACGTGCTCCTACGCAAAGGTTGCGATTGGGTCTGGGGGGACAGCCAGGAAAGAGCTTTTGATAGAGAACGCAACTTATTATGCTCCAACAAACTGTAAACGTTGTATGACCTGTGTAAGAAACTTGTTCTAACGTGCGATGCGTCAACCAATGGGGTCGGGTGTGTGTTGCAGCATGTCAATGCCAATGGTCAGTTACAGCCAGTAGCTTATGCCTTCAGAAGTCTGTCCCAGGCAGAAAGTGGCTACGGGATGGTAGAAAAGGAAGCGCTATCATGTGTATATGCAGTAATAAAAATGCACCAGTACCTGTTTGGCAGGAAATTTGAGTTGGAGACAGATCACAAACCCCTAACGTCCCTTTTGGCCGACAACAAGGCCATAAATGCGAATGCATCGGCCCGCATACAGAGGTGGGCACTTACGATAGCCGCCTATGACTACACAATTCAGCACAGACCGGGCACTGAAAACTGCGCCGATGCACTCAGCAAGCTCCCACTAGCCACCACTGAGGGGGCAACTGAGCATGATGCTGAGATGGTCATGGCTGTTGAAGCTTTCGAAAGCGAAGGCTCACCTGTGATAGCCCGTCAGATTAAAGTCTGGACAAATAAATACCCGCTACTGTCTTCAGTTAAGAAATGTGTCCTGAATGGGGACTGGGCAGCCACGTACGGGGCATGCCCTGAGAAATTTAAACCATATCATAGGCGCAAGGATGAACTCTCGATTCCTACTGTGGGGAAACCGAGTAGTCATGCCCCAGAGGGGCAGAGAGGTGTATATCAGAGAACTCCACAATGAGCACCTGGGCATTGTCATGTTGAAGACAATTGCCAGGTCACACGTTTGGTGGTCAGGGATAGATGCAGACCTGGAACTTTGTGCTCGCAGGTGCAACACGTGTGCTCAGCTGGGCAACGCACCTAGGGAAGCCCCCCTTAGCCCTGGTCCTGGCCCGCCAAGCCATGGTCACGCATCCATGTGGACTACGCAGGTCCTTTCATGGTAAAAATGTTTTTGGTTGTAGTAGACGCCTACTCCAAATGGATTGAATGTGCCATTTTAAATTCAAGCACATCCTCTGCTATGGTAGAAAGTCTACGGGCAATGTTCGCCGCCCATGGTCTACCGGATGTCTTGGTCAGCGACAATGGCCTGTGCTTCACAAGCACTGAATTTCAGGACTTCATGGCAGGCAATGGAATCAACCATGTCAGAACGGCACCGTTCAAGCCAGCCTCAAACGGCCAGGCGGAATGAGCAGCGCAGATAATCAAACAGAGGCTGCTCAGAATCCAAGGGGGTTCCCTACAAAGCCGCTTGTCACGCCTCCTGTTGGCCAATAGATCCCGACCACACTCGCTCACAGGGGTTCCACCCGCAGAGCTGCTAATGAAAAGGACGCTCAAAACCAGGTTATCACTTATACACCCCACTATGAAAGAAATTGTTGAGAGCAGGTGTCAGTCACAATGTGACTACCATGACAGGAATGCGAGGGCGCGATGTATTGATGTCAATGACCCTGTTTTTGTCCTTAATTATGCTGCAGGGCCCAAATGGCTTGCAGGCACTGTGATTGCCAAAGAGGGGAATAGGATTCCGGTAGTTAAACTTACCAATGGACAAATCTGCCGCAAACACGTGGATCAAACTAAAAGGAGGTTCAGCAACCCCATAGAAGAAGCAGAGGAAGATCACGACGTAGAGTTTACTCCACCACAGGTGACCGAACACCGGAACCAAGTGGAGGAGAGCCCAATCACTGTGGGCAGTCCGGACAGGCCTGAGTCACTGCAAACAACAGGTACCCAGCGCCCAACAACCGGAGCCCCAACTCAGGCGCTCTACAAGGGAGCGTAAACCACCAGAGAGACTTAACCTGTGATCCCAATAAGACTTTGCGGGGGAGGTGATGTCATGTATTCAACTATCAATATAACCCATGTATAAGCTGACCTAAGTTGTACACCTTGAGAACATTGACCACAAGGGGGTGAACTTGTGGGAGACACTCCTAACCTGGACTTTCAGGTATAAAAGGGGAAGCTCCACCCACCTTCATCACTTGAGGTCTTGGTAATAAAGGTAACTGGTCACAGAATAACCTTCTCTCAAGTATGGGCCTCGTGTGCATTTATACTGTATAGTAAGGACATAACAAGAGAAATTTCCCACTTGAAATCGTGCCATTTTGTGTTTGTTTTGTAATGTGTTCTGAGTGGTTAGAACCACTGCATTTTTATTCCTCAGTAATTATGACATCAGGGACAGACCGTAAAAATAAACTCCAGGAAAAGGTTCATTTAAAGGAGGGACTAATGGTGGTCGAAATGGCAGTGAGGAGGGGCTGTTCTGAATAAAAGTTCTGAACTGAAACATTTTATATGAATAGAGCTTTTTTTAGTTTTACTAAGTACTGTTGTGGAGATATTTGATAAACGAAAGATATAAATTACTTTAATCGTTTCTTAAGTTTTGGTCAGTGTCAGCTGTGGCTCAGTGGGTAGCACTCTCGCCTCTGAGTTAGAAGATTGTGGGTTCCAGTCCCACTCCAGGGACTTCAGCACAAAAAAAATCTAGGCTGACACTCCAGTGTGGTGCTGAGGGAGCGCTGCACTGTCGGAGGTGCCATCTTTCAGATGAGACGCTAAACTGAGGCTCCAACTGCTCTTTCAAGTGGACGTAAAAGATCTCATGGCAGTATTTTGAAGATGAGCGGGGGAATTATCCCCGGTTTCCTGGCCAATATTTATCCCTCAATCAACATAACAAAAAAACAGATTATCTGGACATTGTCACATTGCTGTTTGTGGGAGCTTGCTGTGCGCAAGTTGGTTGCTGTGTTTCCCACATTACACCAGTGACTACACTCCAAAAGTACTTCATTGGCTGTAAAGTGCTTTGAGACATCCAGTGGTCGTGAAAGGTGCGATATAAATCTAAGTTTTTCCATATAAATCCAAGTCTTTCTTTCACCACAAAAATCTACCCATTAACCCAGCACAATAGTCTGCTTATCTCCTGTTTAGAGTAGGATTGCCAAAATCAGTCTCCCTCCAATGAACCTTTGAAAGGAATCGCCATTTGTATTATTTTGCTGAAGACATTTGCCAGGAATTTCCCCAATTGGACGCTGTAACTTCAGCAGAACATCGTCGGAAACCCCAGATGTAAATCTATGGAATTCTCTGCCCCAGGGAGCTGTGGAGGCTGGGTAATTGAATATATATTAGGAGATAGACAGATTTTTGAGCGCTAAGGGAGTAAAGGGTTATGGGGAGTGGGCGGGGAAGTGGAACTGAGTCCATGATCGGATCAGCCATGATCTTATTAAATGGCGGAGCAGCCTCAAGGGGCCAAATGGCCTACTCTTGCTCCTATTTATTATGTTCTTATGAAAGGCGTAACCTAGGTTTCGCCGAAGATGTAACAACTTCTAAGGAGTGAAAGAAAGGATTATATTTCTACAATGCTTTTCATGACCTCAGAACCTCTCAAAGCGCTTTACAGCCAATGAAGTACCTTTTGAAGTGTAATCGCTGTTGTAATGTAGGAAATGCAAGGTCCCTCAAACAGCAATGACGTAAATGACCAGATAATGCACTTTGGCAGAAAAAAAATCAAAGAGCTAGTTATTATTTAAATGGAGAAAAATTGCAAAGTGCTGCAGTACAGCGGGACCTGGGGGTACTTGTGCATGAAACACAAAAGGATAGTATGCAGGTACAGCAAGTGATCAGGAAGGCCAATGGAATCTTGGCCTTTATTGCAAAGGGAATGGAGTATAAAAGCAGGGAAGTCTTGCTATAGTTATCTAGGGTATTGGTGAGGCCACACCTGGAATACTGTGTACAGTTTTAGTTTCCATATTTAAGAAAGGATATACTTGTTTTGGAAGCAGTTCAGAGAAGGTTCACTTGGTTGATGCCTGGGATGAGGGGGTTGACTTATGAGGAAAGGTTGAGCAGGTTGGGCCTCTACTTATTGGAGTTCATAATCTTAGAATAAGGGGCCGCCCATTTAAGACGGAGATGAGGAGGAATTTCTTCTCTTAGAGGGTTGTAAATCTGTAGAATTCGCTGCCTCAGAGAGCTGTGGAAGCCGGGACATTGAATAAATTTAAGACAGAGATAGACAGTTTCTTAACCGATAAGGGATTAAGGGGTTATGGGGAGCGGGCGGGGAAGTGGAGCTGAGTATTAAATGGCGGAGCAGGCCTGAGGGGCCATGTGGCCTACTCCTGCTCCTATTTCTTATGTTCTTATGTTTTTATAATCTGTTTTAGTAAGGTTGGTTGAGGGATAAACTTTGGCCAGGACACTGGGGAGAACTCTCCCGTTCCTCTTCGAATCGTGCCATGGGATCTTTTACACCCACCTGACCCAGAGGCAATGGGACAAACTAACACAATATTCTACATTGTACTTTAAAAAAGGTCATGGATTTCTTTCCTTCTTTGTACTCACAGAATTAGACACCGCATTCAACCGTATCTGATTGAAACAATTACTTTTATTTAGCCACAAAAGTGGTTTCATGGAGGCCAGGTCAACAATATCAAATAAAGCAAACCATTTAGAAAATAGGCATTCTCTCAGTAAACCAGAAATAACAGTTTAAATTTACTGACCTCAACTCAATATAAGAATTGGTTCCGTTGTAACAATGTTTTTCTTTCAATTCTAAACATAGCTTTAGACAATTTTCTGTGGTACAATTCCTTCTGTATTTCCTTCATGGTTAGATGCAATTGACAGAAATTTCCTCGACAGCCTTGGCTCAGTGGATAGCACTCTTGCCTTTGAGTCAGAAAGTTGTGGGTTCAAGCTCCACTCCAGAGATTTGAGCACAAAAATCTGGTCTGCCACTCCAGTGCAGTGCTGAGGGAGTGCTGAGCTGTCAAGGGTACTAGAGCTAATTGAGCACGGAGAAACATGAATCTAAAATGAGCGCTGAACTCACTATCAAGAATGGGTGTCAGTCATACGATGGAAATAACATCCTTTCTCAATATCAGTTCAGCTGGCACTTATTGGGCCTGAATTTGCAGTCAGAGCCTTCCCGTGGGGAAATGTCTCCGATCCACAAATGAAATCCGCCCCTACCTGGTGCCATAGGATCCACGGGGACTCGCGTTCCTGGGCTTCTGTTTATAGGCCTGAATAGAGGCCTGCCTATCCCAGGAGCGCAAGTGGTTCACAAGCGCCCTCGGGATCACATGTGCCAGTACAACCACTGAAAGAAGGCGATCCCCATTCATGCTTATGGGGATTCCAGTTTCGTATGGACACCCCATAAGCATGAATGGGGATCACATAAAAAAACACATTTACATACCAAATAAATAAATAAATGATTACATATTTAAAAATAATGAAAATACCTTTTAATTTAACATTTAAAAAAACAAAAATGTAATAAAAAAAAAATTTAACATTTTAAAGGGGCTGAATATAGCCTTAACTTATTTAGCAGTTGTTTTAATGTTTAAATAATGAAAAAAATATATTTTTATATTCATTTAAACTCTTATGCTGGTAAAAGCAAGCCTTAAGCCTGCTTGTATCAAGTGTAAACATTTCATGGGCATTTGCTGGGCAGATGTTAGGACAAATAGCCCAACTCCCTGCCCACGGATGACCTTTACCCGGGGATGGATACGATCTGTCAAGAAGATTGACAGATTGCAAGTTCCGGGTTTTCGCACATACGCTTTGCACTGCGTACACACCCATAGGCCCCAGAAAATATGGGCCATTATTTAAAGCGGCCTAAATATTGCCCTTTCCAATAACAATGGCTCATTCAAATGTGTTTTATTAAAATATATCATTATATAACCAAAATAATTTCATGGCAATCTTTTATGAAGCATACCATGTGTATTTTATGTGTCTGGTACATTGTTTAAACTGAATCAATCACAATAATGAGAAAGGCAAGTGGGCTCTAAGAAAATGGCACTTCCCCAATTAACATGAAAATACATGTCTGGATTTTTTTTGTGGGAGTAACAATAGTTATAAATAGTTCATGTTATAGATAATTTATACCCAAAGCAGTGTAAGGGTGACTGGAAACCTAAGTGTCTTCTCTGAATGAATCCAATTCTGATTCCCACTATAAACCGAAACTTAATCCTTTCCATTTTTGCTAATATTTCACATTTATCCATGTCATTGTCTCTGACATATTTTATGTCCTGTTCGAAAGCAGATAGATTGCCTTTGCTGTTAAGTCACTTGCAGTTTCAGATAAAATGGATTAAATGGTTGTATGTGTGTACGTGTTTTATAAATCTTACCACAAGTGCAATAAAATCTTGCATTTAAAAAAAAAATCACTTTGAAACCTGCAGATCTCAAATCTCTCTAAATATACAACAAGCCTTAATTACCAATTCATGTTGCTGGCTCCGTGACAACTGTCTACGGGGGGAGGGGAAGAATTGTCACAGCTGTAGCCATGACAGCAGTCCCTGTTCTTTGGCTAGTGTTTGCTTGCCATGAACAGACGGTTTTGATGGCACAATTTTGCAGTGCAGCATCCGTAAACCAACAATGGTGTAGAGTGCCCAGAATTATCTGAGGTTTAAAATGTTCCAACACTTATTTATTAGTCTTACTCCCCCGTACAAAAACTACAGAACAGACAGTAAATAGTGGTACCTAATCTATTCAGAGCTAACCTATTTACTACCATTTCAAACTCCGAAGACATACAAACATATCGGGGGACGGCGGTGGAGGGGGGGGGGGGGGGGGCGAAGGGGGGTAATTTTAACCTAAGCCACCCATCGAATTGTCGGCCTGTTTTACACCCCCCACCACCTCCGATTGACCTCACTGGAAAGAAGAATCGGGCTTCTGTAAAATCGAGAGGGTGTAAAACAGGCCGGCAGATCGGATCCCCCCCAGTTTCCCACCAGCAGGGTTAGGTTAAAATGACCACCATTATGCATTTCCATCTGTTGTGTACAGGTTCTACAATCTAATGTCCACAAATTACCAATATACGCTTGGCAGTACAACATACATAGAGCTGAACTGTTGGGTACAGTCATAAATAACTGGAAACTAAGTTCTACTCATTGTGATCTTGATGAATATCAACATTTTGGTCTTCCATAATTTATGTGGCAACTTAGACAAAGGAACAAAACACTTCAGAACTCCAACTATGAAATGGATTTAAAATTTGACTCGTAGCACTTTTGCATCATAATAACGATGACTTTGCAACCTGGTAATATTCCACCGCATATCAGATTACATTAGCAAAGTTGGATTGGTCGGTAAATTGGATGATGAAATTTAAGCTCGTGTTATGTATTCCACTTTGTAATCTTTTCAACCACCACTGAAAGAATGGCTTGGATATTGCAGCAGGCATTACAGTGAGGTTATCAGTGCTCACCGTTATTAAGGAGTAAATCGGGCAGCAACTTGCCGCGCCTGCACATGCGCAGTTAAACGCGGGAATCAGGAAGTTGCTGTCCAAGCTGCGCTACAACTGTACCTCACCGAGAGACTCGGCATTCAAACACACGAAGGGCGTGAAGTTACAATACTTACCCTCTAAACATGTCAGAAAAAGTGAGTGCTTGTCCATTCAACAGCGTGATAGGTTTTATAATTGCTACTAAACACCTTCCTGGCACTAAAGATTTATTTTACAAGTTTGGAGTCTCATTCCTTCAGATTTTAATTATTGTTGGTGATATTAAAAAATGAAAAATTAAAATTAACATTTTCTTTTAATTTTTTTTAATGTTTCTCTCTCTCTTAATCCCATCTTTCTTTCCCTCTCTTTATTTCACTTTCTGTACATGATTTTACATTGAAATAAATATTCGAACTTACACTTCCTGGTTTAGGCTCTGCGTGCCTCAGTAGGGATTCTTAAACTTGATTGGTTGAAGAGACCCGCTGTTGCTTTTCCTGTTCACACGGGTCACAGATCCCCTGTAGAGGGCGCCATGCTGTAGCAGACACCCGCTGACCATAAATTGCTGCTCAAGCGTGAGCGCTGCTCGTTTGTTGCTGACCGCAAAATCCAGACCATTATATATCAGTGTCTTATAAGTGAGACACGAAGTCAACAAATTGCAGGCTTTGAAATCTAAGCTGAAAGCCTTCCTGCACAATCGGACGCCGATTCACTCAGTGGCACCGACTGCGACTTAATCTTAATTAATTGGGCAAAGTCAATTTCATGCTATTCGTTTGACTCGAGAAATGCTATGCTCCAGAATTCTTTTAAAGTTATATTAGCATTGACTGAGCAGATTAATAATGGCCCAGAATTTGCTGCCGAAATAACGGCCCGTTTAATGGCGCTTGCCGTTATTAATGTGTAAATCGTCCAGCAACTTTATAATTGCTTGAAGTCCTTTGGGTCTTCCCAGCCCCAGTCTCTCCACCGATCTAGCTGGAACATCTGATCTCATGCAAAGCCCTCCTTCCAATGACTGCCGGGGACCGTTCCTCCTGCCGCTAAATTCCTACCCATGCCCCGGCCAGGCAGTCAGTCCGCCTGGGTATTATTAAATGAGATTCTGCCGTTACAATCGGCAGGGCCTCCATGTTCCCAGCCTTGCTGGATTCCGTGGCAACTACCGAGCTGCTCTGCACCCTTCCCGCCCTCCCGTTAATATCAAGGCCGTTAACTCCTCGGGTGTTGCCTGACCACCTGAGTGTTAACGGCATTTTCTGTTTTTTTTCCCATATTTCCAGTATCCACACTTTTTAAACATTCATTTGTACCCAGTCTGAATTGACCTGGATTTGAAATCAATAGAACGAGATTGGGGCAGTTCCTACAATGGGCACATGATCCGTTCCACCCAGTTACTGCCCAGGCAGAGAAGTTGAACGTTCCACCCTGTCATTTCATGGAGGTCTATAGCACTGTCTGACTACAGTATTTGACTTCCACAGTCATTTATGACCTTTCGATCTATCTATCTATGATTTATGGGGCTGAATCTTAACCCCCAAAAATGGGTGAATTGGGGTTGGATGCAATGTTAAAAAATCTCAAACTGAACACCAACCCACCTCCAACCAGCCCACTTCCAGGTTCAACAGAGGCGGGACAAGGAAGGACAACCAACCCACTCCAGGAGGCTAGCAGCCTCTGATTTAACCAGTTTTACCTTGGGCGGCTGGGTTTCCCAGGCCTCGGGAAACCTGGCAGCTGAAGGGGAGGTGAGGTCAGCTTTAGGGTGAAGGTAAGTGCTTCCTCCTCCGGCCACCCCAATCTCTTCCACCCCCCCCCCCCCCCCACCTCCATACACCCCCCATCGGGGATCGGAACATTCCCTCCCCACGGTCTCCTCCGGAGTGGTCCCTGCCTGACTGGAAGACAAGCATTTCAATCATTGGGAGACCTGTCATAGCAAGACTACGTACGCTGTGGAGTCAAAACCCCGTAGCATACCGGGAAAACCCAAACTCCGCCCCCCCACCCTCCCGCCCCGCCTACACAACCCACCCCTGTCAAGATTCAGCCTATGGTGTCTGATGATCCTGGTGATACTGGACAGTAATCTTTCCAGGTTGCCTGATTTCTCTGATGGTCCTTCTAGGGTGACAATGCTTCTTTGTGTCCCATCGAAGGATGAATTAATTTGCAGAGTGGGAATCAGAGAATCTGAAGAGGGAACACGTGGAGAATCTTGGGCTTTTCGGCCTAGAAAGGAGGCATCTGAGAGGTGTAGGAGATCATTAAGGGAATGGAAAAATTATACTTGGAATCATCGAATAATTTACAGCACAGAAGGAGGACATTGGGCCCATCAGGCTCGTGATGGGTCTTGGAAAAAGCAGTAGTGCTAAGTCCCACAGCCCCGCTGTTTGTCCATAACCCTGTAAGTTCTTCATCCTCCAGTACCTGTCCAACTCCCTTTTAAAATTATTTATGGAATCAGCGCCACCACCTTTTCAGGTAGAGTGCCCCAGATCCCGACAACTCTCTGAGTCAAAACATTTCTCCTCATCTCCCCTCTCGATCTTTAGTCAATGATTTTAAATCAGTGACCTCTGGTTATGAACCCGCTTGCCAGAGTGAGAACAGTTTCAAACAAGTAAAGGTGATTTCAGGGTTGAGATCAAGAAATTCTTCAGAGTGATCAAGGTGTGAAGTAAACTTTGAAATAAGAGCATTGGAGGCAAAACCAAAGTCTAGAGGAATCAAGGGTTATGGAGATTGAGCAGGAAAGTGAAGTTGAGGTCACTAATCAACCATAGAAACATAGAAAATAGGAGCAGTAGTAGGCCATTCGGTCCTTCGAGCCTGCACTGCCATTCAATATGATCATGGCTGATCCTCTATCTCAACACCATATTCCCACTTTTCCCCATACCCCTTGATGCCTTTTGTTTCTAGAAATCTATCTATCTCCCTCTTAAATGTATTCAGTGACTTGGCCTCCACAGCCTTCTGTGGTAGAGAATTCCACAGGTTCACCACCCTCTGAGTGAAAGCATTTCTCCTCATCTTGGTCCTAAATTTCCTACCCCCTATCCTGAGACTGTGACCCCTTGTTCTAGACTTCCCAGCCAGGGGAAACATTCTCCCCGCATCCAGTCTATCCAACCCACCATGATCTTATTGAATGGTGGAGCAGGCTCGAGGGGCCATAGGGCCTACTCCTGCTACGATTTCTTATGTTCTTATGTTCTTAAAATCACTTAAGAAACAATGGGATACTTCAACTGCGTGTAGGTGGATAAATCGAGATGAGCCAAATTGCCGCCATCTTCTGTAATCTTGTGTGATCTTATGATTTAAAAGGATCTAAGTATTCCCACCTACTTGTCAGTATCTGAAAGATTAAGGCCTTCATACTGTCTCTCATTATTTTTCCTGCCATCTGTGTGAATGTTTATGTAAATGATAACGCTTCTTTATTAATCTTTGTGGCGTTTCCACTTTTTACGTTTAATTGCACCTGCAAAGCAGGGGTGTCCGCTAGTTTTAACCGCTGAACGCTATACTGAGGAGAAGGAGAATTGTTACTTGTGGGAGGGGGTGAAGAACTTTCCAGCTTCCCTGAATATGGTCTGCTCCTATTAGTTCAAAATCACCTCATTCAATTAAAATTGCACCTGAAAGGGTCACTGTGGCATTTACTGCAATTTATTCATTCAAATTTCTGGAATTTATTGCGGTGGCGGCACAGAATTGTCACACTGGAAGATTTCATGTCGTTCTATTTGTACAAGAGCTTACCACAAAGTCCTGCAATGTTTAACTAGCCTAATTCAGAATCTGCAGGTTAATCTGGATGGATCTGAATCAATACTTTCCAGTTGCTTCTGCTGTGGGGCATTTCTGCTTTCAGATGACTCAGCTAGGAGTGCCCTTCCTGGATCCTTGAGGAAAGGTCATGTAGGGAGGGGGCAGGGTGTAAAATGAAGACACTGCACTGTTGCCGATGGTGGGAAAACACTAAAATCAGATTCTACCTGTATTGGAGTGAAACTGTTCCCGGTATATTGTGGCGCTATCTTTTGCAACTGTTGATTCGTTTTTATGTTTTTTTCCAGTGTATTAAACTACTGAAATTAATCATTTTTACAACAAATGTTTGTGCTATTTATTATGGCCCAGACCTCACTGATTATTATTAATATCCTGTTAGTCACATTCTTCTCGCTGTGCTGAAATAAAACTCTCTGCATCATTTTCTTCCATCTCCAGTGTCAGCCGTGGCTCAGAGGGTTGTGGGTTCAAGTCCCACTCCAGACACATGAGCACAAAAATCCAGGCTGATGCTCCAGTGCAGTGCTGAGGGAGCGCTGCTCTGTCGGAGGTGCCATATTTTGGATGAGACGTTAAACTGAGACCCCGCCTGCTCTCTCAAGTGGACTTGAAAAAAATCCCACGGCACTATTTCGAAGAGGAGCAGCGGAGTTATCCCCGGTGTCCTGGCCAATATTTATATCCCTCAATCAACATCACTGAAACAGATTATCTGGTCATTATCACATTGCTGTTTGTGGGAGATTGCTGTGCGCAAGCCGGCTGCCGCGGTTCCCGCATTACAATAGCCGACTACATCTCAGAAGTACTTCATTGGCTCTTACTCATTCTCTCTTCTCTATTCAGTACTGCACCATGGGCCTTGCCCTTTCTCCTGGGCTTCTCAATAGAAAATGACAGGAAGAAAATTGTATTACAGTTGTAGCCCTATTAACTTCGAAGTCCTCATGGAATTGGAATGTCCCATTTACCAGATCAGCCTCATTAGGCCACATCTATCAGAACTGATTTAAATGCATTAGGGATAAATTGGTGCCTTAACAGAATCTCCCTAAAAACGGTCGCTTCCCATTAATCATTAACCAGTAACTGGTGTCAGCTGGTTTCAGACCAAAGAGTCAAAGAGCAGTCTTTAAAAATAAGGTCATAGGGCAAATAATGATAGCTAATGATTGGAACCGTGTACTATGACAACTTACTCATGCACTAAGTTCCGTCCCCTCCCTCAAAAAATGATGGCAAACCCATTTCAGGTTCTTGCCACTGATGATGCTATGGAGGGTGGTGGGGGGGGGGGGAGTGGTAAGATCGCTAACCCATAGCAAATCGGCAGCCCGTGGTACAGACAATCCAGCTGACGATTTTCTACCAGTCCATTTTGCGCCACGGACGCTGACCAATGTCGCCCCCTAGGACTCCACGGTACAGAATTTTGGAAGTGAAGCAGCTAACACCAGTGGCATGTTCCTTCCGGCAAACCTATCTACTAGCCAGCAAAATGTGACATCGGCTCTCGGGGCCATAGTTTCAGAATAAGGGGTCGCTCATTTTAAATGGAAATGAGGAGGAATTTCTTCTCACAGAGGGTCGTGAATCTGTGGAGGCTGTGTCATTGAATATATTTAAGTTGGAGATAGACAGATTTTGAATGATAAGGGAGTAAAGGGTAATGGGGAACAGGCAGGAAAGTGGAGCTGAGGTCAAGATCAGATCAGCAATAATCTTATTGAATGGCGGAGCAGGTTCGAGGAGCCAAATGGCCTACTCCTGCTCTTATTTCTATGTTCTTATAATAAATTGTGGCTAATTTGTTGGCTCGGAGTACAAAAATGATAATTGGGAAGCACTCGAAACAAGATTAAGTGACTCGTTGCTGCTAAGCGGGAAGTAGAGCAAGTGGCAAATAATGTTATTGAGAGTAATTGAGGATTAGCTCCAGGATAATGAGTCAAATCAACCTAATTGTGATTATGTTCAAAATGATGAAGGGTTTTGATAGAGTAAATGGAGCACTGGTCGGAGGCTTGATGGGGATAGAGCACAGATTTCAGATAATTGGCAAAAGAACCAGTTATGGGGGGATGAGGAGACTTTTCTTTGCATAGCAAGTTGTTATGATCTGGAATGCACTGTCTGAAAGGCGGTGGGAGCAGATTCAAAAGGGAATTGGATATATACTTGAAATGGAAACAATTGCAGGGCTGTGGCGAAAGAGCTGGGGAATGGGACTAATTGGATAGCTCATTCCTCATTCTATGCTGTAAGATCCTATAATTGCAGTTTTATTGATGGACATCAAGAATAGTGAAACTATTGATGATAGTTATATTTATGTATCAACAGGTACTGAATCAGTTTGAGTCAGGCAGTAGCTTATTTATATTGCCTGGATTTTGCTTGGGTCGAAGGCGAATTACATCGGATATATGGCACAGAAACAGGCCATTTGGCCCAACCAATCCATGCTGGCGTTTATGCTCCACTCGAGCCTCCTCCCGTCTTTCCTCATCGAACTCTATCAGCAAAACCTTCTATTTCCTTCTCCCTCATACACCCATCAAGCTTCCCCTTAAATACATCTATACTATTCACTTCAACCACTCCCTGTTGTAGCGAGTCCCGCATTCTCACCAATCTCTGGGTAAAGAGTTTTTTTCTGAATTCCCTATTGGATTTCTCGGTGACTATCTTATATTGATGGTCTCTAGTTATGCTCTTCCCCACAAGTGGAAACACTCTCTCTCTGTATCCACTCGATCAAAACCTTTCGTAATTTTAAAGACCTCTATCAGGTCGCCCCTCAGCCTTCTTTTCTCAAGGAAAAAAGAGACCCAGCCTGTTCATCCTTTCCTAATCGGTATTGTCACGTCCATGTGCAGAGCACCTGTTCCTGGTTATTGAGTTACTGAGTCTGCAGGTGGAAGCTTATCAACATTTCAGGGAATTCTGTATACGTTTATGATGTGCCTAAGGGCTCGAAGGTCACCCTTGGGGTCATAACATAAGAAATAGGAGCAGGAGTAGGCCATAAGGCCCCTCGAGCCTGCTCCGCCATTTAATACGATCATGGCTGATCTGATCATGGACTCAGCTCCACTTCCCCACCCGCTCCCCATAACCCCCTTATCCCCTTATCGTTAAAGAAACTGTCTATTTCTGTCTTAAATTTATTCAATGTCCCAGCTTCCACAGCTCTCTGAGGCAGTGAATTCCATATATTTACAACTCTCTGAGAAAAGAAATTTCTCCTCATCTCTGTTTTAAATGGGCGGCCCCTTATTGTAAGATCATGCCCTCTAGTCTCCTCCATCAGTGGAAACATCCTCTCTGCATCCACCTTGTCAAACCCCCTCATAATCTTATACGTTTCGATAAGATCACCTCTCATTCTTCTGAATTCCAACGAGGCCCAACCTACTCAACCTTTCCTCATAAGACAACCCACTCATCCCTGGAATCAACCTAGTGAACCTTCTCTGAACTGCCTCCAAAGCAAGTTTATCCTTTCGTAAATATGAAAACCAAAACTACACGCAGTATTCCAGGTGTGGTCTCAGCAATACCTTGTATAGCTGTAGCAAGACTTCCCTGCTTTTGTACTCCATCCCCTTTGCAATAAAGGCCGAGATACCATTGGCCTTCCTGATCACCTGCTGTACCTGTATACTATCCTTTTGTGTGTCAAATCCAGGCACCATGAGACTACCTCCACCTGGAGGGCCTTGCACTGTTTCTTCAAGGGTCAGGTTGAGGCCTGCCTCTCAGGGCAAATTTTCCTCTGCCCTGCTCCCAGAGAGTACCTGGAAAAATAAGAACAGGTGCAATGTAGAGGATAACTGGACCCAGCCTTTTTTTTCTCAATCAATGCCTGAACTGTACTGGCCCCCAAACTTCTTTCCCACCTTTCCTGGTGCCTGAACCTGACTGTGCCAGAAGAGGGTGAAGGAATGGTTATCAAATGGCTCACTCTACACACAGAATTCCTCTAATAATGCAGATCAGGAACAGAGTGCTCACATAAACACTTGCCACTACTGATCCCTGAGCAGCTGAGTTGGTGCTTTCTGTCTTAAAGGGACAGGCTGGTATGGTCAATAAAGGTCATTTGTTTTGGCTTTAGGCATTCAAAGTGGTGTTGCAGTGTCAGAACATGTTGTGGAATCATTTTACACTCTGCTCAGTGCAGTTCCACTACCTATTTGGCAGTAAACGGGGTTTCTGCTGAAGGTACGAGAATATTCACCTCCATAGATTATATTTTCCCTTTCCCCCCCAATAAGCCACTCTTCATAATTTGGATCCTAAATCCCAATATCATCCCTGTCACTTTTTTTTGAATTCTTTCCAATGTGTCACAGTCATTTTGGATAAAAAAATGAATGCCTGGGGTGACCTGGAACATTACACGTGTGACTTCACCAGAGCTCTGCCATGGATCGCCTCCCTTTTAAAACCCACCTCTTTGGCCAAGCTTTTGATCACTCCTTTTAATCTCTCTTGTTTTGGCTTGGCATCTGTTTTTCCTTGTGCCTTTTGAAGTGCTTGTAAATGTTTTTCTAAGTTAAAGGGCACTACAGCACATACATAGAAACATAGAAATTAGGTGCAGGAGCAGGCCATTCAGCCCTTCGAGCCTGCACTGCCATTCAATAAGATCATGACATCATTCAACCTCAGTACCCCTTTCCTGCTTTCTCTCCATACCCTTTGATCCCTTTGGCCATAAGGGCCATATCTAACTCCCTTTTTAATATATCTAACGAACTGGCCTCAACAACTTTCTGCGGCAGAGAATTCCACAGGTTCACCACTCTCTGAGTGAAGAAGTTTCTCCTCATCTCGATCCTAAATGGCTTACCCCTTATTCTTAGACTGTGACCCCTGGTTCTGGAACTCCCCAGCAACGGGAACATTCTTCCTGCCTCTAACCTGTCCAATCCCATCAGAATTTTATATGTTTCTATGAGATCGCCTGTCATTCTTCTAAACTCCAGTGGATACAAGCCCAGTTGATCCAGTCTCTCCTCATATGTCAGTCCTGCCATCCCGGGAATCAATCTAGTGAACCTTTGCTGTACTCCCTCAATAGCAAGAACGTCCTTCCTCAGTTTAGGGGACCAAAACTCAACACAATATTCCAGGTGTGGTCTCACCAGGGCTCTGTACAACTGAAGTAAGACCTCCCTGCTCCTATACTCAAATCCTCTAGCCATGAAGGCCAACATGCCATTTGCCTTCTTCACCGCCTGCTGTACCTGCATGCCAAACTTCAATGGCTGATGTACCATGACACCCAGGTCTCATTGTACCTCCCCTTTTCCTAATCTGCCACCATTCAGATAATATGCTGTCTTCCTGCTTTTGCCACCGAAGTGGATAACCTCACATTTATCCACATTATACTGCATCTGCCATGCATTTGCCCACTCACCTAACCTGTCCAAGTCACCCTGCAGTCTCTTAGCATCCTCCTCACAGCTCACACTGCCACCCAGCTTAGTGTCATCTGCAAACTTGGAGATATTACATTCAATTCCTTCATCTAAATCATTGATGTGTATTGTAAAGAGCTGGGGTCCCAGCACTGAGCCCTGCGGCACTCCACTGGTCATTGCCTGCCATTCTGAAAAGGATCTGTTTATTCTAACTCTCTGCTTCCTGTCTGCCAACCAGTTCTCTATCCACGTCAATACATTACCCCCAATACCATGTGCTTTAATTTTGCACACTAATCTCTTGTGTGGGACCTTGTCTAAGGCCTTTTGAAAGTCCAAATACACCACATCCACTGGTTCTCCCTTGTCCACTCTGCTAGTTACATCCTCAAAAAATTCTAGAAGATTTGTTAAGCACGATTTCCCTTTCATAAATCCATGCTGACTTGGACCGATCTTGTCACTGCTTTCCAAATGCACTGCTATTTCATCTTTAATAATTGATTCCAACATTTTCTCCACCACCGATGTCAGGCTAACCAGTCTATAATTCCCTGTTTTCTCTCTCCCTTCTTTTTTTAAAAGTGGTGTTACATAGCTATCCTCCAGTCCATAGGAACTGATCCAGAGTCAATAGAATGATGTAAAATGATCACCAATGCATCCACTATTTCTAGGGCCACTTTCTTAAGTACTCTGGGATGCAGCCTATCAGGCTCTGGGGATTTATCATGTGTGGTTGGTGTGTTTTTTCAAATCTATTTTGACACACATCCTTGTATTCTGTTGACTGTATTGAGTACGTTCTTAGAATTTTGAATTAAGTTAGCAAACAAACTTGAGAGTGGTGTGTGTATTTCTATAAACTGTAGTTTTGGAGGAAGCCAAGAATGCAATATAGCAGCTTCAAGGGATTAAAGGGTTATGGGGAGTGGGGAGGAAAGTGGAGCCATGATTTTATTGAATGGCGGAGCAGGCTCGAGGGGCCAAATGGCCTACTCCTGCTCCTAATATGTATGTTCTTATGTTCAGCTAGATTTGATTAGCTTAGTTCATAATAGCTTCACGGTGGCTGGAAACTTGAAAACAATGCTAAATAACCATACCCAATCTGCCTTCCCCCACTTTGGCTGCTGGACATCCATTCATTGCGTACACTTGTCTGTTGTTCCTGTTCCAACGTGCTTTACTTTATACATATTGACATTAAAAGGTAGGTTCTGATGAAGAAGGCTTTTAGAGCTTATAGTTTTCATCCTGCCTGAATACCAACCTGTCCATTTCCCCATTACAGTATCTAGCTGTGTCTTCAGTGATCTGCATTAACTTTCCCTGATTTACTGAGATCAATCTCAGATATTCCGCAGCCTATCCACTCAATTATTCCAGATCACTTTCAGAGGCTATCATCTCCTTTATGTTTGTCAGCTGGCTGCATATCTTCACGCCAACATTAGATTTAATGATATTAAAAGAAGTGTCCAAATAGTGTCTGCAGCATACCCACACCCCTAACAGCTACAGTATGAAGAGATAAGTTAGCTGCCTCTCCTTGGGCCTGACCAATCCTCTGCCTATTTCTCCCATGCTGCAGTTCTGACAATGAACTTGCCCCAAGTTCTTTGCCTTAGTCAGGGCGGACCGATTGCCAGACCTTGCAGGCTAATGGCCTTCTTGCACTTTGCAGTCACTGAAATCAGTTTGTTCAGACGTTGCATGGCCCACTCAATCCTTAGTGAGTCACAATGGATGTCTGGAGTGAGGAGGGTTTGAGCCTGCTGATTTCAAGGTGGCTGCAAGGACAAGAACGCTTGGAAGCTCTGGGAACATTTCACCGCACTTTTAGCGAGGCAAAGACGAGTTGGGAGCAGGTTTAATGCTGGAATTGCAGGACAGGAGACGTGGGCAGGGAGAAGCAGGCATGGATCGGGAGTCAGCTGGTGTGGCGAGAGGTAAGCGGGGCACAGGCAATCAGCTGAGGAGAGGGAGAGAGACCTTCAAGCAAAGGTAGACAGAGAGAGGTGCCATTAACCACTGCCATGCCACAGATTGATGAGATTCTAATTGTCTGCATTGAGGCAAAGTGAACCAAAAGCCCTTTGGACAGGGAAGATTAATAGATTTAAAAGTATTGTGAGATGGGTAATATCATGTAAGGTTCTATGAGGGTCCTTCCTAAATTTGGGGTAGGCCCATGAATGGTGTAAACAGCTGTGAACCCAGAATTTAGCTAGTCATTGCCTGCCAGGCAGATATTTTTTGCCATTTAATATAACTTTCTTGCTTTCTATTTTGAATCCTGCTAAATCTCCTTAATTTAATGAGCCTAGTCTTCTGTAAAAGCCTCACATGTGGGACTTTATCGTATGCCTTCTGAAAATTCAAATAAATTATATTTACTTTCCTCTTTGACATTAGTAACCACCACAGAGAGATAGTGAGACATAATGTACTGCATCTAAATCCACATCGCCTACTTCTCGTCTCTGTACTCTAGCCTGAGCTAAAATTTATATCCCGCTCTTTTTTTCTCAATGCTGTGGTTGGTGCTGTTTTTGTCTCTTTGGACTTCCCTTGGAGAATAGTGTGGAGTAGTGGAAGGATTCACAGTCTGACAGGCTGTGACGTGAATGCTTATACCATGGCCATAACCGTGATTCTACCAGTCCATAGGGTGGTTAGTCCCATACAGTGGGAGGGGTTTATGGGCTCCCACAAACCATTTGATGGAGCAGGAGGTTCACCAAAGGCAAGTATCCCACTGGATGTCAGCCCAGCATTCAGAGCCGGAGGTCCATTCACCAGATCTGTCCGGAGTGGGGTTTGAACCCTGCACCTTCTCATTCAAGAAATGTGAATGCTACTATTGTGTCTGTAAGCACTCTAGCGATGACTCCACGAGGTAAGGTATTGCACTTGAACTGTTGTGACCTTAGTCCATTTATTGCAGCTCCTGAATGAGGGTACAGTAAGTTGAGCTCCCTTTTATACTTGGTTATCTGCAGTGTACAGATAACCCCTAGGTCTCCACCAGTTGCACCCTCTGGTGGTACAGGCATAGTGTATACAGTGTGAAGATACATTCAGTGGTCTTATGTAACTGTACATTGAGTGTACAGGGTATATACTTATATTATACATACACAACAGCTACCACTAAGCGAAAGGCTCACTCTGACACAGTGATGATACTTTATGGGCTGGATTTTTGGCTTTTAGGATTTCCGGGTGTTAGTGATGACGGGGCGGTCCTGGAAAATGTTTGCGCCTCAGTCAGCAATAGTCGGCAGCTGTGCCCTGAGCGTGGGGTGGAGCGCTAAGGGGGCATTGCACACCTCTCTTAGGTCGCTAGGCCGGTGAGCATGCAAAAATCCTCAGCTAAGCAGCTTACCTTGGAGCACTCTAAGAGAGTGTGGGGAGAAAAACAAAATCTGAAAAAAAACACCAAAAACATTCCCAATAAATAACTATTGCCACCACACCATAAATTGCAAAAAAAAACAATCACACTTACCTGAGCTGGACATCATCATCATCGTAGGCAGTCCCTCGGAATCGAGGAAGACTTGCTTCCACTCCTGAAGTGAGTTCTTTGGTGGCTGAACAGTCCAATACGAGAGCCACAGTCTCTGTCACAGGTGGGACAGACAGTCGTTGAGGGAAGGGGTGGGTGGGACTGGTTTGCCGCGCGCTCCTTCCGCTGCCTGCGCTTGACCTCTTCACGCTCTCGGCGTTGAGATTCGAAGAGCTCAACGCCCTCCCGGATGCACTTCCTCCACTTAGGGCGGTCTTTGGCCAGGGACTCCCAGGTATCAGTGGTGATGTTGCACTTCATCAGGGAGGCTTTGAGGGTGTCCTGGTAACGTTTCCACTGCCCTCCTTTGGTTCGTTTGCCATGAAGGAGCTCCATATAAAGCATTTGCTTAGGGAGTCTCGTGTCTGGCATGCGAACCATGTGACCTGCCCAGCGAAGCTGATCGAGTGTGGTCAGTGCTTCAATGCTGGGCAGACATTACTTACCTCACTGCAGCCGGTGTAGCTCGGGCCACTAGCTTTCACAGGCGGTCCCAGAACGGCGCTCTACAGAGTGCCAAGGGTCGGGCAGGAGCCACAAATCGAGCCGGTGTCGCAACCAGGGACGTTGCACACCGACCCACCTCTGCCGGGCCGCTGAAACCGGCCCCGAAACCCCCAGCAGGGCGCTGGAAGCTGGTCGCCCACTCAGGAGAGCTTACTGCTGCCATTGCCGCCCCAAACCCGGGGCAAAAACAGAGGCGGAAACGAACCGCGAATCCAGCCCAGTGCATCGAGTCCCCAGGTAGAGATTATGGCCCTGAGTGTCCACAGGATTCACCAGATCTTTGATATAGCTTTGGCAGAAGCCCTGGAGAAATGGTGCAAATGATCATTGTTAGCCATTTACACCATTTCTCTGGGGCTTCTACTGATCTTCGGCGGGATAGCCCGTGCAATTTTAGATGAGGTGAGTTTTACGGAGGGTGGAGTATAGGAGGCTGGGCGGGAGAGCATTAGAATAGTTGAGTCTGTCGATGACAAAGACATGGTCGAGGGTTTCGGGTGAAGTTACAGAGGTGGAAATAGGCAGTTTTTCTTTTAGAGAGGGTGTGGGGGCAAAAGCTGAACTTGGGGTCAAATAGGATCCAAGGTTTACATAAGAACATAAGAAATAAGAGCAGGAGTAGCCATTTGGTCCCTCGAGCCTGCTCCGCCACTTAATAAGATCATGGCTGATCTAATCATGGACTCAGCTCCACTTCCCTGTCAGCTCCCCATAACCCTTTATTCCATTATCACACAAAAATCTGTTTATCTCCACCTTAAATATATTCAATGACCCAGCCTCCACAACTCTCTGGAGCAGAGAATTCCACAGATTTACCACTCTCTGAGAGAAGAAATTCCTCGGCCCCTTATTATATAAGAACATAAAAAATAGGAGCAGGAGTAGGCCATACGGCCCCTCGAGCCTACTCCACCATTCAATAAGTTCATGGCTGATCCGATCATGGACTCAGCTTCTTTTCACTGCCCGCTCCCCATAATCCCTTATTCCTTTATCGTTTAAGAAACTCTCTATTTCTGAGTTAAATTTATTCAATGACCCAGCTTCCACAGCTCTCCGAGGCAACGAATTCCACAGATTTACAACCCTCTGAGAGAAGAAATTTTTCCTCATCTCCGTCTTAAATGGGTGGCCCCTTATTCTAAGATCATGCCCTCTAGTTTTAGTCTCCCCAATCAGTGGCAACATCCTCTCTGCATTCACCTTGTCAAGCCCCCTTATAATCTTATACGTTTCAGTAAGATCACCTCTCATTCTTCTGAATTCCAATGAGTAGAGGCCCAACCTACTCAACTTTTCCTCATAAGTCAACCCCTTCATCTCCGGAATCAATCTAGTGAACCTTCTATAGTCCTTACTACTAGGGGGATCAAGGGGTATGGTGAGAAAGCAGGAATGGGGTACTGAAGTTGCATGTTCAGCCATGAACTCATTGAATGGCCTACTCCTGCACCTATTTTCTATGTTTCTATGTTTCTATGTTTCTATGTTTCTCTGAACAGCCTCCAATGCAAATACAGAGACCAAAACTGCATGCAGTACTCTAGGTGTGGCCTCACCAATACCCTGTACAGTTGTAGCAGGACTTCTCTGCTTTTATACTTTATCCCCCTTGCAATAAAGGCCAACATTCCATTTGCCTTCCTGATTATTTGCTGTACCTGCATACTAACTTTTTGTGTTTCATGCACAAGGACCCCCAGGTCCCTCTGTACTGCAGCACTTTGCAATTTTTCTCCATTTAAATTATAATTTGCTGTTCTATTTTTTCTGCCAAAGTGGATAATCTCATATTTTCCCAAATTATACTCCATCTGCCAAAGATTTACCCATTCACTTAGCCTGTCTATATCCCTTTGCAGATTTTTTGTGTCCTCCTCAGAATTTGCTTTCCCACCCATCTTTGTATCATCAGCAAACTTGGCGACATTACACTCGGTCCCTTCATCCAAGTCATTAATATAGATTGTAAATAGTTGAGGCTCCAGCACTGATCCCTGCGGCACCCCACTAGTCACTGTTTGCCAATGAAAAACGACCCATTTATCCTGACTCTCTGTTTTCTGTTAGTTAGCCAATCTTCTATGCATGCTAATGGCCCAGAAATCTGGCCTTCCCAAGTCCGTACAGAGTGTGTACGGACCCGGGAAGGCATCGCAAAAACTGATTTTTAGCGCACAATGCACATCCGCTGAAAACCGGCTTTTCCGATCTGTCAAGCTCCAGCTTGACAGATCCTCCGCATCTCAGGAGCGAGGACATTTGCATGTGCAAGATTGAGGTATTTACCTATATCTTACCCAGCAAATGTCCTCAAAACTCTTGCGCCTGATAAAAGCAGATGCAGAGCTTATTTTTACAGGCGTAAGAGTTTTAAGACACACATAACATAAAAAATAAAATTAAAAACACACATTTTATTTTTTAAGACCCTGCCCACTACGTTAAATTTATTTTAAACCATAATTTAAAAAACTTTTTAAAAACTCGGAAAGCATTTTTTTCTCGAAGATATTTATTAACTTTAATTTTAATTATGTGAGGTGTGTTTTTTATTTTTTATTTGGCGTTTTAAAGCGGTATTGCTCCAACTGAGTCTTAAATTTAGAATCAACTCGTTGTGCAACCACAGGCCCATTTGTTGCCCATCAAGAATGGACATGCGTTGTGGCTGGACTGTCTATATCATGGCCTCACCCCACTGGAAGGCAGACACATGTGGTGGCAAGCCTCCGAGATCTTGCCCAAGTGACCACTTCTCATGTTTGAGCCCAGACCATGTCACCAAGTCACTCGGCGGAGCACCACAGCCGAGCCCAATCCTGTCCATGTGACAGCTACGGGCGCAATTTTCCTGGCCGCTATTTCCCCCCCCCAACCACACGGATGTTGGAGCCAATTGTACCACGTCTCATCATTAACCCTGGTGAGATCATCACAAACTAAAGCTTAAACACAGGGCCTTTTCAGTGTCCATGGCTCAGTGCCATCCAATCATTTCTTCCCAAAGTGTCTTCTTTAAAGTTTGTCCTTTGGGGTCAAAGAAGATTTTCTTGTTAAAAATGACCTAGCCTTCAGTATGACAAGGAGTTATTGACTAGTATTAACAATACAATAAGAATGTGATGTAATGGGCTAGTGAATTGCTCTCACATCTAGGGTCAGGTGCACTTTGACCTTCGGTTCGTAATGAAATCCGTTGGGCCAGCCTCATCAAACCGGCTACGGTAGCATAGTAGTTATTATCACTGGGCTAGAAATCCTGAAGCCTGGGCTAATACTCCAGAGACGTGATCCGGAAACGTGAGTTCAACTCCCACCATGCAGCCTGGGAAATTTAAATTCATATAATTAAATAAAAATCTGGAATTAAAAAGCTAGTGTCAGTAATGGTGACCATGAAACTGCCAGATTGTCGTAAAAGACCCATCTGGTTCACTAATGTCCTTTAGGGAAGGAAATCTGCCGCCCTTACCCGGTCTGGCCTATATGTGACTCCAGACCCACAGCAATGTGGTTGACTCAGCCCTCTGAAATGGGGGCTCACTACCTCCTTCTGTAGGGTAATTAGGGATGGGCAATAAATGCTGGCCTTGCCAGCAACTCCCACATCCCATGAACTAAAAAATGTAAAAATAAAAAGTTCTTATCAGACACAGTTAAACAACAAAAAAAGTGGCACAATTCAAGTACAAGTAAACCCAATATTTGTGCTGATAATACCTTATTTACAGCACATCTTCTACATTGTTGGTATGACTGTCAGTTTGCAAAAGATTATAAAGTAATAATAGATCTGAAATAGCGGAGGCCGCAATTAGGCTTGGGCGATAGTGGGTGAGGCTCCTATAGTATGAAAGTAAACAGAGCATAGAGTGGCTTTAAACAGAGTGCACTTAAGCAAGGAGTGGGAATTCGGAGAAGAGTTGCTGCTTTTTGCCTACAAAAGAACATAAGAACATAAGAAAAATGAGCAGGATTGGCCTTACGGCCCTTCGAGCCTGTTCCGTCATGGCTGATCCGATCATGGACTCAGGTCCACTTCCCTGCCATTCCTCATAACCCCTTATTCCCTTATCGGTTAAGAAGCTATTTGTAGTGCTTTGTGTTACAGGTAGATATTTAATTTCATTACCCATGACTTAATCTAGATCAAAGTAAGTAGTCAAGAAATTAAACTGAAACTGCGTTACTTAAATACAAATGTAATTAAATTTAATTAAATAGAAAAAGGCCATGTACGGATGGCAGTGCAGGTGGTGTGCCACAACTGCAGCATGTGGGAGTTTGTGGAGAGCATCATGATCCTGGACAACCACGTCTGTCGTAAGTGCTTGCATCTTGAGAAACTTAAGCTCAGAGTTGTTGAGCTGCAGTCCGAGCTGCAGACATTGCGGGGCATCAGGGAGGGGGAGAATTACCTGGACACTTTGATCCAGGAGGCAGTCACACCCCTTAGGTTAGGTAGTGGTACAGGTCTGGTTAGTGGTCAGCGACATGTGAGCATGACTGCAACTCAGGCAGGTAAAAGGGACCCCAGTTGCAGTGCTGGAGGGGCCTCGGCACTTGTTCTTATCCAACAAGATTGTTGCTGCCTGTGTGGATGAGGGGAAAGCCTGCAGGTCGGATGAGCAAACTGACCATGGCACCACGGTGCAGGAGGCCATTCAAGTGGGGAGGAGTGAAAGGGAATGTAGTTGTGGTAGGGGACAATATAGTCAGAGGGATAGATACTATTCTCTGCAGCCGTGACCGGGAGTTCCAAAGGTTGTGTTGCCTGACTCCTGCCAGGGTTAAAGACATCTCCTCATGGCTGGAGAAGAACATGGAGTGGGAGGGGAAGGATCTAGTTATCATGGTCCATATAGGAAGTAATGAAATAGGTAGAACTAGGAATTAGGTCGGCTGAGAGAGTTTGAGGAGTTGGAGGCCAAATTAAAAAGCAGAACCTCAAAAGGTAATAATCTCTGGATTGTTACCTGAGCCACGCGCCAATTGGCATTGGGATAAGCGGATTAGAAGGTTAAATGCGTGGCTCAAAGAGTGGTGTGGGAGGCAGGGGTTTTGGTTTGTGGGGCACTGGCACCAGTACTGGGGAAATAGGGCACTGTTCCATTGGAACCCGTGTCTTGGCGAATCGAGTAACTAGGGCGTTAGACAGGGCTTTAAACTAATGATGGGGCTGTGGGAGGATTCAGGAAAGAGTAAATTTAAAAGCAGCAAGAGAAATGTCAAGGCTCTAGAGCAGAGCAAAGTTTGGGGTAAAAATAAGCAGAGTGGGTCAGGAAGGGACAGAGAGAGCAACAAAGGTAATTGGGCATCAGTGACTAATGTGACATCAGGAAAACAAAAGTCAAAGGTAAAGACACTGGGGCTGAGATTGGCCATCTCCCTAAGGCCTGTTACCACCGCAAATCGGCAGCCATGCTGCGGAGTGGAGTGGCCGGTGACTTTTCGTCGAATGGCCGCTGATTGCCCAATTGCCCTTCCGAGGTTTCTCGGCGGTGCCCCGATTCCCCACCCCCCCACCGCTTCGCTGCTGCCGAACCATGTTAAAGTACGTCGTCACCATGCGCACCGCCGATCTACCCCATCCCCGATGGCGAAATTCCGCTCTGAAAACCTTCTGTCCGTCTGGCGGTGCCAAAACCTGTTTTTGCCCGGTGGTCCAGTGAGGCTGTGGCCTTCTGCAACGGCGGTGCGGCTTTCCTTAAAGGGGAGGGCGCACGGCTGCTGCCGCCATGTTTTTTTTTGTTGGCCGACTGTCATGTTGGCCCAACAATTATACCCCCGGGTTCGGCCGGGCCGCCAACAGGCAACCTGGCACCCCCTCTTGGGTGCCAGGCCGCTGGCCCGGCCGAAACCTTCCCTGGTGGCCCAGTGGAGCGAAGTTTTTAAATTGCGAAGGCTCTCCCCTTTAACTGAATGGGAGAGCCGTGGTGACGTGGCGCCGTGATAACGTCATCGCGGCGGTCACTCCGCACCGCTCCCAACTTCTGCCCCTCTCCTTTAGTCACCACCCACATTAAGAGCGACTTCCGGATCTGAATTAAAAAAATTACCAGAAAGAGCGGAATTTCGCTCAAGAAGCGATCTCAACCACAGCTATGGTAAAAAAAACATTGAAACGGGGTGCGTGCGCCCCCTTTCGGGCGGGGGCAAGTTTAGCCCCACTATATCTGAATGCATGAAGCATTCGCACAAAATAGATGAATTAATAGCGCAGATGGAAATGAATAGGTTTGATCTAATAGTCATTACGGAGACGTGGTTGCAAAGTGGCTACGGTTGGGAACTAAATATTCCAGGATATTTAACTTTTAGAAGAGACAGGCAAATGGAAAAGGAGGAGAGGTAGCCCTGATATTAAAGGATGGGATAAAGACAGTAGAGAGAAAGGATCTTAGCTCCGAAAATCAAGGACTAGAATCAGTTTGGGTGGAGGCAGAAAACATTGGTGGGAGTTGTTTATAGGCCACAAACAGTAGTTGTGATTTAGGGCAGAGTATAAATCAAGAAATTAGAGGCGCATGTAACAAGGATAATACAGTAAACATGGGGGACTTTAATCTACATATAGACTGGGCAAAACAAATTTGCAGTAATAGTGTGGAGGACAAATTCATGGAACGTATACAATATAGTTTTCTAGATCAGTTTGTTAAGGAACCAACTTGGGAACAGGCTATTTTAGATCTAGTATTGTGCAATGAGAAAAGGTTAATTAATAACCTTGGAGTAAAGGGGCCCTTCGGGAAGAGTCACTATAATATGATAAAATTTTATATTAAGTTTGAAAGTGATTTAGTTAAAGCCAAAACAAGGGTCTTAAATCTAAGCACAGCAAACTACGTAGGTATGAGGGGCAAGTTGGCTAAGGTATATTGGGAAAATACATTAAAAGGTATGATGATAGACAAGCAATGGCTAGCATTTAAAGAATGAATGCATAATTTACAACAAACATACATTCCTTTAAGGCACAAAACCCCACAGGAAAAGTGGTCCAACTGTGGCTAACAAGAGAAGTTAAAGATAATAAACGGGTCATTTTCAGGTTAACAGGCTGTAATTAGTGGGGTACCACAAGGATAAGTGATTGAGCCCCAGCTATTCATAATCTATATCAATGATTTTGTTGAGAGAATCAAATGTAATATATGGATTGGGGTGGAGAAAAATCTTCAGAAATGGTAGATATGCCTACTTTCAGTCTGGGGCAATTTCGGCCCCAAGATGTCTTACTGAAATGAAAAAGAGCACTGCTGAGACCGCACCTGGAGTATTGTGTACAATTTTGGTCTCCTTACCTAAGGAAGGATATACTTGCCATAGAGGGAGTACAATCAAGGTTCACCAGACTGATTCCTGGGATGGGGGGATTGTCCTATGAGGAGAGATTGAGTAGACTAGACCTATATTCTCTGGAGTTTAGAAGAATGAGAGGTGATCTCATTGAAACATACAACATTCTTACAGGGCTTGACAGGATAGATGCAGGGAGGATGTTTCCCCAGTCACAGAATAAGAGGTCAGCCATTTAGGACTGAGATGAGAAGAAATTTCTTCACTCAGAGGTTGGTGAATCTTTGGAATTCTCTACCCCAGAGGGCTGTAGATGCTCAGTCTTTGAGTATATTCAAGACAGAGATTGATAGATTTTGGATATTAAGGGAATCAAGGAATATGGGGATAGTGCAGGAAAGTGGAGTTGAGGTAGAAGATCAGCCATGATCTCATTAAATGGCAGAGCAGGTTCGAGAGGCCGAATGGCCTACTCCTGCTCCTGTTCCTTATGTTCTTACGTTAACTGAAGATAGAGAAATGTCCGTCTGTTTTACACGCGCCTGCTCCTTTACCTTTGTGGAAATGAAAATTGGGCAAGGTACAAAAACTATTTCGCTGTCACCCATTGTCTGCTGTTGACTGAGGCCAACTTCACCTCCATTTGTCTTATATATCCTGCTTTTAATGGAGAAATGCATGATTGGAAGGTGTAACACCATGCACTGCTGTACTGCTGATATCTGGAAAAGAACTTCACTAATACAGAGGAACAGGAGTAGGCCGTTCAGCCCCTTGAGCCTGTTTTGCCATTCAATTAGATCATGGCTGATCTGTATCTCAACTCCATTTCGCCGCCCTTGCTCCATATCCCTTGTCGCCCTTACCCCACAATTTTGAAAGCACTGATTGTTCTAGAATCCACAGCCCTTTTTTTGTGTGGTGGCGTTGAGGGGGGAAGAGAGTTCAGATTTTAAATACCCTTTGTGTGAAAAGTGCTTCCTGTTTACATAGGATTACATAGGATTTACAGCACAGAAACAGGACATTCGGCCCAACCAGTTCATGCCGGAGTTTATGATCCAGCCGAGCCTCCTCCCGTCTTTCCTCATCTAAATCTATCAGCATAACCCTCTATTCCCATCTCCCTCATATGCTTGTCCAGCCTCCCCTTAAATGCATCGATACTATTCGCTTCAACCACTCCCTGTGGGAGCGAGTTCCACATTCTCTGGGTAAAGTCATGAAAGGGATGGACAAGATAGAGGCAGAGAGGTTGTTTCCATTGGTGGGGGAGACTAGAACTAGGGGGCACAGCCTCAAAATACGGAGGAGCCAATTTAAAACCGAGTTGAGAAAGAATTTCTTCTCCCAGAGGGTTGTGAATCTGTGGAATTCTCTGCCCAAGGAAGCAGTTGAGGCTGGCTCATTGAATGTTTTCAAGTCAAAGATAGATAGATTTTTAAGCAATAAGGGAATTAAGGGTTACGGGGAGAGGGCGGGTAAGTGGAGCTGAGTCCACGACCAGATCAGCCATGATCTTATTGAATGGCGGAGCAGGCTCGAGGGGTTTGATGGCCTACTCCTGTTCCTAATTCTTATGTTCTTATTAAAGAAGTTTCTTCTGAATTCCCTATTGGATGTCTTGGTGACTATCTTATATTGATGGCCTCTAGTTATGCTCTGCCCCACAAGTAGAAACATTCTCTGTATCCACTGTATCAAAACCTTTCAGAATTTTCAAGAAAAAAGAGACCCAGCCTGTTCATCCTTTCCTGTTATGTATACCTTCGCATTTCTAGGATTATCCTTGTAAATCTTCTCTGCGCTCTCTCCAGTGCCTCTATATCCCAACACGGTGGGACCCTGACCTGCATGAGGACACCTCCGCAGGTCGGGGCTACAAAAAGAGCTGGAGCAGCATACCAGTTCAACTTCCAGCACGAGCTGCTCCAAGTGTGTGACAGCTTCGAGGTGGGTGACTGGATAATGTCATCAGGACCCAGGTCACCGTTTGGAGCATGGGCAGGAGCATCGGCGGGGCCCTCGTAAAGCAGAAGAGTGGGAAGGACGTGGCGGAGGTGCGGTGAGTGATCGAGACGGAGGAACGATGAGGGATCATGGCTGAGATTCGATGGGTGATCGTGGCGGAGGTCCGACGAATGTTTGGTGCGGAGATGTGGCGGGAGATCGTAGCGGAGGTGCGGCAAACAAGGGTACGGGGCCCAGAAGAGCCGAGGGCACGCACTGGGTCCGTGCAGCAGAGCAGGTCTCCAGTCATCCTGGTTAACCCTTACCACTGGATAAAGGCTTAGCTCTGTTAAGCCCGTGTGGTGGCTGATGTGCAACGGTCACCACACGTTAAAAAATTCCACGCACAGGCATCTTCCATCCCTTCAATTGGACTTCAGGACTGGAACATCGGGTCCTTCATTGAAACATCTGTGAACTCATGTGGAAGCAAGTCATCCTCGTTCAAGGCACCGCCTATGATGATGATATCCTTTTTTAATAATATGGCGACCAGAACTGTACGCAGTACTCCAAATGTGGTTCAACCAAGGTTTGATACAGGTCGAGCATAACTTCCCTACTTTTCGGTGGTTTCGCTTCTGAATGCCCTGGTTCTAATATTAAGATTGGGCTGCCTTGTTCTGTATTCCCCCACCAGAGGAAGTAGATTCTCTGGATTTGCCCTAGCACATCGTTTCAACATTTTAAACACCTCGATCAGATCACCCCCTCAATCTTCTATACTAAAGGGAATATAAGCCATGTTTATGCAACCTGTCCTCATAATTTAACTCTCAAAGCCCAATGTTCAAGTCAGTGCTGAAGATAATCCCCACAATAGTATTGATTCCAGGGATGAGGGACTTCAGTTACATGGATAGACTGGAGAAGCTGAGATTGTCTGCCTTGGAGCAGAGAAGGTTGAGAGGAGATTTGCTAGAGGAGTTTAAAATCATGAGGGGTCTGGACAGGGAAAATAGAGAGAAACTGTTCCAATTGGCAGAAGGGTCATGAATCAGAGGACACAGATTTAAGGGGATTGGCAAAAGAACCAAAGGCGACGCAAGGATAAACTTTATTAAGCAGTGAGTGATTAAGATCTGGAATGCACGACCTGAAAAAGGGTAGTGGAGGTAGACTTAATATTATCTTTCAAAAGGGAGTTGGATAAGTAACTGAATGAAAATGAATTGCGGGGCTACAGGGAAAGGGCGGGGGAGTGGGACTAGCCGAGAGTCAGCATGGACTCGATGGGTCGAATGGCTTTCTTTCGTGTTGTAACCATTCTAAGATAATATGATTTTTAACAGTCATCTCAGAGCTTTTTTTTGTGCACTAAATTTAGAATGAAATCTAATATGAATGTGTCAGTTCAGTTCTTGTGTCAATTAATTATCCAATTTCTATTACAGTAAGATTATCTCTCAGCAACGGTGCAAATTCGAATGGTAGAGGTCCATTTTATAGCCATTAAAGAGCAATGGAATAGACCTGAGAGATGAAGGGTAACTGCTCCATGAAGTACCTATTCTCTTTGCACAAACAATTCATTCAAGTTCAGCCGCATGAAGGAGCCGGTTTCTGATCAGGGGAGTTGCTCTGAATCAGTTCGCCCTGAAAGCTCGCAACCTTGAAATTGATGGACGTGACTTTGAATTTTTTTTTCCCCTCGGTTCCAACTTAACCTTCTTATTCTAAAAGATAGAAAACTCCCTGATGTCCTGACATTGGACCTCGCCAAATGAGAGTGCGGGGTTGCGATGTGAACGGTTCTGTGCATTAGGCAAGGGTATGGAAGTCGGCAAAACACCAACTGCAGAATGAGTTGGATAAAGAAACACATCAATCAATGCCTGTGTCTGATATGAAATGGTTTAATGTTCTTAAAAAAAAGTAACTTCACAAATGAAAATCATAATGGAATATTTGAACTTGTGTTAAGTACATTCTTGTTCCTAGTCCACTGGTTGCAAGTGCAGCCTTCAGCTGAAGCTATGTATAAACTTGCAGGGTTTTATTCTTTTAACCTTGTGTAAAGAAACCCACATCGAGATCAAAAATGAAAATGCATCAAGATGTTTTGCAATTTGCACATACTGGATTTGCTGCATCTAACAATTAGATGCGGATTATACTCTTTTCACAAGAAAGATATAGATAGCCTTTATACTTGACAATAAATTATTTTTTATACCTTTTTTAATTTTTTTTTAAAAAACAAAAAAATTCAGGAAAAAAAATGTGAAACATATAGAACATATATATTTTTCAGAGGTTATTTTACAAACAACAAGAAACTAAAATTCACTGAATATCAGAAAGCTGTGATATAAATAATAAAAGTACTGCCATGATATTCACAGAGCGACATGGGAGAGTTTTCACAGGAATGCTTATTATTAATAACAGTTACAGGGACCGGCAGATACCAAAGGAAATGTTTGGGTCCATACATAGTCTCTCTCTCCCCACACACATACAAAAAAAAACAAAATAAAAATAATAGAGGAGAACCAAAAAAAATATACAGACAAATTGTCGCGGACATGAAGCATTGTCTGGCTTGAACGCAAAGTCTGGTCTTACTCTTGTAACTTATAGCTGCAGCAGGTTTGCTATGTGTAAACCAATCTGTTGGAAAGGACCAGTCGACGATTAACAAGATGCATTTGGGGAATCAGAATACAAGCTTCTTTTGCTTTTTAGTATAAATCTGCTTCTATTTTCCCCAAAATCTCTCCCCTCCCTCCACCCACCCTTTTATAGTTTCCTCTGCTTTTAGTTGTAAGTCAGGTCGCGCGGATCTTTACGAAGGGGCCTTTTACCCGTGTTTATCTCAAAACGGTCTCGTCTGTTTAAACACCACCCGTTATAAAAACAGTCTGTCCACAGTATCAGCACTTTGACATGCCCCAGCGGCCTAACTTAACATATCACTGTGTGCCTCCAAATAATATAGAATGTAACTAGCCAGCAGGTACAAGATTTAAAGGATATTATGGGTTTAAAAAAACGCCAAGTCAGTTATGAAGAAATATCAGAATACTGTTGAAAACCGTAGGGGGTGCAGTCAAAAACATTGTCTGAACCAACAACTGATTACTCCTCATTGTTCACATCACATGCACATTTAAAAAGGACAATTATATCACATGCATGTTTTCCTGGCAGATTAGGATGTATACCATGCTCATTGTATACCATAACAGTTAATACTTATTGTGATCATTCATACCTCAGTCGTGCTTCAACATTTGCAGATTGAAAACAGCGTAAACAGTGACGAGGAGCACCTCAACGAAACGATCATCTAATTCCATAGCAGATTGGTTTCCCCCCCACCCACCCCGCCCAAAGGAAAACCGGAATTTGAATGCACCCCTACTGTTTTCAGTTTGTGTAACCCACTGGAAACTACTGCTTGTGTCGGCCTCAAGTGGTGGATGTGACGTTCATTTTTATAATGTCGGCTAAGGAAGGTGCAGAATGGGTTGGGTCTTAAAATCCTCTCCAGAGAGGATCATTTGTCAGAGAGCTGTGAGGACTCTGGCTGGGCTGAGATGGTCAATTTTTGTATGAATTGCTAGACATCTGTGGTTGTCCGGTTTGGGTTATGGGGCAAAACTGGAAATGAGAGAATCCGATTGCCTACATCAAAAGTCCAAAGCTAAGCCAATTTGCCTGAATTCTGACACTTCCGGCCTCTGTATAACCCTTCAAGAACCAACTGTCATGTTGCCACTTGAAAAGATGCAGCAAATATTTCACCATCTGAAGTTTCTAGACGGGGAATGACCCTGGATGTAACTGTCAGATACTTCTACCCTGCTCATTACAAAGCTGCAGAAATTCCATTGGAGTCACAAGAGAGTTAACATTGCACAATCCTGCTTCTGTATAATTAACATGCACACAATGATTTAAAAAGACACAGCATTAAAAGTAATGAAAACACAGGGTTGACAGCTAGAAGTGAGAAGACACTTGAAGTTTCTGACACATCTCTGTTGTAGTGACAGAAGGAACTAGTGCTGATTTAAGCATTCTATTGCAATTTTGCATAATTCAAATCTTCGGTAAGTTCAAAGAACTGGTTCCATCACTTTTGACAGCGACATAACCCTCTGGCTTGCCTTGATTTTTTTTAACAGTAGAACTTGTGTGATGTCTTAAAAAGTAGAGGGTTATGGATCGAGAGTTCAGGTGGCACTCAGCGTTCTTTTTATTGCGAAAGAGGAACTGAAATTGTCTGCAGCTACATTGACTGGATTGATAATGAAGTACACGATTAAACAGAAAAAAAACAAAGAGTTTATTTGAAAGAGGTTTTAAATGCGTCTGTTTCACAAACACAGGAAGATATCAGAAACTTTGACCTTTTGCAGGTTCAATGCTGTGTATTTCGAACATGTATGTATGGTAATCTGCATCTCCAACCGCTTCTAAATGTTGTTACCCCAAAAGATTAACATTGCCACATCATGTTTCCAATACAAGTGTCAATTCAGTGAAGGTAAGAATTGTACAACATAGAGGCTTGGTGTCACTGCAGCTTATGGCACTAAGTAAGATGATGACAAGAATATATAACCCTGTTCCAAATGGTCAGAAACCATTACAGAATCCTAAAGTAGAGAACAACGGAATCCTTCCATTGAAGGCTTTCGGCCTACTCCAGTCTGCCTGCTATCAGCCTGGACCCTATGCCCTGTGAATAGCCAACGGAAGGCACAGCTCAAGTTGAGTAACTCACTCCCCACCCCCCTCCGCCTTTCCTTGCCAAAATCGGTCACCTTGCTTCCAAGCAATCACTCCTCCAAATGTGCAGCTCAAAATTGACCCCAATTCCCTCCAAATGAGGCAGAAAGATTCAGACGAGAGCTATACTGAATGGGACGCCTGGTGCCTG
Source organism: Pristiophorus japonicus (assembly GCF_044704955.1). NCBI lineage: Eukaryota > Metazoa > Chordata > Chondrichthyes > Pristiophoridae > Pristiophorus > Pristiophorus japonicus. The sequence goes on from NC_091978.1 coordinate 355,240,777, forward strand.
GTCGAAAGGGGGAAATACTATGTTGCTTTCCCGAAGAGGTCGCTTTGCAGTATTTACAGAATACAATGTGGACCTACAAAAGCGGCAAGAAAAGTGATACTGCTCCTTTAAAGCCAGCAGTTTCATTGAACCACGTTGACCTAACTCAGTGAATAACCTTCCTGTTCCTCCACACATACGAAATACACTCCCTTTCGCAGTATTCTCACACAAGTTCACCTTCAAAATCAGCTACATAACTTGCTCGTTATAGATTTCCTCGAAAGACCGGAGGTGACAGCAGGTGCTTTATTTTTCTCCATTTAGTCCTTCTTTTGGTCTCTTTATAGAGGAAGGTTTGTTGAATCTTATAACCTATTGGGTCCCGTTGGAAACCACAGCGGTGAAACATTACTGAACAAGCAGCTCAACCCCCAAGAGTGATACATCTCCTTCATTCCCTCGTGTGAGCGTGTGTGGGGAGGGGGAATTCCACTTCTCCTGACCGACACTGAGTCTGCTGCATCCCACTCTGAATTCCGCAGGAACCCAAACTCCACCCCCCCCAGGAAAAATACCCTTGTATCTCGGACATTCTGAAGGAAAACCCTTATCTTATCAGGTGGTTTGGGTAGAAGTACTGTGAAACGGCAACTGGTGTACTAACTCCGTTTTCAGCATAAAGTAACATAAAGGCACCATTGATATCTTTCTGTGTTGAAATACTGTAGAAACGCTACATATGGCACATTAGTATTGTGAATGCTAACATTTTTTTTTACATATATATATTTTAATCTATAAAAACTTGTAGACTTTCTACCAGCTGCAAGATTCTTCTGCTAAAATAAAATAAAATGTTTAATTTAAAGTAAAGTATCCGGAGTACTTCATTATATAAAATAAAGTTTTACTGGTGCATCTATGTGTTTTTAGACAGCGATTGGGTCCTGGTTAGCAATTACATTGGACAGCCTGACTTGCAACTCCTCCTGTGTAGAGTACCTATTGGTGGAGTTAGTCCTGTTTTCAGCCAATCGGTATGCAGGAGCTGACTCTACACTCGTTGCCGTGGGGTTCTGTATGCTCAGAAATGGCGTCTCTTCCCCTATTCGCTCATCTTCAGTCTCACTGTCAGAGCTACTGCTCTCTGAGCTTGTATTGCTCTCGCTCTCCATTCTGTGGGAAATGTGGCCGTTAGCCTTTGTTCTTTTCCCCCTCCGGTTGCCGGCCCCTTTCTTGGGGGGCTCGAGCGCCGGCTCGTACTCCTGCGTGGTCTCGTACTCGTCGTCCTCAGCCACCCTCAGCGGGCTGGCCGGGGTGCCGGCGCTGTCCCTGGCGGGGCCGCGGTACTGCCGGTGAGGGTCTTGCCTCCTCTCCCGCTGCCGGGGCGGGGTCACCAGAAGCAGCGGCCTCTCCTCCTCGATCAGGGGGCTGATAGCCACTGACGGCATGGATATCGTCAGGCTAGAGACCGGCGGCGACATCTCCGAATCCGGCGACTTTGGGGACATTGAGGTTCTGAAGTCCACCGGCGACATTCTGGCTGGAGTGGTCATGGCAGAGACGAACCTGCAATGTAATTAACAGTGCCAATGAAGATGACAAAACAAAACCACACAAGGCCTGAGTTCATAAACATCTCTGTTGCTTGACAACAACAACAACTTGTATTTATATAGCGCCTTTAACATAGTGAAACGTCCCAAGGCGCTTCACAGAAGTATCATGAGATAAAAATTTGACACCGAGCCGCATAAGTAGAAATTAGCGCAAGTGACCAAAAGCTTGGTCAAAGAGGTATGTTTTAAGGAGCATCTTGAAGGAGGAAAGAGTGGTTCAGGCAGGGAGTTCCAGAGCTTAGGGCCTAAGCAACAGAAGGCACGGCCACCAATGGTTGAGCGATTATAATCAGGGATGCTCAAGAGGACAGAATTAGAGGAGCGTAGACATCTCTGGCGGGGGGTGGGGGAGGAGTTGTGGGGTGTGGGGCTGGAGGAGATTACATAGATGGGGGGGGGGGGCGCCATGGAGGGGTTTGAAAACAAGGATGAGAATTTTGATATCGAGGCATAGCTTAACCGGAAGCCAATGTAGGTCAGCGAGCACAGGGGTGCTGGATGAGTGGGACTTGGTGTGAGTTAGGACATGGGCAGCCGAGTTTTGGATCACCTCTAGTTTACGTAGGGTAGAATGTGGCAAGACCCATTTACAGGAGATACGATCCATTTTGTTGGTTAGCATGAGCCAAATTGTGGGATCAGAAATCAAGTCTTCAGTTAATTCTTTCTTGATCAGTGGATAGCTTCTGGGGAATGGTGGCACTCCTGGCTGTCACGTGGATTTAAATCCATTACATACTGATGGAATGAAACAGTGAAATGAGTCGCAAAGCTCCAACCCAGTTCCTGATATGCACTGTGCTTTCAGTGCTAATTAGTGAACTCAAAGAGGTCACAAGGATGGCTGGTGTGAGAAGTGTAACACTGGGCTGCAAGGGAAGGGACTCTTCTGAGGTTGGAGAAGAGTAAAAGGAGCATTGTGGGTGCAATTATTTATTTTACATCCACCCGAGAGGACAGACGGGGCCTAGTTTAACGACTAATCCGAAACACGTCATCTCCCTCAGTACTGCACTGAAGTATCAGCCACGACCCACGACCTTCCGACTCAGGAAGGAAGGGAGCTACCATGAGCCAAGGCTGACGCAAGTCAGTGCCGTGCCCTCAGTCCCGACAATTACAGTCAGACTTCCCCTTACAGTCGGAGCTACGCGCTCTCTCTTTACAGTTACAGTCAGACTTCCACTTTCAGTCTGAGTTGTGGCCTCAATCCCTACAGTTAGTCAGGCCTCCCCCTACAGTCTAAGCCAGATCTCCCCCTACAGTCAGAAACATAGAAACATCGAAAATAGGTGCAGGAGTTGGCCATTCGGCCCCTCGAGCCTGCACCACCATTCAATGTGATCACGGCTGATCATGCAACTTCAGTACCCCGTTCCTGCTTTCTCTCCACACCCCTTGATCCCTTTAGCCATAAGGGCCACATTTAACTCCCTCTTGAATATATCTAACGAACTGGCCTTAACAGCTTTCTGTGGTAGAGAATTGCACAATTCTCTGAGTGAAGAAGTTTCTCCTCATCTCAGTCCTAAATGGCTTACCCCTTATCCTTACACTGTGACCCCTGGTTCTGGACTTCCCCCACATCGGGAACATTCTTCCTGCATCTAACCTGTCCGATCCTGTCAGAATTTTATATGTTTCTCTGAGATCCCCTCTCATTCTTCTAAATTCCAGTGAATATAAGCCTAGTCAATCCAGTCTTTCTTCATATGTCAGTCCTGCCATCCCTGGAATCAGTCTGGTGAACCTTCGCTGCACTCCCTCAATAGCAAGAAAGTCCTTCCTCAGATTAGGAGACCAAAACTGTACAAATATTCAAGGTGTGGCCTCACCAAGGCCCTGTATAACTGCAGTAAGACCTCCCTGCTCCTATACTCAAATCCTCTCGTTGTGAAGCCCAACATGCCATTTGCCTTCTTCACCGCCTGCTGTACCTGCATGCCAACTTTCAATGACTGATGTACCATGACACCCAGATTTCGTTGCACCTCCCCTTTTCCTAATCCATCACCATTCAGATAATATTCTGCCTTCCTGTTTTTGCCACCAAAGTGGATAACCTCACATTTATCTACATTATATTGCTGTGCCCTCTGACCCTACAATTACTGACCTCCCCTACAGTCAGAGCTGTGCCCTCTGTGCATACAGTTACTGACCTCCCCTACAGTCAGACCTGTGCTCTCAGTTCCTACAGTTACAGTCTACACTACACATATAAATGACTGCAGATTCTACCTTTCACTATGCGGCGAATCTCGGAGAGAGTCCGGAGTGTCTCTGGAGTTCCTCACGCACGTAAGCATCTCTCGTTGGCCTGCCACACCATTGAGACGACCTCGGTGATTGATGGGGCTGGTCTGCCTGCTGGTTTCTATTGATGACGTCGCAAGCACAGAGCGGCTGTCTGAGATGACACTTTCTGTCTGGCCTGTACTCCAACTGTGGCCAATACAAAGAGAAACAATTTTAAAACCTGTAGTCAGGCGGCCTTTGTGAAGCACACAGCCAAAGTCATTATATTCACGAGGGAAATCTTCAGCAACTTTCCTGATACAAGTGGCATCAGACATTTGACATGATTTAATTTTTAAGAGAATAAATGTCCTATTGTCTACTTCATTGCGACACAGTGAGGGAGGTCAAGGAAGGTGCCTCACAATTACTTCCTGTGGGTGACAGGAAGTCCTCTCTGTATGATGCCCGTCACAGATTTAAATGGTTATGCTCAATGCCGTAGAATGGAAAGTAAAAAATGAACTTGCATTTATATAGCGCCTTTCACTATCTCAAGATATCCTAAAGTGCTTTACACCTAATGAAGAACTTTTGAAGTGGAATCACTGTTGTAATGTAGGAAACGCGGCAGCCAATTTGCGCACAGCAAGGTCCCACGAACAGCAATGAGATAATGACCAGATAATGTGTATTAGTGATGTTGTTTGAGGGATAAATATTGGGCCGGTTTCCCCTCAAATAGTGCCATGGGAGTTTATACATCCACCCGAAAGGTTATATGTCTCGGTTTAACGTCTCATCTGAAATACGGCAGTACAGCACTCCCTCAGCACTGTGGTGCCGGAGCGTCAGTCTAGATTTTATGCTCAAGTCTCTGGAGTGAGGCTTGAAGCTACAACCTTTTGACTCACAGCATGGGGGGGGGGGGCTTAGGCTGTGATCATGGCCTGGACCCCCTGAAGATCTGGCCAGGAACATTTTTTTCACATGGAGGTGCACTGACCGAGGAATTTTAGAGCTGTTGTCTATGACTGATAGATCCCTTTGTATCATATGTGCTACCCCATCTGTTCATTGCAAATCTCTGTCAGTTGATTCTTGTTATACGCTATTTGAGCCAAGAATGCGGTTTGATCCAGATGCCTTTACCTGTGGCTGGGTGTGTGAGTAACTGTCGTAGAGTGATGGGTTGTCGATGTGTAGTGACTTGTTGAGAATGAGGTTTCTGTTTCCCGCTCAATGACGTGCTCAGTGGATCCAGGGTTTTTCATTATATATTGCTGAAAACCAACAATACACAGTTAGAATACAAGAAAGGTCAGAACAAGAAAAGGTCATCGGGCCCATTAAGCCAACTCCTTCCACAGGCCATGCAAGTCTATCACCATCATGGACATCACCTTCCAACCAAGATCTCCCTCCTCTTTCCCAAACCTCAGGTTAGATCTGTTGAAATGGCAGCAACACAGAGCTCCAGTGATGGTTAAATGACAGGAGTCCATAGACGGGCAGCGTTTTAAAGACAAAATTAAGAGTTTCTGTACACTTAGTAAAAACTATGCCTTTCTTTATTGCGATGCACTGACCAGTTTAGTGTGCTGGTCGACATATACTGTTCACTGGCTATCAATACGCTCCAGGTGTAAAAGAAAATCAGACACACAAAAACTACTAGTCTGAATAATTAAGAAATGTCATTTTTTGCTACATCTTATGTCCTTGTTAAAGCCCCAGGCAGACTTTTCAATGAATACTAAACATGGAGCGAGACAATTACTAATTGCACGTCTCAGTAGTGAAAGGCTCAGAAACAAAACAGCTTCGCCTTTCAATGTGAATTGTATAACATGCAATATTTTGGCAAAATAATAAGACGTGAACAGTGACTTCACTTCCGCATGCTGAGTGACATGCTGAGAAGTGTCTGGCAATATTACAGGGCCTGAATTTTTTGGCTCATCATTGTGCATGTATCTATCAATTAATGAACCATTTGGATTGCGCTAATATTGGCCATATTATCCCCACCATTACTACTGACCTTTGTGGCCAATTATCTAACAATTCTTCCCGACAATATTGTCTCAAGTTACACAGTGCCGCACATTAACTTCATACCTATTGGAACAACATGGTGCCTTATGACCTACGTTATACCAAGTCCTGGCTCCTTATTTTGGTCTCAATAGTTGAAGCTGCCGTGTTGGTTCAGCAAAAGTTTAAATTACTGCTTCTCATTGGCAAACAGCTCCACCACCTCGGAGATAAGCTGCATGTGATGGTGTCCAGTCAAGAAGAGGTGGGACATTTTGACTGGCTCCATGTTGGCCAATGTACTTTAAGGGACCTCAGTATAGGGTAGGCATAAATCTACCACTGACGGCTCTTACTACACTGGTTGAAAATAAATGAGTTACAGCCACCTGGAGGTCAGGTTTTGTAAGGTGCTGGTGCGCTATGATCGTCAATAACTGGAACACGACAAACTTCTCTTCCAAGGTACTAAAATGGCACCTGTTATCTACAGCAGTGTCACACCTTGACAGGGATGTTGAAGGAAATGAGACATGACCAACCAGATTAATCATTACAGAAATATGCTGCTCTTTTTATGTCCATTTATTTAGTATACAATATAGTACTTGTTAAAGACTAAAAATATGGAAATGCAATGGAAACACCTTCAAGTCAGGATTGCGTAGTAGTAATGGGCTCCATGCACACTGTCTTACCAAATCGAGGGCAGGCTGGAAGATTGGTGAACCTTGACCTACAGCCTATTCCCACTTTGTAAAGCCACTCTGTGGGTTTTTACTTCAACCTCAATCAGTTCACTGAAGAAAACACCAAACATTCTCTTCAGGAATAAAACCTCCATCTGCTGACTCACGCCCACAATGATATAAATTCCTATATTGTATCTACTGACACAACACTGCTAATTCAACATTGTATCTACTGAAACTAATACAGTGCTGTTAATTATATATTGTATTATGCTGACACACTAACACAATGCAGCTAATTATATATTCTATTATACCGAAGCTAACACAATGTTGTTAATTATGTATTATATTATACCAAAACTAACACAATGCTGTTAATTATATGCTGTATCTATTGATACTGACTCAATGATGTTTGTCCAATATATCTACTAACACACTAAAAGAATGCTGTTAATCCTATGCTGTATCTGCCAACAACTAATTCTGCATTGTATCTGCTGAAACTAACCCAACGCTATTAATTTAAAATTGTATCTATTGATGCTGACACAATGATGTATGTCCAATATTGTACCTAGTAACCCACTAAACAATGCTGTTAATCCTATATTGTATCTATCGACAAACTAACAGAATTATAATTATATATTATATCTTAAAAAATCATTAATTTGTGGCAAACAAGAGATACGCCACGAGTTCCAATTGTCCACAAATTGCTAGACGATTATATTTTTAATCTTAATTTCTGTCTCCTATTCTCGTTCTTAATTTAAGCTCTTTATTGCTCTGTCGCTAATTTGACTGTAATTTATTCCATTTCCATCTCTGTTGATCGTTCTGTTTCTTTCTCTAGCCTCTTGTTTCATTGGTTAAGGAGAAAAACCGTTGAGGCCAACGTTCATGCTTCCCTGATGCCCCGTTGACCTGTTATCAAATCGAATTTCCAGCAACTCGTAGCGCAAAAATGATATGATCTGAAGGGTGAGGTAAAAGATCCAATTCGAGGCATTCACTGTGAGATGCCCTGCTCCAGCAATGCCTGGGCCATTAACACAATGCTATTCATCCCATGGTGTATCTACCAACACAAAGCTGTTAACTCTACACTGTATCTAATGATACTATTACCCCTATATTGTATTTTACTAACACAATGTTGTTAATTCTTTATTGTATCTGTGGACACAAAAACAATGCTGCTAACTCTACATTTTGTCCACTGGAATTTACTTAATGCTATTAATCCTATATTGTATTATATTGACACAGTAACACAATGCTGTTAATTGTATTATGGATTTATCAACACACTAACACAATGCTGTTAATCCTATTATGGGTTTATTGACACACTAACACAATACTGTTATTTCTATATTTGTATCTACTGATACAATGCTATTAATCCCATGTTGTATCTATTGACACATTAACACGGTGCTATAAATGTTATATTCCATCTAATAACACAATGCTGTTAATCCTATACTGCATCCACTATTTCTAACACAATCCTATATTGTATCTGGTGTTTTTGCCAACACAACTGTTAAAGCCACAGCACATCTACTAGTGACACTGATGGCCTCTGTCTATTACAGTGATGCCACCGATGGCAGTCTGAATTCAGCTGCTGTACATCTGGTCCAAAAGATTCTGCGGCCCAACCAAAGGGATTGATTGTTCTCAGAACCTCTGTCGTCAGCGATCATTTCTTCTGCACGAGAGCACTCATGCCGGTGTGCGCAGGCTGGTGAGGTCGTTGCTGTAGCAATATCTCTTATGGCCCTTCTGAAGAAAGGTGTAATGTGTGCAAACTGAAGCGCCAAACATTACTTCCAATGATCATGTGGGTGCAAACTTGCTCAGGCACACTTGCTGGTCAATTCTTGTGGTTTGAAATCTGCTTGACAATTCCACAGCAGGAGCAGCAAGGCTTCTACAGAATCACATCTATCTGGGGAATTTCTGTAACACACAGGAGGCATCACACAGACAACCCCCCAGTGGAACTAGCTGAATGCTGGTAAACTTATATTGTATCTCACAGTCATAGCGATACAATGCAGTTCATCATAGGCGGTCCCTCGAACGAGGGTGACTTCCACGAGTTCACAAGTGTTTCGATGAAGGACCCGATGTTCCAGTCCTGAACTCCAATTGAGGGGGTGGAAGATGCCTGTGCGTGGATTTTTTTTTTAAGCATCTGGTGGCCGTTGCACACCAGCCACCACGCGGGCTTGACAGAGCTAGGTCTTGGTCCAGTGGCAAGGGTTACCCAAGCCGACTGGAGACCTGCTCTGCTGCATGGACCTAGCGCGTACACATATCGCAGTGTGGGCTGGCCCGTGCTGCCCCTGGGCCCTCAGCTCTTCTGGGCCCCGTACCCTCATCTGTCGAACCTCCACCACAAACACTCGCCGCTACTTCGCCCCGACCTTAATGCTGCATTGGATATCGACGCTGTAATGTAATTGCTTCATGGGTTCTTTTCTTAAGAATTCATAACAACATATTGCTAATAAAAATTACTTGGTTTATTAACAAAGGTTTAACAATCACACTCCAAATTACCATTTCATCCACTAGGCTCTCAACTGCATACCTCGTCGTGGATAGTCTAGACTCAACTGACTGGGGTTTTATTGAGTCTTGTGAACACCACGTGACTGGCTAAGCCACTTATAATGCAACAGCTGTACAAACCTGTGAGCATACTCACAGGTGCATACATTACAGATGCCAACTCAACTTACATTTGCCAATTGAACATTGTCTGCCGGGGGATTTGTGTGGTGAGGTCCATTTACAAGGTTTACCATGTTGTTTCGCTCGGAGCGCAGACTCTGTCTTAGTCGGTCGTGCAGCTTTTTTCTCTGTTTTCTGTAACGGATGGCAGAAGCAATGCGATCAGAGACAAAAATAAACATCAATTATGTGACACGGTTTTCTGTACATTAAAAAGAAGTAAAATTCCAGGGATGAATTTTTCACACTCATTTCCTTCAGCACCAGCGTAGCATTCAGCCTGAACGCCCAACCCTTTAAATATGGCTCACATATTGGCCTTATTTTATCCTTCCTCTGCATCCTGTCCAAACCGAGTGTTTCTAAAAATAAATATAGGAAAGAACTAACTGAATGGAGGGTTGTACTGACTGAAAACATATTACCGTTTACAGCCATTTCTACATGGCACCGATTGTGTAATATATTTGCAAGCAAGATTGTCCAAAAGCAATTTCAACCCAATTATTTTACATAGAATTACATAATTACAGCACAGAAACAGGCCATTTGGTCCAGCTGGTGTTTATGTTCCACAGGAGACCGCTCCCACCCTACTTCATCTAATCCTATCAGCACATCTTTCTATTCCTCCTCCCTCATGTACTTATATTGCTGCCCCTTAAATACTATTTGCCTCAACTATTCCCTGTGGGAGCAAGTTCCACATTCTCACTATTCTCTGGGTAAAGAAGTTGCTCCTGAACTCCGTATTGGATCTATTCGTAACTATCTTATATATCTGTCCATTTGGACTCCCCACAAGTGGAAACATCTTCTATTTACTGAAAAGCATTCCTTTTCTCCCCTTAAGTAAACACTATGCTTTGAATACTAAATATGAATATTCAACGTCAGAATTTTGCAGAAATATGCTAGGTTGAACATAATGCACAATGAAAGTTGAAAGTCACACCATGATTTTTGGGGTAGATACCATCCAGGTTTTTTATTTCCACCTCCAGTCATTGCCCACACACAAGCTGCTGCTGAGAAGTTGGACAGGCAGCCTATTGCCGGACTATTGTGAAGTGGACAAACAATGTCCCCCGGATCCCCTTCTAATTCTCATCCCTGTCCTCTGGGGTGGAGCATGCCCTCTGCACTAGGTCTCTCCACGGTGATAGCTGAGATTGGGAACTCATTGAGGTGGAGGAAGGGTTACTACAAAGTAATATATGTGATGGGGACTGTCGCTGTTTTTAACAATGAGGTTTAATTCATTTGTGCAACTTTAAATTTAGAATGTTGTAAAACCTCATTCCTTCTGGTGCTGGTTGACACACGCCGGTGAAATTTGACTTTGGTGATGGCATGAAATGGGCTGGTGTGGATCGGCTGCCTGTTGTACAACCCGCCTGATTTTTATTTTCCATGGACTTCAATGGGCAACCAATCCGCTACCACCATTTTGTGCCCTCGCCAATGTCAGCCCCATTAACTTTCTATAGCAACAGCTTTTGTTCAGATTTCAAACTGCAATGATCTAAAGAAAGAAAAAATACACTCATTATCAAATTGCTGTCAAAAGTATTCCCCCCTCTGCCCCATGGGGCCTATGTGGCTACAAATCATTCACTGTCGGGGAGGGAGGCTGGATGCATTGAGCAGGAGACCTGCTCCCAGACTCTGCCAATGCCACTCTGAAAGAGTTTGGCCTAGAAATTCGTCTCAGGCGGTAACACAAAAGGGGCGATATGGGATTGGCCGCCGGTTATACACAGCGCCTGCTATTCAGTTCCATTGCAGTCAAATGAATTGAACATCAAGCGCCGCATATAACGGCCAATCCGATATCGCCTGTTTTGCTCCAGAGCCCGAGATGCATTTCTAGGCCATGGTCTCCTCTAGTAAACTCCAATTTATAGCATTCAGTCCCAGTTTTGCTTCTGTTAAAAAATATTAAAGTCATCGAATGTTGTGATCTTCTGGATAAAGGGTACCAGAACTTGGGAATGGAGCACATCCTGACTTGGACCACTCATGGTCAGCATCCAGCTCCCAGATCAGAGACAGCACAATTAGTTGCAGAGTCGAATTCCCTTTACTTTCTAAACAAGATGCTTCAGCCCAAACTCAGGAAAACCTGCCAGCACGTGTTTTTAAAAAAAATTCCATCTCCTACACTAGCATCCTTATAGCCTTTCTGAATCACACTATCAATTAATACCAGATTTTGGGCAGTTTTGAGCTCACTCGCAACTGGTGACTGCATATAGGACCTCTCCAGCTAACAAAGAGAAATCCCCATCCTTGGGTCCCATCAATAGAGGAGACATTATGCTGTCCAACTCCATCTCCTATCTTTTCAATTAAGCATTGCATTTTACCCTTTCGGTTGAGACGTTAAACCAAGGCCCTGTCTGCCCTCACAGGTGGAAGTAAAAGACCCAATGGCATTAATTTGAAGAAGAGCAGGGGAGTTTTCCCTGAATGTTCTGGTCAATATTAATCCCTCAATCAACATGACAAAAAACAGATTATCTGGTCATTATCACAGTGCTGTTTGTGGGAGCTTGCTGTGCGCAAATTGGCTGCTACGCTTCCCACATTACAACAGTGACCCCACTCCAAAAGTACTTCATTGGCTGTAAAGCGCTTTGAGATGTCCGGTGCTCGTGAAAGGCGCTATATAAATGCAAGTTTTTCTTTCTTCTTCGACTTTAACAAGTGACTCGACCCAAATTACAGGGAAATAGTTATTTAACAACTTAAGGCAGCCTTAATTTGCCGACTGCTTGGTTTTACCTAAATATCGTTCTAAGGAAAGGCTGGTGTTTAAAAAAAAGGCTGGTACTCAAACACAAGAAAAATTCACTTTGAGAGAGGAAAGAAACTAACAGACGAATTAGTGTTGATCAGATTGTACTGTATCTTGGATTTGAAAGAATGAAACTTTGGATTACTTTGTTTTGCAGTACGCCACCACACACATGATGCCAACCACTAGGAGGGCAATACAGATGCCCGTTATCGTCAGCACTCGCTTCTGGTACAGCTCCTCAGCTTCTGAAGAGGGAAGCAGAAAACAGCAGGTTATAGCCTGAGGCTAGCCGTGTAGCCAGCATGCCATGAAAAAGCAATCATTTAAGCTCCGTGGATGAGGAGAAATTGCTCGTACAGTTTCCATTTTCCACCTGCCGCGTGCTTGCAACGGAAATTAAAACGCACAAAATGGAAACTCACTGCAAGGTTTTTTTTTAAAAAAAAGGCAATTCTCAGCTTACACTAAGCTTCCTGTTTCATTTACGTTTCTTTGGATTCACACCGTGCCCGAGTAGAAGTGTAGAACCAATGTGGTTTTCTATCTTAAGCTGTTTTTTTCTTTAAACTGTAGCCACGGTATCTGCGCTGATGACCACAGGCGTCGATGACCAAACAGAAACATGCCAAGACGCATGTTGAGAGCCGTCAAGTACCAGCCAATCCAAATGACAAATGTGTGACCTCTTGCGAGATCTGCCTGTCTTTTAAAAATGTGCACAGCTTCATGCATTTAAATACATGCCAATCTTCTCGGTCGTAAATGTCACTCCAAGTAATAACCATGTGTGCCTTTTCCAATCAAGAAACACAGCCATGTTCCACTTGTTTCAAGCTTTCTACTCAAGCACAGGATTGAACTAATTAATAGAAAACTAATAAGTATTATATAAGCCAAACATTGCCTTTTTGAACTCCTGCAGTGCAACTTTAAAAAACAAGTCTTGACAATTATACATAAAACTGGAGTTAAATTGTTATTGGAGTTATTACTCATTGATGTTTCCTGCAGCATAAATAATGCCCTATATTAGATATATTTATAACCCGTTGCTCTATGTTCCAAGAAATATGCAAATGCTTGAAAAGATTCACGTGCCAAAATTTTGGAGCATTTTACTCATACTTCCTCACCTCCTCCTTGAAGCTGACTTCACGAGCCTTTGATCAGCCAAGAGGGATGGGCAGCAGTTGTTAAAGAAACAACCTTTTTAAACCTTGTTCAATGGGAGGTTTCCCTTTGAGTTAACATCACTGACAGAGAAACATCACTGAGTAAAGCACCTTTGAGGTAAATATCAGAATAGAGGCCAGCTGACAGGATTAGGGATGTTTTCCTCCTTACATTTAAAATAGAAATTGATTTTTGTTGTTGTTGCAAAGGTCTGTTATTATAATGATTATGGAAAATCAGTACAAAAATCTGAAGTTTCTCCCAAGCCAGATCGACTTCCTTTAAAGAAAAATAAAACAGATGTATAATGTGCTACTTGTAGCACATCATGGGAAATAAGATGCATGACGTTCAGTCAAGGTTCGAGCTAGACTGTGTGACAGAATTTCGATGATTGGCAGGCACTTTGGACCTTAAGCATGGCAGACTTGTGTCTTTTGCAAGGCGGGCCTTCAGGAGCTCAGTGAGATGTCCATCTAATGCCTGAAGTTTCTTGCGCAGGTCACATTAAGTCTCCCGGATTAGCCAGATTTGTTCTGCATTTATTCTTTCTTTTTGACAATAGATATAATTTGGGAGGGGGAGGAGAATTTTTTTTTAAAAAAGAGTAGCAAACAAGGCTGGGGAGCCAATCACGAGCGAGACTCCACTAAAATCTGCAGCATAGGTATGCGGAACAATTTAGCGGGTACAGGAATGGTGCGAAAACTTCAAATTCTTCCTGATTTTCACTCGTACAAAAGGAGCAACATTTTCTCAACAGCTGGCCATGATGTTTTTGTTTGTGTTATCAGCGTGATTTGCACCTTCTCCTGTACAGCCGGCCAGTGGCCACCCTGCTATTTACAATTACAACATGGGAGAGTCACAACAGATAGGTCAACACCAAGTCCATACAAGACCAAACATCAATTCAACTGGGATTGTTCTGGGAAACTAGTTTCGCCAAAGCAGCGAAAGGGATGTGTTTATATATATTTTTTTTTTACAAAAAGGAAGAGAAAGAGGATGCCAGAAGGGTAGAGAATTTTGATTTTTAAAAAGTAGTTTCAGGTTAACGAGTCAACTGTAGGCCTGGCGTAGCATGCTTGATAGTGGAAAATAAGAGAGAGAAACACTTGGAAGAAAGGGTGACTGAAGCAACGTGTGAAGGGATGCCCCACACAACATAACCACCGACTGACTGAACCAGCACAAGAATTCATCACAAGCTGCTTGGGTACTTTTGAAATGATAAAAAAAATAAAGATAAAAATGAAGATGATTTCAATCGAATTGGAGTTCAAGCATTTGTTTCCTTACTTCACTCGCAGTCAGACTACGGGCTAGTTGTGAATAGTAAGATTTTGGTTTAGATTAATATAGTGAATCTTTCCACATTATGAGTGCAGACAGCCTTACCAGAATTATGTACAAAGTACTGGTTTAAGTTAAAATGGCTGCACATTTTCCCCAATATCTTCTTAATTATCATGTCATTTTTTTGTAACTTTTTCATAATGGTGCAGCTAATAATAGTATATTTCCCATAGAAACCCCTTCCCCAATTAAATCAGTTCAAATCTGTGCAGATTTTGAAAGTCTCTGAGTGAATGCTTTCTTTCAAATTGTTGTGCTTACACATCCAAGAGTTGGGCTTCCCCCCACCCCTCGTAGCCTATGGACTTGTAGGCAAATCAATTAATTTACTTCCTGAAGATCAATTACAGGCCCATCACTATAGCCATAAGGTTGTGCTTAAAATGTCTTCAATTAAAACACAGCATTCGATAAATTTCCCGAGGCCTTCTGGACCTGATGGCTTCTATGTGAAAGAAGAAGCAATCTGTATCATTTATCTGTTGTTTCTCCACTGTTGGCTGTTCCAGATTTTATTTTGAGGGGGGGGGGGGGGGAATTATTGGAAGGACGTGCTTTGATGGCCTTGTCCAGTACATCAACACTGATCAAGGCCAGTTCATGTGGGAACACAGTGTTCCTCCCTTGACAGCAAAATGGGAATCCAGCAGAGGATTGCCATCATGTGCTAGGGGCTTACTACAGCCCTGAAAGGGGTCAAAAAAAATATGAACAGACATTAATTAGGTTCAGGATTCATATAGTGATCAATGGGAGTACAGGTCATTTAATTGCAAGATGGTTTTATTTTCAAAGTGGGATCAAATTGACCCAAACAAGTGGCCGTTAGTTTGAGCTAGCAATAAATGTTATAACTTATATTTAAGTTACACGAGGGGGGCGGGGGGGGGGGGAAACCTTTTGAATTCTCCAGAGCAGCAATCATTTGGTCAACCAACAAAAGCTAGAGATTTGAACATATGAAAGAACTCTCTGTCTCAAGAATCCTGCCAGCCAGTAAAGATCGCTTTCTATTATCACAATCTCCAGCCAGAAAGATTATTTACTTTTTAACAGGAATACTTATTATGCCTATAAATTGAGCCCAATTCCATCTGTAGCATTGTTAGACCACTCTCACTGGCAGGCCACATGTTCTACTCCCCGATTTGGAGGCTTTTAGCGTCTAACTTGTTTGTTCTGGATTCAAGTGGTTTGAAAGACCAGCTAAATTGCAAAGAGTTTACAAAATGTAAGCAGTATTCAGCCAAAAGGGAAAGGGGAGGTTCAACATTTGATGTCACGTTAGGTATTGTTGGGTGCTTTAAATTTTTTGTTAGATCACTTTGGGAGCTGGTACAGTGAATGCACATTGGAATGAAGGCAGCCAGGATTTATATTCTGGGTATAAAATCAATCTTGAAATCATTTTCTATTACAGTGTCTGCCATTTTAGAAGCCCCGCCTTTGCAGTGTACTCCTTGCTTTGCGACACTGAAGAATGTGACTGTGTGAAGTAAATGGCAGAAATATGTGTGCTTCCAAGATAGAGAACATGTTAGAATTTTACTGTAACTCATTCAGGAAAGATTTCTCCTTTAATAACTTCACTAGCTATTGCCATTCTCTTATTCAAACCTTTACATTCAATTAAAGTATTGGCCTTGGATTTATTAAAAGAATGCATAAGAAATAATCAACCTACGTCATATAAAGCTAGCATTCAAATGCACTTATCAAACAATTAGCGGACTATTTTGTAGCAGCCTGTTAAAAGTTATGGTGTGGAGGTTTGTTTTGAATTGATTTTAAAAAATATTCTAAGGAGGTTGACACTAAAGGTGATAGAAGCCAAATCCAAATTTAGGCTGTGCAATGGAGTTGAAGTTCAAATCAGCCATGATCTAATTGAAAGTTGGAGCAGGCTCGAGGGGGCTGAACGGCCTACTCCTGTTCTACAAATGGTTGCGGCTTGGAAGAGGTAAGAAGTCTATCCCCTTTTTCTCATTTTCTACTTGCTATCCACAAAAGGTACGGCCAAGTGGCAGACAGGTTGTTATGGCTGGATCATCCCTTCCAAAAGCAACAGGAGTGGAGAGGGGGGGAGAGAGAAACTGAGTTAGGAATTGAAGGCAGGTCATAGCTGTCGGGTTTTATTCTGCAGATTAAAAGGAATGATTTGTCCATACCCATAAATTCAATTCCAAGATGCTCTGCCAATGCAGAAAGTTGACAAAAAAAGAAAGAAAAAAAAAAGGGAAAAAAGTTTCAGAGAAGAGCAGTACAACATACTGGGAGAAAAAAAATCACACGAGTAACATGATTAGCCTGTGCTTGCACACGAGAGACAATGATGAGTAACAACATTCCAGAGGAGACAGTGCTCACACAAGCTGCTTTATCGTGGTGCAAAGAGCATGCTTTGCAAAGAGAGACAACGCATCTATACAAGCACGAGGAGAAAAAAAAACTGAAGGTTTGAAAATACAGAAGGCAATTAGCTGGAGGAATAAAACATAAGCAACCTTTCTGGTAATGATGCAAGGACATTTTGGGGATATTACGCTAAACTATCAACCCTTTTTTGAGGGGAGGCATTGAGTTAGCTTTCGTTTCATGAGGTAAAATGGCACCTTTCATGGTTTCATCTGAACTTCACAAAATAGCTCACTGGCTTGGTATCTGATCTTGTTCCGATGGGTTCAGACACAGTTTTAAAAAAATTTAAAAATTGAGAGTATTTATGGCCATGGCTCCGAATTGTCAATAACAGCGAAATTTTAAGGAGTGAGATTTATGATCAGAAAAGAAGTTCTGCACCGCACGATATTTATTTTCAGTGAGATACATCAAAAGATGTGGCTTTGTTTGCAATTGAAAGGTAGTCGCCTGCCCCTGTCCAAATAATGAAGCTTTAAAATTTAGTGTGTTTGCCATAGCTGAATATTTTTGGCACACGTCATTTAAATATCCTGAAAATCCAGCTTGGGTGATCAGCCACAATGAGCCGAAACTATCAGCATGTGGAGTTCAGATAACTTCAGAGAGGCACCGTCCAAACCTATTATTATTTGAGATTGAAAATTGATGATCTTGGTGAGAATTTCCTTTCAAAGCAAAATATTACGCCAGCAGGAAAAAAAAATTACCGCACCAAAAAAAAGTGATTTCAAAATGTCAGTGCTCGCCTAGTTTTTGCCTTAAGGGATAAATCTGATGGATTGAACTTCAGTTCCCTCAGATGGAACTGGTACTGCAGTCCTGCATGAGCACCGCTAACAATATACATTAGTCATATGGGAAATAGAGAAACAAAGCAAGGGTTAAATAGCAGACATGCTCATGCATATTGCTACACTAATATGGGTGAATTACACTTCTACAAATGTTAGGTGGGACTACAATCACGGGGGAGGAAAATTCATTCGTATTAGCGTTTGGGAGAGAGGCTTCAGAAATGGGGAAACATGTTTAGTAAATTCACAAACTTTCGAATGGGGAATACCATATTAAGGAAGCATGCTGACAACACAAGAGCTTACAGTGTCAGCATGCATCACTCATTCCGCAGACATGTGAACCCTTCACTGAACCCCACCAAGCTATACCATTCACCCAACTCACCGAATACAGACAGTTGCATTAAAGAACTGGCTACAGCTATTAAAGTTGTCTGGTTCCTGTCAGGCTACCACTTAAAATATTTTCTACCTTGTAAACTCCTAGAAATTGGCTTTCTAACTGAGATATGAAGGCAACATGACAGTAACGATGCCCAGTACTAGAGAGGCAATTCAGTTTGCTGTCATTTTTTTTAAATCTTAAAAACAGCAAAATGTTTAATTCTCTATTGCAGACATTAGCTTAACCAGCAGAGCAATCCTGGCAGTGATGAAAGGGGGCAGAACATCAGCTGGAATCGACACACCGAAGGAGAATGCTGCCTGTCGATGACCACTGCTTAAAGCTCCGATCAGGTTGACCTGGGCACCAGATTTCAGAGCGAATGATACTAAAATCTATAGAATCTGCAATTTAACAAAACCATGCTCTTCAGCTATTTGCAAAATGTGAAACCTTACAGTACACTGCGGAGTTATTAAATGGGAGGGGTGCATTGATATTCAGTACAGTGGTATTCCACACAGGCAGTCCAGACCGTGTGTAGGCTTCAGGTGAAAGGAGGTTAAAGATGGGGGGGATAATTAGACCAGGATGTGCAACAAAATTCTGTCCTTATTTTTATATTACCATTATATGTTCTTACGGTCATATGTATAATGGGAACGGTCCATGTAAAAGTCATTACACGTAATGGCACCCTCCGACCA
Source organism: Pristiophorus japonicus (assembly GCF_044704955.1). Lineage (NCBI taxonomy): Eukaryota > Metazoa > Chordata > Chondrichthyes > Pristiophoridae > Pristiophorus > Pristiophorus japonicus. The sequence goes on from NC_091978.1 coordinate 355,259,747, forward strand.
GTGAAATACTGCCTACACTGGCAGGAGGGTGCAATTACAGTACAACAGGTTTGCATAAGCAGTTCCCATCATAAATGTGGATGTAAGAATTTATAGTGGCATACGTTGATAAGTGCATGCAGATGCAAGACTTTTAACATATTAATAAGATAAATGGCTTAATGGGAGCTGCGCTGGGCCAGGATAAAGTTACGTAATGAAACATGAGTGAAAAAAACCCTTTAATGCTATCAAAAGGAGCAGTGGGGTAGATGGCCATGCAGAGCTCTGCAATAATTCCTTTGTGTGTGTCCCCGTCAAAAACAATTGGACCAGAGCTTTATCTGTTAGAAAGGTTTGTTTGGAAAAATAAATAAACACAGGTTCGGAGCTCTGGAATGTGCAATATAGGAATTATCAGCAGCATTTGGCTGAAACTAGTGGACTCTTATCATATCCTCTTCCCTTTGTTTTTTATAATAACACACTGGTTGGGCACTCGATTCAATGCATATTGCCTGAGGCCGTGCCATAGCAGCACAACGTTCTGTCTACGAGGCTACAGGAAGATTGGAGCTACAGTATCGTGCTTTCGGAAGGCGAGATGTCTGAGCTGTTGTTTCCTTCATGACACTATCAGCATTCCTTAATGTTTCCTCAGTGTGTTATTCAGATACTGGCCAGCCTGCAGCATTGAGCCTGATGTGCAGCTTCATGTGGGCCAACCATCCATTTGGCGTTTGTTATGGTGGCACTCTTGACTCAGCGCTGTGGTGGAGACACCATCACCACACATATTGCAGCGGTTCAAGGAGAGAGCCCACCTTCTCAGGGCAACTAGGGATGGACAATAAATCTTTCCAGCAGGGTAGGGGAGCGATTGAAAGGTGTTTATAGTGAGTAGTGTAAAGTTTCACATTGATACAGTGATTTACCAATAGCCGAGAGACCAAATATGAAATAGTTTCCCTTTGCGTTTTTTCGCTTTCCCACCAAAAATGTAAATTGACACAATAATGCATCAATCACTTTTTAACCACCAATCACTTTCATATTTGTGATGAAGCTCAGAACTAAGGGAATGACAGAAGATCTTAAGCATAATGGAAAGTTGAAAATGTTCTTGCAAAAGGGCTGTACTGACCTTTCCAACCGATTCTCCCCTGGAGGGGGCTATCTTCTGTTCTAAGTAATATTATAGATTTGGAATTCTGTGAAGGCCCAGGGACAGTCTGTGGTAAATGCTTCAGTTCAATCTTATTCCACTTCATATCCTGATCTGTAGGTAGCTATGACTGAGTTTCCAAACACTATAATTTGTCTCCACCTCATGCTAACATATGCACTCTTCACTTACATGGATAATCTGCTTGTGATGCTCACCTCGGGATTGATTTCTGCGCACTCATCTCAAGGAACGTTCTCTCGGGCCCACTCCTCACCCAAATCCTACTGTTTCTTTCCCTCTCTCCACCTCCCCACCCCCTTTCCCTCTACATCTCCCGTTCTCTGTCTTTTTCTCGCTCTCTCCCCCCCCCCCCCCCCCACCATCCCAGTACTTATCTCTCTCTTTCCCTTTGTCTCTTGATCGTTTTCTGTTTCTCTCTTCTTCCCCAGTGGGTCTGTCGAATCCCCTTTCCCTGCCATCCTTTATCTCTCTCTGTGCACCCCCCCCCCCCCGACTCCCATCTCATGCCATATGCGCAGCAAGAACTCTTTCATTGGAAAACTTCTGCCAAAACAGCAGTGAAGCATTAGCTTTTACATTTGCCTCCTTCCTTTGGACCAGGCGGGACCCACAATATAAAACAGCGTGAGCATTAGGAGTATAAATGATTCAGTTGCGTGTCAGACCACTGACTGGCGAGAGGATCCTTTTAAATAAGTGACATGCCTCTCCAATCCCAGGTCAGACAAAGATCCATCAGTTTGGATCAGTGGGAGCCATTTACAAATCCCGATAAGGATTCCGCTGTCCATTATTTCACAATCTCGCTGTCTATTCTGCTAATCTAAACACCGAAATATCACTGCAAGAAATCGTGGCGCAAGGGAGCCTGTTTTTCTTTAAACTGTCAAAACACTGCCTATTCTCCTGCCTTGTTTGTATTTCTCAGTCGCTGAAGGTCCGGATCATGCTGCCAAGTCTGCTACTGTTAGAACAGAGCTGTGGACATATATCTTGTTCCTCGGTCATCGATTCCAAAAAGGATCGGATACATCCGTTAGGGAACCCGATTGCAATCGCCTTTGAACGGAGCGCTGTGCATATATCTCGGGGCATTGTGTGATGAGAGTTAGACACCTTCACTCTGTGATCCTTTCACAGGTCACAATCTCTCTCGTTGCCCCTCTGTGAGAAATCTCTGACACAGGGGTGACTGGACTGCAAAATCACTGGCTCCCAGACTCCGCCCTACAATTTACCCCAGCAGCATCAAAGGTACTACCCGTTATGAATATTTACCCCTTTTCCTGGACTCCTGAGACTGTTACTAAAGGACTGACTTTCCATTTTCAGCAGTGACAGGGAACGGGCGATAATGGGTCGACTGCCCGTTTAACACCCTGCCTGGTTTTCCTGTCCATCGAGCGGCCAGACCGAGCCGCTCCCACTCATTTTACCGCCTCGCTGAAGTTGAATTTCACCTAAATGACTTCATTGCATTGGTGACATTAATGCTTCTTTGGGTCGGGAGGAAGGTAACTGGTGGCGGGTTGTATTAATTATGTTACTGGGAAAACTGCAATACTAAGACATATGAATTTGGAACATCTGCATAAAATTGGTGCTGGCCATTCTACTTCTCCAAATACCACAGTCCCTGCTTCTGAACATCCTCGTAATACAGTACATTAACCCTGCACAGTCCCACTTCCTCATGTCGTTCAGGTCAAGACTGCCACTCTCTGGGTCAGAAAATACTGCTCTTCATTGAATCATAGAATATTACCACACAAACACAGACTGTCCTGCCCATAAACTCCACCCCAGTGTTTGTCTCCATGTGAACAACCTAGTCTATTGGCATTCTCCTTCTTGCTCCCCATGCCCTTATTATCCCACTCGGTCTAATCCCATTCTCCTTCTTGCCCCCACCCATACCCTTTGATATCCCACCCAGTCAAATCCCATTCATCCTCTTGCTCCCCATAACCTTTGATATCCCACCCAGTCTAATCCCATTCTCCCTCTTGCTCCCCATACCCTTTGATATCCCACCCAGTCTAATCCCATTCTCCCCCTCACTCCCCATACCCTTTGATATCCCACCCAGTCTAATCCAATATTCTTGCTCACTTCCCATATCCTTTAATATCCACCCCCTCTAATCCCACACTCCTGCTTACTTCCCATACCCTGTAATAAGCCTCTTTTTTAAGTAACCATCCAGTTCACACTTAGAACAATTTATGGATTCTGCTTTGACGCCAGTTTGTGGCGGAGAATGCCATAATCTCCTCACCCGTTGCTTGGAGATATTTTTTCTAACCTCCCCTTTCATTCATTTTGTGATTATCTTGCAGTTGTGCCCTCTCGTTACCATCTCGCCATTCCAGCAGAAAGAACCCATCACTGTGCACTTTATATCATAACCCTTCATAATCTCGAAGGCTTTTATCAGGTTGCCCCTCACTCAGTAGTAGTGAAAAGAGCCTCAATTTCCCATTGCCCTGTCTAGAACTATAGCTCATTATCCTTTTCCCGTTGCTTTTACACCCTCCCTTAAAATGGACCACCCAGAACGGGTTTTCTAATTCCTTTGACATCAGTCACATCACTCCATACCTGCAAGCCTTTGAACTTCAGGAAACATCCACTTTTCTAATGTCGCGAAAATGCGCGCAATCTTTCTTCTTGTGCCTCTCCTCAGTGCATCATCAGTGACACCTCCCATCTCTCCTCTGGCCAGGGGAAGGGGCAAGCAGGCTGCAGGATGCTTGGCGGCTTCTTGCTTGGTGGACTGATTGATGCGGGTCAGAAGGAGCACAGGAAATGGAATGAGATGGACAAGACATCGGGGGTTCCGAATGCACAGGGTGGGGGGGGGGGGGGCAAATACCCCCCCAAAAAGGGTCTAACAGAGAAATAAAGGAATCCCACAATGAGAAGTGCGATGGATTCCTTGGGCCCCTAGTTGAATTTGACCATAAATCTTGAAATGTCATTTGTTCCAATTCTCTTTTCCTACCAATACTTGGATATGGGAAACATTAGGAAGGCAGCATTTAAGGATGGGTGCTCAGTTTCCGTGAGGACTGGGGCCGCATGCCGGCCAGACCAGGTAAGGATGGCAGATTTCCTTTCCTGAAGGACATTAGTGAACCAGTTGTTTTTTTTTAACTGCAATCTGGGCACATTCATGATCATCTTCTGGTGCCAGCCCACATATGAGCATATATCAGAGTATTATCGCGAATGGTGAATTGTTTTCAGGGACTGGAAGAGTACGCTTGCTTACCGCCGATCTCGGCACTCAAAGTGTTAACTCCGCCCCTGGCGTTTCCCGGACTCTCGCATATTAAAGTGGCATCCTTCCCCTAACTCCTGTCTGTGCAACCTATAATGATTCACAGTTACGACAATAAATTGGAGGAATCACTTCCTTGCTTACTCTTCCAATCTCCTTCTTTGGCCCCCTCTCTTTGTATCTCTGCCCTGCAGGACTCCAGCCCTCAACTGCAGAATGTGACGGTGACAAAAGCAAAAGGCCGCTAGCACGGTGTCTCTCTTTGATCCCGACCGTTCCCCCATCTTGGCACATCCTTCATTCTTCTGCAACGCATTCTTAGCTTTTATTGATTCAGCTAGCACTAAACAAGAGGCCCGAGGTGATTTGTAATGCCACAGAAAATGGTCTTTCACTCTTCCATCAGTCACCATTGTGTTTGTCTCATGTAGAGGCACAGATCCTTAGCTAAGCTGCTGTGTCGGCACTGCAGAGCAAGGCAACATCATTTATCTTGCCATCACTATCGGATACCCATTGTACTTTGAGCCATTTTTGTCGGCGTCTTTACAGTGGTTTTATATTCCCTGTGGGTCTTTAATGCTACAGTCCCTCACTTTCTGTTGCAATTTTGTGACCGTACAGTAACCCCCCCCCACCCTTCCCTCAACTCCCTTCCTTCCAACTAACACCGATAATGGAAGTCCTACAGAACAGGCGTGTTCATATGGGTGCTCTATTTGTGAAGGAGTCATAAAGTGACTTATATCTGAAGTTGTGATATTTTATAAGGAGCTGTAAAGAGGGTTATCTCTCTGGGCTGGTACATGAAATCTCGGCTTCCTGCTGTTCATTTGTTTTCTCCAACCATTTGGCTCCTCCACTCCTCTCCTGAAGGCACCGTCTCCTTGCTTGGATAACGTCCCGCGTGCACAAGGGCCCACTCCAGTGCCTCACCCAAGGGGACAATTATGATTGTGTGTGTGGTGGGATATTCGCCCATGGAAGGCATCACAGCCCTGCCCAGACACGTCTTCATCCAACGTTCACACAGCAGGGACTGTTGGGCAGTGAGCAGGAATGGGATCCCTCTCTAATTCCTCCCCCCCCCCTCTCTCCACCCCCGGCTGGCTAGCTCAGGGGAACCGGAGGCCAATTGTTCTGCTCCTGTCTGGGCGCTGGCTGACATCAGCAGACTCAGCACAGGCCGGGGTCTGAGTGCGTATCCGTACTGGATAAACACACTGGGGTTGTAGCTTAACTTTTGGCACTGCTATAAGATGGTGATTTGAATATAAAGTAAAATCTGGCGTGTGTACAATGTGCAGCTAATTCGATATCGCCCACCTTACACCATCACCGAATGTTAAGAGTACCCTTGATGAGCTATTAAGGGAACATTAAATAATTTCACTCATAGGGCTGCAAGCTATGAGGTAACTGTATATACTAAGGAGAGTTCTCAGATAATGTTTTTCTCCAAGAGCTACATATTTTTCTTTTTATTCGTTCGTGGGATGTGGGCGTTGCCGGCAAGGCCAGCATTTATTGCCCATGCCTAATTGCCTTTGAGAAGGCAGTGGTAAGCCTCCTTTTTGAACCGCTGCAGTCCATGTGGTGAAGGTGCTCCCACAGTGTTGTTAGGGAGGGGGTTCCGGGATTTTGACCGCGAGACGATGAAGGACCGCCGATATATTTCCAAGTCGGGATGGTGGGAAATTTGGAGGGGAACTTGCAGGTGGTGGTGTTCCCATGCGCCTGCTGCCCTTGTCCTTCTAGGTGGTAGAAGTCGCGGATTTGGGAGGTGCTGCCAAAGAAGCCTTGGCGAGTTGCTGCAGTGCATCTTGTAGATGGTACACACTGCAGCCACGGTGCGCCGATGGTGGAGGGAGTGAATGCTTAAGGTGGTAGATGGGGTGCCAATCAAGCGGGTTGCTTTGTCCTGGCTAGCTGCTGATTTCCTTTTGTTTCTGTCTCTAACCATCCTGGGTTTGTGACTTTTAATATTGAACACCGTCAGCTATCTCCTAGTCATTTCTCTTTTGACCTACCTGTATCTCCAATCCTTCTGAGTATCATCATCTATGCCAGCTGTCAGCCCCCTGGGAATGTTCGCAAATCAGTGCTTATTGCTAACCACCGTCATCTTTCTCCTTGTCATCTCCCTGTGACCCTTCTGAATCTACAGTCCTCATTACTGAGTAGAACTATCTTTCATCCCATCATCCTGCATCAGCACTCAATCTGCAATCCATATCACTGAACATTATTGTCACAGAACCATCACTTGTTACTTACAATGTGTCAATCTAACCCCCCGCCTTTCACCTTGATGCTTCCAGAAAACACCTAGAGCCCACACCTGGAGTACTGCATACAGATTCAGTCTCCCTATTTAAGGAAGGATATACTTGCATTGGAGGCTGTTCAGAGAAGGTTCACTAGGTTGATTCCGAAGATGAGGGGGTTGACTTATGAAGATAGGTTGAGTAGTTTGGGCCTCTACTCATTGGAGTTCAGAAGAATGAGAGGTGATCTTATCGAAACATATAAGATAATGAGGGGGCTCGACAAGGTGGATTCAGAGAAGATATTTCTACTTATAGGGGAAACTAAAACTAGGGGACATAGTCTCAGAATAAGGGGCAGCCCATTTAAAACTGAGATGAGGAGGAATTTCTTCGCTCGGAGGGTTGCAAATCTGTGGAATTCTCAGCCCCAGAGAGCTGTGGAGGCTGGGACATTGAATATATTTAAGGCAGGGATAGATAGATTTTTTTGAGCGATACGGGAGTGAAGGGTTATGGGGAGCGGGCAGGAGGCCATGATCAGATCAGCCATGAGCTTATTAAATGGCGAAGCAGGCTCGAGGGGTCAAATGGACTACTTCTGCTCCTATTTCTTATGTTTCTTATGTTCTCCGCCCCCTTCCTCCCCCATCTCCCTTTTGCCTCTGATTCTGCTATCCAGGTCAACGAATCCTACACTAAACACAGGCCGGCAGGAACAGCCATTGGCCACATGCCGCAGGTGAGCGCAATGGCTTCAGTCAGTTTCTGCTTTTTGTTCTCTTTCGCGGGGAAAGGGTACCGTCTGAGTGAAGATGGAAATTCTGGATTGAGGTGAAGCAGCAGTAGCAACAACAATAACAGCAGCAGCAGCAGCAGCAGTAGCAGGAATCAACAGTGTGACTAAAGCATGCTTTCATTCAGGGAGAGACAGAAGAAGTGGACGTACTGTAGAAACTGGCCATTACGTAGTTTTGGCAGCGATCACCAGTAAATTCATTTGGACACCTGACAAGACAAATAAAATGAGAGAGAAAGAGAGGAGAGAGAAGATAAGTAACTGTCAGGATAGAGTCACCTTCGGCACTAGGCCTCATTACCTTGGTGTGGTCACTGAGTAATCCATTTTACCTGGAAATTATCTTCACCATGCTCAATAATTGCTGCCGTAAGACAGCAGAAAAAACATATTTTTTTTAAAAAATTCAGCGGGTGCATTTACAAGCCATGAAAATTCACCTCTTTCAAGTCCATCTGGAGTAGTAATCTGAACCAAGTTAAAGTTAAACAAGACAGTACATGTTTACAAATTTAAAGGGAGCAAGATTTTATCCCGGATTCTAGAATTGTCTTGTTCGGAAATGCCAAATTTCCACCAATTCATCGGTGCCCTTTTCCAAGTGACCACTTGCAAGGACTAGGAGACTAGAAGTAGGGGGCATAATCTTAGAATAAGGGGCCGCCCATTTAAAACTGAGATGAGGAGGAATTTCTTCTCTCAGAGGGTTGTAAATCTGTGGAATTCGCTGCCTCAGTGGAAGCTGGGTCATTGAATAAATTTAAGACAGAAATAGATGGTTTCTTAACCGATAAGGGATTAAGGGGATTATGGGGGGCGGGCGGGGAAGTGGAGCTGAGTCCATGATCGGATCAGCCATGATCATATTAAATGGCGGAGCAGGCTCGAAGGGCCGCATGGCCTACTCCTGCTCCTATTTCTTATGTTTTTATTCTGCTTCCTAGAACCGACCATCCTCTCCTCTCCCCTTCCGCACCCTACAATTCTTCAACGGTTTGAAACATTTTGGGCCCAATAACTGTGAAAAGGGTGAGGAGTGGAAAAGACGGAGAGGATTTTAATGGCAGTAAATATGACCTGGGGTGGCGAGCAACTGAATCTGCACTGTTTCTCAAAGTAAAAGACAGTGTGCAAAAAAACCGTTCAGAACAGCAAACAGTACGAGATTGTTGAGGGCCCCGGTTCCATTTTCAGAAGTTGGCCGAATCAAAAAAAAAAATTAGACATGTGAAAACATATCTTTCTTTCTGAGCAGTGACGACACCAAGGATTTTTTTTTTTCGATTGAGCTGCAGGGGAGAGGAAAAAAAAAACCCAGACATGATTATATCTTCACATACGTTCAGGAGTAAAGACCCTCATGGGTACAGTCTCTGTACATCTTTCTCCGGTGAATCCGGGTTCGCACCTGGAGGGTAGAAATGGGACATAAACAAACAGAACAAATGCACCAGGCCGGGCTACGCACAGGACGACTAAAGGCAACAACTTCATTGGCATTCACGGGGCGAACCCACATCGTGGAGAGCTGCGCGGTAAAACTGGGCTGCTTGGCAGGCGGTATTTAATGGGCAACTATTACTCCTTCTGTGTGATTGCCTCTCCTTTGAAGATAATGGAAGTTTTCACAGGGTTACGTGTTTACAAGCGAGAGCACAGGGAAATTGCTATGTGGGTGCAACAGATGTTCACATCTCCAGTTTGGGACTTCAGCGCAATAATAACAGTCATTAGGAACCGTTCAATAACCAAGCCTTTTCAAACAAGCTTTCAGACATAAATGACACATTGAACAAAGGTATGTGTAATGTGTGATTACCGAGTTTGTTGGTTTTAAATTTCCTCGGTTATACAGTGGCTACTGGTCCAAGCTCTTGAATTAAATTTTAAAATCTTTTAGCAAAAAGTGCGCGATAGGGTTTTGGTAAAGTTAAAAAAAAAAGGTATTCCATAGTGTCTCTGCTACTTTGTACATTATTTACAAGCACAAGGTTCCGATAGTTCCAATTCTAACTGTCACCACAAACACTTTGGCCAAATTTATCTGTTAACAAATATTCGGTCAGACAGCCATTAAATCAAAATGATATCAGCTATCAATTGGCTGTCGCAAAATGCCTGATAAAGCAAAGAAGCAAACTGCTTAGTGTGAACCAGACACTTGGAGGCAGAGGTCTTGGCATCAATGAGCTGCTAACCCAAATACCTTTTTTAAATATTCAAGAAAACACAGCTGTATGGGAACCTGTGCTCATTTTGGCAGTCTCTGACATCACTTAATAAGATGTTTCAATGGCGAAATGTTCCTCAGGATGCAAATAGTTTGGCCCGTCCAGGAGTTGAGGTCCTGACAGTATACATAAAACTTCCGTTCAGCCCGTAAGCATGACCCCGAGCTTCCAATCATCTGTCACTTTAATTCCCCACTCCACTCCCACTCTGATCTCTCCGTCCTCAGCCTCCTACACTGTTCCAACGCAAGCTCGAGGAACAGCACCTCATCTATCGTTTAGGCACTTTACAGCCTTCTGGACTCAACATCGAGTTCAACAATTTCAGACCATAACCTCTGCCCATATTTTGCTCCTTTTCTCCTATTTTTAACCCCCCCCGCCCCCCGATCTTATGTATATTTTCTCTGTTGCCCATGGCAGCTGGTAATTATTCCGCCATTCACACCCTATCTGGACTAATTTTTTTCTAACTTCTGCCATCACCATCTCAAGCCGGCCCATCATCCCCTTTGTCTCTCAAATCTCTCCTGCCTGCCACCTGATCACAGACCTTCCCTTTTATCCTTTCCTCCCCTCCCCCTTTCAGTGCTCCTGAAGAATCTGTTCTTTCGAACATTTGCCAGTTCTGACGAAGGGTCATCGACCTGAAACGTTAACTCGGTTTCTCTTTCCACAGATGCTGCCTGACCCGCTGAGATTTCCAGCATGTTCTGCTCTTAATTTCAGATTCCAGCATGCGCAGTATTCAGCTTTGATAATTACTCGCTGCTGTGTGTGGATCTGCAGAAGAAACAAGCTTGATGGTCTTTCCTCCATCCATGCTCTATGTGCCGCACTTCATTATCAAACATCTTTTTTTAAAGGGGCTCGATTAGACTGCGCACAGATCGTCGAGATCATTTCTGTGCCATTATCTTTGGAAGGCAACTTCTTGTGATACCAAAACCTACTGCAGCCGAGTGTAGAAAAATGCACTTCTGATCCAAGCAGAATCTTAATCCAAGCATAACATTTCTTGGCAACGCATGTGTGTATTTAGGAGGATCCAACTCCATTATAACATGTGTCAGTGTGGCAGTAACACCCCATTCCACCATACCAGAGATAAGATTATGTCATTGTGCGCTCTTTGTTAATCTGAGGAACCGAACATTTTTTTGTTTCCCCTTCTGAATGCAGTGATAGGATCACAACTTCCTGATTCAGGTAGAGGGCAGGTTCAAGGCAGTGCAACGCTCTTTCCCTGCACGACCCCAACAAATGTGGCTGCACATCATGCATTGGTGTAGCATTTGCCTTTTTTTCTTCAAGTCAGCCAGGGGGCATGGATTTAAAATAATTGGTAGGAGGTTTAGAGCAGTTTTGAGGGGAATTGTTTTTCACCCAGAGGGTGGTGGGAGTCTGGAACCCACTGCCTGAAAGGGTGATAGAGGCAGAAACCCTCACCACTTTAAAAAGTACTTGGATGTGTACTTGAAGTGCCGTAACCTACAGGGCTACGGACCTAGAGCTGGACAGTGGGATTAGGCTGGATAGCTCTTTGTCGGCTGACACGGACACGATGGGCCGAAATGGCCTCCTTCCGTGCTGTAAATTTCTATGATTCTATGATTTCATGACTGTGGCCCTGATGAGTGAGCTGTTCAGACATTCACTCATACTTGCGACACTCAGACCTTCAGAGTGGCATATGTCCAAAGTATTATTAAGCCCCGACACCAGCAAGATGCTCTCCATTTAAATGATAACGAATGAGGTATAATTCTTTGGCTGCAATATCTTTGATGTGTGTGTTTTGAGTTTGCGTGTGACTATTTAAACTCTCCCTGTCCAGTAACAACTTGCTTATGTAAATCAGAGTGGAGAAGAATTGTTTAGACCGACAGCATTGTTACTTTTCTGTCCATTATTATTGCTATTACGGCGGGTTGCTATGTCGATAGAACACATTCATTATAATTTGGTGAATTCCAAGCTGATTGATGGAGGTGCCTGTGAATATTGCTTCATCGGAGCCTGAAGCCAAACAGTACATCTGTATCCGATTTTATTTCAAATGCTTGTACCAGCCATGGAGGTTAACTGCTGTTGTGCAATTTGCGTTAAAAGCAGTGACTGGGGACGCATAGTTCGAGAAACGTATAGAATGATGCAGGTTTAAAATCTGGATATGGGTCCAATTTCTGAAGTCTATTTATTACACATTTCAAACGTTACACCAGGTTAAGAAAGGATCAAATAGCAGTAATGAATGTGAAGGTTCTGTGCCAAATAATCACTGATCTGGTAAGCAACCCACCCCCAGCACACATTTCCCCTCATTCTCTGCTCAGTTACACATGAGTTGTACCATTTACTTTCAAATGGCCTCATTGCCTTTTCACAGTTTTGTTGGAGTTCCCAATCTATTTCATGTAATAGCACACTGACTTCAATTAGTCACGGAGACATTGCCTGGGCGAAGAGAATTTAAGATTGAGCTTCATAATAGGAAGGCTCTGAAATAGAAGGCGGAACCTAATGTGGGGAAGGGGCAATCAGGTCCGCTCACAGAGCAGATGATTGAGGAGGTACTTTAAAAGCTGATCTTTTATTTTAATTGTTTCTTTAGCCTCCTTCTTGTGTTGGGGTGTGTGTGTGTGTGTGTTGGGGTGTGTGTGTGTGTGTGTGTTGGGGTGTGTGTGTGTGTGTGTGTTGGGGTATGTGTGTGTGTGTGTGTGTGTGTGTGTGAGGTGTGTGTGTGTTGGGGTGTGTGTGTGTGTGTTGGGGTGTGTTGTTGTTGGGGTGTGTTGTTGTTGGGGTGTGTTGTTGTTGGGGTGTGTTGTTGTTGGGGTGTGTTGGTGTTGGGGTGTGTTGGTGTTGGGGTGTGTTGGTGTTGGGGTGTGTTGGTGTTGGGGTGTGTTGGTGTTGGGGTGTGTTGGTGTTGGGGTGTGTTGGTGTTGGGGTGTGTTGGTGTTGGGGTGTGTTGGTGTTGGGGTGTGTTGGTGTTGGGATGTGTTGGTGTTGGGGTGTGTGTGTGTTGGGATGTGTTGGTGTTTGTGTTGGGGTGTGTGTGTGTGTTGGGGTGTGTGTGTGTTGGGGTGTGTGTGTGTGTGTTGGGGTGTGTGTGTGTGTGTGTGTGTGTTGGTGTGTGTGGTGTGTGTGTGTGAGGTGTGTGTGAGTTGTATGTGTGGTGGGGTGCGTGTGGTGTGTGAGTGTGTGTGAGTGTGTGAGGTGTGTGTGAGTGTGTGAGGTGTGTGTGAGTGTGTGAGGTGTGTGAGGTGTGTGCGGTGGGGTGTGTGTGTGTGGTGAGGTGTGTGCATGCGTGCGTACATGCATGCGTGCATGCGGTGGGATGTGTGTATGTCTGTGTGTTGGGGTGTGTGTGTGTTGGGGTGTGTGTGTGTGTGTTGGGGTGTTTGTGTGTGTTGGGGTGTGTGTGTATGTTGGGGTGCGTGTGTGTGTGTGTGTGTGTGTTGGGGTGCGTGTGTGTTGGGGTGCGTGTGTGTTGGGGTGTGTGTATGGGGGTTGTGTGTGCGAGGGGTGTGTGTGCATATGGTGGAGTACGCGTGTGGTGGGGTACGCGTGTGGTGGGCTGTGCGTGTGGTGGGCTGCGCGTTGGGCTGCGCGTGTGGTGGGCTGCGTGTGTGGTGGGCTGCGCATGTGGTGGGGTGCGCGTGTGGTGGGCTGCGTGTGTGGTGGGCTGCGCATGTGGTGGGGTGCGCGTGTGGTGGGCTGCGCGTGTGGTGGGCTGCGCGTGTGGTGTGGTGCGCGTGTGGTGGGGTGCACGTGTGCGTGTGCGCGCAGTGGATTTAATGCGTTCTTTGCTTAAGAACACATTGCTATGAAGAACTAGTTGGTTTATTAGCAAAGATTGAACAATCACACTACACATTACCAGTTCATCCACCAGGCTCACAACCACCTGCGTCGTCGTGGATCCCCCCGAATGAAACTGGCTGGGGTTTTATTGAGTCTTGTGAATATCATGTGACTGGCTAAGCCACTCCTAACTCAACAGCTCAACAAATCTGTGAGCATACTCACCGGTGCACACATTACAGAGGGGTGTGTGTGTGTGGTGTGTGTGCTTGGATTGTGTGTGTGTGCATGTGGTTGGGAGTGTGTGTGTATGTATGTGGAAGGTGTGTGCAAGTAAGGTTCAAATGTAAATAACAATGCAAATAAAATTTTACAACAGACTGGTACTGGGACACTAAAACAGAACTACAATCGGAGGTGCCACTTTTTTCCTGGGAGTCAGTATGACGTCTGTGATCGTCTTATTTTACATTATTGGCTCTTTAACTACAGAAATGCAATTTATGCACTGCTTTTGCATATATCAAGGCAGAAAATCAGGCTAGTTTTTGAGTTAACAAGAATGGTTAGAATTAATCGACATCATCTAGCCTTCTTTATTTAGCAAAGTAAAATAGGAGACCGACTGTAATAGACTACCTATTTAATCATTAGAAGTTATAGATTAGGCTTAATTTGAAGCCAGAAATGGCCGATCACTAGCCACTTTTATATTTTGTACCAGGTTAAGCCCTGCAATTGAGTCGTCTGCTCCTTCTGTGCATTGTGTACAGTTTTGGTCTCCTTACCTAAGGAAGGATATACTTGCCATAGAGGGAGTGCAACAAAGGTTCACCAGACTGATTCCTGGGATGGGGGGATTGTCCTATGAGGAGAGATTGAGGAGACTAGCTCTATATTCTCCAGAGTTTAGAAGAATGAGAGATGATCTCATTGAAACATACAAAATTCCTACAGGGCTTGACAGGGTAGATACAGGGAGGATGTTTCCTCTGGCTGAAGGGTCTCGAACCAGGGGTCACAGTCTCAGAATAAGGGGTCGGCCATTTAGGACTGAGATGAGGAGAAACTTTTTCACTCAGAGGGTGGTGAACATTTGGAATTCTCCACCTCAGAGGGCTGTGGATGATCAGTCTTTGAATATATTCAAGACAGAGATCGATAGATTTTTGGATATTAAGGGATATGGGGACAGTGCAGGAAAGTGGAGTTGAGGTAGAAGACCAGCCGTGGTCTTATTGAATGATGGAGCAGGCTTGAGGGGCCGAATGGCCTACTCCTGCTCCTAATTCTTATGTTATGTCCATGATCGGTGGAAACCTTACAGTGAACTTGCTGGATTCACAAAGGCCAGATACCAGGAAAACCTGGTAAGCAAAGAGGTCTTGCGCAGGAGGAGCGTAGCTATGGTCTAGTCGGGCCAGCGGCAGATTCAACCCTCCATTAAATCTGTTGCATTATCTGCAAGTCTGCCCCTTTCACCGCCTCCATCTGAGACATGTACAAAGAGCTTTGTCGATGCAGAGAAAGACCCCAGGCTCAGTGTTCAGCACTTTGAACAGCAATAAAGATCTGCCCAGAACCTAATGGGGAAACTATTCTCCCTGCAGTCATGGAATCACTGAGCTTTCCTGAAGCAAATGCTTTCAAAGTTAAGCTCAGGATTTCGTTTACAGCTCTCTCCATAGAATAGTGATGGGCAATGTGCCAATTCAGTGCTGGGCACGGCTACATTTCAGCAGCCCAAGTACTGTTTGTTGCCCTGTGTCCAAGCCATGTGTTCATGAAAGTGTGACTCCCACCGTTACTGCCAAACACATGTGCACAAACACACGCATGCAAACACATGCGTACAAAGACACGCACATGTGTACACAAATACATGCATACAAACACACATACATATGCATACAAACACATGCACATACAAATGCACACACATGTACACATGCACAGAAACACATCTGCACATACACACACACACACACAAAGACACACATACAAACACATGCACACAAACACATGTACACACGCACTTCTTTCTTGCATTTCAAAATTAGTAAGGCATCAAATCAGCCTCGAATTGCCTTCCATTATTGATATTCCAGGGGAGATTTTCCTGGGTCTATACCTGGGTGCAGCCAATGACGGAATACCGAGGGGGTGGAGAACCCGTCTGATTTCCCGATATTCACTGCACCCGGTGAGCGCAGGCAGAAACCCGGGAAAAATCTCCCGCTGTAAACGAAGCCAAAGCTCGCTGCGGTTTATACAGCGAGTGTTGCGCCATTCCTGCGGGTAACAGGTGGAGCTCGGGCACCAGCCTGAGCACAGCCCGCCATCCTGGTTCTGCACCAATGGCTGGCCAGGGTACTCGAGCCCGGCTGATCACATCGCACTGCGACCTCAGCGATGATAGGCAGTTGGGAGCCGATTGTCTTGCCAGGATTGTGGTCGATTGCGGCCTGCTGTGGTACGACTAATGCGTCCACTCCTGTTCCGGCACCAGCTCAGGTGACATGTGCTGTAAACTGGCCGGGTTCTGCTGACCACAGCAGAGACAGATGTGTAAAAGTGGGATGAGCCACACGGGTGATGGGAGGACCCTGCCTGGTAACCGCTTCTCTGCACGGAGCAGCCATGGAAATGGGGCCATGCCTCCGGTGGAAACGGCTTGCGGCTCCCACAAGATCCGCAGGCGATACATGCCAGCTACATAAGCGGGGGTTACTTTAGGCACCATAGCATTCAAATTGGTGAGATTGCAAAAGGGACGGCAGCGAATGGGCAGCCTGCATTACACTCTGCAACATTTTAATCGTCGAAATCGTTGCGTATACTCAAGGCTGAGATCGATAGATTTTTTGGACTCTCGGGGAATCAAGGGATATGGAGATAGGACAGGAAAGTGTTGAGGTCGATGATCAGCCATGATCTTATTGAATGGCGGAGCAGGCTCGAGGGGCCGTAGGGCCTACTCCTGCTCCTATTTCCTATGTTCTTATAAGGGGCTGCTGATTCACGATCGTCCCTTTTCATCTTGTGTGTGTCCCATGTGTAGGGTGTGCAGAACAAGCTGCCACTTGCATAGCTGCTCTGCCCGTCTGAGATGATGGGCAGACACAAATTAAGCAGCGCTGTTCCTAACGAAGCTCATCCCTCTCTCATCGTGCAGCTTCTCGACTGCACCCGGCATCCAGCCCACCCATCTTTTACCGTTAATACACTGAGTCAGGGGCATGACGGGGAGATACACGCTCAATGTGCGCTACATAGATACACGATGCGGTCCCTGTCCCAAATTCACACTTGCACATTTTCAGGTGTCGCTGGACATTGATTGGCAGTGCGGAACGCAAGCTGGCTTTCCCCTCCCTGGCCCGTGGCTCGATGAAGCAAAGGTCAGCTGCAGCAGCGCAGCCCAGGAACGGAACCACAGACCTCCCTGCTCTTTGGCCTGACCTGTGCTTCTGTGGCAGTGGGGCATGAGGAACGTCGCATTTCAGTCATAGCCACACCAGATTTCACGGCACAAATTCTAGTTTTACCCGCAGGCTTTGGTCCTAATCTTGTGGCAAACTGAAATGTGTGTGTTTGCGCAGATGTGAGAGTGTGAGGATAATTTTCCACATAACCTGCCCAGTGGGAAACCGATGCGATCTGATCGACCACCACTTTTACTTTCCATTAAACTCAGTGTGTGTGTGGGTGAGAGAGTGAGTGTGCAACAGACAAAGAGAGGGAGAGAGAATGCATGTGTGTATGTGTGTGTGTGTGTGTGTGTGTGTATGTGTGGGTGAGTGTGTATAAGTGTGTACGAGAGTGAGAGAGAGAGAGAATGCATGTGTGTGTGGGTGAGTTTGAGAGTGTGTGAGAGTGAGAGTGTGTGAGAGTGAGTGTGAGAGTGTGAGAGAGTGTGTGCGAGAGTGAGAGAGAGAGAGAATGCATGAGTGCGAAGGTAAGTGCGTGAGAGTGAGAGTGTGAGAGTGAGCGTGAGTGAGAGAGAGAGAATGCATGTGTGTGTGGGTGAGTGTGTGAGATTGAGAGTGAGAGTGTGAGTGTGAGAGTGTGCGAGAGTGAGAGTGTGAGAGTGTGAGACAAAGCTTGAGTGTGCGAGAGTGAAAGTGAGTGTGTGAGAGCAAGAGAGCAAGAGTGTGCGCGAGCGAGCGAGAGAGGCAGAGAGAGGGAGAGAGAATGCACGTGTGTGTGTGTGTGTATGTGAGTGTGTGTGAGAGGCAGAGGGAGAGAGAATGCACATGTGAGAGTGAGTTTGTGAGAGTGAGTCTATGAAGCAGAGTGAGAGAGAATGCATGTGTGTGAGAGAGTGTGAGAATGTGTGAGTGTGGGGTGTGAGAATGTGTGGGTGTGTGAGTGTGTGAGTGAGAGTGTGTGTGAGAGAGAGAGAGAGAGTGTGTGTGTGAGAGTGAGAGGAAAAGAGAGTGAATGCACGTGTGTTTGTGTGTGTGTGAGTGTGTGTGTGTGTATATATATATGAGTGTGTGGGAAAGTGAATAAGCGGGGAATGTGAGAGGCAGAGAGAGGGAGAGAGAATGCTTGTGTGTGTGTATGTGAATGTGTGTGAGAGATTGTGAGGGAAGGGAGAGAGCATGTGTGTATGTGTGTAGGTATGTGAATGCGTGTGTGAAAGGCAGTTTAAGAGAGAGTATGTATGTGAATGTATGAGTGTGTGCATGTATGTGGGTCAGCGTGTGCGAGTGTGAGTTTGCGTGCATGCATGTACACATGAGAGTGTGAGTGCACGTGAGTGTGTGAGTGCAAGAGAGTGAATGTTGAGTGAACATTGACCATTTACAGCAGGTAGCTGATGATCTGTTGAACCAGCACCAATGGATGTGCTGAGT
The DNA here is from genome assembly GCF_044704955.1 of Pristiophorus japonicus. NCBI lineage: Eukaryota > Metazoa > Chordata > Chondrichthyes > Pristiophoridae > Pristiophorus > Pristiophorus japonicus. The sequence continues at coordinate 355,278,161 of NC_091978.1, forward strand.
GGGACAGGGAAACACTTAATAAAGCAAGGCTCCTAGGCTTCCTTAAAACCAAAAATAATTAATTTCTATTTCATCAATTAGTATTTTAGTCAAAGGCAGCGCCCTGGGGAAGGTACTAACCCTGTACATTGTAGTTCAGGAGAGCAGGCTCCAATGCTTTTCAAGTGGATGCTTCGAAAGTATATAACAGGACAATCAGAGGGAGTTCAAAGGGAGGAATGCAAGTGTCTGGGCCATGCATATTTTGGCCAACAAATCAGCTAATTTAGAGCCTTCATACAAAAGGACCAGGCTTGGTTTTGATTTGACAATTGGGAGAGTGGTCACTTTAATCCTGAACCACTAGTGAGACGCCAATCTCCACCATCGCGATCGCTTTTATTTTTAAAACAGTATGAACTTGCTACCAGCTTAAACCATTTTTGTTTTGAAAGGATTTTTAAGTGTATGGATGAATTTTACCGAATTAAAACCTATTCACAGGCTTTAGTGTTACAATGTAATGTAATAAGAAATGCGATATTTTGTAAGTACTGCAATAACAGCTATATAAATAATGCAATGTTATATGATTCAAGTAGCGGTTGAATGCTGAGGTAATTCTATGTTTGGTTTAAAGAGAGGATGGTGGTTTTGAAGAACAATCTCCAAGAACCCTTCAAATCCTTATGTTAAACTTGAAGCTGTGACATCAATCTGGTTGTGTATAAGGGCCAGTTAGTAGGAGTAATTTGAGACATGAGGTGTGGTGAGTGAAGCATGTTTGGGACGAACAGGTGACCTTGGACCCATGGTTCACCACTGGGGGCTTTCCTTGACTTACAATGAAAGGTAGAGTAGGTTGGGCCTCTACTCATTGGAATTCAGAAGAATGAGAGGTGATCTTATCGAAACGTATAAGATTATGAAGGGGGCTTGACAAGGTGGATGCAGAGAGGATGTTTCCACTGATGGGGGAAGATTAGAATTAGGGGGCATAATCTTAGAATAAGGGGCCGCCCATTTAAAACTGAGATGAGGAGGAATTTCTTCTCTCAGAGGGTTGTAAATCTATGGAATTCACTGCCTCAGAGAGCTGTGGAAGCTGGGACATTGAATAAATTTAAGACAGAGATAGACAATTTCTTAACCGATAAGAGAATAAGGGGCTATGGGGAGCAGGGGGGGAAGTGGAGCTGAGTCCATGATCAGATCAGCCATGATCTTATTAAATGGCGAAGCAGGCTCGAGGGGCCGTATGGCCTATTTCTGCTCCTATTTCTTATGTTTTTACGTTGTATCTGGGTCTGTTGTCGACTAATTGATAGAGATTGATTGCCAAGAACTGTTGACAGCTCCAGTATTGTTGTGTCATGTGACTGCCGGGAAGTTAGTAGGCGAACTAGACGGACCTTGGTCTAGCAATCCAGATGTTCTCAACACTCTAGTGGTCTGGGTACAAGAGCTAGGTTCCAGTAACACTCTAAAACTGCAGTTCAACAGAGATCATTAACAACCGACCAGCAATGCTGGTAGTAAAATGTAAAGCCATAATACTCCCCACGGCGACAATCGAGCAGGCATGCGGAAAGAAGAGTGTGAAGGAAAGGCTGGATTCACTTACTGACAGGAGAGCTTATTAATACCATTGATAACGAAACACTGTCCTCCATTCACACAATAGTGGCGTTCGCTCTCGTTGCATGCCCTTGCGTGGCCAGACCAAGGCGTAGGTGAAGTGGTAACTGCAGATGGGAAGAACAGCAACATTAAAGAGACGATTAGTACCATTTCAACTACAGCACGTCAACAAGGCACAAAGTCCAATGTCTTCATTTGTAGTCACAGCATATTAGTACTGAACCGGTTATTTTGTAGCTGTGATTGTCAAGATACAATTGGGAGAGTGAATGTGAGCGAGTGAGTGTGCGACAGGCAGAGAGAAGGAGAAGGAATGCACGTGTGTATGTGTGTGTGTGTGTGTGTGTATGTGAGTGTGGGTGAAGTGTGCGAGATTGAATGTATGAGAGAGAGCATGTGAAAGTGAGTGTGAGAGGCAGAGAGAGAGAGAATGCACATGTGTGTGTATGTGAATGTGTGTGAGTGAGTGAGGGGAAGGAGAGAGAGCACTGCGTGTGGATGTACGCGAGTGAGTGTGTGAGAGAGGGAGAGAGATTAGGAGAGAGAATGTATACATTCTCATCCTTATGTACAACTCCCTCTGTGGCTCTTCCCTGTCTCTGTAACCTCCTGCTGCCCTACAACTCAGATAAAAAAACCCCCAGAAAATGCTGGAAATACAGAGCAGGTCAGGGAGCATCTGTGGAGAGAGAAACAGAATGAAGGTTTCAGGTCGATGACCCTTCCTCAGAACTCTGAGAACTCTACGGTGCTCCAAATCTTACACATCCTTCACCTATGTTCTCCCACCATTGGCAGCCGTGCCTTTGGCCATTTAGGCCCCAAGCTTTGGAATTGCCTCCCTAAGCCTTTGTGTTTCTCCGCCTCTCTCTCCTCCTCGACCCTCCTTAAAACCTACTTCTTTGCCCAGGCTTTTCAGTCACCAATCCAAAGATCTCCTTCTTTGGCTCGGTGTCAGTGTTTGCCTAATTACGCTCTTGTGAAGGGCCTTGGGACGTTTTACTAGATTAAAGGAGCGAAAGAAATGCAAGTTCTTTCTTTACCCGGATCATTCGTATCAGGGAAAAGCAGATTTCTTTACGCACTATTCATAGGCCTTTGACTTGCGGTGATATTTGGTGTCAGAAAGGAACAGGTGGGATAGTCAGCCCCTGTCAACCATTCAGTTCATTGGGCTGCCTGAACTCAAACATTAAAGTAAGAGCTTGCGCCCTCTACCTTGAGGCAGGCCTGATGCCCAGTGCCATAGAACCACCTCCTCCAGATGCGGTACCTATCGCGCTGTGCACTGGTACGGCCCAGATATTCACACCACACTAACACTAAACATGTGGTCACATTGGTGGAAAGGGGAAATATGACATAAGGTGGGCTATACACATATCGGGGAGCAATTTGTGCCCAGTCCACATGATTCTCCATCCATGGCTTGGAAACGTTGCCCAATCGGATGCACTGAATTCTGTGTCTGGATTCCTGCTAACTGCTCCCACCCCACTAGGTTCAGCACCCCGAACAGTGGATCGTAGCATTTACCCTCGGCCGCACGGATTCTAATTTTAAAAACTGAACCCAGAAACTATTTGACCATTGAGCACACTCGCCTCCGAGTCAGAAGGTTGTGGGTTCAAGTCCCACTCTAGGGAGGGGGCGGGGAAGTGGAGCTGAGTCCATGATCAGATCAGCCATGATCTTATTAAATGGCAGAGCAGGCTCGAGGAGCCAGGTGGTCTACTCCTGATCCTATTTCTTATGTTCTTATGAATCTAGGCTGACACTCCAGTGCAGTTCTGAGGGAGTGCTGCACTGTCGGAGGGGCTGTCTTTTGGATGAGACGTTAAACCGAGGCCCCGCCAGCCCTCTCAGGTGGACGTAAAAGATCCCATGGCACTATTTCGAAGAAGAGCAGGGGAGTTATCCCTGGTATCCTGGCCAATATTTATCCCTCAATCAGCTTAATAAAAACAGATTATTTGGTTATCACATTGCTGTTTGTGGGAGCTTGCTGTGCGCAAATTGGCTGCTGTGTTTCCCACATTACAACAGTGACTATGCTCCAAATGTAATTAATTGGGCTGTAAAGTGCTTTGAAACGTCCAGTGGCTGTGAAAGGCGCTATATAAATGTATGTCTTTCTTTTTTGAAAGCAGCAATAGAACGGTATGTTTGATGCAAAGCAATCAGACTAGAATGGACATGCAGGATATCAGCATTTTTTTTTTATTATTATTTTATTTTATTTTATTTTTAAATTCGTAGCCAATCTTTCCAATTGGAGTTCTTAACACTCGTAAGCACATTGATACCAATAACAAGTCAATGCCTTGTTTGGTGTAGGTGGCTAACGTACTTGTCTTCTAAAACGCAACTGTCAGTTTTATGCTCCATTACCTGGAGAACGCGAGCAATTCCCGGTTATCAGAAATAGTTCGCATTACCGAATACGTGGCTTTTGTTTTTAGCTCTGCTGGTACAACCTATCTCGGCGTGGTACGGACTGTTTCGTCAAGGTAAAAATAGATGTCAGAAATGTACCAGAGGCCGATCAGTATCGGACAGGAGTTTCACGTGGGTCTTTCCCACCTGCTATTGGCTGAGCCACCGATTTTCTAGCACTCTCTACGTTTCTTATTTCAGATTTCCAGCTATGCATGGTGTAGGGAGGGGCGGGGCGGTGTTAAGAGGCAGTTTATTTTGTTTGTTTGCATAAAATGATTTGACAGCAATTTTATTTTAAAGTAATTACTGTCAACAATACTGAGCAGAGAGAGATTTCCTTTGCTGGGAATTTGAAACAAAAACTCTCTCCATCGTATGAATTTGAGATGTCTTTATATCAGCTGGTCCCATAAAATCAATTTTAATCAGCTTAAGAACGAAAGCCAGCCTCTCATCCCCCTGCCTCCCTTCCATGTTCCAAAGCCCCCTTGCTCCAAAGAGCTCCTGTGCTCAAAACTCCCTTCATTTTCCTAATTGAACTGGCGCCTCAGTTATAAGCATTTGCTTTGAGCTCTGTAGTACTCCTGTCAGCCACTGCAGTCTCGATAAATAGACTTCAAGCTCACATTAGCAAAAGCAAAGTAAACCAAGCATTGAGAGTCAGTAGTGGGCTCAGGGATATAAAACACAAGAAGTTATATTAAAGCAATATAATTGCCTTTGACAACCTCTCATCTTCTCCCAGTCACCCCTCATACATAGCAAGTGCACACACACACACACTCACACACACAGACACATACTACAGAAACAGACACTACACACTCACACACATACAGACACTATACACACACACTTACACACAGACACTACACACACACAATCACTCACCCCCCATACATAGCAAGTGCACACTCACACACACACAGACACACACACACAGAATCACTCACCCCCCATACATAGCAAGTGCACACTCACACACAGACACTACACACACACTCACACACAGACACTACACACACAGACACAGAATCACTCACCCCCCATACATAGCAAGTGCACACTCACACACAGACACTACACACACACACACAGACACTACACACACAGACAGACACTACACACACAGACACAGAATCACTCACCCCCTATACATAGAAAGTGCACACACTCTCACACAGACACACTACACACTCTCACATACACACACACAGAATCACTCACCCCCCATACATAGCAAGTGCACACTCACACACACACACACTACACACATACACACTCTCACACACAGACACAGAATCACTCAACCCCATTCATAGCAAGTGCACACACTCTCTCATACACTCTCACACACGCACTATACACACACACACACACTCTCTCACACACAGACACTACACACACAGACACAGAATCACTCACCCCCCATACATAGCAAGTGCACATACTCACACACACACACACACAGACACTACACCCACAGAATCACACAAACACTCACACACACAGGCACTACAGACACAGACACTACACAGACAGAATCACACACACTCACACAGACACAGATACTAAACACACAGAATCTCACACACACAAAGAGACACAGACACAGACAGAATCACACACACACAGGAGACACAGACACAGACAGAATCACACACAGACACTACACACACACAGAATCAATCACTCACACAGAATCAATCACTCACACACACAAACTCACACACACACACACACACACACACAGACACACACACAGAATCACACACACACACAGACACTCACACACACACACAGACACTCACACACACACAGAGACACTCACACACACACAGAGACACTCACGCATATAGACACACTCACAGTCATCCCATCTCATGCAAGAACAGGTTAATGTATAAAAGCGTCAGAACTGGCTACGAATGTTGACAAACCTCAGCTTAACCCTCCACAAAGGATTGACTTTAACCCATTGTAAATAAAAATCTTCCATTTGAACAGCCAGCATTGAGAGGAGAGAAAGAGGAGCACTTGAAGGCTTGAAAAGAGCGGTTTACAGTGAACAGCACACAGATTGCAATCAATCCAGCCCATAGACTAAAAAGGAGCACTGTACAGTTGGGCGATATACTGAACATCAGTGTTGTACAGGAGCAATAGCACATAGCAATGTCCATACCAAAGCAGCAGGAGCTTTACGACTTAGATTCACACTCTTCTTTGGTTCTTTTGTTACACTCTGAAAATCGATACCAAAACAAAATGAAATAATAAAGCAGAGCTTTCACGTGATTTGAAATCCTTATTTTCTTTTTCCGTCTTTTTACAAATATTGATTTTCAAACTCTTGGACGCCCAGAAAAGGGATAAATTGTGAAAAGTCACTCACTTTCCATCGTGTGAAAATGAAAATGTCTGGGTGGGAGAGGGGACACTGTGCGAACATTCGATTTCTGCACCTGGGATGTCAGCTGCAGTTCAGAAACAGCTGCACATTACAACAACAACTTGCATTTATATAGTGCCTTTGACGCAGTAAACTGTGCCAGGGCACTTCACAGGTGCGTCATTGGACAAAATTCACTAACACTGCGGATGAGCTGCACTCAGACCACTGTAACCTGCTCCATAACAACCCCCATATCAAAGCACAGTAATTGCAGCGACTGGTGTTACAGACTGTTGCTCAAGTCAAAGACTAAACCTACTGTAAGTCAACAATTTGGATTATAATTGTAATTAACTCACTGTTGTACAAAAAGTCTTTCAGATGAGACGTTAAACCAAGGCCCCGTCTGCCCTCACAGGAGGACGTAAAAGATCCCATGGAAGAAGAGCAGGGGACTTATCCCTGGTGTCCTGACCAATATTTATCCCTCAATCAACATAACAAAAACAGATTATCTGGTCGTTATCACATTGTTGTTCGTGGGAGCTTGCTGTGCGCAAATTGGCTGCCGCGTTTCCCACATTACAACAGTGACTACACTCCAAAAAGTACAGGTACTTCATTGACTGTAAAGGGCTTTGAGATGCCCGGTGGTCATGCAAGGTGCTATACAAATGCAAGTCTTTGTTATTGGAAGGAATAGTCCTTCGTGCATTTTTAAAGAAACATGCTAAGGCTGCAAAACACACCAGTAGTGTGCTCCAACAAAAGACAACTTTTATCATTTTCATTTTCACGGCTAACAGCGACTTCAACCAATGGGTTTCCACTCTTGGAAAGCTTCATTTAAATAAATTAAAACCCACGATATAAAATAACCACTGCCACACTGCATAAGCCCTTTAAAGCACTCTAAATAATAAATAAAATGATGAAATCTCGATTGAGGGTATAAAATCAGCTTCTCAGCCTGTGTTCGTAAATCTCTTTGCAAGACAACTTATTTTCCGGCCAACTACCTCTCGACCAGGATTTTAACCCTCGCGCTGCCAACACATGAAAACCCCCACAGGTTTGGACGGAGTGGCTTCAGAACAATGCAAAGCTAACCAGAGCCTTGGTGCTCTTATAATTGTTAAACGGAATACACGGCGGAAGTGTTCTCGGCTCTGCACCCGTAATCAGTGAGGAAAGGAATAGCAACGGGGCAGAGAATCAGCTCTGCGAACTTTAACCATCACAGCAAGGACTTAAAATAACACTCTCCCGCAACAACTGGTTTAGATAGTTGAGGCTGTGGATGGACGGGAAATTGCAGCTCTAAAAAGGCATTTATTGGAGATCAGGTCAGCGAGGGAAAGAGATAAACTGAGCAAAGCACACTGCATTGTTCAGAGAGATGTCAAACAACCAGCGTTGTACTAAAGCCAAATGATTCAACAACACCACCAACAACAAATTGCATTTATATCACTCCAAAAGCACTCTGAAGAGTGATAACTGACTCACTGGCATTACTATGTTTGAGGTACATACACACACACACACACGTGCATGCTTACATGACCAGGGCACACACACGCACTACTTGGGTGAGCTCCACAAATAAAATACTCCTTTCAAAAAAAACTCGATGTTAAAAAGCCCCGCGACCCCAGACAAGTCCGACTGAATCGGTGACTCATTTCTCATGCAGCATCAGCACCAGGCCGGCGCCAGGCGGCCCCAACAAAACCGCAACTCATCCACAGCGAGAAAGGCGTTAACATTTCAGAGCTATTAAGACTTCTTTTCAGTTGACAACAAGATGCCCTCACGCCCCCTCTTTACTTTAACCCTCTTACCTTGGAAGAAACGCATTTTTATAAGCCTTGAAGAAGTCTTGTCCCGAGAACCCGAGACCTCGCACTAACTTTACCGCATTCAGCTCAAGCTAGCAGCTGCTCCTGTGGGGCCTGAAACGATCTCGGAACTCCTGCTCTTTTTTTGGGGGGGTGGAGTGGGGGGGGGGGGGAACGAGTTTAAATATACTTGTTTGCCCACGTCACTGCACCGTCAAATGCCCGATTTACATTGGCTCTGGTCGACAGGCAATACGTCAGCCCACACAGTGACTCGAGAGGTGCAGGGGAGAGCACCAAAATTAATGCCTTTGTCACCGAATGAATCTCGGGTCCCGATGCCTATCAGCTGCGTCAGAACACTCGTCCTGCCATCGACCCCAGGCGGGCCGCGGATTTTGAGAACGAGAATCAGCTCACACAAAATGTTAGCGCAAATGAATCGATGCAGCCATCAAACCAAGCCGACAAGCCCTTCAACTCAAATGAAAGAATGCAGAGTGTGATGGCTCATAGTAATTGCTCCATTTTCTACAAGCAGAGAAATGTAATCAGTTCCGAGCCGCCTGGTTTCACCCCCACCCCGAAGCCACCCCACCCTTGCACACGGATACTGTGGCGGGCAATGTGCCCACGGGCACCTTTAACCCCGCGTTAGCCGTGACTCCCACACACAGCGCTTTTGAATCCTGGCTCGCGCAACGCACTTATCTGGAATCCTCGTGCCATCTCGGATGAGGGCAACTTAGCTGCTCCTTGCGTGCGCTATTTAAACAGTGCGATACGGTCCGGAGGCTTGGTCAACCTAACAGCATCCTGTGTAAGACCAGACTATTTATCATCGATCCCGAAACAGATCAGCACATTTCTATTTGTCGAAAAGAAGCTCGGTGGAGTGAGGGGGTTGGGAGGGGGTGTGAAAGGAGACGGTGACCTTTCTGGTTACATTATCTTCCACTATGTCAACCTTCATTCTAGACCAAACTGATTTAGCTCCCACAGCTCGACTCTGGTGTAGACCATGTAGTTACGGGGTGAAGTAATATTGTGGCCGGTATCAATTGCAGGTAAATTGAGACCAAGGTTGTGTGATTCCATTAATACCCCTTCCACCTGCATCACACAATGCCCACTGTGCTTAGTCCATACCTTACATAATGACAAGATTACTTTCTCAAAAAAATAAACAAATAAAAACATGCTTTAATGGGGAGAGCTGTGTTTTCACACGTGTCGCATTCTACATCATGACCCTAATCATGCCACAGGCAAACAATGAGCCCCTGCTAGCAGTGGATCGTGAGAACGCATCATCATCGACAAAGCAATTATTAGCAATTTTCGAATGGCCATTTAGACGTTGCTCGTCTCACCGGACAGGAGTGATAGATAAATGACGCAAAACGATAAGTGTTTTTTTTAAATAACAACTTACTCATAAATCTACATTTCAACCTTCTTTCTCCACACAGAGAGGAGTAATAATCTGGAATTCTCACCTCCGAAAGGCTGTGGATGCTGGCACAGCTGCAACATTGCGGGCTTATGAGGAAAAATCTGGCGTGTGAGACTAAATTGGATCGCTCTTTCAAAGAGCCGGCACAGGCACTATGGGCCAAGTGGCCTTCTTCTGTGCTGTAAGATACTGCGGGGGGCGAAATTCCGGAGCGGCAACCTTCGTCAGGCAGGACTTCCTGCGCCCAGCGTAGAGTCCCACCCCGCAACCTAAATTGGGGTCACCGCCCCTGACAGGAAGTCGAGCGCAATGTCGGGCACTCCACTTCCTGTCGGGGCCGGAGCGGGGACGTTACCCGGGTGATAGTCGGACCGGGAATGTGGGGTTCTGTGGCCGCACGATCATGGCATGGACCCGCCGAGATGATGTCATCTCCGGAGCTGCGGCGGCCCTGGGCGGTTTTGCACCTCCGCTAACTCCCACGCAACTCCGCGGGAGCCAGTACTGCCCCCGCCCCCCCAAAAACACTTGTGAACCATTAGCGCCCTCCGGAGGTGCCAATGGGAGGTGCACAGCAGGGGACTTTTGCCCCCTATGATTCCATGAAAGGGTATCAAGGGACATGGATCAAAGCCAGGTAAATGCAGTTGGGGCACAGATAAGCAATAGTGGAGAAAGCTCGAGGGGCTGAATGGCCTACCCATGTTCAACAGGTTTACTCATTCTGAATTACCTTGGTGCTAATTTAACTTTAGTTTTGGATCCTATACCACAAGGGATCAATAGCTTCTTGATTCTTGCTATACCCTGTGTGGTCATTTCCTCCTCATATAATGGTTATGTTACTGGACTAGTAATCCAGAGGCCTGGGCTAATGATCCGGAGAAATTAGTTCAAATCCCACCATAGCAGCCGGGGAATTTACAGCTGACCATGAAACTACCGGATTGTCATAAAAACCCATCTGGTTCACTAATGTCCTTTAGGGAAGGAAATCTGCCGCCCTGACCCGGTCTGACCTATATGTGACTCCAGACCCACAGCAAGGTGGTTGACTCTTAATTGCCCCTCTGAAATGGCGGCTCATGGGCAATTAGGGACGGGCAATAAATGCTGGCCTTGCCAGCATCGCCCACATCCCACGAACGAATTTGCAAATAAAAGCATAATCCTATTACACATCCAAAAAGGGGCTGGCAGAAACTCCGCAGAATGTGTGGCAGAAAGGGCAGTTGGGGAGCTGATAAATCGGTTCCAGGAATACTTAACTCAGCAGAGCGAGACTGTGCCAAACAAAATGCCGCCTTGTCACAACTGGCGGAGTCAGCATGGATGTACTAAAAAAAATAGTGCCATGTCCATCAGATAGAGTAACAAATGGCTGGCATAGGACGAGGCTCCCCTCTCAGAATTCTGCTGACATTCCACAAGCTTCGGCTTTGATCTTTCATGACTCGATTAAATTACTGCCGGTACCTCACTGTCAGCCATTTATTATACCACACTGCTCTTCTGCTGAATCATTGCCTGTGTTAGCAGAAGGAGATTACATTAATAATAGAAACATGTAAAATGCGCAGCAGAATATTGAAGTGACCTGAACAGAAAGATTCCTTCAACCTGCCTTTAATACTGAACAAGTAATTCTGCAACATTTGGTGACGATTTTATGCCAGCAGTTTGAATCATTTCTAAAATCGGTAGTAACTATAAAAGACAAAGATGTCTTACACTCCCGCACGCACACCGATTTATATAAAACAGGTGATCTTTCATGGCTTTACTCACAGGCCAAATTCAAATAAATACATTTTTAGGGAATTAAATAGGCCTCAACCACATCCTGACTCCTGACTAATCCAGTTTCCGAGCATCAGAAAAATTACGAGATGGCTTACAAGTCCAGGCCTAGGCCCCTCACACCACCCTTTCGCCGCTTGTCAATGAATCTCCCATTTAGAACTTTAACATATAGCTCTTTTCAGCTCATTAAACGTACGCACAATCACAACCACTAAATGGTAAGAGTTATTTCCGCTTACTTACTTAGACTTTCAGTTTTTGGTTTTGAACCACTACAGCATATTTATTGTGGCATGTGATTCTTGGTTGCGATTCGCCACTGTTCACCCAGAGGGTGGTGGGGGTCTGGAACTCACTGCCTGAAAGGATGGTAGAGGCACAAACCCTCATCACATTTGAAAAGAATTTGGGTGTGCACTTGAAGCACCATGACCTACAGGGCTACGGACCAAGAGCTGGAAAGTGGGATGAGGCTGGATAGCTCTTTGTCGGCCGGCGCGGACACGATGGGCCGAATGGCCTCCTTCTGTGCTGTAAATTTCTATGGTGCTATAACTGTGATTTACATGTTGGCACAGTTCAATTAGATAGCAAGCAGGGACTGAAATGGTACACTCATCTATGCCCAAAACTATAAATACATAATAATGTGTCTTTAAAGATGTAAAATATGTCTACTATGTAGTTTCCCATTTAGCAAATATGGATTTTCACTGGATACATTTGCAGTGACTCATCATATTGACCAATCAATGCATTGTTGGCAAAAGGAAGAATAGTGGGGCCCAAAACAGAACACATTAGCTAAAAAAAGATAGATACTGAAGCGATTTCAGAGTTATAATCTCTTCAGGGTTTGATGACTATTCTACACAGCTTCAGCAGCATAGTCACAGTGTATTATATTATCTGAGCTCCTCAGTGAAATGATTTATTTATCACACATTGAACTCTAAACCCAGTTCAGGTCGTCAAGGAGATATTAATGCGTTGGAAGCAGTGCAGAGAAGAGCCATGAGGCTGACCCCTGGTATCAGAGATCAGAGTAATGAGGAAAGACTTGGGCTTCTCAGCTTCAAAGAAAGCATCCGAGATGTTCGCAACCTTGGTGTCATGTTTGACCCCGAGATGAGCTTCCGACCACATATCTGCGCTATCACCAAGATCGCCTATTTCCACCTCCATAACATCGCCCGACTCCGCCTCAGCTTATCCGCTGCTGAAAACCTCATCCATGCCTTGTTTAACTTCTAGACGCTATCACCAAGATCGCCTATTTCCACCTCCATAACATCGCCCGACTCCGCCTCAGCTTATCCGCTGCTGAAAACCTCATCCATGCCTTGTTTAACTTCTAGACGTGACTATTCCAACACACTCCTAGCTGGCCTCCCACATTCTACCCTACGTAAACTTAAGGTCATCCAAAGCTCGGCAGCCCATGTCCTAACTCGCACCAAGTCCCGCTCACCCATCACCCCTGTGCTCGCTGACCTACATTGGGTCCCGGTTAAGCAGCGCATCAATTTCAAAATTCTCATCCTTGTTTTCAAATCCTTCCATGGCCTCGCCCCTTTCAATCTCTGTCATGTCCTCCAGCCCAACAACTCCTCCGAGATCTCTCCTCTCATCCAATTCTGGCCTCTTGGGCATTCCTGGTTATAACTGCTCCACCACTGGCGACTGTGCATTCAGCTGCTTGAGCCCCAAGCTCTGGAATCCTTCCCTAAACCTCTCTGCCTCTCTGCCTCTCTTTCCTCCTTTAAGGTGCTCCTTAAAACCTACCTCTTTGACCAAGCTTTTGGTCATGTGCCCAAATATCTCCTTAAAGGCTTGGTGTCAAGTTTTGTTTGATAACGCTCCTGTGAAGCGCCTTGGGACATTTTACTACGTTAAAGGCGCTATATAAATACAAGTTGTTGTTGTTGTTGCTGAGGTGATCTTACAGAGAGATACAAGGTCCCTCAGAAAATGGAGATCTGTGCAATGGGAGGAGTTTGGCATTTTCAGAATGGATGCATTAAGATGTGCTGATTCTCTATGTACAATATGTAAGCATATATGGTTTGCAGTGACCATATCTAATCTATACACACATACTATACATGCAATTTATAAATGTATACACTATCAGATATTGTCAACTGTGAATATCATCGGTGACAATGTTCTTTAATCTTCTTAGCTTATGGATAAGTTTACTCCTGCAGGTATTATTGGGTAGTGAGGGGTGTCGGGTATACTCTCTCGTGGCTGTCCTTCCCAATCTTGATGACTAAAAACATATGTGATTGGCTGGTCACATTGCAAAGGTAACCATACCAACCCTTGTATTCCGAGCCATCTAATTCCCAGCAACAGCCAATGAAAACCTTGTTTGGAAGAACGTGCACAATGGAGGATGGGAGCCAGAAAAATAAAACCGGCAAGTAAGAAGGTTTTAAAATTCTCTTGTTTTAAGAGCAAAAACGGGTTAGAAAAGATCAGATATTTTTGATTTGACAGATAGAAAGTGACATTAAAGCTACAAAATAAATTGAGATAAAAACAGGGAAGAGGGCACCGGAGACAAAAAAAGGAAAGAAAGGCAAGCACGGTTAATTGTTAATTTTTTACGTAAAATTGTGCTTTAAGTGTTTAATTTAATAGTTGGGTAAGAATGTTATTCCTGATTTTGGGGTAACTTTATCATGGTGATACCAGTATTATATTCAACACCACATTGCTGGAATTGAAAACTTACAGTTGGTCGGCCTAGGAAGAAGGGTTTTTACTGGACCTGCTGGCAGTCTAAGGGTTAACTAAACTGAAATTATGTCAGTGCTAGGCTCTAAACTTTTATATCACTGTGAGCTTGATGTTCACCAGTGACTGGACCAAACACGGACTGTGAAGTGGCCCACGCTTTAACACAAAGGCCTGTTCATTTAGTTTGAGATTTCAGCACCAAGGACAACGTTTGCCTTTTATTTGGGCCTGTCTCTAAGCTCTGATCTCCGAGGGGTGTCCCTTCACTGTTAAATGAGCCAATGTTTGGGCGTCAGTTCGAAGCACGAAGCAGTGACGAGCTGCCGGCTGGCCGTTTTTTTGGAAGCATCATCTCTGTAAACTGTGCCACCTCCCCGGCCCTGGCAGATAGTATCACCAACATCATTGCACGAAGCACTTTAAACGACATTTTAGCTACGAGAAAAGATCGGATAGGCTGGGGTTTGTTTTCTTTTGGAACAGAGGAGGCTGAGGGGAAACCTTATTGAGGTGTATAAAATTATGAGGGGCCTAGTTGGAGTGGATAGGAAGGACCTATTTCCCTTAGCAGAGAGGTCAACAACCAGGGGGCATAGATTTAAAGTAATTGGTAGGAGGTTTAGAGAGGATTTGAAGGGGAAATATTTTCACCCAGAGGGTGGTGGGGGTCTGGAACTCGCTGCCTGAAAGGGTGGTAGAGGCAGAAACTCTCACCACATTTAAAGGACACTTGGAAGTGCTGTAACCTACAGGGCTACGGACCAAGAGCAGGGAAGTGGAATTAGATTGGATAGCTCTTTTTGACCGAAATAGCCTCCTTCCGTGCTGTAAATTTATATGATTCTATGAATGTTAAACACAATGATGTGGCCACAATGTGTATTTTCATATGGGTGAATGTCAAAAAGAGAGCGAGTACTTGAAGCAATCCCTTGACGGCGGGGTAGGGGGAGTGCAGGGGTGGGGGGGAAATATTTTCCAACTTTCTAGGATGGGAGACAGTGTTCGTTCTGCTGACGATATGGAGCCACTTTCCAGTCACACGGAACACTCATTCAGCACAGAGGCCCAAGGTCAAATCTGCTCTCTCTGATGCGGCGGTCGAAAGATGGACAGACTGATAAAAGGCACAAACAGCAACCGGATTTATACTTTGTAAGTGCTACTGTTTGCATCCGACAGGAAAATATCTATGTCGGATGAACAGATGGTGGGGTTTAATTGGGAGTTAAGGATCATTAAAATTATACAATTCCTCTTTACTGCGTGATTTTTTTTTTTAGCTCACTGACCTAATTCCGGTCAAAATTTAAAAGGAAACAGTCGCTCTTTGAAACTGCGCTCCATGCAGGGCCTGTGCTACTAAAGTACGTGGCTATATATAACCCCCCCCCCCCCCCCACCGCTCCAACAAAATCTGTGACAGTGCCGGTAAGAAACAGCACACTGGGGAAATAGAGTCTGCAGATCCTTCACAAGGACGACACACTTACAAGGAAGTCATTAGAGTCTATTACACAAATGAGACATCAGTTGCATTGAGATGTAACAACAGGATTAAATATGTCATATCAATAATCGGAGACGTCAAAAGGCCGAGGTAGGAACGCAAGTGACAGGAGTAGGCCATTCAGCCCCTCCAGCCTGTTTGGATGAGACGTTAAAGCGAGGCCCCGTCTGCTCTCTCAGGTGGATGTAAAAGATCCCAAGACACTATTTCGAAGAAGAGCAGGGGAGTTATCCCCAGTGTCCTGGACAATATTTATCTCTCAATCAACATAAGAAAAACAGATTCTCTGGCCATTATCACGTTGCTGTTTGTGGGAGCTTGCTGTGTACAAATTGGCTACATTACAAGAGTGACTACACTTCAAAAAAGCACTTCATTGGCTGTAAAGTGCTTTGAGATGTCTTGTGGGCGTGAAAGGTGCTATATAAATGCAAGTCTTTCATTATTTCTGCCATTCATTGGCTGATCTGGAAATGTTGCAATGCGCAGTGCTGTTAGTACAGGTAGATTTTGTTTTGGAAAATCCAGGTATTGGGTCAACTAAAAATCTTTGAACATTCTTTAAATCAGTTCTGATTAAATTGAAAGCTTTGCCAAACATTTGTCTTGAAGACAGTGCTCCTTTAAGATGGAATTTTTTTTTAAAGTAGTTGTTTATTAATTACTCAGATGAAGGTTTCTGACGGTTAGATTAGTGTCAATATGTACTATGTCAACCAATGATTTCAGGCGCTTATATTAAACTGCACCAAAGGCTGTAAACAAAGAGTTTATTCTAATAATTTTAGCTTCATTCATTTTACTTTACCCCTTCCACTCATTTTCATTCCGTCGAATTTGCCCCTTGCCCACTTCATGTACTATTGCCTGACAAGTTGTTGTTGAAACTAGGGGTTGGCGGGGGGGGGGCAATTGGTCTCCCCTGAGGCACCTGCCAACCACCAACAATTGTATGAGAGCTTCAGGTTTGATCTCGCCACACCACCCCTCCCCCACCAACCCCCAGGAAGTGTCTCTGCCCATCACACCCCCTGGAAAACTGGCCAAGATTGGGAACTTACAGAAAGACTTGCATTTATATAGCACCTCTCACGACAACCGGATGTCCCACAGCGCTGTACAGCCAATGAAGTACTTTTGGAGTGTAGTCACTATTGTAATGTAGGCAAAGCGACAGTCAATGTGTGCACAGCAAGCTCCCACAAGCAGCGATGTGATAAATGATCAGATCATTTTATTTTGTGATGTTGACTGAGCGAGAAATATTGGCCAGGACACTGGGAATAACTCCTCTGTGCTTCTTCAAAATAGTGCCATGGAATCTTTCACATCCAGCTGCGAGAGCAGATGGAGCCTCGGTATGAGGTCTCACCTGAAAGACGGCACCTCTGACAGCGCAGCGCTCCCTCAGCACTACACTGGAGTGTTAGCCTAGATTTGTGTGCTCAAGTCTCTGGAGTGGGACTTGGATGCACAATCTTCTGAGGCGAGAATGCGACCACTGAGCTAAGGCAGACCCCATAGTCTAGTCCTTCTATTTGCAGCATCAGTGGATCCTTCCTTTCTATTATTCACTGTGGCTCCTCAATGGGTTGTACCCTCCCGTGGATATCTCCCTACAGGCCTCCTGGCCTCTTTAAGATCCAACACCCTTATTCCCTACCTAATGGACCATATTAGATCTTGTCCTCACAGGTCTTGAGAGCAGCCTATGCTGGTCTAACATAGTTCTTCATTATGCTTTTCAATGAGAAGAAGCCAATGCAGAACTACTTCATTATAAGATAGATGCAGTACCACTGGATCATTCAAAGCCGAATGCATCTTTTATTATAGTTATTGATCATCTGGTAGCTAGTATTGACAGTCCAGTTTAGACCATTCGTCGCATCCCAAACCTAGTTTATATTCACTTCACTATATGCATCTAACCCCTCACCCTTCAACAAATGGCTCAGTGGGTAGCACTCTTGTCTCTAAGTCAGAAGGTTGTGGGTTCAAGTCCCATTCAGACGACTCGAGCACAAAAATCTAGGCTGATACTCCAGTGCAGTACTGAGGGAGCGCTGCACTGTTGGATGAGATGTTAAACCGAGGCTCCGTCTGCTTTCTCAGGTGGATGTAAAAGATGACATGGCATTATTTTGAAGAAGAGCATGGGAGTTATTCCTGCTGTCCTGGCCAATTTTTATCCCACAATCAACATCACTACAAACAGATGATCCAGTCATTATCACATTGCTGTTTGTGGGAGCTTGCTGTGCACAAATTGGCTGTCGCGTTTCCTCCATTACAACAGTGACTACACTCCAAAAGTACTTCATTGGCTGTAAAGCGCTTCTGGACATCTGGTGATCGTGAAAGGCGCTATAGAAATGCAAGTCTTTCTTTCATGTACATGCATTATAATTAACAATCTCCAGCAGAACAAAAAAAACATTATATTCACTGCACACCAGCCTACTGAAAAATGACGCACTCCGGGTACCCTGCGCTGCTTTGAAGGATGCCTGCTATTACTAGTCACATTGGGGCGAAGTCTGTAATGGCTTGACCCGAAGCCTCATTTAAAAGCTTTATAGATAGTGCTTGCTGTATGGGTTTTGTACTCCCGGAGTTACGCTGATACTCTCCACAAGTTGCGGCTGAAAAATCAGTTTTGAAAGGAAGAGCAATGTAACAAACTATTGCGTGGGCTGTGACTTTCACGGGGCACACCCCAGGCGCTGTAGTTGCAGTGCGAACACGGTGAGATATTGTCTTGGCAACAAAATTATATATATATTTTTTTTTTAAAAGGGCTGTCCGGAGCTTAGCCACAACTTTATCTCAGGGTATGAGTATTGTTTTCGAAAGAAATTGCTGATGACAGAGAAGGATTATCATTCATCGGTCTCAAACCGCACTGCAGCTTCTTTGAGGTGACGTTTAACTCTCGCACAATAGCCACATCAGAGGAGCAGCGAGTGGAGGAACCTTTTAGAGCTCGGCAGATGATTTCAACTCACCACCGAAACATCATGATTCAATTCAAAGAGGAATCTTTTGGCTCTGGTACAAATGCAATATGTATGGATTGCCTGCAATGCTGCCTCAGACTGGGGACGGCACAGTGAATACCAATGGAGCCAATTTAAAACAAATCTATTCAAATCACATTGGAAAAGGTAGCTATTTCAGCCTTTTTTTTTTTAAAATAGAGTGTTAACGTATAAGGTGTCCATATCGATAGGCCTACTGAGGGATTAAAACTTGAAGAGTCGAGTCTTATCACCAACTGCAAGGTATGGCGTTGGTGCTGTCTGGAATGCAAGATAGCCCATAATTACTCATATCCTTTTGGCTCCGAAATGATCTAATTTTAAGACTTCAACATGAACGTTCAAATTGTGAAGGGAAAAAAATATATCATTCGGTTACACAGACAGTCTCATCAGAGAATTATGGAGAGCCAATGCTATCCAATTGGTGTTGGGGTGGTGTCTGCTTGGTGAATTTATGAATACCTAAGCTTTGAATGGAGCTGTCTTCGTGTTAAACCGTCACACAATAAATATAGAACACACCTTACTCACTACACATACTGAACAACACAATGTTCCGGAGATATCGTGGGAAAAGTGCATCTTGGGCGGAGGCGGGTGATGGTGAATTGCCATCGAAGTCAATGGAAAAGAAAGTAGGGCAGGGCGTGAACTGGGAGCCCGCACTAGGTCCAATGGTCAAAAAATCGAACGAAACAAGTGATTAAAATTGACCTGAGAAACGTGCGCTCATACCCGATGAAAGGTATTGGGGGCTGAATTTGCAGCCCCTACGGGCGTGTACGAGGTGCGCATGTGCCCCGAGGGACCCCGCAAGTTCCGGGTTTAGGCATTCACCGCGAATGCGCCGAAACCTTGGAACTTGCCATCTGTCAGAAATGCTCAATCCTCTTGACAGATCGCACGCATCCGGAAGACAAGGGCCTCCGCAGGCGGAGAGTTCGGCTATATGCCCGACTTCTGCCCAGCGAATGCCTGTGAAATTCTTACACCTGCGCAAGGCCTGCTTTTAGCAGCGTAAGATTTTTTAAATATAGAAAAATAACATGTTATCACTCATTTATACATTAAAAACCCCGTCCAATAAGGTAAGCTTATTTTTAGCCCTGTTAAAACAAATACATTTTTTTAAGAAGTATTACATTTTTGTTTAAATTATTTAATTAAATGCGTTTTAATTCATTTTAAATATGTAATGTTTTTTATTTATTTACTCCATGTGATCGTGTATTTTTTTTAAAAAGCGATCCCCATTCATACTTTATGGGTGTTCCGTACAAACGGAAACCCCATAAAGTATGAATGGAGTTTCCCTTCTTTTATTGGTTGGGCTGGCCCATGTGATCCCAGGGGCACTTGCGAACCGCCTGCACTCCTGGGATACATGGGCCTCTACATATGGGTGCCCGGAGAGGACCAGGACCACGAATCTATGAACCTGCAGCTGATAAATTCGTAGATTTTTTACAGGTTGGTGGTGAGCGCCTGTGGGAGGACTCCGACCGCAATTTCTACACCCATTTTCCCCTCCCGAATGACAATTACCTACTAATTGTACGAATGAACGCTCCAGTGTTTGAGGGCTGGACTCAGAGCTGATTGAAGCATTGAATTTTCAAATCAGCACAAGGCATGCCCATGTTGTCATCCCCCCCACCCCCCGCCCTCTCCCTGCACAAATACATTGGAGCCTTTAGTCTTTAGGCCACATGGGGGTCAAAGTTGAGTCAAGCTCAGTTTAGTATATGGAACATCCAATATATAATTGTCTATTATCAAGCACTCTACCTTTGAGCTCAATCTTTTGTCAGCTGTAGCTCAGTGGGTAACACCCTCGCCTCTGAGTCAGAAGGTTGTGGGTTCAAGTCCCGCTCCAGGGACTCGAGCACATAAATCTAGGCTGACACTCCAGTACAGTGCAGAGGGAATGCTGCACTGTTAGAGGTGTCATCTTTTGGATGAGACGTTAAACGGAGGCCCCGTCAGCTCTCTTGGATGGATGTAAAAGATCCCATGGCGCTATTTCTAAGAGGAGCAAGGGAATCCTCCCCGGTGTCCTGGCTAATATTTATCCCTCAATCAGCATAACAAAAACAGTTTATCTGGTCTTTATCACAGTGCTGTTTGTGGGAGCTTGTGTGCAAATTGGCTGCTGCATTTCCCACATTACAACAGTAACTACACTCCAAAAGTGCTTCATTAGCTGTAAAATGCTTTGAGACATCCGGTGGTCGTGAAAGGCGCTATAAAAATCTAAGTTGTTCTTTCTTTCCTTCATGTGCAGTGCATCTTAATAAATGCGTCTCCTTTGCTCTCAGTATTATGTCAATGTTGCCATTTTCTAACGGGAGCTGTGGATGAAGGATTGTCGCCCACATTCCTGTTGGCAAGTGACTCCGAAGCAGGGTTCAATGTCACTTACACTGAACCCAAGAACAGTGTTTAAAAAAAAGTGCTGCGTGTGATCGGAAGGGTTATTTATCTAAATGTGCTGCACATGAAGATACGCGATCAGCTCCATTTGGGCAACGGGGGTCATTTGCTGAGCTGCACGGTAATATATTACAATAGGCGAGTCAACAGATCGTCCTTCCGATAGTGGACCACAGAGTCAGCAAGATTGCAGCTTCTTTGTTTACCTGCCACCCCACCAGCTCCCCTCCCCGTCCTCCGATAAACTGCAAATGATCTTGAGAAGCAATTGGCTTCTCGATTTCTGACTGCGCCAGACTATTATATTACAGCTCGGATGAGCTGACTGTGACCTTTCCAGTTCTGTTTTTGGATGAAAGTAAATGCAAATCAATAGATGGAGAATGTATGCGCATCCATGAAAAGCAACACGGGGCATCGTGACACTGCAGATATCCTTGTGCAGTAAGACGAGATGCAGTCTGTACAGAAGCAGGGGCTGGTCACTTGGATCAGATGGCCTGGCGGTTGGCTGGAGGTGTCTCGGTCACTGGTAGCCCAAATCAAAGAACACCGGAATCTCGCCAGCTGGCTCAACTGAGATTTAAGCAGTCCAAGCAAAACAAGTCAAATCAGAGGCTTTTCTGGTTCAGATTTGGCTCATTGAAAATTAAATACCATGGCACTACATCAGAGAACTCTCGTATACAATCTGTAAAAGAAGAGAATTGTCCGAAATCCTCCTGCTCTCAAACAGGGCTCCACCTATGAAAGAGTGGGATGGAGCCAGTGCACAATTAACTGAACCATTCCGGCCAACAATTAGACCCAGTCAGTCAAGTGTCTCCATTACTGCTTGCTTACACGGATCTGTTTTTCAACCTTTAAACAGGATGGCGACGGAAGTAAGGAGGAGGAAAGCAGGAAGAGAGGGAGGTTATGAGTAGATTTTAACGGCCAATTAATAACTGATGGATCTGCACAATCATCTCATTACTGTTTCCCAGCTCCCAGCATTGAAAAATCGGACTGAATGAAGTTAATGAAAGCGCAAGGGGAGTGGAGCACCAAACACACGAGCACAGTGAATGAATGGGCTATTTTAACACTACGTGCTCTGGTAAAGCCAACTTTACCCAGAGAGCTTCATATTTTAAAATTGATTTGATGCATCTACATTACCCGCTGAGCATTCAAGCGCAGGCTGAGAGTACAATTAAATAAAAGAAAGAACAGAGTTCCCCCTACATCACCCGACTGTAATAAAAGCATCATTAGTTTGAATGCTTTGGTAGCAATTTTCACACTATATATTGTAACATCATGCTGGGCCTGAAGGAAATGAGCAGCTATTTCTATTATGTACTTCACATCACTGTAAACAGAGATCTGCTGACTGAAAGGGCTGCTGTCACCCCACCATGATGGAAAATACATCCTACAGCATAGAATAGAATCAGACAGGACAGAAGGAGGCCATTCGGCCCATCATTCCTGTGCCGGCTCTCTGAAGGAGCTATCCAATTAGTCCCACTCCCACTGCTCTGTCCCCATAGCCCTGCAAATCTTTCCTTTTTAAGTAGAGATCCAATTCCATTTTGAAAGTTACTATTGAATCTGCTTCCACCACCCTTTCAGACCGTGCATTCCAGATCACAACAACTCGCTGCATTTAAAAAACACAATCTCCTCATCTCCCCCTTGGCCAATAACACAAATTATTCTCATCATCAGCGTTTAAACATTGACATTCCTCTTCTGCTTCTAGTAAGAATGTAAGGACATAAGAAATAGGAGCAGGAGTAGGCCACCTGGCCTCTCGAGCCTGCTCTGCCATTCAATAAGGTCGTGGCTGATCTGATTTTGGCCTCAACTCCACTTCTCTGCCCGCTCCCCATAACCCTCGACTCCCTAGTAACCAATGCATCGCAGAGTTAATTTTTTTATGGTTGTTTCTAGGGTCAGTTTGGCGTTTTTCTCAAAGTTTTTGATGAACTTTGTGTTCATTAAAGTTACTGGTAAATTGAACACTTCTCATTTCAGGCACCCTGTGTCAGCATCAGGGACTCTGAGGTACAGCAAGGCTAGATGTCGAATAAGCATCTCTCTTCTCTGTCCTGATAACGTGCCTCGATCCCAACCTCAGAAGAGCATTCCCCACTGCACCAATGTAGCATTTTCCCCCATTTCCCGTATCAGCCACCCTGTGGCTTGTGTTGGATTGCTAACTTGTGGGAGGCATTGTGCTGAGGTTCCCACGCTCAGGAGGAACTGGAATTAGACGGACCAAACTCAATTCAGATTTAGGACCTTTCCAGCCAGTAGTCTTGGCAAAGAACCTGTTCAAGTCAGGGTGGTACCCTGGTTTAGGTCCATCGAGTGATTGGAATATGGGTTTGGGCCTGTAAGCTCAACTAGGTGAATGATGCTAACCGATTCTGATGCTTCTGATATTGCGATCAAGGTACAATGTTGGGACAAACCAGAAGGAGCTTTCACACAGTCAGCAACGTTCTCCACATGGGGAGGGGCAAAAATAGTCAGCTTTGGCTAGTCTCACAGCTCCGAGAGGATAGTCACAGAGTAGCATTACTTAATATCAGGCAGGAGATGGTCTGTCTTCCTGGCTCAAGAACAGGACAGGCAGCAAAAAAGAAAATGGGAGAACGAGTATAAAATTGAAGAGCAATGAAGGTTATGGGCTCTGAAATGACGGTGCATACTTTATACATTCATCTGAAATTCCTCTGTGCTAATTGGGCACGTGTGTTTACAATAAACAGGTTAACAAATCACTACAATAGCAGAGAGAGGAACTTGAGTTGAACACATTGACCATCTGCACACCCATTTCCCACTGTGCCATTTCAGGGTTGCTCTCATCAAGTCAATTGTAAGAATGAAAGAAAGACTTGGATTTATATAGCGCCTTTCACGACCACCGGACGTCTCTAAGCCCTTTACAGCCAATAAAGTACTTTTGGAGTGTAGTAATGTAGGCTCGAAGGTCCGAATGGCCTACTCCTGCATCTATTTTCTATGTAACACAGCAGCCGATTTGCACACAAGCAAGCTCCCACAAACAGCAATGTGATAATGACCAGATAAATCTGTTTTAGTGATGTTGATTGAGGAATGTTGATTGAGGGATAAATATTGGCCAGAACACTGG
Source organism: Pristiophorus japonicus (assembly GCF_044704955.1). Lineage (NCBI taxonomy): Eukaryota > Metazoa > Chordata > Chondrichthyes > Pristiophoridae > Pristiophorus > Pristiophorus japonicus. The sequence continues at coordinate 355,302,601 of NC_091978.1, forward strand.
GGATAACTCCCAATAGTGCTATAGGATCTTTTACGTCCACTTGAGAGAGCAGACGCGAGCCCGGTTTAACGTCTCATCCGAAAGATGGCACCTCCAACAGTGCAGCGCTCCCTCAGTACTGCACTGGAGTGTCAGCTTAGATTTTTCATGCTCAAGTCTCTGTGCTATCCACTGAGCCATAGCTGACAATGTTGTAAACACCTGTCTAAAAATGTCACTGCAAAGAGTGAACAGAGCAAATCTTCCTCCTTTAAGAAATAAATGTTCAGTGATTTTTTTTTCCAATTGTTTTTGGGATGTTCGCAATACAAGCAAAGCTGTATTAATAGGCCAGCCCCAATAGCCTTAGGCCATTATGAGTCAACGACATAGCTGGGAAGAGGTGGCAAAGTTCCCTTTCCTGAACGACATTAGGGAACGAGTTGTGTTGTCATGACAATCAAGCAGCTTTCATGGCCATTTTCTTGGTGCTAGCCCACCTGATTTTTGAGTTCAATCTCACAACGGGCTAGTCCAGTACCATAAGCACTGGGCGAACATACTCATGGAAGCTGATAAATCTATTGATTTACATGTTGATACAGTTGTTGTACAATTTGCTTACATTGTATTTGCAGGGGAACACACTAATGCAGTAAATCTGAGGGCATAGTCACACATGTGGATATAATGGAGAGAAATCGGGCGGGCCCTTTACCAGCATGCTCTCGGACACGCCCGATTTCATAATATTTGCTGTGCCCAAGCAATCCAGTGTGCCTGGCACAGGCCCGGCAACATCTCCCATCAGATTCACTCCTCTACAGCTGAAATGAAATAGCAAAGACTCTGCTTACTCATTTCACCCTTGGGCTTTCCCGATAAAGATTAAAACGAAAAAAAAATACACCCTTATGCATCAAATAACTGCTTGAAGAAAGGTTCTCAATGAGATGCATGACTCATTGAACCTCACACAGTCTGTAGATGTCTTTTCAGATCTCTTTAAGATTCCGAAGGTTACAGCCCATATAGTGTCGGCTGCAGGAGGGGCTCTCCATAGGTCACTCAATCTAGAGACAGAGGTAAAGGTTTATAGTCAGCTTCTTGCTCTCTCTCTCTCTCTCGTAACTTTTAGCAGCAGAGCCCAGAGGCACTCGTCACCTCTGAGCATCTTTAACAGATTGTAGCCACCGGCAGTATGTCAGCCCTCTGTTGGCGAGGTAGGGACATGCTAGTTAATCTGGTAGTCAGATCGGGAAAGTCTAATGTCTTCTTCTTCTTCTCTTCCATGCCTATCAGCACACGAGAAAACCCATGTCTTCCACTGTTTTACATCCGGCACATTCAGCTCTGGGCTCTTTCTGCAATTAAGTCCCTTATTATGGGAACAGGTCGTTAACTTTGACAGGCACAGATAGCCACCAATTGGAAAATCCACTTCCATTTTACTGGCAATGCCAGTTCAATAGCAGTGCCAGGCTTCAAGCTAGATAAGCAATGATAAATGTTTGTGCCACTTGTAATTGGGTATTCCCACTGGTATCAGGCTCGCACAGAGCCTTATACATGCAGTACAGATATCGCTGGATGGCTCTAAGTGGAAGTAGATTCAGCGTTTGATTCAGCAGTTGTACCACAGCAACCCCTTAGACACAGTCGCACTGGAAGCGTGAGCAGGCATGACTATTGAACCTCACACAGTCTGTAGACGTCTTTGCAGATCTCTAAGATTCCAGCCCATTTAGTGTTGGCTGCAGGAAGGGCTCTCCATCGGTCACTCAACCCAGAGACAGAGACATTGGAGTTTCGAAGAATGAGAGGTGATCTTATTGAAATGTATAAGATTCTGAGGGGGCTAGACAGGGTAGATGCAGAGAGGATGTTTTCCCTCGTGGGGGAATCTAGAACTAGGGGACATAGTTTCAGAATAAGCAGTCGCCCATTTAAAATGGAAATGAGGAGGAATTTCTTCTCTCAGGGAGCCGTGAATCTACCCCAGAGACTGGTAGAGGCTGGGTCATTGAATATATTTAAGGTGGATTTGGACAGATTTTTGAACGATAAGGGTTATGGGGAGCGGGCAGGGAAGTGGAGTTGAGGCCAAAATCAGATCAGCCATGATCTTATTGAATGGCGGAGCAGGCTCAGGGGCCAAATGGCCTACTCCTGCTCCTATTTCTTATGTTCTTATGTTGGAAAGCATGCCAAGGAGTTGGAGATGGTGTTAAGGTCACTATAGCGCCTATTTGGTATTTGGCTTTGCAATAGCATCGAGCCAACACTGCTCCAAAACAGGTGATCTAACAGGTAAGAGTACTGCAGAGGCAAGACCCTTCGTTTTTGTGCTGCGTTGGAAGTAGGGGAGCTCACACCAACCGTTCGATTGTGCTTCAGCAGTGAAAACAGCGTGTGCCACATGTACTGGGCTTTCTCAGTCAAGAATCAAGCTGTCTCCGGGGAAGGCCTGCTTGAGAAACATATTGGATGGTGAACTGGAATGACTGAGCTTCGAGTCTCATGCCACATCAGCAGGTCGGGGCCATTAGGGGGAGCAGTGTGCGGCAGCATACCACTGCAGGAAGCAGCGCGTGCTGTTGCAGGAGGGCGACGGCTGACTGCAGTGCGGGCAGGTACAGCAGGAGCGGCGAGGTCAGGGCGAAGGAGCGGCACGAGTTCATAGAGGGATGTGATCGGGGCCCAGAAGAGGCGAGGGCCCAGGGCCAGCACGGGCCAGCCCACACTGCGATAGCTCCATGCAGCAGAGCTGGTCTCCAGCCGTCCTGGTTAACCCTTGCCACTGGACCAAGACCTAGCTCTGTCAAGCCCGCGTGGTGGCTGGTGTGCAACGGCCACCACACGTTAAAAAAATCTACGCACGGGCATCTTCTAGCCTTCAACATGTAGTTCGGGACTGGAATATTAGGTCCTTCATTGAAACATCTGTGAACTCATCCTTTTTAAGCATGGAAGCAAGTCATCCTCGTTTCAAGGGACTGCCTATGATGATGCCACATCTGGTGTCCCATCTCGGCTGCAGAACCACCTCCAACAGATGTCGGCATTGGGAAAGAGTCCGTACAGATTAGCGATTGACAACTGAATTGTGGGTCGGCATGGGCAGATTGCAGAGTCGCTGCTGCCAGGGGTGATGAGTCACATTTACCGCTGGTGTTGGTTTGTTCCCTGAGATGGGTACACTGTCTGTCTCATTGAGTTAATAGTACTGTCTCTGAAGGTCTGCATCCAGGGGCCTTGTTGTAATATGAATTGAGTGAGAGTGCCAGACTGTCAAGTGCTGTAACCAATTCCAGCTATACATGCTCGTGTTCAATTAGTTGATGGTAATTGTGTTTGTTTTTTTAATTTTACCATGTTGGTAGGAGGTTTATTTTTCTAATTATTGGCCAATCACTTTTTTTCCCCCCAAACTGACCATGTGACCTTTTAGTGAGATGCTATCAAATGCCGTGATCATTTCAGAAACGACTGTGTGAATAATCACTTGGCAACGGCAATTGTAACTGGACTGATTATTCATGACAGTAATTGTGCCAGGATTAAAAGTTAATAGGTAGGTAGGAACTGGGCAGCACACTGGGAATCTCGGTCAGATACAAACCAGAAGCGCTTCAGGATCAGAAGAGGTCTTGGACTGGAACGTGAAGGTATCTCGAGGGAGCTGCTCCTAACATTCAGTTGGAATACGTGGCCAGAAAAAACCCAATGGCTACAACAAGGCTCTCTGCCTAGCCTCAACTACTGTGCCCGTCTATTTCTGGGAACAGTAGCTGTTTGTACCATCTGCAGAAATACACAGAACCTCTCTCAAAATGGAGAATGTTTCCCTCACAGAACCAGCCACCAAAAGAAACATTTTCCGCAGTCATTTCATGACACTGGGGAGGAGTTTTATTTGTAAAGGAAATGTTAACCTGACCTGATTGTCTCAGAAATAGTGCCAATTATACACAATGTTAAACAGAAAACCTCCTTATTGAAAACCTAAAGAACAAAAGCTCAGCTCGGGCCATCTGCTGACCTTTAGAATCGTCTGGTTCGCTATCAGCAGAAACATAAGAACATAAGAAATAGGAGCAGGAGTCGGCCAATCACCCCTCAAGCCTGCTCTGCCATTCAATAAGATCATGGCTGATCTTCTACCTCAACTCCACTTTCCTGCACTATCCCCATATTCCTTGATTCCCTTAATATCCAAAAATCTATCGATCTCTGTCTTGAATATACTCAACGACTGAACCTCTACAGCCCTCTGGGGTAGAGAATTCCAAAGATTCACCACCCTCTGAGTGAAGACATTTCTCCTTCTCTCAGTCCTAAATGGCCGCCCCCTTATTCTGAGACTGTGACCCTCTGGTTCTCGACTCGCCAGCCAGCAGAAACATCCTCCTTGCATCTACCCTGTCAAGCCCTGTAAGAATTGTATATGTTTCAATGAGATCACCTCTAGCGAATATAGGCCTAGTCTGCTCAATCTTTCCTCATAGGACAATCCCTTCATCCCAGGAATCAGTCTGGTGAACCTTCGTTGCACTCCCTCAATGGCAAGTATATCCTTTCTTAGGTAAGGAGACTCACGTTTGCGGTTCTCCAGTCCATGTTGTCATGGCAATATGTTTATTCAAGCAATGGGACTTGGCAAGTAGCGAAGCACACAGGGCTTGTGTTGGAAGGGAGACAGTTCAAGTCACATGCACATCGTTGTCAAGATCACAAGTCTAAGTTGGTAGAGAGGGAGGTGGGGTTTCAGGTCAGTGGAACCGTTTATCTCCAGTTGCTGATTTTGCCAAGACTCGGTAAACAAATGCAAGATGGTCTTGTACATCATCATCATAGGCAGTCCCTCGGAATCGAGGAAGACTTGCTTCCACTCTAAAAATGAGTTCTTAGGTGACTGAACAGAAAGCCACAGTCCCTGTCACAGGTGGGACAGACAGTCGTTGAGGGAAAGGGTGGGTGGGACTGGTTTGCTACATGCTCCTTCCGCTGCCTGCGCTTGTTTTCTGCATGCTCTCGGCGACGAGACTCGAGGTGCTGAGCACCCTCCCGGATACTCTTCCTCCAGTTAGGGCAGTCTTTGGCCAGGGACTCCCAGGTGTCGGTGGGGATGTTGCAATTTATCAAGGAGGCTTTGAGGGTGTCCTTGAAACGTTTCCTCTGGGGCTCATTTGCCGTGAAGGTCTTGTACAGAATGGCCCCGGAGGCAAGGGTCTTTGACTGTTACAACCGCCAGCACAGGAGGAGATTGTTACAGCTCAGCCTGGGAGGGGACATCTGTGGCAGTGAAGGCCAGGCACACACACAATCCGCCTAACATTGTGTTTTGAACAATGAAAGAGGACCGAACAGAATCAACAACTTTATTTTTCACCGCCCGCCCCTTTCCATTGAAAAAGTGATTGATTACTCAATCACCTAAAAACGTTCACAGCAGCCTGGGACTGCTGAGTTCTAGCAGCTGTAAGACACCAAATCCACAGGGGCTTAGAAACGTGCAAGTGGTGTGGGAGTTCATATTATTAACCTCTGTAGACATTCTCTGTCATAGGCTGGGACAGGAGTTCCAGGATTTAAAATGAGTGTTCCACAGGATTGATTTTTTCGACTGTAAGCTTTAAGCTTCATTACAGGTTGATGTGGATTTCTCAGTTCATTTAGCCCGACACTGAGGAAACCTTCCTTTATTTTTCCCGACGTACAGAACATATCTAACTTCATGTGTCCTCCTGCCTGCTTTCAGTGGCGATGAGAGAAGGAAGAGACAGGACAGACGGGATGGAGTAGGGGCTCCTAAATTTCCTCGCACCCCCCTTCCCCTCTGTTGCCCCCTCCCCACACTCTGTGACTGGGGGCAGCGCTGTTCGGTGCATGCCACGACTAATTCCCGACGGAGGTGGGGCCTGCTGGTTTGTTCTGGATTGGCTGTGCTCCCCGCAGTAGCCAATCACTGGGGAAAGGATGAGGTGGGGCCTGCTGGTTTGTTGTGGATTGGCTGTGCTCCCCGCAGTAGCCAATCGCTGGGGAAAGGATGAGGTGGGGCCTGCTGGTTTGTTGTGGATTGGCTGTGCTCCCCGCAGTAGCCAATCGCTGGGGAAAGGATGAGGTGGGGCCTGCTGGTTTGTTGTGGATTGGCTGTGCTCCCCGCAGTAGCCAATCGCTGGGGAAAGGATGAGGTGGGGCCTGCTGGTTTGTTCTGGATTGGCTGTGCTCCCCGCAGTAGCCAATCGCTGGGGAAAGGGTGAGGTGGGGAGGAAAATGGCAAATTTGAATTCTGGACTTTCCAGCTCAGCTTCCTTCAAACGTCGTCCAGCTTGTCTGATTTCCTGCAGCAAGGCACTGCAGTGAAGTTCCTCCATCTCCCTGTCCGGGAAATGTGTAACGTCGTGTTCGGAGATGGACAACTTTGAGGTCACTTAACTAAAGGAATTGCAGTGGTACAACGGCCCTCCAAGCATTTGGGGGCTTCGGCTTTAAACGTAGTTATGAATTCCTTATCCTGTCATTGTTCCAATTTGTTTTAATGTTGCCTCATGCCCAAGAATAGAGGGGTACAGTAGCATAATGGTTATGTTACTGGACCAGTAATCTCGAGGCCTGGACTAATAATCCAAAGACATGAGTTCAACTCCCACCATGGCATCTGGGGGAATTTAAATTCAATTAATTAAATCAATTTGGAATTAAAAAGTTAGTATCAACAATGGTGACCATGAAACCACCAGATTGTTGGAAAAGCCCATCTGGTTCACTAATATCCTTTAGGGAAGGAAATCTGCTGCCTTTACCCGGTCTGGTCTATATGTGACTCCAGACCCACAGCAATGTGGTTGACTCTTAACTGCCCTCTGAAATGGCCGAACAAGCCACTCAGTTGTAACAAACTGCTACGACAAAGTCAGCACTGTGGGAGTACCGTAACCACATGGACTGCAGCGGTTCAAGAAGGTGGCTCACCACCACCTTCTCAAGGGCAATTAGGGATGGGCAATAAATGCTGACCTTGCCAGCGATGCCCATATCCCCTCAACGAATAAATAAATAAAACATTCTGAGCATCTATCATTTGGCTGATGACATCACTTCCCTATCATTAGCCAACTCATCAGCAGGACACACTGTGCATGTACACAAGTTCGGCACCATTCTGTTTCTGATCAGAGCTGCCCGCTGGGGGCCATTGTGTAAACTGCACAGGCAACGCACGTGGCAGCCCACAGGTTACACACAAGAGGTAGCTCGACACAGTGACAAACAGCATAAAATCGCCAACTCACTAACATTTCCCTCCTGACAAAATAAATTATATAATGCCTTTCATCTGTCAGCTGGAGTGTCAGCCGTGGCTCAGTGGGCAACACTCTCACCTCTGAGTCAGAAGGTTGTGGGTTCAAGTCTCACTTCTGGAACTTGAGCACAAAAATCTTGGCTGACACTCCGATTCAATACTGAGCAAGTGCTGCACTGCCGGAGGTGTCGTCTTTTGGATGAGACGTTAAACTGAGGCCCCCTCTGTTCTCTCAAGTGGACATAAAAGATCCCATGGCAATTTTGAAGACGAGCAGGGGAGTTATCCCCGGTGTCCTGGCCAATATTTATCCCTCAATCAACATAACAACAAAAACATTATCTGGTCATCATCACATTGCTGTATTTGGGAGACTGCTCTGCGCAAATTGGCTTCTGCGTTTCCCACATTACAACAGTGACTACACTCAAAGTCCTTCATTGGCTGTAAAGCGCTGAGACACGTCCGGTGGTTATGAAAGGTGCAATATAAATTAAAATCTTTTTGTTTCCAAAGTGCTTGTTTTTGATGTATTCATTGTTGTAACACAAGAAACGCGGCAACCAATGGATGCGCAGCAAGACCTCAGAAACATCACTGTGATAATCACCAGCTAATCTGCTTTACCGATGTTGGTCAAGGGATAAATGTTGGCAGGGCACTGGGGACAACTGGCCTTGCTCTTCTTCGGAAAGGAGCCGCGGGAACTTTTCACACGCCACCTGAGAGAGGACAAGCGAGCCCTCAATTTAACGTCACATCCGAAAGATGACACCTCCGACAGTGCAGCACTCCCTCCAGATTGATCGGAGTGTCAGCCTGGATATTTGTGCTCAAGTCCCTGGAGTGGGACTTGAACCCACGATCTTCTGACTCCGAGGCAAGAGTGCTACCCACTGAGCCACGGCTGGCACTAAAATGGGTGATTATAAAAGCTGTTGCTAATGCTCGCATATGATGATCCAACCGCCCCACATTTCAGAGGACGAGTTCTGGTGTCCAGTGAGGAAGATGCAGAAATGACCAGATGGAAGAATAAAGGCCAACGAGGAGTTTTTAATTTTGTAAATGTGCTTTGTGGCATGTCAGAATGACTCATGGATTGAATGAAAGGCTCGGATTGTGCAGCAACTCTCGGGATGAGATTAAACCTTTCCGGCAAATAGTGCTTGCAGGGTTGCATGGAACAGGTGGCAGTGGGCGATTGATTTCCGAGAAGAAAAATAAATAAGTGCCGGTATTTTTCTGTACTGATGGGAGGAGGAGAGATCAAAACACACAACCTGGACGTGGAGCAGTGACACCAGAGCTGCTTTCCTGTTGTGGATCGCCACCGACACACTTGGCCTCGCAACATTCACGATCAGAAGATAAGAGCACGTCAGCTGTGATCATCTGCAAGCTGTGGCTCAGTGGGTGGCACACTGGCCTCTGGTCAGAAGGTCGTGAGTTCAAGTCCCACTCCAGCTACTCGAGCACAAATATCCAGGCTGGACTCCGATCAATACGGAGGGAGTGCTGCACTGTTGGAGGTGCCGTCTTTCGGATGAGCCGTTAAACCGAGGCCCTGTCTGCTCTCTCGGGTGGATGTAAAAGATCCCATGGCACTAATTCGAAAAGCAGGGGAGTTATCCCTGGTGTCCTGGCCAATATTTATCCCTCAATCCACATTTATCCACTTCACAAAAAAGCAGATTATCTGGTCATTATCACACTGCTGTTTGTGGGAGCTTGCTTGTGCGCAAATTGGCTGCTGCGTTTCCCACATTACAACAGTGACTACAGTCCAAAAGTACTTCATTGGTTGTCAAGCGCTTTGGGATGTCTATTGGTCATGAAAGGCGCTATGTAAATGCAAGTCTTTCTATAACTGGAAGTTTTTTTATTATTCTTTTTTCTTTCAAACGGTACATAAATCTTGCATGGAGTGTGCTGCAGTTCTGTACTGTGAGGGAGGAGCCAAGACTGCATTAGCGATGTGGATGTATTAAATCAGTGCACATCACTTCCAATGGTTGCTGCCGCTGTACTCAATCAATCTAAACACAGAGCCAGCAACACCAGCAGAGCCGGAGCAAGTGCCCGTTTCAATTAGAACATGGCCACTCGAGAGAGTTGGATAAATTACTCAACAGCTGGTCCTCAACACTTTTCACCCAAAAAGATAACCGCAGCTAACGGTCTCAACACTTTGGGTAATATTAAAATTAGAGCAGCTACTAATGTGAGGACTCTGGGCTTCTGAGTCTCCCAATAACCTAACCAAATTCATTGTTCAAATACTTAATTTGAAGAAAAACAATCAATTAAACCCCCACCCCTCCAATGAAATAATATTGCATTCTTTCCAATTCCTTTACGAATCAAGTTGAAATTATTCCATGTATTGGGAGAATGTGAGTGAGAAATAAAACAGAGAGGGGGGGGCAGGGGGGAGAGACGGCGAGAATGCTGGAGAAAAGTAAAGGGGATAAGAGAGCACGAGAGATAATGAGCAGGAGCAATGAACCAAGAGAGCAACGTTTAATGTACTGTTGATGAGATATGATTGGAGATCGGAGGGTGAACTTTACCAGTTCGCGCTCCCAGGATGGAGCAGGAGCATTGCCCGCTGGGAGTGTATAGCGGGATTCCAGGCGTGGTGGACCAGAAGGTTTTCATTTGACATATTGCCCTTTACCCAGCGCTTCACCTGGGAGAGCAAATCCTGAACATTCTGTGACTCTCTCTGGAAGGGTTACCAGGAGCAGAAAGGTTGTGAAAGTACACGTTCTTTCTTTCAGCGGTGACACAGCCTTCAACTGCCTATCGATAGATTTTTGAATATCAAGGGATATGGGGATAGTGCAGGAAAGTGGAGTTGAGATCTTATTGAATGGCGGAACAGGCTCGAGGGGCCAAATGGCCTACTCCTGCTCCTAATTCTTATGTTCTTATGTTCTCCGTGCTTTGGAATTCTCGCCCTAAGTCCCTCCACCTCCCTCTGCTCCTGTAAGACCCTCCTTAAAGCCCAATTCTTCGGCTAACTTTATCTTCTTCTTCAGCTTGGCGTTCATTTTTCGATTCAGCCTCTACGAAGGGCTTTGGGATGTTTTCCTACAGTAAAAGGTACTAAATAAGAACATAAGAAATAGGAGCAGGAGTAGGCCATTCGGCCCCTCGAGTTTGCTTTGCCATTTAATACGATCGTGGCTGATCTGATCATGGACTCAGGTCCACTTCCCTGCCTGCTCCCCATCAGCCCTTTATTCCCTTATTGCTCAAATTTCTGTCTATCTCTGACTTCAATGTCTCAGCTTCCACAGCTCTCTGAGGCAGCGAATTCCACAGATTTACAACCCTCTGAGAGAAGACATTCCTCCTCATCTCAGTTTTAAATGGGTGGCCCCTTATTCTAAGATTATGCCCCCTAGTTCTAGTCTCCCCTTTCAGTGGAAACATCCTCTGCATCCACCTTGTCAAGCCCCCTCATAATCGTATACATTTCGATAAGATCACCTCTCATTCTTCTGAATTCCAATGAGTAGAGGCACAACCTACTCAACCTTTCCTCATAAGTCAACCCCCTCATCTCTGGAATCAACCTAGTGAACCTCCTCCGAACTGCCTCTAAAGCAAGTATATCCTTCCTTAAATATGGAAACCAAAACTGCACGCAGCATTCCAGGTGTGGCCTCACCAATACCCTGTATAACTTGTAGCATGACTTCCCTGCTTTTATACTCCATCCCCTTTGCAATAAAGGCCAAGATTCCATTGGCCTTCCTGATCATCTCCTGTACCTGCATACTAACCTTTTGTGTTTCATGCACCAGGACCCCCAGGTCCTGCTGTACTGCAGCACTTTGCAATCTTTCTCCATTTAAATAACTTGCTCTTCGATTCTTTTCTGCCAAAGTGCATGACCTCACACTTTCCAATATTATACTCCATCTGCCAAATTTTTGCCCACTCACTTAGCCTGTCTATGTCCTTTTGCAAGTTGTGGTTTATATATCTTCACAATTCACATTTTCTCCAATGACGCTGCGTAAAAACTCACCGCAGCCCAGTGTATTTCCTAATATGGTGAAGACTAAATAAAAATGCCATTGATTGAAGGACTGTCATATGTAGCTCGTGGCCTCAAGTCTGCCACGCATTACTGAACTCCGATCGATGTAGGTACCTTTCAGCTTGTTCAGAGAATCCAGAGAACTGTGGGGCTGACTAACACAACCCATCTTCCAAATAATGGAGACGATGAATAAGTGAAACCAAACATCATTCGAAATTCAGTGTCAAATTTGTTGCCTTGTAACTCTGCTGTGAAGCACCTTGGGACATTTTACGATGTTAAAGGCACGATATAAATACAAGTTTTTGTTGTTGTTATTGTTGAAGTAGAAGGATCTGTTGAAAGGGGAGACACACACACACACACACACACACACACACACACACACACACACACACACACACACACACTTTCACCTGACGTCTTAAAGTGTTTTACAACCATGTACTTTTGGAGAATAATCACTGTTGTAACGTGGGAAACGCCGCAGCAAATTTCCGCACAGCAAGCTCCCACAAACAGCAATGTAATAATGAGCAGGATGGAGGGGAAGTCAGCATCACCCTCCCAGAGCTCCTCATTTTGCACGGTTCTGCAGCCTGTTCCACAGGAGCAGATGTCCAAGACCAGGAGCTCTGCCTGGCTCTCAGCTGCAGGTGTGGAGAGAAAAAAAAAAGAACCATAATATTTATATTCCTTAAACCTCATGCCCAGGCCAACTTCAACAGAGTTAGATGCCACCAAACGCTATGCAGAGATTCAAATTGTTGAATATTCAATGTTACTGATAATCGTTGTAAGTAGATGGTCTGTTCATAAATCGATGAGTCGTTGTATTGATACATTTCAGCAGTAATTTCCGTGAAATAACCAACTGTCTTGATTCTGAAGCTCGGTGTTTCTTGGCAGCTCTGAGCCTTTGGGTTGAAAGGTTTGATTTGTGATTAAGTGAGCCTGTGTTGGCCTTCGGGCTGGTTTTAATAGGTTGTTTGCTAAATATAGAAACTGTGATATGTACACAGGTCTGCTCACTCCCTGGCCATCACCAATACCACCAGATGTTTCACAAAAAAGCAGGCAGGTTACAAATTTAAATGGCTCTTTACTCTTTTCCTCACTTCAGTCAGGGTTGCAGAAGGTCAGTCAGCTCCATAAGCCATGGATGACTTTGCAAGGACTGTGCCCTTTGTTGCTCACTCAATTTATTCAAAAGCCTTTGAGTATATAGTGAACTAAGTCAGTTTGCAGGAGATGGTTTTGGAACACAGTCCCAGTTGGTCCTCTGCAGTCACTGAATGGAATTCTGTTCTTGATGCAAGTTAGCAAGGGCACTTTCAGCCGCCGTCTCCCTTTACTGTATTCAGTGATGTGCTATTTATTTATCTTGCCCGGGTTTTCTTGTCCCCGCCACCTCGCTCGCCTGGGAGTGAGAGAGGTGAGTAGGTGTTCTCGTTGCAGGCTTCATAAGAACATAAGAACATAAGAATTAGGAACAGGAGTAGGCCATCTAGCCCCTAGAGCCTGCTCTGCCATTCAACAAGATCATGGCTGATCTGGCCGTGGACTCAGCTCCACTTACCTGCCCGCTCCCCATAACCCTTAATTCCCTTATTGGTTAAAAATCTATCTATCTGTGATTTGAATACATTCAATGAGCTAGCCTCAACTGCTTCCTTGGGCAGAGAATTCCACAGATTCACAACCCTCTGGGAGAAGAAATTCCTTTTCAACTCGGTTTTAAATTGGCTCCCCCGTATTTTGAGGCTGTGCCCCCTAGTTCTAGTCTCCCCGACCAGTGGAAACAACCTCTCTGCCTCTATCTTGTCTATCCCTTTCATGATTTTAAATGTTTCTATAAGATCACCTTCATCCTTCTGAACTCCAATGAGTAAAGACCCAGTCTACTCAATCTATCATCATAAGGTAACCCCCTCATCTCCGGAATCAGCCTAGTGAATCGTCTCTGTAGCCCCTCCAAAGCTAGTATATCCTTCCTTAAGTAAGGTGACCAAAACTGCACGCAGTACTCCAGGTGCAGCCTCACCAATACCCTATACAGTTGCAGCAGGACCTCCCTGCTTTTGTACTCCATCCCTCTCACAATGAAGGCCAACATTCCATTTGCCTTCCTGATTACCTGCTGCACCTGCAAACTAACTTTTTGGGATTCATGCACAAGGACCCCCAGGTCCCTCTGCACCGCAGCATGTTGCAATTTCTAAACTTCGGTCAGTGTTGCTCCACCACCAGGCTCCAGGAGATGCAGGAGACAGGCTGGGAACATGGCATGCTTTCCAATCAATGTCATTACGTTTCCTCTCTGCGAGGTAAACTGCTGTTTCCACCCGACATGGCTGAATTTAGTATGTTGCAACACCACACTCGACTGCTTCATGATGTTGCTCTCGAATTCCGCCTTGTGCTAAGGCTTGCGAGGTGCAGAAACCCTGGTGTGACCCCTTCCTATAAATGTCAAATGATCACTTGATTTGTGATTTGCTATCCCTTACTATTTTTGATTCTGATTCCAATACAATATAATCTGAAAATTTAGATTAGAGTGAAGCAGGTTTTGTGAAGAACATTGGTTTGAAAGGAGTCATATAGTTTTGCTGATGGTAGAATCACAAAGATTGTGATTCTACTGATAAGCATATGTCAAACTTTCTTTTTTGATATTTTCTCTTTTTTAAAATGGAAAGCAGATAAACACTAATCTGGGACCATCATTGATGTGAAAAGTGGAACATCGTGGGTGAAAATGAGGGTATGGGGCCCAGAAGAGCCGAGGGCCCAGGGGCAGCACGGACCAGCCCACACTGCGGTATGTGCGCGCACTAGGTCCGTGTAGCAGAGCAGGTCTCCAGTCATCCTGGTTAACCCTTGCCACTGGATAAAGGCCTAGCTCTGTCAAGCCCGTGTGGTGGCTGATGTGCAACGGTCACCACACGTTAAAAAAATCCACGCACAGGCATCTTCCACCCTTGCAACTGGAGTTCAGGACTGGAACATCGGGTCCTTCATTGAAACATCTGTGAATTTTTGTGGAAGCAAGTCATCCTCGTTTGAGGGACCGCCTATGATGATGATGATATTCACTGGAATTTAGAAGAATGAGGGGGGGATCTCATAGAAACAAATACATTTCTGACGGTATTGGATAGGTTAGATGCAGGAAGAATGTTCCCGATGTTGGGGAAGTCCAGAACCAGGGGTCGCAGTCTAAATATAAGGGGTAAGCCATTGAGGACTGAGATGAGGAGAAACTTCTTCACTCAAGAGAATTGTGAACCTGTGGAATTCTCTACCACAGAAAGTTGTTGAGGCGAGTTTGTTAGATATATTCAAAAGGGAGTTAGATGTGACCCTTACGGCTAAAGGGATCAAGGGGTATGGAGAAAAGGCAGGAATGGGGTATTGAGGTGAATGATCAGCCATGATCATATTGAATGGTGATGCAGGCTCGAAGGGCCGAATGGCCTACTCCTGCACCTATTTTCTATGTTTCCATGTTTCCTCTCGAGATCAAAAATAAAGGACATTTTTTTTTAAGAAAGGGATTGTTTCAATTACTGGGGTAGTTTCTTTTTGATAAATTCGTTTTCGTTATGACTGGTAGAGGAAAAGGAGGTAAGGGGCTAGGGAAAGGAGGAGCCAAGCGACCGCGCAAAGTCCTTTATGACAACATCCAGGGCATTACCAAGCCTGCCATTCACCGTTTAGCTCGCCGAGGCGGCGTCTAGCGTATCTCCCGTCTCATTTACGAGGAGACCCGAGGAGTGCTTACCGTCTTCCTGGAGAACATCATCAGGGACTCTGTTACATACAGGAACATGTCCTGGTGTATGTGGTGTATGCTCTGAAACGTCAGGGGTGGACACTCTACGAATTTGGTGGCTGGAAAATATCAATAAAATTAAGGGGACTGTTCCTACATAATCCATTGGGTTAATGATGCACTTTATTTTGGTGCAATTGAAGGCAATCGAAAGATTTGCATCTCTGATACAAGAGCCTTGCATCAATAAGCTTTTAGTA
The DNA here is from genome assembly GCF_044704955.1 of Pristiophorus japonicus. NCBI lineage: Eukaryota > Metazoa > Chordata > Chondrichthyes > Pristiophoridae > Pristiophorus > Pristiophorus japonicus. Next base: position 355,317,981 of record NC_091978.1, read on the forward strand.
CTGTGTTCACAACTCATGCACCAACTGGTCATTAGAATATTGCTGTATTCACCCTTCCTTCGCAGTGCGGTGAAACATTGATGAGGCATGGCAAGCAAGGACAGAACATAGGAACAGGAGTAGGCCATTCAGCCCCTCGAGTCTGTTCCGTCATTCAATCAGATCACGGCTGATCTGCACCTCAACTCCATTTACCCACCTTTGCTCGATATCCTTTGATACCATTACCCAACAAAAATCTATCCATCTCAACAACAACTTGCATTTTTATAGCACCTTTAACATAGTAAAACATTCCAAGGCGCTTCACAGGTGCATGGCCCAACAAAATTTGATACCGAGCTACATAAGGAGATATTAGGACAGATGAAGAAAAGCTTGGACAAATCTTAAAAGTAGGAACGAGAGGCAGAGAGGTTGAGGGAGGCAATTCCAGAGCTTAGGCCCGAAGCAGCTGAAGAGATGGTCTCCAATGGTGGAGTGATTAAAACCAGGGCTGCACAAGGGGCCAGAATTTGATAAGCGCAGAGATCTCAGAGGCTTGTGGGGCTGGATGAGGCGACAGAGTTAAGGGGGGGCGGGGGGGGGGCGGCGAGGCCAGGCCAGGGATGGATTTGAAAACAAGGCTGAGAATTTTAAAATGGAGGTGTTGCCAGACCGGGAGCCAATGTAGGTCAGCAAGTACAGGGGTGATGGGTGAATGCGACTTGGATCTCAAGTCTTAAAAGCTTCAATTGACCCCTGGTATCGACAGCTTTTGGGGAGAGAGTTCCAGATTTCCACTACGCTTTGCATGAAAAAGTGCTTGCGCATTTCGCTCCTGAACGGCCTAGCTCTAATTTTAAGATAATCCCCACTTCTTCTAGATTTCCCCAACAGAGGAAATTGCGCCTCCATATCTGCAGGGTATTGGTGAGGCCACACCTGGAGTACTGCGTGCAGTTTTGGTCTCCGTATTTAAGGAAGGATATACTTGCATTGGAGGCTGTTCAGAGAAGGTTCACCAGGTTGATTCCGGAGATGAGGGGGTTGACTTATGAGGATAGGTTGAGTAGGTTGGGCCTATACACTTGGAGTTCAGAAGAATGAGAGGTGATCTTATCGAAACATACATGATAATGAGGGGGCTCGACAAGATGGATGCAGAGAGGATATTTCTACTCATAGGGGAAATTAAAACTAGGGGACATAGTCTTAGAATAAAACTGAGAAGAGGAGAAATTTCTTCCCTGAGGGTTGTAAATCTATGGAATTCTCTGCCCCAGAGAGCTGTGGAGGCTGGGTCACTGAATCTATTTAAGGTGGAGATAGACAGATTTTTGAATGATAAGGGAGTAAAGGATTATGGGGAGCGGGCAGAGAGGTGGAGCTGAGTCCATGATCAGTTCAGCCATGATCTTATTAGATGGCGGTGCAGGCTCGAGGGGCCAAATGGCCGACTCCTGCTCCTATTTCTTATCTTCTTATACCCTATGAAATTCCTTTATCATTTTAAACACTTTGATTAGATCACCACTCAACCTTCTAAACTCAAGGGAATACAAGGCACGCTTACCCAACCTGGCCGCGAAGTTTAACCTTCAGTGTCCTGGTGCCGTTCTGGTGATTCTGTGCTGCACCCGCTCTCCAAGACCAATATACCTTTCCTGCCCAAACCCAGTCAATGTATTTCCTTCATGGCAAAATGCAACTCAAAAGACATTTTTTGCCACGATCCAAATGAAATATATAAATTTCAGCCACTTGTGTGGTTGCGCTGGCAGGAACTGCCGGTGCCTGGGTTGCTCCTGGGAATGTGGTCGGTCACGAAGAGACCACCAGCACTCTACCCATCAACACAGCGGCAGCCAGTCGGCACCCTTGCCAAAATAACTCTCCAAGACATCCGATTCCAAAAAATTCCTGCAGCTCTGGCCTCAAATCCTGTGCAATCCTGCAGGATATTGGTTTATTGCTGGCTGATCTCCTTGGATACTGCAATTTCAAACTCCATTTGCGATGGATGCACAGATGCACTGCAAGAGGGAACACACTTTCCCTCGGACAGTCCAGTGCCGCGTAATGCCGGTGCCGTCGAGATCAGTATCCGTCTGTTTCAATCAATTGTGGGAATTATTCTCTGTCTGCAGTTGAGATTCAGTTTTGTTCTTTAAAGATTGTGGTTACATAAATTTAAATGATGGAATAAATCTGTTCAAGATCTAAACGGTGAAAGAGAATATTGTACAAGCAAACTAATTAAGCTGGCAATACGTATCATGGTATCGCACTATAATACCAGCCATAAATTCGGAAAACGCACTCGCACAGCAAAATAAATAAACCGCAGACACAGCAAATCCCCTCAATCATTCTCTTTGCGTGTAGCAATATGTGTTCTACGAGTACTAATGCTCCACATTACAATGCGGTCATGAATGATGAGGGGAATCAAAAACGCGAATGCTTCAAGTGGGTTTGGGGGTCAACGGTACTGGCGTACGAATAGGCACCCAATCGCGGTAAGACCCTGTTAGGGCTCTGTAATGCCACCACACGATTAATTTTTCCCCTCTTTGCTTCGATTCCATGAAATTGGGGGTCAACCAAATTCACAATTGAGGCTGCCGTTGGTTGGAACTAAGATCACTGAATGAATGATGTCAGAGATCGAGGGCTGGATTTTTAGTCTTCTGCCAACCCCGACAGCGCCCGGGAGGAGAGGCAATGGCAGCAGGAATGGTCTCCAGTGCCCTGCCGGGAAATTTGTTGCCGGTTTTGCGTGGGCGCGAAGCAGCACCGCCCGGGAGCATCGAGTCGGCATGCAACGTCTCCGGTTTCAACTGCACTTCGATTTTGAATTGACGCTGAGCCTCTAGCGCTCTGTAGCGTTCCCTGGAAAAGCAGCTGTCCCGGCGGCAGCGAGTGCAGTCAGTAATGAATGAGGTAAGTGAGATTGTTCTGTTTATATTTGCGATTTTTCCTAGTGTGGGATGGACAAGGTATTGGGAATGTTTTTTGTGCTGATTTATTTTTTCTTCAAACAAGCCTCTCTATAGGGCGCGCCCGAGGCCGGCTGTTTAGCTCGGGATTTTCAGTTGGTCAGCCGGCCTAGTGCCCTACAAGAGGTGTGCAATGCCTCCCTTAGCTCTCCGCCCCACACTCGAGGCCCAGCTGATGAATTTTGCTGACTGAGGCGCAAACTGTCCGGGTGCAAACTTTACCGCCCCACCGCCATTACCGCCCCGAAATGACCAGAACTGAAAATCCAGTTCCAATATAATAACAGACATCCAGAGTTGAACTCTATCTGTTCCTGTGTATATACAGCATACATTGAGGTGCGAGTGAGTTTTAGTTCCACACTGCAGATTTGTTATGGTCTGTAAAAACGCACAGCAGAAGCAAACCTAACTCATCTATTATATATTAAATTTAGTACTGTATGAGCAATGCGCGTTTCATTGATAACTCATTGTAAGTACCTGATACTCCTGCAGGTGTTGTAAAATTGTCTCAGAATCTTACAGTGCAGAAAGAGGCCGTTCGGCCCATTGTGTCTGTGCCGGCTCTTTGAAAGCTCTATCCAGTTAGACCCAATCCCCTGCTCTTTCTGCATAGCCCTGAATTTTTTCTTTTGTAAGTATATATACAATTCGCTTTTGAAAGTTACAATTGAATCAGCTCCCACCACCCTCTCAGGCAGTGCATTCTAGATAATAACTTGCTGCGTGAAAAGATTTCTTCTCATCACCCCTCTGGTTTTTCTGCTAATTATCTTAAATCTGTGTCCTCTGGTTACCGGCCCTCCTGTCAGTTTCTCCTTATCTCCTCTATCAAAAGCCTTCACAATTTTGAACATCTTGATTAAATCTCCCCTTGACCTTCTCTGCTGTAAGGAGAACAATCCCAGTTTCAGTACTTAACTGAATTCGCTCATCCCTGATGCAATTGTGGTAACTCTCCTCTGCAAGGACTTGACATAGAAACATAGAAAATAGGTGAAGGAGCAGGCCATTCGGCCCTTCGAGCTTGCACCACCATTCAATAAAATCATGGCTGATCAGGCAACCTCAGTACCCCACGCCCGCTTTCTCTCCAAACCCCCTGATCCCGTTAGCCTAAGGGTCACATCTAATTCCCTCTTGAATATATCCAACGAACTGGACGCCACAACTTTCTGTGGTAGAGAATTCCACAAGTTCACCACTTTCTGGGTGAAAAAGTTTCTCCTCATCTCGGTCCTATATGGCTTACATATTATCCTTAGACTGTGACCCCTGGTTCTGGACTTCTCCAACATCAGGAACATTCTTCCTGCATCTAACCTGTCCAGTCCCGTCATAACTTTATATGTTTCTATGAGATCCCCTCTCATTCTTCTAAATTCCAGTGAGTATAAGTCTAGCCAATCCAGTCTTTCTTCATATGTCTGTCCTGCCATCCCGGGAATCAGTCTGGTGAACCTTCGCTGCACTCCCTCAATAGCAAGAACGTCCTTCCTCAGATTAGGAGACCAAAACTGCACACAATGACTTAAGGTGAGGCCTCACCAAGGCCCTGTTCAACTGCAGTAAGACCTCCCTGCTCCTATACTCAAATCCTCTATCAAAAGCCTTCAGAAATTTGAACACCTCCTTCTTAAAGTATGGTGCCCAGAATTGGACACAATATTGCAGCTAAGGATTAATATAATCTGCACGGCCTCACATTTATATGTACTCATTCCAAGTTTATATTATTTCTGCAAAGTGGAGGACTTGTAAAGGGACGTGTGATTAAAAAACCAACAGGAATCAGCTGACAGCCATTCGATTAACTGATGCTCATCATTTTGACAAGTACGTAAATCATTTGATATTTTGTTTGTCGAAAAAGCAACCTTTTCTGAAAAGAGCTGGGCCAATAAACGACTAGATTCTCTTAGGAAAGTAAGTGCATATTCTCATCCCATGCCGTCATTCAGTATCAGTGCCAAATGTCTATTAAAATGTGTTTGGATTCCATCTATAATGCATTCATTCAAATAATCACAGTGCAACAAAGATCCCTCGCAGAAATGGTGAAGGAATACAAGAAATGTGCTCCAAAACTGCACAGCAAATCCTGCACGGAATCAATGGCTTCCTGCTTTTATTAGAGACTGCACTGCAAGGTTAAAGCTGCTTTCAGAAGATGCAACACCGTTGCTGAGAACCGGTGGAAGCAAAATTCTTGGAGGAATTCGAAAATGGCGTGTTTCGAGCACCCTCCATTGTGTAGAGTCTGCAATGTGACCTGTTCCGACCTGAATTCTGATCCAGTCCACCTGTGACAAGAATGCTACTTTCAAACAGACTAAACGAGAGGGGCTTGTGAGCAAAGGTTGGCAAGCAGGTCCTTGGGCAAGTACTGTTGGCTTTGACAACACATTCCTCTCGGGAATCAGCTGTGGCTCTCGCTGCGGCTGTGGAGTTTCCGGCCCTTTTGATTCTTCCTACCCTTGAGCAAAGTTCCCACCAGGAAATATGGAAGAAGCAAGAGACAAGCCACTGAAACACGAGGCACAAATAAACAAGAGAACAGGAGGCAGGGAGCACATCTCCCTACTCTGGCTTTGATGCACTTTCAAAGCATTTTGTTTGACCCAAGGCAGAATGGATTTCAAAAACAACCAAAAAGAAAAGGAAATGTTGCTTTATTACCTCTACCTTTATTACCCAGACTGTCATCCAATAAAATGCAATAGTCAAATAGAAGAGGAATGAAAAGAAAGAGAGTAAGAAAGCTAGAGAGAGAGAGCAAGAGAGAGAGAAAGGAAGGAAAGAAAAAGAAAGAAAAGAAAGAGAGAAAGAGAAACATAGAAATTAGGTGGAAGAAAGGAAAGAAAGAAAGAAAATAAAAGTGTGGGAGGGAAGGGAAGGCAGGAAGGAAAGACTTGCATTTATATAGCATCTTTCATGACCAGCGGATGTCTCAAAGTGCTTTACAGCCAATGAAGTATTTTTGGAGTGTAGTCACTGTTCTGCAGCTATCCTGATATTCCTTTTCAGATGAAAATCAGGAGATGTATATAACGGGAGGGCAATCTCATACCGCCTGTTTTACAGTTCAAATCGCCCCATTGTAACTTCAACCTTGAGTGACATTAAATTCTCAGAAAGAAAAAGCATGAAAGGGATCTTGTTAGGATAGATTAATTTTATTTTTTAAATGAACGTGTTTCTGTACCACATAAAAGTGGGCACTGTTACTGGAGGAGGTTCATGCACCAATGCCCTTGGTTGTGAAGTGAAGAGACATGGGCCCTTTCCTGCCAAATGTTCCTGTGTGCGGAATTCTAGACCTCGGCTGGGCGATGATCGGGAGGCACTGAGGGAACGCCTGGTGCTTCTCTTATGGGGAGATGGGAAAAGAACTGGAGGGCCAGATCATTTAAGCGACTCTCTCTTATGTACCAGCAACTAGCTTAAAAAGAATGTCTGACGAAGCCCAGGGCTAGTTGTCTAGGTAACCTTCTCAGCAGAGTGATAGATTGGAGGCAGCACCAAAAGGAAGGAAGAAACCGGTATTAGCAGGTTGTTAAAGCACACATTTTTGACGTTAGAGTTTCTGAAAGCAGCGTTTTATTCACAGCGAGCGACAAGACTTGCAGATCCATTTAAACATTGCTTGTCAAGCTTCCCATAGAGAACTGTGAATTTACTGAAAAGGTGTTGTTCGATGAGCTCATTTGAAGCCTTCCCACCACCTTGTGGGCGTCAGGTGAGAACAAAACCATTCACCATCTGGAAGGTGAAGCTTCCAGGAGATTTGCAATGTTTCTGGCAAAGGGCTCTCTCCGACACAGCTCATCCGTGGGTAAAACAGCAACAATGTGCATTTAGATAGTGCCTTTTACGTAGCAAAATATCTCAAGTCACTGCAAAGGACATGTATCAGAAAAACACAACAACAAGCCAACAACAGCCTATTTATATAACGCCTTTAACGTATGCGCTTCACAGGAGTATTAGAAGGCAAAACATTTGACATCGAGCCACATAAGGAGAAATTAAGGCAGGTAACCAAATGCTTGATCAAAGAGGTAGGTTTTAAAAGAGTCTTAAAAGGAGGAAAGAGTGGTAGAGAGGCGGAGAGGTTTAGGCAGGGAATTCTAGGGTCCAGGCAACAGAAGGCACGGCCACCAATGGTTGAGCGATTAGAATCAGGGATGCTCAAGAGGGCAGAATTAGAGGAGTGCGGATATCTTGGGGAGGCTGTGGGGCTGAAGGAGATTACAGAGATAGGGAGGGACGAGGCCATGGAGGGATTTGAAAACAAGGATGAGAATTTTGAAATCGAGGCATTGCTTAACTAAAAGCCAATGTAGGTCAGCGAGCACAGGGGTGATGGGTGAGCGGGACTTGGTGCGGGTTAGGACACGGGCAGCTGAGTTTACATAGGGTAGAATGTGGGAGGCAGTCAGAAGTGCAAGTCTAGAGGTAACAAAGGCGTGGATGAGGGTTTCAGCAGCGGATGAGCTGAGGCAAGGGCGGAGACGGGCGATGTTACAGAGGTGGAAATAGGCGGTCTTAGTTATGCCGCAGATATGTAGTCGAGAGCTCATTTCAGAGTCAAACATGACACCAAGTTTACTGTAATGTATTTGCTTCATGGGTTCTTTGCTTAAGAATTCATAGCAACACATTGTTATTGAGAACTAGTTGGTTTATTAGCAAAGGTTTAACAACTATACTACACATTACCAGTTAATCCACCAGGCTCTCAATCATCTGCTCCATCGTGGATCCCCTGAACCCGACTGGCTGGGGTTTTATATTGAATCTTGTGAACATAGAAACATAGAAAATAGGTGCAGGAGTAGGCCATTTGGCCCTTCGAGCCTGCACCGCCATTCAATGAGTTCATGGCTGAACATGCAACTTCAGTACCCCATTCCTGCTTTCTCGCCATACCCCTTGATCCCCCTAGCAGTAAGGACTACATCTAACTCCTTTTTGAATATATTTAGTGAATTGACCTCAACAACTTCCTGTGGCAGAGAATTTCACAGGTTCACCACTCTCTGGCTGAAGAAGTTTCTCCTCATCTCGGTCCTAAATGGCTTAACCCTTATCCTTAGACTGTGACCCCTGGTTCTGGACTTCCCTAACATCGGGAACATTCTTCCTGCATCTAAACCCGTCAGAATTTTAAACGTTTCTATGAGATCCCCTCATGGGACAGAAGTGCAACCAGAATTTGAGGAACAGCCCCTTCAAATATTGGAACCTCGTACATTCAATATATACATGGAACACGGACTTCAACAGCTCTACAACTCTTTTTGTTGTGAACATAAAATAAACATTGAATCAAGTGCCCTCTGATTAAAGGGGGACACACACCAAACACTTTTCAAGTGCCCTTTTTTTGGTTTTTTTGGGCACTAAAACCACAGTGCCCCCTGGCTAAAAGGGGAGTGGGACACTAAAACCTGGCACAATAAACCAATTAAACTTAAAACAAATAAATTAAAATTAAAATTTGGTTGCCGGGGGTGATGATGGACTCCAGTCCCTCCGGCGCCAACCCCTCAGGGAAGGCCGTGAGTGTACCGGTGGACACCACGTGCTCCATCTCCAGGGACACCCTGGCTCGGATGTAACCGTGGAAGAGAGGCAGGCAGTCAGGCTGAACGGCGCCCTCGATCGCCCGTTGCCTGGACCAGGTGATGGCCCCCTTGGCCGTGCCCAGGAGCAGCCCTACGAGGAGGCCCTCGGACCTACCCGCTCCCCTCCTCACAGGGTGCCTAAAGATCAGGAGTGTGGGACTGAAGTGCAACCAGAATTTGAGGAACAGCCCCTTCAAATATTGGAACCTTGCACATTCAATACATACATGGAACGTGCACTTCAACAGCTCTACAACTCTTTTGGTTGTAAACAAAATTAAACAGTTAAATCAAGTGCCCCCTGAAACCTATGAGCATACTCACAGGTGCATACATTTCAGTTACGAACAGTGTGGTTGAACCTCAGACAGATGTTGGGGAGAGGAATGGAGTTTGTGACGGGGACCGAAGACAATGGCTTTGGTCTTCGCAATATTTAATTGGATATTAGGACAGTCGCTCAAAAGCTTGGTCAAAGAGATAGGTCTTAAGGAGAAGCTGTGGTAATTACCGAGTTTCCTGTTCTTTTTGCAGAAGCTCCAAAGGTTCAAGAACATTACTTGGGAGAACTGTGGCATTCCAAGTTCTGCTGCCTTCACCAGTTCCTTTTTCTTCTGCTCATTATCTCTCTCCCAATTTGTATCTAATTTTCTTTCATATTAAAATAATAGCGATCAACTGACACTTGCTCCACAGCACGCCAGGCCAATACCATCCAATGCAAAGATCTTTTTATGATTTAGTTTATTGCAGAATTGTAGGCTATAATAGTCATTCAAAGAGATCCAATTAAGGAACATAGGAACATAGAAAATAGGTGCAGGAGTAGGCCATTCGGCCCTTCGAGCCTGCACCACCATTCGATAAGATCCTTCCCTCAGTACCCCTTTCCTACTTTCTCTCCATACCCCTTGATCCCTTTAGCCGTAAGGGCCATATCTAATTCCCTCTTGAATGTATCCAATGAACTGGCATCAACAACTCTCTGCGGCAGAGAATTCCACAGGTTAACAACTCTCTGAGTGAAGAAGTTTCTCCTCATCTCAGTCCTAAATGGCCGACCCCTTATCCTAAGACTGTGTCCCCTGGTTCTGGACTTCCCCAACATCGGGAACAATCTACCCACATCTAACCTGTCCCGTCCCATCAGAATCTTGTATGTTTCTATGAGATCCCCTCTCATTCTTCTAAACTCCAATGTATAAAGGCCCAGTTGATCCAGTCTCTCCTCATATGTCAGTCCTGCCATCCCGGGAATCAGTCTGGTGAACCTTCGCTGCACTCCCTCAATAGCAAGCACGCCCTTCCTCAGATTAGGAGACCAAAACTGAACACAATATTCCAGGTGGGGCCTCACTAAGGCCCTGTACAACTGCAGTAAGACCTTCCTGCTCCTATACTCAAATCCTCTAACTATGAAGGCGAACATATCATTTGCCTTCTTTACCGCCTGCTGTACCTGAATGCCAACTTTCAATGACTGATGAACCATAACACCCAGGTCTCGTTGCACCTCCCCTTTTCCTAATCTGCCACCATTCAGATAATATTCTGTCTTCGCGTTTTTGCCCCCAAAGTGGATAACTTCACATTTATCCACATTATACTGCATCTGCCATGCATTTGCCCACTCACTTAACCTGTCTAAGTCACCCTGCAGCCTCTTAGCGTCCCCCTCACAGCTCACACCACCACCCAGTTTAGTGTCATCTGCAAACTTGGGAGATATTCACGTAAAGAACATTGATAACAGGGACTCTTTGATGTGTCTCATACAGGTGTATTTTGAAATGTGAAATGTCGGGAAACGTTGAGAGATAACTGCAGAAAAAATAAAAGTAAAACTCGCTGTATGATCTGCATCACTGGACATACTCCAGAATGTACTCCAGCCGTACAATAACGGCAACATCAAAGAATCATAGCTCTCTCATGGGTGCCTTTCATTCATTTCCTTGAGCTCAGGAATATAATTTATCTGGGATTTTGCACCCCTGCAGCTTGACCCCACTTACATAACGGAGATTGGTACTCGGGTATGTCCGATACACACACCACATCTTGCAGGAAAGCTGCATTTCATTAAATGCTATCGTTCTCGGTTTTTACATAATTATCTATGCAGGTTGCACGGTAAGGTGACCATTGTACATGGTTCTGTCTACGGGGCGCATGGGATGGTGAATGGCATGGTATGGTTTGGTGCGTACAAGATATAATGTGCAGGGCACATGGTAAGGTGTGGTACAGCGCATGGCACTGTATGCAGGGTGCATGTTATGGTATACAGGGCACATGGTACGGTACACGGCGCATGGTATGGTATGGGGATAGAGTATAAAAGCAGAGAAGTCCTGCTACAACTGTACAGGGTATTGGTGAGGCTATACCTGGAGAACTGTGTACAATTTTGGTCTCCGTATTTAAGGAAGGATATACTTGCATTAGAGGCTGTTCAGAGAAGGTTGATTCCGGAGATGAGGGGGTAGACTTATGAAGATAGGTTGAGTAGGTTGTGCCTATACACATTGGAGTTCAGAAGAATGAGAAGTGATCTTATTGAAACATACAAGATAATGAGGGGGTTCAACAAGTTGGATGTCGAGAAAATATTTCCTCTCATAGGGGAAACTAAAACTAGGGGACATAGTCTCAGTATAAAGGGCCCCATTTATAACTGAGATGAGGAGGAATGTCTTCTCTCAAAGGGTTGTAAATCTATGGAGTTCTCTACCCCAGAGAGCAGTGGAGGCTGGGTCATTGAATATATTTAAGGCGGAGATAGACACATTTTTGAGCAATAAGGGAATAAGGGGTTACGGGCAGAGAAGTGGAGCTGAGTCCATGATCAGATCAGCCACGATCTTATTGATGGTGGAGCAAGCTCGAGGAGCCAGGTGGCCTACTCCTGCTCCTATTTCTTATGTTCTTATGGAACAAGGGCGCATGGTATGGTACGCAGGGTGCATAGCACAGTGCGCTGTATATAAGAGTGGAGATGCTGGGACTATTTCCATTGGAGCAAAAAAGGGTAAGCAAAGGTTTACTCAAAGATTTTAAAAAGAAGACTTGGATTTATATTGTGCCTTTCACGACCACCGGACATCTCAATGCGCTTTACAGCCAATGAAGTACTTTTGGAGTGTAGTCAGTGTTGTAATGTGGGAAACGCAGCAGCCAATTTGCGCACAGCAAGCTCCCACAACCAGCAATGTGATAATGACCAGGTAATCTGTTTTTGTTGTGTTGATTGAGGGATAAATATTGGCCAGGACACCGGGGATAACTCTCCTGCTCTTCTTCGAAATAGTGCCATGGGATCTTTTACGTCCACTTGAGGGAGCAGACGGGACCTCGGTTTAATGTCTGATCTGAAAGACGGATTACAAAGGATTTTGAAAGGGTTAATATGGTAAGGTTATTTTATCTGGTTGTGAATGAGTAATGGGGGCTCCATCAGTTGAAAATTGCCACTCGGAGAGCAAGGAAAGAGGTTAGGAGAAATATCTTCACATGGAAGGTTGTTGGAGGATAGAATGCTTTGCACAAGGACTGGTTGAAACAGAGATCATTGCAAATTTAAAGGGAAAATTGGGCCAATATTTGAAACCGAGGAAGGTACATGGCTATGAGAGCGGGGCAGTGGGATTAGCTTTGGATTGCTTCAGCAAAGAATTGCATAGCCACGATGGACCAAATAGCCACCTTCTGTGCTGTAAACCTCTGGCTCTACTGTGGCGTTCCCTCACTCCTGAGAGCCATGTGAGTTTTGGTTGTGACACTGGGGCTCATCAATCTTGTTAGATGCTTTATTTTTTTTAACTTAGCAAAAGGAGTGGCTGTTGAAACTTTGACCTCTGGGTTTTTCTAACACAAATAAATGTCTGTCAGTCTGAGTTTAATCTGAAGATTGTTGGTGGACAGAATGCTTTACACAAGGACTGGTTGAAACAGGGACTATTGCAAATTTCAAATCTGGCATCAAGCTCATGGTCTACAGGGCTGTAGTGATACCCGCCCTCCTGTATGGCTCAGAGACATGGACCATGTACAGTAGACACCTCAAATCGCTGGAGAAATACCACCAACGCTGTCTCCGCAAGATCCTGCAAATCTCCTGGGAGGACAGACGCACCGACATCAGTGTTCTCGATCAGGCTACATCCCCAGCATCGAAGCACTGACCACACTCAACCAGCTCCGTTGGGCAGGCCATATTGTCCACATGCCCAACACAAGACTCCCAAAGCAAGCACTCTATTCAGAACTCCTACATGGCAAACGAGCCCCAGGTGGGCAGAGGAAACATTTCAAGGACACCCTCAAAGCCTCCTTGATAAAGTGCAACATCCCCACTGACACCTGGGAGTCCCTGGCCAAAGACCGCCCTGAGTGGAGGAAGAGCATCTGGGAGGGCGCTGAGCATTTTGAGTCTCGTCGCCGAGAGCATGCAGAAAACAAGCGCAGGCAGCAGAAGGAGCGTGCGGCAAACCAGACTCCCCTTCCACCCTTTCCTCCAACCACTGTCTGTCCCCTCTGTGACAGAGATTGTAATTCCCGTATTGGACAGCCACCAAGAGCTATAGAGGAAGCAAGTCTTCTTTGATTTCGAGGGACTGCCCATGATGATGATGAACCTGAACATGGAACGTCGATGAAAGTTCTCTCTCGGCGCTGGTGGCACGGACCTCGCCAGTGAGTAATCTTGGGGAGTTGCGATCCAGTTCCTCTGTGTGGCGAGAGTGGGGGGGAGGGGCGTGGGGGGGAGAAGAGTTCAAAGCATGAAACCGTCCACAATGCAGTGAAATGTTGACACTGATTGGCAGTTCCACCGAGAGGATGGCCCGTGTGTGAAATGGATCTCATCACAATGGAACGGCAGATATAAGTCACAATGGGACACCAGGAATAGCCCCTTTGAGGTTTGGGATTAAGGGACGTTGTTGGGAGCTTTGATCGACATCGGGCCATGCTTTACCCAAGTGTGGTCGGTCCTTATGCCGAGTGACAGAGATGGTCAATCACCCAGTGTCGACGTTTTTCATTGTGAGGAAAAAGATACATTTTCAAGTCTGCTCCAAACAATTAGCGACCAGTCACAACCCCATAGGACAAATTTCCAGCTTTGTGTGTGTGTGAGCAATGATCCGTCTACATCACTGACCCATCGCAATATACAATTCCCAACTGCCTACTTATCTCAGCAGTTCTGACAAAAAGTCACCAACCTGAAACGTTACCCCTGCCTTCCTCCCTCCACAGATGCTGCCTGACATGCTGATATAATTTAAAAAAATTATTCGCTCAAAGATTGTGGGCGTCGCTGGCAATAGAAACATAGAAACATTGAAAATAGGTGCAGGAGCAGGCCATTCAGCCCTTCTAGCCTGCACCGCCATTCAATGAGTTCATGGCTGAACATGAAACTTCAGTACCCCCTTCCTGCTTTCACGCCATACCCCTTGATCCCCCTGAGTAGTAAGGACTTCATCTAACTCCCTTTTGAATATATTTAGTGAATTGGCCTCAACTACTTTCTGTGCTAGAGAATTCCACAGGTTCACCACTCTCTGGGTGAAGAAGTTTCTCCTTATCTCGGTCCTAAATGGCTTACCCCTTATCCTTAGACTGTGACCCCTGGTTCTGGACTTCCCCAACATTGGGAACATTCTTCCTGCATCCAACCTGTCCAAACCCGTCAGAATTTTAAACGTTTCTATGAGGTCCCCTCTCACTCTTCTGAACTCCAGTGAATACAAGCCCAGTTGATCCAGTCTTGCCGGCATTTATTGCCCATCGCTAATTGCCCTCAAGAATGTGGTGGTGAGCTGCCTTCTTGAACCGCTACAGTCCGAGTGGTGAAGCTACTCCCACAGTAACCTTGTCATTGCAGTTTGGTACAACTGAATAGCTTGCTAGGCCATTTCAGAGGGCAGTTAAAGAGTCAATCACATTGCTAGGCCAGACCGGGTAAGGGCGGCAGATTTCCTTCGCTAAAAAGGACATTAGTGAACCAGGGGGTTTTTACGAAAATCCGGTAGTTTTATGGTCATCATTATTGATACTAGCTTTTAATTTTGTGTAATTAACTTAATTTAAATTCCCCAGTTGCCATTGTGGGATTTGAACTCATGGCTCTGGATTACTAGTCCAGTAACAATACCACTCTGCGTCCGTACCCGTATAAATGTTTCCAGCATTTTCTGCTTTGATTTCAGATTTCAAGCATCAGCAGTATTGTGCTGTGTGTCTACATGAGTGGGATTATTCTCCTTGGAGCAGAGGAAGATAGGGGGAGATTTCATAGAGGTTTTGAAACTTATGAGAGGTTTTGACAAGAGCAAATAGGGAGAAGCTGGTTCCATTTGTTGGAGGGTCGGTAATCAGAGGACACACATCTAAAATAATTGTCAATAAAGCCGGTGGTGGGTGAGGGAAAAGAGATGAGGAGAATTAAATTTTTTTATATAAACACAGCGCATTGATCTGGACTGCACTGCCCGAATGAAAGCAGATTCAATAGTTGTTATGTATGTAACTATGTAATACTTGCCACCAGAGGGCGCGACTGTTGGAGTCCTAATGGTCACCTGCACACACGTGCAGGGTCAGTATAAAAGGTTGGCTGCCATGTTGTTTAGGCACTGTGGAGTTGTAATAAAGAAGACTCAGGTCACACTCAGTTTAGCTCACAGTACTCAGCCTTGTGGAGTTCTTCTATACACAATAATAGTAATTTTCAAAAGGGAATTGGGTCTCTACTCAAAAAGTAAACATTTGCAGGGCCATGGGAAAAGAGCACAGGAGTGGGACTAGTTCGGTAGCTCTATCAAACGGTAGGACGATGGGCCGAATGGCCGCCTTCTGTGCTGTATGATTCTACTTACCCATGCATGGGCAGAAGGGGGAGTATTCACCGACTATACACTCCAACTTTGACAACAGTTTCAGCAAATGGTCTCACAATAGCATTAGGTGCGTTCTTTAAAAACAAAAGTTGGATTTTTGTAAGTAAGAAAGAAAGACTTGGATTTATATAGCGCCTTTCACGACCACCGGATGTCTCAAAGCGCTTTACAGCTTTGGAGTGTAGTCACTGTTGTAAGGGAGGAGCAGGAGGAAGATACAATCAAATAGACAGCAAACTGCTGTGATATAAATACTTTCAGTACATGTTCGCAACACTGAAGGATGGTTTGCTCTGAAGTGTGATACATGGACAGGATCTGAAAAGGATGGCAGTTGACTGAAAAATTTAAAGGAGAAAAGGCAGCTAACCCACAGAAACACTGGGTGGGGGAAGCCTTGGGGGGGGGCGGGGGGGGGAAACTGTTTCAAAATGAGACCCGAGATCAAAAGCAAAAGCAAAAGTGTTGCCCTCATAGGGCTCTGTCGTTGTGTGTTTCTGGGATGTAGATAAGCTGGCTCTTTACTTGTGATGTGACTTTGAACAAAGGTCTTATAACCCTTCGATCTGCATCTACGTGTGCTGTAAACCTATACTGGCCAATTCTTACTGAAGGCTGTGATATTTGGTTTTAAAAACTGGCTGTCGTCAGCATGTCTAATTGACTGTACGATGCACTTAATTCAAAATGAATAATGAGGCCCCTTCTCACATCCCCTCGGTGCAAGGGCCCACAGTGGAAATGACGCCAGATGGGAACTTCAGTAGCGAGTGAGTTACCTTCCCTTTATCCCTCTCCCCAACTTCTGTCTGAGGCTGAACCACACTGTTTGCAACCTTGGTGTCATTTTTGATCCTGAAATGAGCTTTCGACCACATATCCACAGCATAACTAGGACCGCCTATTTCCACCTCCGTTAACATCGCCCGTCTCTGCCCTTGCCTCAGCTCATCCACTGCTGAAGCCCTCATCCATGCCATTGTTACCTCTAGATTTGACTATTCCAACGTACTCCTGCTGGCCTCCCACATTCTACCCTATGTAAACTAGAGGTGATCCAAAACTCGGCTGCCCATGTCCCAACTCACACCAAGTCCCACTCACCCATCACCCCTGTGCTACATTGGCTTCCGGTTAAGCAATGCCTCAATTTCAAAATTCTCATCCTCATGTTCAAATCCCTCCTTGGCCGCACCCTCCCTATCTCTGTAATCTCCTCCAGCCCCACAACCTCCCCCCCCGCCCGAGATGTCTGCTCTCCTCTAATTCTGCCCTCTTGAGCATCCCTGATTATAATCGCTCAACCATTGGTGGCCATGCCTTCTGTTGCCTAGGCCCCAAGCTCTGGAACTCCCTCCCTAAACCTCTCCGCCTCTCCGTACCTCTCTTTCCTCCTTCAAGACGCTCCTTAAAACCTAGCTCTTTGACAACGTCACCTGCGCTAATTTGTACTTATGCAGCTCAGTGTCAAATTTTTATCTCATAATACTCCTGTGAAGCGCCTTGGGACGTTTCACGACATCAAGGGCGCTATATAAATCCAAGTTAATGTTGTTGTCAGTAAAGATACTGTACAGAAGGATTTCTTTCGATGATATACATTTTTCCCCCGGGAGAGGGGGGGAGGGAGGGAATGAGTAGCAGGAGGGTGGAAGCAGTGGGGAAATGAAAGCGTTAAAGGATAAGTGACATCAGGTATTTTGTACATTCAAGCCGGGAATTCTGGCCGACTCTGTCAGTGGACAACATGTTAACCTTGTCCTTTCGTCTTTAAATCAAAAATTAAAAGACTGCAGGCCACGAATGTCTTTGCACGCAAGGTTCGTCGTGACGTGTGAAAAGGTCACGGGGGCTCGGCTGGTCGACCATTAATGCCCAACTTGTGCCTGCTCTGATCAGTTGCCATTAAAAAAAATCCTTACGTCTACCGCCCTCTGAATCGGCAGCAGTGCAGTCCCTTAATTGCATTGCAAGTCACATCCAGTAATCATTATCACACAAGGCATGGCAATGTGCTGATCCATAGCTGCTTGGCTGGCAGGGGGGTGTGTAATAATTGACCAATATAGGCGAGCGAGCGCCGTGTTTGGAAATAAAAAAAAATGTGAGGCATGAATAAAAATATTTTTAATATCTCCAGGGAACATGATGGAATCAGCACGGAGGGATGATAGGCGAGACTTTTTTCTCAATTACGCCGTGCCACTAAATGGTCCTCTTAGTTAATGGCAAGCCCTGAACTGCTGCCTCCTACTTAAGCACTCAGCTCAAATAAGATCAAGATGAAAATGGCTGCGTCGCAAAGCAGCCATACATCTCTCCTAGATGTCAACCAAGCAAGTGCTTAAACGAGCAAAAGTCCTTCTTTTCTCATTTCCTTAATTGATTTTCTGATTTATTTTAAAATCCATCCTCCGCTCCGTCTCACTTCCGTTAGGGAAATGTACCAGGGCTCCGTGTCATCCTGCTCAATACCAGGATCACATTCCTTTGCAGTCAATTTGTAACCTGGAAGGATTCATTAAACTGCCTTTGGCAAGAGATTGCAGCGAAATCGATGAGACCCATGAACGCTGTGGGGGTGAGCTGCCACATGCAGCAGCAATCCGCAGATGTCTGCAATAGGTACAATTACTGTAAAGGATAAAAAAAATCCTTACTCTGCTGCTTTCTGGTTGGCTGAGAGCCAGCTGTGCTAAAGTCAAGGGGTCAACGCACTGCATGAAATGCAAAGCCCTGGGTGAGCAAAACTGCAAACGTCTGTTCGCCCACTTGTGACCACCACGGACAAGTTGCGTGCGCACACCGCCCCTCTGCATCACTCTCCGCCCCCCCCAAAAACAAGTACTCTATCCAGAGAGTGGTCAGAATGTGGATTGGTTGAGGTGAATAGGATTTAAGGGGAAGCTAGATATGTACATGAGGGAGGAAGGAATAGAATGTATGGTAACAGGGCGAGGTGAAGTAAGGTGGGAGCAGGAGAAAGGGCTCACGTGGAGCATAAATACCGGCATAGACCAGTTAGGCCAAATGGTCTGTTTC
This sequence comes from Pristiophorus japonicus, assembly GCF_044704955.1. NCBI lineage: Eukaryota > Metazoa > Chordata > Chondrichthyes > Pristiophoridae > Pristiophorus > Pristiophorus japonicus. The sequence continues at coordinate 355,336,545 of NC_091978.1, forward strand.
TGTGCTATAAAATTCTATGTAAACCCCATACAGTAGCGGCACATTGCGAGGATTAAGAACCTTTAATGTCCTTCATCCAAAATCTGAATCTGAAAAGAACTATGGAAATGTTCACAAACTCGGCATCTGTTTAATATAGAGCCTTTCACACACCATTCCAGTCACACACCAGTGATCAGCATAACCTCGACTTACTTGCTAATGGTTACCATATCCCACTGGGGTTACTTATATTACTATAATGTCAATGACAAAGGCTTTCCTTGCATAACTCGAACGACCGTTGGTGATACCGGTTCTGCACAGTCTATTCCATCTGAAGGTAACATAAACATTTTTTAAATTTTTTCTCTTCTCCTGAAGACACCAACTCCATGCTGGTTCCACAAACACCAGCTGCCATCTTGGCCTTGCCCACCAGATCATTCCTCACAGGTGTGGGCCTAATTCGTGACTGGACAGCAGGCGGTTTGACTACATGGGACACCCTTGGAGCAGAGAAGATTGCGAGGAGATTTGATAGACGTGCTCAAAATCATGAGGGGTCTGGACAGAGCAGATAGAGAGAAACTGTTCCCATTGGCGGAAGGGTCGAGAACCAGAGGACACAGATTTAAGGTGATTGGCAAAAGGTGATGTGAGGAAAAACAATTTTACGTAGCGAGTTGCCTGAATGCGTTGCCTGAAAGGGTGGTGGAAGATTCAATCATGGCTTTCAAACGGGAATTGGATAAGTACCTGAAGGGAAAAAATATTTGCAAGGCTGCAGAGAAAAGGGCGGGGGAGTGGGACTAGCTGAAGTGCTCTCGCAGAGAGCCGGCACAGGCTCGCCAGGCCGAATGACCTCCTGCTGGGCTGTAACCACTCTCTGATTATAACCACAGCCGGCTCGATCCTGGCCTGATTTCCGTGTGGCGATCAGGAGCTGGAGTGCACGAAGATTTCGCAGCACCCTTCTTCCCCGTGTCGCTGACACTGGCTCCCATCGGCTCTCTTCGCCAACACTGGTGCCTGATCTTGTGGCTCTGTACTCAGTTGCTCACTGACATGCCCCGCCACTGGGAAGTTCTAATCTTTAAATTTTCCAGTGAGCTTCTCCACCTTCCTGCGCATCAGTAAACGCAGATAGGTAGAAGAAGAATATAAGAATTAGGAGCGGGAGTAGGCCATGAGGCCCCTCGAGCCTGCTCCGCCATTCAATCAGATCATGGCTGATCTTCTACCTCAACTCCACTTGCCTGCACTATCCCCATAATCCCTTGATTCCCTTAATACTCAAAAATATACTCAACGACTGAGCCTCTGGGGTAGAGAATTCCAAAGATTCACCACCCTCTGAGTGAAGAAGTTTCTCCTCATCTCAGTCCTAAATGGCCAACCCCTTATTCTGAGACTGTGACCCCTGGTTCCAGACTCCCCAGCCAGAGGAAACATCCTCCCTGCATCTACCCTGTGCAAGTAACCCTTATTTCCAAGTAACAAAATTAACCAGCATGGAGTGCAGCAGAAAAAAAAACCCGTGGTCACATTTAATCAATAAATCATTCGAGGAGGACATTGATATTTGCTGCTTAATGGCATCTCTTCCTGAATAACTTCCCTCCCCCGCCCCCCGCCCGCCCCCCGCCCCCCCCCCGTTCGTTCGTCCACCAAAATGAATACAAATTGGCCTTCTGCTGAACCATTACTGGGACGCTACATTTGCAAGCAATGCCTCAGTCAATAATACACGGAGGGAATCATTCACCTCACCCAATATCCTTCTGCCCCTTTCAAGGCAAACCTGCCCATTTCTACCACTTCCTCTCCACATATTGTTAGTAAACATGACGTTTGTGTTGACGGGAAACCTGGAAGTTAATGAGAGCAGAAGGTAGGCCCAATCCATCATTCTGTGGCAGGATGTAATCTCTCGTCCCGCTCCTGCATCCGAAGGATAGGGGGAGGGGTGCGCACAGTCATTGACCTATGACCTGCAGGTGTTGGCCAGCCCATTAGGCCCCATTCAGACTTACAAGGATGTAGCCTTCAGGCACAAATTGCAAGAATACACTGACAGCTTGACCTTTCAGGTTAACTTGAAGAAAAGACTTTTAAAAATACGATTGGAAAGGTCCAAGGCAAATTTCATTTGCAGTCACTTAATAGGAAAAAAAAATCGATAAACCCCTGTCCATAATTTCTTTCTTCCTTCCTTGTTTCTGACTTTTAAAAGAAAAATCATGAATTTAGTCATGTGGTTATCTGGATGAGAATCAACAGGTCACGCACGCATTTAACAGGTAACCGAAACAGGTTGCTTCAGAATAAGTGGGCAAGAGAGCAACTGTGCCCAAAATAGTTCATAGGAAGATATTATAATGATAAAATTTTTAAGTATATGTCTCAAAGTCAATTTGCATCAGGATAAACTCACTGATTTGGGGGGATTTACCGGATTATGTGCTATGATGAAAAATACATTAATTTCTAGCTGTGCACCATAGATAATACCCCAAAGCAAAGGGTCACAGTAAATGTTCCGTCTAATTTGTTTTTTTGTGTGAGGCACATTCAAATTTTCGCACAAGCGCGTTTTCTTCCATGTATAAGGGGTCGGCCATTTAGGACTGAGATGAGGAGAAATTTCTTCACTCAGAGGGTGGTGAATCTTTGGAATTCTCTACCCCAGGGGACTGTGGAGGCTCAGTCTTTGAGTATATTCAAGACAGAGATCGATAAATTTTGGGATATTAAGGGAATCAAGAGATATGGGGGCAGTGCAGGAAAGTGGAGTTGAGGTAGATCAGCCATGATCTTATTAAATGGCGGAGCAGGCTCGAGGGGCCGAATGGCCTACTCCTGCTCCTAATTCTTATGTTCTCATGTAAAGGCCTGTGAGTGCCCTGCGCGGGACCTCCAGACCACTGCTCGGCCACACAGCTTAGCAGCAAAATTGGTTTTTACCTCCCCCCCCCCCCCCCACCACACAAAACAAGTAATTGTATTCTCGTTCGTTTACGTCGCGCAGTATCCCCACATCGGAGAATGTTATTGGGCAATAGCCGAAGCAACTCTGCAACCGTGCTGACAGTGAGGCGCAAGAGAATGTAATTACTGCGATTTAATGTAAATCAAGCATTATGTGCTCAGATCGTGCCACACAGCTACACGTGGGAAATAAATGCTCAGATTTGATGGAAGCAAGCAGATTTCAGTTTGTTGACTGGTGCATGGTAATTAGAGTTGCCAGCCCTTCAGGATTGTGAACAGACTAAGATTGGAGAAGCTGGGTTTGTTTTCTTTGGAACAGAGGAGGCTGAGGGAAGACCTTATTGAAATGTATAAAATTATGAGGGGCCGAGATAGAATGGATAGGAAGGACCCATTTCCCTTAGCAGAGGGGTCAACAACCAGGGGGAATAGATTTAAAGTAATTACTAGGTGGGTTAGAGGGAATTTGAGGGCACATTCCTTCACCCAGAGGGTGGTGGGGGTATGGAACACACTGCCTGAAAGGGTGGTAGAGGCAGAAACCCTCACCACATTTAATATACACTTGACATGCCTACAGGGCTACGGACCAAGAGCTGGAAGGTGGAATTAGGCTGGATAGCTCTTTGTCGGCCGACACATACACGTGGGCCGAAATGGCCTCATACCGTGCTGTAAATTTCTATGATAGGATAGGATTGTCCCGGGGTCTTCAGGAATTAAAAGTTAATTTCCCCAACACTGCTGTGAGCAACACCCATTCAACAAGTCATAAAAAAATGTGGGTGAACACTTTTGTTCGTTGGTTATAAAATATTATTGGGGGGGGTGGAAAGGCTTTTTGACTGACAGTCGGGTCTTGTCCAATCAAATGATGAAGAGTCTGTTCGTTTTCCATTTGGCATGGGAGGTGATGCGTGGTGAGGATGGAAGACCAATGACAGGAGTGCGGGGGAGGGCGTAGTTGGAGGCCGGAGTCCGTGCGACAAAACCTCCAGGAATAGGTCCAGTCAAAGTTGGCCACCCGTAAATTCACAATAGGTGGAATCTGAACCTGGAGCAAGGGGTTGAAACATGGGCAAAGCCTCTCGCTCAGTAGTGAAGCAAAGCCGACTGTTCTCGATAGGCCATCGTGCTGCGAGCATCAGTATTGTATTAGTGGACCAGGCAGTCAAATCTGCCACCAAGCTCATGGTCTACAGGGCTGTAGTAATACCTGCCCTCCTGTATGGCTCAGAGACATGGACCATGTACAGTAGACACCTCAAGTCACTGGAGAAATACCACCAACAATGTCGCCGCAAGATCCTACAAATCCCCTGGGAGGACAGACGCACCAACATTAGCGTCCTCGACCAGGTCAACATCCCCAGCATTGAAGCACTGACCACACCTGATCAGCTCCGCTGGGCAGGCCACATTGTTCGCATGTCAGACACGAGACTCCCAAAGCAAGCGCTCTGCTCGGAACTCCTTCACGGCAAACGAGCCAAAGGTGGGCAGAGGAAACGTTACAAGGACACCCTCAAAGTCTCCCTGATAAAGTGCGACATCCCCACCGACACCTGGGAGTCCCTGGCCAAAGACTGCCCTAAGTGGAGAAAGTGCATCCGGGAGGGCGCTGAGTACCTCGAGTCTCATCGCCGAGAGCATGCAGACATCAAGCGCAGGCAGCGGAAAGAGCATACGGCAAACCAGTCCCGCCCACCCCTTCCCTCAAGGACTGTCTGTCCCACCTGTGGCAGAGACTGTGGCTCTCGTATTGGACTGTTCAGCCACCGAAAGACTCATTTTTCAAGTGGAAGCAAGTCTTCCTCGATTCCAAGGGACTGCCGATGATGATGATGGTGTTAGTGGAGCAGATGGAGCCACTTAGGTACAAGCAGATGACTTGCGTGTCAGGGCTGCAGAAGTCTCGTTTTTTATTAACACAAACCCTAGTCTATCAATCGCAGTGAAGCTCTGGCCAGTCGCATTGCCCACATTGCTTTATTGCACACACGAGGCCGACAACGACCAAGGCCCTTCAAGCAAGGTACTCGCGCTGAACGTGAAGCTCACCATTTTCTTAATCTTGTGCACTCAATCTCTGCCCAAGGTGACCATATTGATTCCAACCGCATGCCTCTATGGAGACTGGAGAGTCCATCGTTTGAATTCACTGAATCCCGACATAAAAAGGGTAGGAACAGGGGTGGGGAGCAGATGACCAGGGACCTTGGATTTGTAGCGTCCCATCTAGGCACCGCGGCATAGACCTGACACTGTACCGCCACAATGGAGGCAGGGATAAAATTAACACTCCTCCCTTCCCCCACCAGTGCCAGCCCTGAAGTGCACTCCCACCGCTGGCCCCATGGTTTACATAGAATTGCATAGGGCTAGAAACTGCAGGGGCTTACCGTCAGGTTTCTCGGTGGTATTGGCCATTTTGGGGCGATAACCGGGTCAGCGAGGAATTGCCCAGCTGAGATACACCGGTGGTTTCGAAGTACCGCTGGGGAGCAGACCGCCAGCGTGCACCTTCCTCCGGTCGCCCTGGCGTGATATTAGGCTCAGCCTAATAGGTAAGTATTAAAAAAAAGGTCCACGTGACTCAGCGGAGCAGGGCGGTAGGTGAGTAGCCCTGCAAGTAAAAGGTCAGTAATTGGGTTTCTTACTAATTATTTTAAAATTCTGTCGTGGTGATTTAGGTTAAAAGGGTCCCGAAAATGTTTTAATGATTTTTCATGTTGTGTTTTTTGAAAAAATATTTGGAGTGTTTTACTCCTCCTAGGCCCAACCCGCAGCCTCGGGGTAAATTTTTAGTAAATTTATTAATTATCGCCTATTTTCTTTAAGAACTGCCCAATTGACCCAAAATTCACCTTTTTTGCCGAGAATCGGGATGCAAAGCCCATTTTCTTTTCCGCTGGTCGGATTTTTTTCATTTTTTGGTGAAGTTTTCGCCGGCGATAATCTTAGCGGTCTATTGGACGGCAATCAGGCGCTGGCGGGTTGAGAGGAAATTCTAGCCATGAGTATTTTACAGCACAGAAACAGGCCATTCGGCCCAACTGGTCCACGCCGGTGTTTATGCTCCACACGGGCCTCCTCCCACCTCTCTTCATCTAACCCCATCAGCGTATCCTTCTAATCCTTTCTTCCAGCCACACTCTGAACTGAAGGAGACTGTAGAGAAGCAGGCAGCCCCGTGACCGAGCACAACGGAGCAGAAATTAAGGAAAAACTTTTAAGTGACTGCAACTGAACTATTAAGACGCACAAAGAGAATCATTTTGGATGGGGAGGGGGCTGCTGGGGGGAAGAAGTGGAGACATGGCAAATAAGCGTTGACTGATAAACTTCCTTCACATTCAGATGCGTAACTCCCCAGTCCTCCGAGGTCCCCAGGATCTGACGAGCACGCAGAGCATCTGCTAACACGTTTAAGGAAGCAAACTCCAAAGCATTTCAGTTGAAACACTGAGGCCACACAAAAGATGAGTAAGATTAACTAAGCTTTCAAAAGGGAGCTGAATAAGTACCTGAAGGAAAAAAAAATGCAGGGCTACAGGGAAAGGGCAGTGGATCGGACTCGCTGAAGTGCTCGACGGGCCGAATGGCCTCCTTCTGTGCTGTAACCGTTCTATCATTCTAATTAACGTGAAGCAGTTCTGAATTTCCTGCGGGTCTCAAGGTTGTTTGTTGAGGGTTGGGTGATCATGGCCTAAAATTAGCCCCAATAAAAGCTTTGTTGAATTCACCAGCAATCTTTTTTTGTTTAAGGATTCCACCTCCCCAATAACAACTGCCATTAAGTAGCACCAGCTTGCCCTTACTGGTGAGGAAAAATCCTAAACCTTGCAATCAATGCATAGCGACATAGCTCATAGTCATGATCGGGACCCAGGAGAGGCGTGAGTTCGGGGCCCAGAAGAGGCGAGGGCCCAGGGACAGCACGGGCCAGTCCACACTGCGATATGTGTGCGCACTAGGTCCGTGCAGCAGAGCTGGTCTCCAGTCATCTTGGTTGAACCTTGCCACTGGACCAAGGCCTAGCTCTGCCAAGCCCGTGTGGTGGCTGGTGTGCAATGGTCACCACACGTTAAAAAAATCAATGCACAGGTATCTTCCACCCTTCAAGATTTAGTTCGGACCTGGAATTTTAGGTCCATCATTAAAACACCTGAGAACTTTTTGACGTGGAAGCAAGTCATCCTCGATTCGAGGGACTGCTTATGATGATGAATTTGGAATGAAAAACAAAAAGGGCCTCTCTTCCTTTACTTAGAGAATGTGAATATTCATTTTGAATGTTCTTTTAAAAATGTGCTTCTAATCGGCCGCACTGCCCAAATGTAAGCCAGAGGAGCTTTTAATATTTAGACGAAGGTTGTTCCACATTTTCACCGACAGGATTTCATGCTCCAGGGCAGCTGATGTCACCTGTTTTATAACAACTCCCTAACTTGTATTACTGATGGCACCCCCACTGTTCAAACTTTACGTGGGAATTGTACTCGTTTGGCACTCAAGTGCTTGTTCCCACAGCGACCGTCAGTGGAGAGACGGGCTGTCCGTCTATTCGACATCACTGATGAATGAAGAGATCCACACTGCAGCAGTAAACATCTCAACATCGGGTAAAGATTCCTTGTTGTACAAAAACAACAACTTGTATTTATATAGCAGCTTTAATGTCATGAAACGTCCCAAGGCGCTTCTCAGGCGTATTATTAGATGTAAATTTGACACTGAGCCGCATAAGTAGAAATTAGCATGCTTTAAGGAGCATCTTGAAGGAGGAAAGAGAGGTAGAGAGGCAGAGAGGTTTAGGCAGGGAGTTCCAGAGCTTGGGGCCTAGGCAACAGAAGGCATGGCCACCGATGGTTGAGCGATTATAATCAGGGATGCTCAAGAGGGCAGAATTAGAGGAGCGCAGACATCTCGGGGGGGGGGGGGGGGGGGGGTTGTGGGGTTGGAGGAGATTACAGAGATAGGGAGGGGCGAGGCCATGGAGGGATTTGAAAATAAGGATGAGAATTTTGAGATCGAGGCATTGCTTACAGATTAGAACCTTTCGGGTGAGTGTTAAGGCCGGAAATGCAATGATATTGTATATTGGAGTTCCTCTCTATTAAGTGCAGTGTGCACAATCAGCCTTCCTTGGGAGAGATGATGAGACTGCAGACTGCAGCACTCGTCCTGTGATTGAGAACACAAGAGTGGCAGGAGGGCTGACTGCGGGGACCCTTTACGTTGCTCAGCAGTCCGAGACTCCTCCAAATAACCAAGAGCATTCTTCAAGGGCACAGCACAAATTAATAGTTCATCAACCATCTGTTCACAGAGAAGGTTAAGGGGAGATCTAATGTTCAAAATGTTGAGGGCTTTTGATAGAGCAAGCAGGAAGAAACCATTTCCTCTGGCAAATGGGCCAGTAACCAGAGATTATAGATTTAAAATCATTAGTGAAAGAACGAGAGGGGAAATGAGGAGAAATGTCTTCACACAGGAGGGTTGTTAAGATCTGAAACGCACTACCTGAAAGGGTGGTGGAAGCAGATTTGACAGGAACGTACTCGAAGAGGATTCATGTGCAGGGTTATGGGGAAAAAGCTGGGGTGTGGGACTAAATTGGACAGCTCTTTCAAAGAGCCAGCACATGCATGATGGGCCGAATGGCCTCCTTCTGCGCTGTAAGAGTCTCATTCATTGCTTTCACTCTAAAAGTGAGTCCTCAGGTGACTGAACAGTCCAATACTGGAATTACAGTCTCTGTCACAGGTGGGACAGACAGTGGTTGGAAGAGAGGGTGGCTGGGGAGTCTGGTTTGCCGCACGCTCCTTCCGCTGCCTGCATTTGTTTTCTGCATGCTCTCAGCAACCAGACTCGAGGTGCTCAGCGCCCTCCCGGATGCACTTCCTCCACTTAGGGCGGTCTTTGGCCAGGGACTCCCAGGTGTCGGTGGGGATGTTGCATTTTATCAGGGAGGATTTGAGGATTCTATGATTCACAAGACCCCATTGCAGGCACATGCTGCACGGACTTTAATCTACTGGCACTGTACATTGTACAACATTGTTCAATAAGCTAATTGACGTTGAAAAAAAAGATATAGTTTAACTCAAATGCTGCTTCATTTTTTTCTCCCCTCTACGGTGCAGGAGCAGTTTTGAAAGCACTTGTCTGCATACTGCTGGGAGAATCTTACAAATGAAAGTAAATTGTATGCTGTCTGACTTATTGACTTTGCTAAGAGACTGCATGAAAAAAAAACTCTCTCACGATCCATTAAGTATCTGGCCAGAGTCCAGCCCTTCGTAAATTTAACTTTACAAAAGCAGGCTGACAAGACCAGTGCCAGTTTAATGCAGAGCCTGCAGCACAAGGCACTTACAGCAATGTTCCTACTGGGGATGGCCGCGATGCGCTGAAGCTCACAAGTTTTTCCACGCTCAGCGCGCTTGTTAAACCCTGAAGGTGCAATACGCAGATGCCAGCAGGACGGGAGGGAAGCCATTCTTCATCATCATCATCATAGGCAGTCCCTCGGAATCGAGGAAGACTTGCTTCCACTCTAAAAATGAATCCTTAGGTGGCTGAACAGTCCAATAAGAGAACCACGGTCTCTGTCACAGATAGGACAGACATTCCTTGAGGGAAAGGGAGGGTGGGACTGGTTTGCCGCACGCTCCTTCCGCTGCCTGCGCTTGATTTCTGCATGCGTTCGGCGACGTGACTCGAGGTGCTTAGCGCCCTCCCAGATACACTTCCTCCACTTAGGGCGGTCTTTGGTCAGGGACTCCCAGGTGTCGGTGGGGATGTTGCATTTTATCAGGGAGGCTTTGAGGGTGTCCTTGTAACGTTTCCTCTGCCCACCTTTGGCTCGGTTGCCGTGAAGCAGTTCCGAGCCGAGCGCTTGCTTTGGGAGTCTCGTGTCGGACAATGTGGCCTGCCCAGCGGAGCATATCAAGTGTGGTCAGTGCTTCAATGCTGGGGAAGTTGGCCTGGTCGTGGCTGCCGATGGTAGCCACAAGATGCTGCATTCCGCTCACACAACACTCGGGGAAATAAGTATTAAGCACCGTGACTGATCAGGTGTCAATTCTAGGGGCAGTTCGGTGATTGAAAAACAGACCATGTGTGGGGAAAAAATATTTTGCACACAGTGTTTTTATTACCGACCAAAGTCCCCTTCTTTTCTTGAGACGGTTGCGAGAAAAAACTAAGCTAGCCCCCTTCTCGCCACATGTGTAATACAGGGCAGGGGCTCGTCGAGTTATACCAGGGGCCTCGGTATACCTCAGTATTGCTGAAACCAGTGTTCCACAGGTTCCACAGCATATCAGGGCTGGGACGCTGTTAATGACCTTTGTTGTTGTGGTTTAAAAAAAAAATAATCACAGGAGGCCACTGATCATCGAATCATAGAAGTTTACAGCACGGAAGGCGGCCATTCCGGCCCATTGTGTCCGCGCCGGCCAACAAGGGGCTATCCAGCCTAATCCCACTTTCCAGCTCTTGGTCCGTAACCCTGCAGGTTACAGCACTTCAAGTGCCCATCCAAGTACTTTCTAAATGTGGTGAGGGTTTCTGCCTCTACCACCCTTTCAGGCAGTGAGTTCCAGACCCCCACAAACCCCTGCGTGAAGAAATTTCCCCTCATCTCCCACCAATTACTTTAAATCTATGCCCACTGGTTGTTGACCCCTCTGCTAAGGGAAATAGATCCTTCCTGTCCATTCCATCTAGGCCTCTCATAATTTCATACACCTCAATGAGGTCTCCACTCAGCCTCCTCTGATCCAAGGAAAGCAAACCCAGCCTATCTAATCTGTCCTCATTGCTCAGATTCTCCACTCACAGCAACATCCTCGTAAATCTCCTCTGTACCCTCTCCAGTGCAATCACGTCCTTCCTGTAATACGGTGACCATAACTGGCCTAACCAGTGTTTTATACAGTTCAAGCATAACCGTCCTGCTCTTATATTCTATGCCTTGGCTAATAAAGCCAAGCATCCTGTATGTCTTCTTAACCACCTTATCGATCTGGCCTGCTACCTTCAAGGATCTGAGGACATGCACTCCAGGGTCCCTTTGTTCCTCTACATTTCTCAGTGACCTGCCATTTAATGTGTATTTCCTTTCCTTGTTAGCCCTCCCCAAATGCATTACCTCACATTTCTCTGGATTACATTCCATTTGCCACTGTTCCACCCACCTGACCAGTTGATTGATATCCTCCTGCAGTCCGCAGCTTTCTCCTTCATTATCAACCACGCAGTCGATTTTAGGATCATCTGCAAACTTGTACATCATACGCCCTATATTCAAGTCTAGATCATTGATGCATATCACAAAAACAAGGGACCTAGCACCGAACCCTGTGGAACCCCACTGGACACATCCTACAATCCCAAAAACACCCATCAACCATTACCCTTTGCTTCCTGCCTCTGAGCCAATTTTGGATCCAACTTGCCACTTTTCCCTGGATTCCATGGGCTTTTACTTTCGTGACCAGTCTGCCATGTGGAACCTTATCAAAAGCCTTGCTAAAATCCATGTACACTACATCATACGCACTAACCTCATCGACCCTCCTGGTTACCTCCTCGAAAAATTTAATCAAGTTAGTCAGACATGACCTTCCCTTAACAAATCAGTGCTGACTGTCCTCGATTAATCTGTGTCTTTCTAAATGAAGGTTTATCCTATCCTTCAGGACTTTTTCCAATAATTTTCCCACCACTGAAGTGACGCGCTCCTGATGCCCTTTCACTCTGCTTTCATTCCTGACGAGGAGTGTTTTATTTTTTACGCAGCGAGTTATGATGATCTGGAACGCACAGCCTGAAAGAGCAGTGGAAGCAGATTCAATAGGGAATTGGATAAATACTTGAAGGGACTCATTTGCAGGGTTACGGGGAAAGGGCAGGAGAGTGGGACTAACTGCATCGCTCTTTCAAAAGAGCCAGGACAGGAACGATGGGCCGAATGGCCTACTCCTGTTCCTAATTCTTATGTTCTTATTTCTTATGTTCTTATGTATCATTCTATGATTCTACAATTCGATATACAGCAACCACTGGTGCACAGGTGGTTCTGTAAAAATCTGTGACTCACACCATCACACTGCTCCAAGCCACGGCACAAAGTAGCAGTGACCTAGATAGTCTGGTGGAGCGGGAAAGCAGAAGGATAGTCAGTACTGAAAGGGGAAAGCATGATCTGCCTCTCACAGCTTACACTGAGCTATTGTCACCTTAAATATACATGTTCCTCATGCTAGAACGCCCTCTATTTTCGATTTTCGCCTCACCAGGACGTACAGGTCCTGAGATTGAGAGGGTAAGCAGGAGATCTGCTCTCTCAGGTCTCTGCCAGTCCTGCTCTTTGGCCAGCACACGGGCCTCTACTCCAACGCAATATGCCACCCAAAACTAGACGCTTCTCAGCAAAATATCGCACGTTATCCATCTCGGCACACCTTTGCCATGATTCAACCAGCAAAGCCGAATGCAGAATAAATTATCTGTTACATTCCACCACTTCTGTCCAATATAACAACGACCCCACTTCAAAGCAACCCATTGTCATCACCATAGGCAGTCCCTTGAAACGAGGATGACTTGCTTCCACACCAAAAAAGGGATGAGTTGCTGCCCCCCTGGGCCCTCGCCTCTCCTGGGCCCCGTTCACATCCCTCTCCGAACTCTTGCCACTCCTGCGCCCCCGACCTTGCCGCTCCTGCCCGCACTGCAGTCAGCCGTCGCCCTCCTGTAGCAGCACGCGCTGCTCCCTGCAGTGGTATGCCACCACACGCTGCTCCCTCCAATGGCCCCGGGCCTGCTGATGGTCTTGCAGGCTGGGACCGCGCCGATTTCCAGGCCGAGCCGCCACACGCTGCTCCCTCTACCCATTGTACGCAAAGTGAATCGGGACTTTTCTGGAAGGTGCGAGAAGGCTCTGTCTAAACGCTTGTAATTTCTCTCTGCTTGTACAACAGATGAGACTTTCATTCTCTGCTGGCAACACCTGAAATATCTTCCTCTCACCCACCCCCACCCCTCATTATAGCTTTCTTCATTATCCTAATAAGAGTGTTTACGCTCTGCACATGATTGTGCAGTTTACCCTCGGCAGAAGCTTTGGAATAGGTCACCTGCTCTCTGGGTCAGGGAATGATGGATGATGGAGAAGGAGGGGGGGGGGGTTAGCTATGCAACAGTAGATGTGTACAGAAATGATGACCTCATTGTCAAGCACTGCATAAATTTATACTCTTCAATACACTGAGATTCCTTGGCTTATTCGGAAACCAAATAAGCATTATGGTGTGTTCAAAATATCCACTCATTGTGAAAACACCTCCCATCCCAGGGAGGGGCAGCAGTTGACAAACCTTCTTTATTCTTCGCATCCCCTTCATAATAAAATTAAGTTGCAACACTGCGATATTTTTGCCAAAAGATGTTAATAAAAAAAGTCCTCAAAAAGAAATACAATGCTCCGCTCCTTCTTCCTGACCCAAGTTTCATGCACTATGAACTAAAAGCTGCTCTCAAAATCTCCAACCTGGTTCTGCCTCCATGGACCTCAGCTTGTTTGAACAATGTGGGATGGGAGGTGTTTTCACAATGAGTGGATATTTTGAACACACCATAATGCTTATTTGGTTTCCGAATAAGCCAAGGAATCTCTCAGTGTATTGAAGAGTATAAATTTATGCAGTGCTTGACAATGAGGTCATCATTTCTGTACACATCTACTGTTGCATAGCTTATAAATATATACACAGAGTTAGCCCAGAGCAGCAATGGATTGTTAGCAGTGACTATATTAACTACGCAATTAGAGTAATACCGAGTGGTGATCGATCACATGGACTAATTTCCAAGCATTCTTACACCCGCATCTGAACCGAGATAACTTGAGCATGTAGTAAAGCACTCCATTCACACGTGACCCTCAATGCACCACGGTTGTTACTGACCAAAAGTGCTCAATTTGCCACACGTTCAGATGTATTGTAATCATTACACGCCAATTCCAGAAAATTAGCTCAACAGCTACGGCACTTGAACGGTCTCCAAGTTAAAAACCCGCTTGTTTTTTGTTTAAAAAAACTTTATATAAAAAAAAGATCACTGCTAATTTGCATGCCCGCAAATCTGACACGAAGTCAGCGGTTTAAATAAAAGACAGTTTCAAAGTAAAAAGTAATTTCTCTGTTGAGAAATGCTTTTATCAGCTCCCACCACTCCCCCGCCTCACAGTAAACACAACACTGTGAAATTATACATCGAATACTTTTTTCCTCGCTCCCTGTATCGCTGTTGGCCAAAAATGTCTCCGAATCCCCCAAAGATTTTCGCCTGCAGCTGTTTCTCAGTCATAACAATTTCCAACATTTTCCAAGCTTTTTTTTTTATTCTCTGGGTGCTGCAATGTTTTCATTCAAGGACGACTGGTGTCCAAAGTGCACGGTTAAGAAGCAGCACAATTGTTGCTTTTCAAAATGGTATCAACGGTCAGGGGTATTCAGCACGCCTTGAAAATATAATCAAGGCTCTCCGGTATTCAGTAGCACACTGGCTTCAGTAACCCTTCAAGCACAAGTCGCGGGCTCGGTGTGCCAGTTTTATTTTATAGTGCTCAGCCCTCACCAGAACCGTTCCTGTACAACATGGTTCGAGACCAGAGCCCGACTCCACAAATATCAGTCTCCAACACCCTGGGCCTGCAGATTATAGGGCCTGGATTTCTTGGGGTCTACTCTGGGCGCTAAACCTAAAACTGCATCCAAAGTGTGTTTTTAAAAAATTCGTTCCTGGGATGTGGTCGTCGCTGGCAAAGCCAGCATTTATTGCCCATCCCTAATTGCCCTTGAGAAGGTGGTGGTGAGCCACCTTCTTGAACCTCTACAGTCAGTGTATACTTCTTTGTAGTGGTTTGCTCAGCCATTTCAGAGGCAGTTAAGAGTCAACCACATTGCTATGGATCTGGAGTCACATGTAGGCCAGACCAGATAAGGATGGCAGATTTCCTTCCCTAAAGGACAAGAGTGAACTAAATGGGTTTTCACAACAATCCGGTAGTTTCATGACCACCATTACTGATACTACTGTTTTAATTCCAGATTTATTTAATTAACTGAATTTAAATTCCCCAGCTGCCATGGTGGGATTCTGAACTCACATCTCCGGGTCCTTAGTCCAGGCCTCTGGATCATACGTCCAGTACCATAACCACTATGCCACTGCACCCTTATGCTGCACCTGTCCAGCACAGGGGAACCTGAATTTCCTGTTTAAATGGCCTGGGTACAGCTTCAGCACCAGCCTTGCCCCCTGCCTTCAGCCCCGAGGCAGGGCCAAGCACTGGCAGTGGTGACATGAAGACCAGGAGCAGCTGCAGCCCAGAGATTGGAAGCTCCTCACAGGCTGGTGGAGATCAGCAGCCAGACCGATGCATGGCAGGGGTTAAAAACAAATGTAATGCGGCACTCACGTGTAATTCTTCAGTCTTCCCCGAGGACAACTACAGGCCCTCCGATGATCAGTTTGGGAACAGGCCACTGTGCCAGCTTTGTCATGGGTGTAATGTATGCACCTGTGAGTATGCGCACAGGTTTGTAGGGCTGTTGAACTACGGCCATACTAGTCTGTAAAAGTGTGATCTCTGATACGAAGCAGAGTAAGGCCTGGTTCGTACTTGGAAGGGAGACCGACTGGGAATACCAGGTTCTGTAGACTTTTACTACGGACACACTAGTTTGAAAACGTCTGATCTCAGAAGCTAAGCCTGATTAGTACTTGGAGGGAAGACTGCCTGGGAATACCAGGTGCAGTAGTCTTTAACAAAAGAGCTGTTGAGTTTAGCCTGACTGCCTGCCTCTCTTCTACAGTTACATTCGAGCCAGGGTGTCTCTGGAGATGGAGTACGCGGTGTCCACCGGTACGCTCGTGGCCTTCCGCGAGAGGTGGACACCGGAGGGACTGGAATGCGTCATCACCCCCAGCAACCAAATTTTAATTTGAATTAAGTTTACTGCCAAAAGTTAATTTGTTTATTGCGTCGGTTTTAGTGCCCCCTCCTTTAATAAGGGGGCACTTTTATTAATGTTGCAACAAAATAGTTGGAGAGCTGTTGAGTTGTGAGTGGCTTAGCCAGTCATGTGATGTGCACAAGACTCAATAAAACCCCAGCCAGTTGGGTTCAGGGGATCCTCGATGAGGCAGGTGCTTGTGAGCCTGGTGGATGAACTGGTAATGTGTGGTGTGATTGTTAAACCTTTGCTAATAAACCAACTAGTTCTTAATAGCAATGTGTTGCTATGAATTCTTAAGCAAAAAAAACCATGAAGCAAATACATTACAATAGGCAAGCAGCAGACATTTCCAGGAGGGAAATGAGGCCAGAAGCGAGCGACAACCACCGCACCCCCCCCGCCACACCCCCCTCATTTAAATGGTATCGTCTGACTTATATCATCTGTAGGTAGGTTCAGATTCTGCCCTCCCAGGAAAGCCCCAGGGAGTGCTAAAGGGGCAGAAACCCAGTGATCTGGGTCACTGGCCCTTGTGCCCAAGGAACGCTTCAGTTCCTGGGAGGAAAAAGGCCGGCAAAACTGGTTCTTAATAGCTTTTGACAGCTTCGGTTTGGATAAAAAAGGAAAGTGAATGAATGAACGCTTTGTAATGCATCTGGGTTTCGTGTGGTTTGGAGTTTAACAGCAAGTTCTGCCGTGTTACAGTTCTTTCTAGAAATGTCTTGAACTCCCCAAAGTGTTCTCGGTTTCACTCCATTGCCGTTAGTAGTTCTACTTCCCTCCCCTCTCCTCCCCCACCCCCCTCCACTTTCAACTCAATGGAGTCAGCACTTGCATGGGTTCTGTAAATATCTCAGCGCTGACTCACAATTGGAATGCTAAAGATGGCATTGGCCAGTTATCTATCTCTGACTGTACTGTAATAGCAAACCAACTCAGGATGACTGATATTCACTTGCCCGGGAAGTTAGCTGACCTGGCTTTCCCCACACTCTCTGAACGATGATCACGCACACTGCAGAGCTACAGGTTTGGCTTAGAACTGACACTTAGACTAGTGAAAGAAAATAGTAACTCTCCGAGCGCTAAAAGTAGACTAGAAAAAGTTATAAAGCTGACCAGCAAAGAGCTTCAGGAGGTAAACTAAACCAATACCATGTATATCATTTTTTTTTAAATAGAGTTTTTAAAAAAACCTTTACTTGTAAGCCTCAATTCCATTAAAAATTGTAACTGTGCTTTTTTTTAAGTACAAGTATTGGCTTTGCTCAGTGATAGTCCAATGCAAGGTTATGATGCTTGGGTTTGTTGTGTTCTTGGGATCTGAGTGGCATGTGTGGGCAAGGCAGTAAGGCCTTAGAGTCTGGAGTCACATGTGGGTCAAACAAGATAGGAGCACCAGGTTCCTTTCTCTGAAGGACATCAGTCAATCGGTTGGGTTTTTACAACCAACTGCCGATTTTTTAAGGTCATATTCCCGCCCTCGTAGCAACCTACACATCACCAGACTCATTGAAAATAACCTCGCCATGATTGGATTTGAACTGATCACTTCTGTGGTTGCTAGTTGAAGTACATAACAGTGATATATTCTTACGGCATCACTAACATAGCACACACACACACACACACACACACACACACACACGATGGTACTTAACCAGAAACTATCATGTGATCTTGCCACATGACCCTTTTATTATTTACATCAGTAGTTGCATTACATTGGTCGTCCACTAGGTGGAGTTGTCCACGAGAGGGAGCTCTATTACAATAACCACTCGGCTACCCCTTTAAGGCTGCTGCTTAGGAACTCCGCATGAGGAAATGGTCTTAAATAGGTGCAGCTTGAGGTCAATTATACACAGAGGTTTACTTGCCACCAGCCTGTACTTGGAAAATTGCTGCCAATTGTTGGGGAAATCGTAATCTGCTGCCCTTGTGGAGTACTGTGGCTATCAATGGTCAGAAAAACTGGCAGGAAATGTAATACTTTTGGTTATTTCAAGACTGATGCATGGTGGCTGTGCACTTGATACACGACATTTAGGATTGGATTCGGCACCGAGATAAATAACCTTCTCGCTTGCTGGAAAATGTATAATCAGAACAGTATTTTATTTTTATTTTCATTTTTAACAAAATCTTAATTCTGCCACATTTCACCACAGTTGATGCTGATGAATAAAAGAAGAAAGCGGTGCAGATGGGGAGATACAGTCGGCCCACATAGCAGTTCTCTACTTAGGGGATTAAGGGAGGAAAAGCAGAAAGCACAAACTATCTGAAATTTTAAGTATTAGCCACAGGAGACACACGCAGTTTCTTAAAAGCCAGCGATAAATACAAAATCAGACTTGCACAGATACATACACACACATTTACATGTACACACACAGACATGTGTGCGCACACACACACAGACGCAGATATAGATACACACACACTTCTCTACTCCTCCTGCTTCAAACTATCTTTTGATAAAAAAATGTTTCGCAATGTTAGAAAACAGAGGTGTGTGCAATGATGTGATGAGTGCCAAATCAAGAAGAAAAACAAACAACTTATATATATTTTTCTAGTAGCCTTTAATGTAGTGAAATGTCCCAATGAGATTTTTAAAAATGACACCGAGCCATACAAGGAGAAATTAGGGCAGGTGACCAAAAGCTTGGCTAAAAAGTTAGTTTTAAGGAGCGTCTTGAATGAGAAAAGAGAGGTAGAGAGGCAGAGAGCTTTAGGCAGGGAGTTCCAGAGCTTGGGGCCTAGGCAACAGAAGGCATGGCCACCAATGGTTGAGCGATTATAATTAAGGATGCTCAAGGGGGCAAAATTAAAGAAGCGCAGGCATCTCGGGGGGGTGTGGGGCTGAAGGAGATTACAGAGATAGGGAGGGGCGAGGCCATGGAGGGATTTGAAAATAAGGATGAGAATTTTGAAATCGAGGAGTTGCTTAACCGGAAGCCAATGTAGATCAGCGAGCACAGTGGTGATGGGTGAGCGGGACTTGGTGCGAGTTAGGACATGGGCAGCTGAGTTTTGGATCACGTCTAGTTTACGTAGGGTAGAATGTGGGAGACCAGCCAGGAGTGTGTTGGAATAGTCAAGTATTTCAACATATTTTAACAGGTCATACAGCAGTAGAGTCTGGCTTGTTTTCTTGTTCAATTAAGTTTTCCACTCAGTTTCCCTTCAGAGTTTAAGGAGAATTGTCACAGCTTTTCCTTATTGGAAGTTTCACCTGCGATTATTCACCTACCCTCAGGAGATTAAATAATTTGTGGGCAGTGGAGATGTACCGTCCTATAGGGCTTTGTGCTCCATCTTCAATGTACACTCCTGCGTTCTTAGATTGAGATGTCAGGGTTTCAATTGATTCACTAATGCAGTTTGATTTGAGAGGACTTTGAAGGCAGATAATTTACATCAATTACTTAGTACAAGAGAGGCTGGGAGGTGGGATTAGCATCTAGTCAAGTTCGAGCATGTTAGATATTCAGAGTAATGTTCAGGGAGACCTGCTCCTGGAAAGTGAAAATTTCTCAAAATGGCAAAATTGGCCTTTTACTCTACTATAATTTAAATCAATGATAAAGAGAAGATAACTCTAACATTCATCCACTTTAACCTTCAGCACCATTTAGGGGTGAGGTTTGAAGCCTCAGCATCTTGACAACGAACTTCTTTGTTGTGGTTTATTAACACAGAGAATGTCATATTTGATTACTGCAGCATGTGAGATGTAACATTTTAATGAAATGCCATATTAGTTTGGGCCAAATTTCAATTAATCCCACCTCCCAGTCTCGCTTCTACTGAGTAATTGATGTAAATTAGCTGCCTTCAAAAACCGCTCAAGTGAATCAGCATTAATTAATCAATTGAAATCCTGACATCTCAATTTAACCTGCTTTATGGTTATGGAAATAGTCAGAGTTAAAACTAATCAGTTGTCTTCAACAAAGGACACTTCTTGGGACTGTGTTTACTTCAGGTACTTAACTTGGTTGGTGCTTTGGAGGGAAACCTGCACCAGGTGGGTTTTGGCTGAGTGGCCGCATTCTCCGCCCTCTGAGTCAGAATGTCATAGGTTCAAGCCCCACTCCAGAGACTTGTGCATACAATCCAGGCTGACATTTTAGTGCAGTACTGAGGGAGTACCACACTGGAGGTGGTGCCAGTTTTTTGGACGAGATGTCCAACAGAGCTATCTGCTCTCTCAGATGATACCATTTCAAGAGGAGGTGTGTTCTTCCAATGTCCTGGTCAATGTCTTCAAACACCACCACTAAAACAAATCTGCTCCTCTAACTCCTTGGTGTTTGTGGTACCTTGCTGTGCACATATTGGTTGGTATGTTTCTCTACGTTACAACTTCACTGCACATCAAAGTACTTCATTGGCTGTGAAGCGCTTTGGGATCTCTTGAGGATGAGAAAGGTGCTATATAAATGCAACCTCTTTCTTTGGTGAAACTCACTGCTCGACAGGGACTGCACTCTGGCTCTCTATTTTTGAAACAAAATTGCTGGCATTTTATTCTGTTCTTCAGATGGAACATTTTGGATTCTGCCTAAAAATTCTCCCTGCAATCACATCGCCTTAACGAGAGGAAAGCCAGTACACTTAGTGGAAAAAAATGCCCTACATAAGAAGGTTAGTTGGCCTATCAATCTACTTCTTGCACAGACAATGTACAATCGCTCGATCATAGACTTCAGTCTGCACATTCCACCTGTTGAGGGATGGCTCTACCAAGTTTATTCCTGCACTCCAAACAAAATTGCAAAATATCCATCAATCTTGCATCCTGCAGCTTAGCCCATCTTTCCGTGACATGCCATTTTCATAGTCCCTTCAGCTCAGGACACCATGATGCTTCGTTCAACCATTGTTAGCAGTGCTCATCTTTGTAACCTTTAATCCAGTTCCTAACCAGATATTCACCCAGCTCTCTTTTTCCAAAGGTCTTAATAAACATAGCATTAGCTCATTAACTCGGGTAGTTTATCCAGTTGGCAATAACAGCTGACTTTGTAGTTGCTGGTGATGCTTTAAAACACTGGGGCTTTGAGATTGACCACCTCATGCAATCATTTGATGACAGTGCATAGAAACATAGAAAATAGGAGCATTCCTATTCTGCCCTTCGAGTCTGCACCGCCATTCAATATGATCATGGCTGATCCTCTATCTCAACACCATATTCCCGCTTTTCCCCCCTATCCCCCGATGCCTTTTGTTTCTAGAAATCTATCCATCTCCCTCTTAAATATATTCAGTGACTTGGCCTCCACAGCTTTCTGTGGTAGAGAATTCCACAGGGTCACCACCCTCTGAGTGAAAAAATTTCTCCTCATTTCGGTCCTAAATTTCCTACCCCGTATCCTGAGACTGTGACCCCTTGTTCTAGACTTCCCAGCCAGGGGAAACATCCTCCCCGCATCCAGTCAGTCCAACCCCGTCAGAATTTTATATGTTTCAATGAGATCCCCTCTCATTCTAGTGAATACAGGCCTAGTCGACCCAATCTCTCCTCATACGACAGTCCTGCCATCCCAGAAATCAGTCTGGTGAACCTTCGCCGCACTCCCTCTATGGCAAGTATATCCTCTCTCAGGTAAGGAGACCAAAGCTGCACACAATACTCCAGGTGCGGTCTCACCAAGGCCCTGTATAACTGGAGTAGGGGTGCAGTCAGCATTGGGGAGGAGGTAAGTCAGATGCCTTTTGTAATTAGACCGGTAAAGATGGCGCTGGGTCCCCCCAATGTCACGAGACAGAGAATCAAGACGCAAGTGTTATCTTTAAGAGGGTGGCACTAAATCCTTTTTAAAGAAAACGCTAAAAGCCTTTTTCTTCCCCTCAAGAGAACAGATGAGCTTCGGAACCGAAAGAAGGTCACTGCGATACTTGAAGTCCAATGAATGGATATTTGCAGGTTTAAAACAGGCAGGGAAAATAATTACAATTCAACAGTAGCAGGTTGACTAGATGTGATCAGTGTTCTATAACACCCATCCTTGTAGCTTTGAGTGAAATGACCAACCTTAGAATGGTTCTGTACTGTAGAGTTGTTGCCGCGAGGCACTGGAACCAGTCTTCCAAACCTATTTTATATAGAATACTTGCAGGCAATATTGACTTTCATCTCATCTGGATTTGAACCTAAAGTCTAACGAGGCGAAGGGATCCATTTCTCCACACAGTCTTTAAGTGTGAACAAGAGCTGCTATTCCCACTGAGTTGGATTGCTCCTGCTCAACTCTGCTTGAACTGTCTGATTTAATCGAATGGTTACAGCACAGAAGGAGGCCATTCGGCCCTTCGAGCCTCTGCCGGCTCTCTGCAAGAGCACCTCAGCTCGTGCCACTCTCCTGTCCTTTCCCCGTAGCCCTGCAATTTTATTTCCTTCAGGTACTTATCCAATTCCCTTTTGAAAGCCGTGATTGAATCTGCCTCCACCACCCTTTCAGGCCGTGCATTCCAGATCCTAACCGCTCGCTGCGTAAAAAAGTTTTTCCTCATGTCGCCTCTGGTTCTTTTGCCAATCACCTTAAATCTGTGTCCTCTGGTTCTCGACCCTTCTGCCAATTGGAACAGTTTCTCTCTATCTACTCTGTCTTGACCCCTCATGATTTTGAACACCTCTATCAAATCTCCTCTCAACCTTCTCTAAGGAGAACAACCCCATCTTCTCCAGTCTATCCATGTAACCAAAGTCCCTCATCCCTGGAGTCATTCTCGTGAATCTTTTCTGCACCCTCTCGAAGGCCTTCACATCCTTCCTACAGTGCGGTGCCCAGAATTGGACACGATACTCCAGTTGAGGCCGAAACAATCTTTTATAAAGGTTCATCATAACTTCTTTGCTTTTATACTCCATGCCTCTATTTATGAAGCCCAGGATCCCGTATGCTTTTTTACCCGCTTTCTCAACCTGCCCTGCCACCTTCAACAATTTGTAAACATATACCCCCAGGTCTCTCTGTTCCTGCACTCCCTTTTGAATTGCACCCTTTAGTTTATATTGCCTCTCCTTGTTCTTCCGAACAAAATGTATCACTTTGCACTTTTGTGTGTAAAATTTCATCTGCCCACCCATTCCACCCACATGTCTATGACTTCTTGAAGTCTATAAATATCCTCCTCACTGTTCGCTACACTTCCCAAGTTTTGTGTCATCTGCAAATTTTGAAATGGTGGCCTGTACACCCAAGTCCAAGTCATTAATATATATCAAGAAATATATATATTAAGACTGATTTACTTACGAATTAATGGAGAGGCGAATCAGGTGGGCAATCTAATAGCGGCGTTTTTTGGCAACTGCTGAATTGGAAGCTATGCCTGGGGTTCCTGCCGAGCTTACGGCGACAGAACGGGAGAACCCACGGCCAATGTTCACTGGCATGTTCGGGTCTGCGGAGATCTTGGGTTTGGTCCTGCTGCTCCGTAGCGAGGTGCAGAGTGGAGGCCGGATGCTTCCCCACAGGAAGAGGGAAATCCTCAGGCTGCTCTTGGGCACCTCCTGGTGGCTTATCTCAAATGGCCTCGGTGGAGGCCTGGGACTGTACAGCCTAGCCTACTGGAAAGGGGAGGTGTGGAGATCGACAGTAGGGGCAGAAGAAATAAATAAGAAACGGTAAGAATGATGCAAATTGGACATCTGAAACTTGAGGTCATCCAAAACTGGGCTGCCTGTGTTCTAACTCGCACCAAGTCCCGCTCACACATCACCCCTGTGCTCGCTGACCTACATTGGCTCATGGTTAAGCAACGCCTTAATTTCTAAATTCTCATCCTTGTTTACAAATCCCTCCATAGCCTCGTCCCCCCCATCTCTAATCTCCTTCAGCCTCATGACCCCCTCCGAGATGTCTGCGCTCCTCAAATTCTGCTCTCCGCCTGAGCATCCCGGGTTATAAATCGCTCAACCATTGGCCATGCCTTTAGCTGCCTGGGCCCCAAGCTAAACACACTCCCCTAAACCTCTCCGCCTCTCTATCTCCCTTTCCTCCTTCAAGACGCTCCTTAAAACCTATCTCTTTCACCATCTTCCGTAATTTCTTCTAATGTGGCTCGGTGTTAAATTTATTTGTTTTGTCTTATATCACTCCCGTGAAGCACCTTGGGATGTTTTACTACGTTAAAGGCGCTATATAAATATAGGTTGTTGTTGCTGGCTGTTCACTTCAGAATAATTGTACACACAAAGATGTGCACCCGTGCATGCATGGCACACGGCACACATCCACTCTGTGATTGCTGCACCTTCAAAGGAAGAGCCCCCTGGATCTATCAAAGATTGTGTCTTGCTTCATCTTACAGCCACCTAGAAACGACCTCCATAGCACCATCGCGTTGCAGCTCAGGGAACAGTGAGCAATACAGCACAGGCCTCGAAGGACCAACGTCACAGTGGGATCTGAATCACGCTCCCAATTTGTCCAGACTCGGAGACCATTAGTCGTCCTAAACTGGGTTATTTCCCAGACGCTGGCCAGACTGCACTATTTCACTGCCAGCATCCAGCACAATAAATCTGAGCAGGAGCTGTGCAGGCAATAATCAATCAGGTGATCAATTGCAAAGGGCTGAAAGAAAGAAAAGACAACCTGCTGGATATACTTGCAACTGGCTTGCGTTAGAAGAAGTGCAGCATCACTGCAGAGTCAGAGTACAGTCATGTCTGACTGAGTGCATTAAATATTTATATTACTCAAAATCGGAGTGATCCATCAAGGTCAATCGCAGCGAGTGCCGGTTAAGTTCCAGGAAACATATTTGAATTTGCAAAGGTACTGAGGAAGAGAGGAGTGAGGAAGGGGAAGAGAGAAGCGGTGCAGAGGAGATGAGAAAGAGGAGGAGAGGGGAGGAGAGAGAGAGAGGGGGAGGAAAAGAGAGGAAGAGAGGAGGAAAGAGAGAGGAGGGGAGGAGGACAGAAGAGAAGGGGAGGGGAGGAGGAGGCAAAGGTGATTGGAGAGGAGGATTAGAATGGAGGAGAAGGAGAGGAGGGCAGGAGGAGGGGAGGAGGAGAGAGAGATGAGGGGAGGAAGAGAGGAAGGAGGAGAGTGAGGAGAGGGAGGAGGGGAGGAGGAGAGGAGAGGGAGGTAGAGGAGAATAAGGGGAGGAGGATTAGAATAGTGGAGGAGGAGCGGGGAAGCAGAGGAGAGGAGGACCATAAGAACATAAGAATTAGGAACAGGAGTAGGCCATCTAGCCCCTCGAGCCTGCTCCGCCATTCAACAAGATCATGGCTGATCTGGCCGTGGACTCAGCTCCACTTACCCGCCCACTCCCCGTAACCCTTAATTCCCTTATTGTGGTTAAAAATCTATCTCTCTGTGACTTGAATACATTCAATGAGCTTGCCTCAACTGCTTCCTTGGGCAGAGAATTCCACAGATTCACAACCCTCTGGGAGAAGAAATTCCTTCTCAACTCGGTTTTAAATTGGGTCCCCCGTATTTTGAGGCTGTGCTAGTCTCCCCGGCCAGTGGAGACAACCTCTCTGCCTCTATCTTGTCTATCCCTTTCATTATTTTAAATGTTTCTATAAGATCACCCCTCCTCTTTCTGAACTCCAACGAGTAAAGACCCAGTCTACTCAATCTATCATCATAAGGTAACCCCCTCATCTCCGGAATCACCCAGAGATGGGAGGAGGAGGAGGAGAGAGTGGAGGAGGAGAGAGTGGAGGAGGAGGGGATGAGGAGGAGGATTAGAATGGTGGAGGAGGAGAGGGGAGGCAGAGGAGAGGGGAGGAGGAGAGGGGAGGAGCATTAGCGAGGAGGCTCTCTGCATTTTCTCCCAGGATTTTTACCCCGAGAAACAGCTTAATGAAAAGAAGTGTACCAAGCTTGGAAGTACAGCTCACTCTGTTTGCACTTACTCTTGGCTCAGGCTGAGGTCCGAGTCAGCATTCTTCTGAATTAAAACCAAAGCAGATCTTCAGTTTGCTTTCCCTTTCCTTTTTAAATAACCTCTCTTTATAGTTTTTGGTTTCTGTTTTGTAAAGAAATCTGTGGTGGTCCCTCTCTGTAGTCTCCCTGCCCACTTTGCCTGACAGTAAGTTAATCAATTCCCCCAGGGCCGTCGGGCATTAAGCTTCCTCATTTCCGGCCCTTCCCCATTACAAATCGCTTCGATTCCTCAGGCCTTCCCAAGAGCACCAAGCTCATCAGCGAAAGGAAAATCAAGTATTGATCAGCAGCAGGATAGTGGGAGATGGGGGAGTGGGGAGGTGGCTGGAAATCCGAGCCTTAACAAAATCAAAAACCAGAATATACACAAGCAGATAGCAGCAGCTGTGAGCTAAATCATTTAAAACACACAAGCTGCATTTCTGTTCCACTTGTATTGTTCCGGTATTATTTTCTGGGTGGATGTATTCGTTGCCTCTGGGTGGCAAACCAGCATCTGCTGCTTTATCCGCACCAGTATCCTTTTGTTAGAGTGACAGCTGAGTGAAGGGATCACTTTTACATGTGGTAGGACTTCCTCACCAGACAGGCTAGTGACTGCAACACCACTAACCATTCCCTAACCCTACTCTCATCGCCCTCTCTACTCTACAAACTGCCCTTTCCACACACGCGCAAACAGACAAAAGACTTGCATTTATATAGCGCCTTTCAAAACCTCAGGACGCCCTGAAGCGCTTTGCAGCCAATGAAGTACTTTTGAAGTGCAGTCAGTGTTGCAATGTACAAACACACACGCCTGCACATACACACACGCACAGACACACACACGCATGCGCGCACACACACGCGCGTACATATGCATAGACATGCGCACGCGCACACGTGTACAAACACACGCCTGCATGCATTTTAATGCATAGACACACATGCATGTACACTCATGCATGTACACATGAGCATCCACACACACTCACACCAATGTTCCCTGTAAGCTGCACTTCAGGAACCTGCGCAGCTGACTTGTCAACACAAAAACTGCACACGAGCGGTATTCTGAATGGCCCATGCAGCTCCTTAAAGGGGCCACGCAGTACCCCAACAAATAAGAGGAAACATTGACTCGCACACATATTTAGACTTCAACATGCAGGCAGAAAATGCTGATTGGCAGATCAGTCAGCCTCTGAAAGGGAAAGACTGTTTAACATTTCAAAGTAATAAGGGTAAGACCCTTATGTCAACCTTGGTTTCCTTTTCACTTGCTTTGTTTTTTAAATTTCCAGCATTTTATTTTTAAACGTCACAAGTTTCAACAATTTATTTCCCCCATTAAATCTTAACTATTTTTGGGTTTGTTTTCGCAATCTCAGTAAATAAAAATCTTAAATCTGCTGATGGTTTAAAATGCGGAGCTATTTCATGTGTGAATAATATGTGGCATTCTGTCGCAACTCATTTCTTTTAACACCTTTTATTAAAAGGATTATCAATTTTAGAAATTTCATCATTGACACTTCCAACTGAAAAAAGACTTGCATTTATATAGCGCCTTTCACGACCACTGGACGCCTCAAAGTGCTTTACAGGCAATTGAGTATTTTTGGAGTGTAGTCACTGTTGTAATGTGGGAAATGCAGCAGCCAACTTGTGCACAGCAAGCTCCCACAAACAGAAATGTGATTATGACCAGATTATCTGTTTTAGTGATTTTGATTGTGGGATAAATATTGGCCCCAGAACAGCCAAGCAAAAGGCAATCTTAGCAGCCGGTGCCTGTACATGGTCGGGACATCAAAGAGCCTGGCCAGACACTGGCTATACGGAAAGCCTCAGTGAAACCAATCTCTGACATTAGATGTGGAGGATCAGTGGAGAGGAGATATTTAACTGGAGTGACGACAGTACAGCAGCTCACAGTTCTGGCCATAGACACCTGCCAATTACAGGCAAACTCTTCTGATACACTCCAAGGTGAATTGAGCCTTCAGTCACTGTTGGGTTTCAGCAGTTCACGGGTCTGAACAGCACTGCTCAGAGCTACAATGTTTTGTAAATCCTCCGGGTTTGCCCCCTGCGTAAACTTGAGCGCATCCAAAACTCTGCCACCCGTATCTTACCCCACACCAAGTCCCGCTCACCCATTACCCAAGTGCTCGCTGACCTACATTGGCTCCTAGTCTAGCAATGCCTCGATTTTAAAACTCTCATCCTGGTTTTCAAATCCCTCCATGGCCTCGCCCCTCCTTTCCTCTCTAACCTCCTCCAGCCCTACAACCCTCCGAGATCTCTGCGCTCCTCCAATTCTGGCCTCTTGCACATCTCCGATTATAATAGCTCCACCATTGGCGGCCGTGCCTTCAGCTACTTGGCCCCAAGCTCTGGAATTCCCCCTCTAAACATCGCCACCTCTCTACCTTTCCCTTTAAGATGCTCCTTAAAACCGACCTTTTTGACCAAGCTTTGGTCATCTGTCCTAATATCTCCTAATGTGGCCCGGTGTCAAATTTTGTTTGATAGTGCCTAAGAAGTGCCTTGGGACATTTTACTATGTTCAAGGCGCTATATAAATACAAGTTGCTGTTAGTTTGTTGGTGCTCCATGGATGCCCCCCTTGTTTTTTTAGCCTCTCTCAAGGCTGACTGTCACGTTTACTGACCACACTCTTTGGCGTCCTGTTGCGTACTTGCGATGGAGCGCAGCACACAAATCAATTTATCATCATTATGAAGCAATTTCTTAAATTGCCACTGGAGAACAGATGATGACTCATCTACTGCAGCATCTGGTAACGGTGTTGTCACCTCGATGCAGGCTGCATGAAAAGAATGTTCATCTGCGAAAAACTTTGGAGTCGTTTTAATTGGAGCGCCAACTCATTGCATCGTTTGTGGAAGGGATTGGTCATTTGCAGTGGTCTGACCAGCAATTATTCAGAAGCTTTGTTCTGGAGCTGGTCAACTCTCTGGGTGTTATTTATAGCGTACCTGTTAACTCCCTTGTTGGAACACCAGCGTTCCTGGGTTAAAGTAGCAGAGCAGAAAAGTATGTGATTGAGTTAACCAGGTTCGCTAAAAATAGCACGCAGTGGGAATTAAAACCATCAGAGAGTTATTTCACAGATGCCTCTATTTGATTCTTCTGGATGCACTCCTGACAAATCAAAGCCCTGTGTTCTGCAGACATGTCAGTAGGTCGACCATATGCTCGACTGACAAGTTCCACTGACGTTTGCAGCACAGGAGGCCATTCAATCCATCGCGTCAGTGCTGACTCTCAGCTGGAGCAATCCAACAGTAATTCTATTGCCCTGTTCTTTTCCCATAGCGTTAAAATCTTCCTCCGCTTCAAATGTGGATCCAATTTTCCCTTAAAAAGACGCAATGGTCTCTACCTCAACCCCACTCCCTGCAGTAAAGCATTCCATGCACCAACGACCCTCTGTGGAAAGATATTTCTCATAAATATGAAACTTTTTGCAGAATGAGAAACTCTGGCTTCACAAAGGAGAAGAATAGTGTCTACTGTACTTTCAAATTCACCATGCGAAGTATAAAAGCATTAATATATTAGATCACTGGTGGCCGAGAGTGACAAGCCAGTAATTTTTTGAGGCTGATAAGTTGCTAAATTGCACAGATTCAGCTCGAGAGGTGTCGGCAGAACCCATAGTCTGACATACTACCTCAAACCTGCTCTTAGATGTTTGCTTCCTTTATAATACATAATGTATTAAAAATCTCATTATTGTATTACTTGTGTTAGAGTCACACTGTGCTGTGCTCAGTGAGGTAACGACACAGAACAGAAAGGTATGTGGCATCATGTGACCAGCACCAGTGGCGAGAGGGGGCTAGGGTTAGGGAATAGAATATTATATTATCTCTCTGTCTCATAACTCGGGCTGTTTCCTGTGGTTGAGAGGCCATAGATACAAGATTAAGTGTGAGAAATTTAGAAACCTTTCCCACACAGAGTTGCGAGGTTATGAAATTCACTTCCAATGATTGAGGTAGAAAAAATGTCAACTTTCAAGATTCGATTGGATGAGGGAAAATGGGTTGAAGGAAGATGGGAATAAGGTGGATAAATGTGATTGGGTCTGCTTGCTCCCTTGAAGGTAAACACCAACATGGATTGGTTGGGTCAAATGGCCTCTTTCCGTGTTACAACGTCCATGTATTTCTATGTATAATTGTTTGTCTACTAATAGTATGTTTTCTGTATGACAGTTGCACTATTGTTTCCTATCAAACAATGATGACTATTTATAAATAGAGTGTAACTTCCCAGGAATGCTGCCTTTAGGAGACATATAAATAGCTTTTTATCCAACAATTTGTCTTCTGCACCTCTCATTTCCCCGTATCAGGGTATCGTTCCAAGGTACTGCTTACAGGCCTCTATTATCTTGGCCAAGTGGTCAATCATTATAAATGAGCCTAGACAGTGAGTGCTGGTAGTCTATTTGACTGTGAAAGGCATCACACCCAAGGTCCCCACACCCCACTTTCCAACAGGAGTCACTGAAAGACGGAGGAACAAGAAATTAGGCTGATTGGTTTGTTTGTCCTCCTTAGTCCAAGGGGTGCTGAGGCCAACCAATGCGTCCCAACTGCAGCTCAGGATGAGGTCAATAATCTCTACATAAATTGGGAATTGAACCTTGGATCTGTGTAGTTTGCTGCTATACCAGGGTTTGTTCTTATACCCAAGACATGGGAGGGGAGCTCAAATCTGATATCTTCAGTCATGGGTCGTGCATTATGGAGCTTCTGAGGCAAACAGAGGTGTACCATAAAGTCTCGGGGGGGGGGGGGGGCATGGGTGCATCCATACATACTGGCATGGGGTCCATCGGGGGGTATTTGCCGATGGTGGGATTTAAGTGAGCACTCCTTCTTCCCGACCCCGAATACTCTGGCGGAGTCATGAGAGGAGGTTGGCAGATTGGGACTGAGGATTTTCGTCTTCTGTGATGATTCTCAGCTGGATAAACCTTAAATCTTAACTCACTCGCTATAAAACTGCAGTAACCCAGCAAACAGATTCACGAGCCGCTTTACTCCTCGGCCCCAAAGTGTTTTACAAATGACACCCTGCTGATATTAATCAGTATGTTGTCGCTGAGTCACAGAAGGAATTCATTGATTCCATGGATTTCAAAGCTTTGTTGGCTCAATAAGTACAGTGCAGCGATAGGCTATTAAGGAGTTCAACCTCATGCAAATAGACAGCATCACTGAACTCGCTGGGACAGAGCTTATATTATAGAATCATAGAAGTTTACAGCACGGAAGGAGGCCATTTCGGCCCATCGTGTCCATGCCGGCCAACAAGAGGCTATCCAGCCTAATCCCACTTTCCAGCTCCAGGTCCGTTACCCTTTGGCTACTGCACTTCAGGTGCATATCCAATTACTTTTTAAATGTGGTGAGGGTTTCTGCCTCTACTACCCTTTCAAGTGGTGAGTTCCAGACCCCCACCACCCTCTGCGTGAAGAAATTTCCCCTCAAATCCCCTCTAAACCTCCTTCTATTATGAGGTACAAACTGAAATAACTGCCAGAAGGAGAGAGTTGCACCATCAGAACCCCTTTCTAATCGCTCTTAAATGTACAAGGAATTAATAAAGTCAATTTTCAGTCAACTTGTCTTTTCTTTTGAACATTGTTCTTTCAACGGTGAGCTCTAATGGCTCTGAAAAAGGTAGAGAGTCTGGCAGTAGGAAGGAGCTGAATGAACATAATTAATTGAGCCATTAACATGGTCATAACTACTTTCAACTGCACACATCTATGCCGTTCACACAACATTAGGCTCAGTAACTCTGCTACGTCATGGAATTGCATAGAATTTTACAGCACGGAAACAGGCCATTCATCCCAACTGCTCCGTGCCGGTGATTATGCTCCACACCAGCCTGCTCCCACCAGACTTCATCTCACCCCAATTCCATATCCTGCTATTCCTCTCTCCCTCGTGTACTTAACTAGCTTACCCTCAAATGCCTCTCTGCTATTTGGCCTCACTACTCCATGTGGGCATCTGCCATATTATCACTACTCTGCGATCATCGGTGATCACTGCCTCAAGAAGAAAAAAATTAAACCTGAGGATGCTTGTTTAAACCCGATTTATTTTAAAAGGGCCTATCGACTGAGGAGTGTGGAGGATCAAACTGTGATCTACTGGAAGGGGAGGGATTCAACTGGAGTGGGAAGGGAATTACATTGGGATCTAGTGGAGGGGAGGGGATAAACTTGTGATCCACTGGAGGGGGGTGGAATCAAACTGTGATTCAATGGGGCAAGAGGGAAGTTAACTGATCTAATGGAGAGGGAGGGTGGGAGGGAATCAAAAAAACCCTAGCATTTATATAGTGCCTTTCACAACCTCAGGACATCCCAAAACGCTTTACAGCCAATGAAGTACTTTTCTAACGTAGGCACTCAGATTGCCCTCACAGCAAGGTACCATAGACTGCAATGAAATAAATGACGAATTCACTGATTTTGAATAGTGGCTGTGGGAGCTTTTTACATCCACCTGAGGGGGCAGACGGGGCCTCGGTTTAACGTCTCGTCCGATAGACGGCACCTCCGACAGTGCAGAACTCCTCTGGAGTGTCAGCTTAGATTAATGCTCAAGTCTTTGGAGTGGGACTTGAACCCAGGACCTTCTGACTCTGGCGAGGGTGCTACCCACTGAGCCACGGCTGAAAGCTGATGTACTGAGGGGCGGGGGAAGGCAGGGAAACTCTGCTTATCCTGTAGGCTTCAGGAGAAAGATTGCGTGTTGCTTCTGTGCTGCCACACGTTTGGGGCTACCAACAATGATGGTTGCCGGTTTGCGAGGCACTTACGCCATCTTCTTTGAAAGCATGTTGTACCTCTCTAGTCCGGGACTCTTTCATCTGGAAATATCCATGGTTCGGCATTAGTTGGGCCTGCGGGACAGGAGCGTTTATTTTTTTTTAAGCTTCGATCGGCTGCAATGGCTGATCGGTCAGTGTGTTCGGCGATCGGTTGAGCGTCTGTCAGTCAGTGAGAGCGTGCAAGGGTGCTGAGGGAGCCACCCACAGGCTGCCAGCACACACTCACACACACAGGAGCCCGCACACTGTCCACCAGTACTAGTAAGCGACACCTCCCATGGTTCTGGAAATTCTCTGTTCCGGCACCGGTCAGGTCACGAGGGTGCCGGTCTGGAGAGGTCCAACCTGTACTAAGAATTATGTGTGCATACTTAAAACAAGAACATAAGAAATAGGAGCAGAATAGGCCATTCGGCCTCTCGAGCCTGCTCCGCCATTTAATACGATCATGGCTGATCCGATCATGGACTCAGGTCCACTTCCCATAACCCCTTATTCCCTTATCGGTTAAGAATCTCTCTCATAAATGTATTCAATGACCCAGCTTCCACAGCTCTCTGAGGCAGCAAAATATGTTCCTCTCGTCTCCCCTGGAGACACTGACTCATGGTGTGATGAGGTTGCCAACTCTGGTTGGACAGATTCTTGGAGGTGCCATCACATGTCCTCTTGCCTCCAAGTGCCCTGCCCCCACACTCCCACCATTGGTTGCCCAACATGTCCGTCTTCGCAGTGCGCCACCTTCCCACGCCAATCGGAAAGCAAACAGACTCTTCATTACCCGATTGGATGATTCTTGATCGTCAGTCAAATAGTCTTTTGTCTCACCTGCCAATAATTTTATAATTTAATGGAAAGCGTTCAAATACATTATTTTTTAAAAAACATCATTTTTTTTAATGCCCCTATGATTTTCTCTTGGGGTTTTGGTTGGCGTGTCCTGGAGATTCCTCTTTTAATCCCTGGAGGTTCCAGGGCAATCTTGTGAGCCATTGCCCTCCCAGACCTTACCCAGGTGCAATCTCTTCAAGTTGGAGCAGATCAATGGAAGGTACCACAGGCCGATACATATACGAACAATGGCGGACAGGTAAAGACCCTCTGGTCCATCGAGCCTGTCCCACACCATTGCAATACCTTGTGTATCACAACATACACACTCTGCCCCACCCCAAACCATGTGGTCTCCTGGGAGAGGCAAAAAAAAACAGATAAAAAGCCCAGGCCAATTTGGGAAAAATAAATCTGGGAAATCCTCTTGACCCATCCAGACGATCGAAACTAGTCCAGATCACCACTCTGGCCATTAAATTCCCTGCAGTACCTACCTTCTCTAGGGTTAATCATCTTTTATCCAAGCTTGTCTGAAACCAGATCAACTATTATCTAGTTACATTGACATTAACACTAACTAAAAACCCTTCATGAATACACTTACAAATGGACAATTTTGGCAAATAGTTGAGCCAATAGGATACGCAAAAGCTGCTTGGTTTTAACAGCTTCTAAACTCAGTGCCTTCTGCTGCATTTCTCGATGGAAGCACCTAAAAGCTAAGATGTAATTTGCTTTTATATACCATGAAACAATGAATAAAAAGACTTGAAAGACTTGCATTTATATGGCGCCTTTCACGACTATCGGACGTCTCAAAGCACTTTACAGCCAATGAAGTACTTTTGAAGTGTAGTCACTGTTGTAATGCGGAAAACATGCAGCCAATTTACACACAGCAAGCTCCCACAAACAGCAATATGATAATGACCAGATCATCTGTTTTTTTTTTGTTATGTTAATTTGAAGGATAAATATTGGCCAGGACACTGAGGAGAACTCCCCTGCTCTTCTTCAAAAAAGTGCCGTGGGATCATTTACATCTACTTGAGACGGCAGACAGGCCCTCAGTTTAACGTCCAATCCGAAAGACGGCACCTCTGACAGTGCAGCACTCCTTCAGCACTGCACTGGAGTGTCAGCCTAAATTTATGTGCTCGAGTTCCTGGATTGGGGCTTGAACCCACAACCTTCTAACTTAAAGGCAAATGTACTACCCACTGAGCCACCAGCCTCAGCTGCCTTTACACTGTCCTTGGCATTCTCGTCCTCTCCTTAACCCTAATTATTCTCGATTAATTTTGCCTTCAAATTTCCAGAGAAAAAGAGCATCACAACCATGTGTCATTTGATTTTCCAGCAAACAGTGAAAACGATTTGCTCAGGCATTGATTAATCTCACATATTCCCATTAAAAGTGTGTGCACGCATAAGGTCCAAAAAACACAGTTAATAAAACTATTGGAAAAGTACCGTTGCAACAAGTAGATATTGCTGAAATATCAAACAAATGGCAGGCAGCCAAGAACTAATAGAAAAAAAAATCTTGCAAAGTCATTGTACATGTGGGTAACCTACAAGGCAACATTAACAGGATTGTCTTTCCAGAAGTCTCCGGAATGGACA
Source organism: Pristiophorus japonicus (assembly GCF_044704955.1). Classification (NCBI taxonomy): domain Eukaryota; kingdom Metazoa; phylum Chordata; class Chondrichthyes; family Pristiophoridae; genus Pristiophorus; species Pristiophorus japonicus. Next base: position 355,371,820 of record NC_091978.1, read on the forward strand.
AGAATCAATTAGCTCACAGCAGTGAATGACCTTGAAATTCATCTCAGAATCAGGCAAGAAATCAGAGGGAAAGGACACACACACTCTCAGACAGACATTCACACACTCTCACACAGACACACTCTCACACAGACACTCAAGGTCCATTTGAAAAAAAGGGAAAATATTGATTATGAAAAAAATATATATATATAGACCATCTTGTTAATTTATCTGCAGTGTTTCTGACTAAATTCCCTGTCGTTTGTGATGAAACACAATTGTATAATTGAAACACAGAATATAATTGTTAAACACAGTGGATTCTATTCATGGAAGGACCAGAATATGAGTTAACAAAACATTTTCTTTTGAACATCACAATTTTCATCAATCAGCCTGCAGGCTAAGCATAGCAAGCCCTGTTGGAACATTATGCTTGATGGTAAATCAGACGAACTACTAACAAGGACTCACGGGGTTATAAAACACTCTACCAACAGCCCAGCTACAGTCCTGTAATGACATTAAGCACAAAGCACGGGCTCCTGTGAATGGGGGGCAGTGATTGAAGTACTTTTCTACAATTGTTTCTGGGTTTTTTTCCCCTGACAGGCATTTTCTTTGGAGGAGATTTTTCTCAGCTTCCTTTTAAAAGGTCGACATTTGTAGGGACTCCCTTGACACAAAAATCTAAACCCAAGTAAAAAGCAATGAATCCCTCACTCCACCCAACAGAGCTGTGAATCAAAAGAGAATGTAAATAAAGGCTTTGTGCTGTCAACAATGCTCAATTAAAGGAAAAACACAATCAAATGCAGTCCAAAAATCACCTTTTATAAATGAATTCCTCTTATAAAACAGGTCAGACAATCAGACACATATAAAGCATGCCTGTCTTAGCTTTCTCTGCTGGACAGACAGGCTTTTAACCTCAAAGTAAAAAAGGCAGCCGGAATTTGCCCCTGAGCAACCGTTAAGAATGAAAAGAGCAAGTTACTTACTAAACGCCGGTGCGATAATGAGGCTTGTATCGGTCATTTGGGGAAGGGTTACAGACGCCGATTCCGTCACTTCACGACTTTTGGTGGCGACTGGTTCTGGGGAGAAAGATTCAAGGAGGACAGAGGACAGGAAGGAGGGAGACGAGGTAGGGGGATGTGTGGATGGGCTAGTAAAGGGAGTCGAGGTGAGCACCAGAGGGTCGTCAGGATCGTTCGCAGTCTGGCTCAAATCAGATATGGGAATAGTGGTGGTAAAGGCAGCTGAAGGCGGCCATTCGGCCACTGTCGCTTGGTCAGCAGGAATCGGGCCCTGCCCCACACGCTTGGGATCGAGGTGCGTCAGAGGCTCGTACTCAAATATCTTGTCCACAAAAACCCACTTGAGGCCAGCGATGCAGAGACCCAGGCTCACCAGGCAGGCCATGATGGGCACGATGCAAATCTTCTCCGAGCTCAGGCAGGTCCGCACGCGCTCCACCTCCATGCAGATGCAGCAGGTCGCGATGAGGCCGGTCAGTCCCAGCGCCCCGTTCCCGTCCGCCGGGGCAGCCGATGAGCTGTCCTCTGCCGTCCCTTCGGCGGACGGGGTCAGGCACGGAGGGGTGGAGGGGTCGGGAGAGGTCTCGCTGGCGTCCTCGGACATGCTCTCAACGCATCGAGCTGGGCTGCGCGCTGAAGGCTTGCAAACACTGAGCGAGAGCGAGGAGGAGCAGGGTGCAGAGGCATCAGACGGACGACGACATCATTATCAGCATTCGTCAGGAGGGGGGGGGGGTGAGAGGCGGGGGAGGAGGGTGGAGGGGTGAGGGGGGGGGGGAAAGGAGGACAAGAAGCCCGATAAGCTCTTCACTGTTGCAGTCTCTCTCCGGCGAAGGTAGGGGAGTTCTGCACGGAAAAGCTCCAAGTCATCCCTGGGTTCAGCAGCCCGTTCCTGGCGTCAGACGGGATGCCATTTATTCTAACTTGAAGAAAAGCAAGTCTTTTTGGCTGTCGCTCCCGATCGCTCACCTGCAGAGCTGGGGTGGACCCCGCACCTTCACCAGAAGCACACACGAGCCGGCAGCAGCAGGGGCAAAGGCAGCATCCTGTTGTTCTCCGTGCGGCTGCTCGGCTCCCCACAAGAGAAAAGCTGGAGTGGTTAGAGGAGCAGCAGGTGCCTGTCCTCTGAGCACAGTGGAAGCGGTATCATTAGTGACAGGGATACCAGAAAACTGAGGAGGGTGGGAGGAAGGGAAGGGGTGTGGGGAGGGGGGGGGGGGCAGAGAGAGAGAGAGAGGGAGAGAGAGAGAGAGAGAGAGAGAGAAGGGAGAGGACAAGCAAAACTTCCTCCTCCTGCTTCACACACATGCACAAACACAGAGCCACCACACACACACACACACACACACACTGCAGGGTAGGTCTTCCTGGAAACACGCGCACCATTCAGAACTGCACAGACTGCCGTCAACTTCCTACTTGATCCAATTAGGAGGAATGAACCATCAAATCAGAAAGAGGCAGGCAGCAAGAGCTTTTTCTCCAGCTTCATCCCCACCCTCTGCATCAGTATAGACGAGTCAGCAATTGATTATGCTAATGTTCGGGAGCTGGATGTGATGGGGGCAGAGCAGGGCTGGTGAAACTGGCAGACGCCGTGTCCCAGGGGAACGGGGTATTTCCTCCAGTAATTTCACTTGCGTGCTCCTGTCGAGATCGAATTTCACCCCAGCATCGTGCCCCCCTTGCAAACGGCAAAAGGGACCAGAAAGGGTTTAAGCCCAGCAAGTAGGTAGATGGAGAGAGGTTGGGGGCAGTTCACAACTTAAGAGGCTGCTGGGGTTTAACGTTTGTTTTTTTTTGTTGCTTTGTTTAAGCGGCAGGCTTGGCAGTGGGCTACCAGAAAGCGAGGCTTAGAGTGGCAGGTCCAGGGAGGATTGACAGTTTTGAAGGATACACTCTTAATCCACTCCAGTGTTGTAAAGGCTCCAATCCAGTCTCGGCCTACTAATTAACCTGCTCAGGACAACCCCAGCATGCAAAAATATCAAGAGCAACAAACAAAGCAGAGAGAGAGAGAGAGAGTGTGAAAGAGAGAGAGAGAGAGGGAAAGGCAATTCCTCCTGATGAGCTACTTCTGAGGAAAATAGAGAGAGAGAGCGCGAGAGAGAGAGAGCGCGAGAGAGAGAGAGCGCGAGAGAGAGAGAGCGCGAGAGAGGGAGCACGAGAGAGAGTGCGTGCGAGAGAGCACGAGAGAGAGAGAGAGAGAGCACAAGAGAGAGAGCGAATGAAAGGCAATTCCTCCTGACGAGCTACTACTGAGGAAAAGAGAGAGAGAGAGAGAGAGAGAGCGAGAAAGTGAAAGCATTTAAGGACAGGACATGTGTTATAAGAATGAGCACTTAGGGACTGTCATCAGTACACATTGCCGGCAAGTCTATTATTCATCTAGTTCTATCGGCAGACCATCCAGCCCCAGCAATAATTGGAGTCTGCCACTATCGAGGACAGTAAGCTGTGAAAGATGGAGTTGTATGCACAGTGGAATCCATCTATAAATAGTGCAGCAATTTACCACATGGATACCCTAACTCTCTCCTCACCACCGCAAATTAATAAAAGAAATCATGTTCCTCGTCCTTCATAAACAGTCGTGTGCTGGAAGCAGCGTCATTAAAGTAGGTCAGGAAAGAATGACTCCTCCAGAAGAAGACTTCTAACCGAAGCAACGTACGAATGCTGTGCTGAGGGCTGGGTGGCTTCTAAAATCAAAATAAAGACACACAAAAAAGGCATCGTAACGAAATCTGCACATCAGAACAGAAGTTCAGGAAAACACCCATGTCGGTTCATTTAACTGAATTCACTTTAAATAAATGTTTGTGTGTAGGATGTAGCGTTTTGTACAAATAAGAGCTGCTTGTGACATCGACAGTACCATAACTGTGAACCACATGTGGGTTCAAATCCCACCATGGCAGCTTTGAGAATTTGAATTCCAATGTAAAAAAAAAATTTAAAATTCAAAAGCTGGCATCACTCGGAGTGAGCACAGAGCTATTGAGATTGTCGGAAAATTCAAACTGGGCAAGGAAACCTGCCATCCTTACCCGGTCTGGGTCTACACGTGACTCCAATCCCACACCCACGCGGGTGACTCTTAATTGCCCTGTGAAGGAGCTTGGAGAACCATTCTGTTCTCAAACCACTACCAGCGGTTCAAGGCGGCCTATCACTGCCTTCTAGGGGTAACTAGGGATGGGCAATAAATGCCGGCCTTCCCAGCCTTGCCCACATCCCGAGAATGAATTTTTTTTTAACATTAATTTGAAAAAAAGTTCATATACAAGTGTTTTCTAGAGTTTGGTTGACTGTAGTGAACCGGTACAGAAATCTTATGTTACATAAACACAGACACCTGTAGTCAACTCCCTCGCTAGAATATTGCTCTTTGGGTTACATGTGGAAAGCTTGCTTTAAATAGGGGCTGTTTCAGCGAGGGAGTCCACAAAGTATGTGCTACACCTGCATAAGAGCACACGGTGCCTTGGAGAGTGCCACATACAGTGGAAATCGAAATCGGGGCCCAGAAGAGGCGAGGGCCCAGGGACAGCACGGGCCAGCCCACACTGCGATAAGTGTGTGCGCACTACGCCCGTGCAGCAGAGCTGGTCTCCAATCGTCTTGGTTAACCCTTGCCACTTGATCAAGACCTAGCCTCTGTCAAGCCCGTGTGGTGGCTGCTGTGCAACGGCCACCACACGTTAAAAAAATCCACGCGCAGCCATCTTCCACCCTTCAACACGTAGTTCGGAACCTGTCCCGGCCCAACATTCCACTTTTCAGGTAAAATGGCTGCTAGCCTGCCTATTTGGGCAATAGATGGACGATAGCCCAGCGATCTTCAGTGGAAAGTCCAGCCCCTAGAGTTTTTGTAAAGTTTAGCAACGAGGAAGGAGAGAGTCAGCCTGTAAATCTGCCGTGGACATGCTTTTTATGTACTTCCCGTCGCAACCCCGCTGGTGGCCATTACTGGCGCGACGTTTCCAATTGGCATTGCGGTTAGCTTTGACGAAACGTTGATGTCAGCCACCCCCTGAACAGAGGTAGAAAGCGAAGCTTTGTACAGCTCCTCCCTCGCACCGCGATCAGACGCACACCGACGGAAGAGCGGGTCTCCACAGGTGGTTTATCAGCAATGGCCCATTCCATCCCGACACTGAGGCTGATGGTTAGCAAACACAGAACGATCAATCACCACCTCAAATAAACTGGTCGAAGGCCTCGCTAATTGAATTTCACACATTTCTCAGTGGAAGACTAAGGACCTGCAAAGGGCTATCTGACATTTTTACACTCGTTGGTTCGCACAACAATGTAATGAGCGGAATCTTTAATAAACGGCTCCTATAAAGACTTGCATTTCTATAGCGCTTTTCACAACCTCAGGGTGTCCCAAAGCGCTTTACACCCAATGAAGTACATTTGAAGCGCAGTCACTGTTGTAATGTGGGAAACGCGGCAGTCAATTTTGCACACAGCAAGCTCCCACAAACAACATTGAGATAAATGAGCTGATAATCTGTTTCAGTATTTCATTGGCTGTAAAGCGCTTTGAGATGTTCGGCAGTCATGAAAGGTGCTATATAAATGCAAGTCTTTCTTTTTCTTTTTAGTGATGTTGATTGAAGGATAAGTATTGGCCAGGACACCAGGATGAACTCTGCTGCTCTTCTTCGAAATTGTGCCATGGGATCTTTTACATCCACCTGAGAGAGCATACGGGGCGTGGGTTTTAACGTCTGATCCGAAAGATGACACCTCCGACAGTGCAGCACTGCACTCGGTGTAACAGCCTAGAATTTGTGCTCAGGTCTCTGGAGTGGGACTTGAACCCACAACCTTCTGACTTCTTTGCTCTCCCCACTCGCCACAAGTAGCAGCTCCTTCCGGCCTTTCCAGATCGGGATATGAGCATAATGTAATTCTTTAATGGGGGAAAATATAAAATAATAGGAAACGTGAAGATTGATTTCTTTATAAGTGGTTCGGCTGCGCACACCGTGAGAGGAGAGATTCTCCCCGTGTATTGTTTCTCTGCCTCGATAGAATATTCGACAGCAAGGACGTTATGCTGTCTTAACAGGGACCGTTCCTTTCGTTGCTGCACTAATGTTTCTGACTGAGGGAGCTTGCAGTTCATACCCCACCTGATTGGTTCTGAGGTCCTTTGGTGTTTGACAACCTGAAAGTGTCGCACGTCTTACCTCAGACGGCATTTCGAGATTTAATATATAACGCTGCTTTACTTCTGATTGGAGGTGCCAGGAGACTGGTATCCATAGGTTGTCCCAGCCTCCAGGAATCTCCGGGACACTGCTGCAAGCAACCTGGGAGAAAAATCATAGTGGACATTAAAATAAATGTTCTTTGAAAATGTGAGAGTGGAGGGGTTGAGTGTGAGATTGGGGGGGGGGATGGTGAGAGAGGGTTGTGTGAGAGGGGGATGGGTGTGAGAGTGAGGGGGTGGGTGTGAGAGCGGGGGTGGTGGGCGTGAGAGCAGGGATGTTGTGAGTAGGGGGGGTGAGAGGGGGGTTTGAGAGGGGGGATGTGAAGACGTGAGAGTGGGGGGGGTTTGGTGAGAGTGGGGGGGAAGAGTGGGGGAGGGAGAGAGTGGGGGGGAGGGAGTGGGGGGGGAGAGAGTGGAGGAGAGAGTGGGGGGGGGAGAGAGTGGGGGGGAGAGTGGGGAGGGAGAGAGTGGGGGGGGGGAAGAGAGTGGGGTGGGAGAGAGTGGGGGGGGAGAGTGTGGGGGGGGTGGTGGTGAGAGTGGGGGGGTGAGAGTGGGTGGGGGGAGAGTGGGGGGGAGAGAGTGGGGGGGGAGAGAGTGGGGGGGGAGAGAATGGGGGGGAGAGAGTGGGGGGGAGAGAGTGGGGGGGGTGGTCGTGAGAGTGGGGTGTGAGAGTGGGGGGGAAAGAGAGTGGGGGGGGAAGAGAGTGGGGGGGGAAAGAGAGTGGGGGGGAGAGGAGGGAGAGAGTGGGGGGGGGTGGTGGTGAGAGTGGGGTGTGAGAGTGGGGTGGTGAGAGTGGGGGGGGGGGGAGAGTGGGGGGGAGAGAGTGGGGGGGAGAGAGTGGGGGGGAGAGAGTTGGGGGGGGAGAGTGGGGTGGGGGGGTGAGAATGGGGGGGTGAGAATGGGGGTGAGAGTGGGGGGGGTGAGAGTGGGGGGGGTGAGAGTGGGGGGGGTGAGAGTGGGGGTGGGTGAGAGTGGGGGGGTGGGCGTGAGAGTGGGGGTGGGTGTGAGGGTGGGGGGGTGTGAGAGTGGGGGTGGTGTGAGAGTGGGGGGGTTGTGTGAGAGTGGTGGGTGTGAGAGTGGGGGTGGGTGTGAGAGTGGGGGCGGGTGTGAGAGTGGGGGGGGGGGCGAGATTGGGGGGGGGCGAGATTGGGGGTGGGTGAGAGTGGGAGTGGGTGTGAGAGTGGGAGTGGGTGTGAGAGTGGGGGTGGGTGTGAGAGTGGGGGTGGGTGTGAGAGTGGGGGTGGGTGTGAGGGTGGGGGTGGGTGTGAGGGTGGGGGGGTGTGAGAGTGGGGGTGATGTGAGAGTGGGGGGGTTGTGTGAGAGTGGGGTGGGGGGGGATGAGAAAATGCAATTCAATGTTCTTTGAACATTTATTAGTTAGAAAAATATTGAAGGTGCTTTAAAATGTCCGAGTCAAATGTCACCCAATTCGTTAAGAGCCCATTTGCTTTCCAATCGGTGCGGGAAGGCAGTGCACTGCGAGAGTCGTTGTATCAGGCAAACAATGGCGGGGTGGGGGAACTCCGGGAATACGTCCATACCAGTGCTGGCAACCCATGTGTTGGTCCGTCCCCTTTTCGTGCCGCACTCTTGCCCCGAGGCAGCCTCGGTTGAGCCAGCCCTTCTCCTCTACCATCGATGGGTGATTAGGTTATTGGCAGGTCCGTCCAAGCAGGTGACAGCTGCAAGAGGCAGGCCTGGGGCACCCAGCAATCTGTAAATTGAAATGCTGCTTCAGCCCCCATTGTAGTCAGTGATGGGGCCTCCCGGGTGTGTCGTATCACTTATTGCTGCACAGCTGGGTCAAACACCGCACATCAGTCATCAGTTACAGACTTAGGGAGAAAATATTTTCAAAACCTGTGTCGAATGAGCTGCATTTTTGCTGCTGTGCTAAACATGGGACGCCAAGCAAAAATAATGACTCGAACTTTTGGACACAACTGTAAAATTCAGACTACAAAGGAAAGGGAATTACAAGAAATAATCTTACTTCAGCTTCTGTCCAGAACAACAATTCTTCCACAGAAAATGTTAAATTAAGAAGAGGTGCCGGTTTACGGGCCCTGAGAGTGCGCTAGATTTATTCCATGTGTAAGTGCTAGCCTGGCTCAGTGGGTAGCCTTCTGACCGCCGAGTCAAAAGGTGGTGGGTTCAAGCCCCACAGCCAAGACCGGAGCACATAATTCAGGCCAATACTTCGGTGCAGGACTGAGGGGAGTGCTGCAGTGTCGGAGGTGCAGGCTTTTGGATGAGACGTTAAACCCAGGCCTATTCGGATCAATGTAACATATCCCATTAGTTGAGGAGGAGCAGTTCTCTCTGGCCAGCATTTACACCTTGACCAACACCACCAAAAATAGATCATTCATCTCACTGCTGTTTAGGGGAACTTGCTGTGTGCAAATTAGCGACCCTGTTTTGCAACAACCGTGACACCACTTCAAAAAGTAATTCATTGGCAATGAAGCACCAAGTGGACCTCCCGAGGCTGTGAGAGGCATTTTATAAACTTTTAGTGCACCATTAATGCAGATTTTATAGAGAAATAAAACACTTGTCTCAATACCCACAATCTTCTTATCTTAAGTACTTTTTAAAGATGGGAGACTTTATTGGAATTGCCCATATGAGCAGTTTTGCTTCGAAATCAGCCCAATTGCATAATGAGCACTGCTTAACTCACTTTCCTTCATTAATGCATCAATTGATCAGTTAATTAATGGATTCATTTGAAAGGGGTGAGAGAGACAGCAAAGAAAAGCTGCACACGTTGCTGACAGCGATCATAGTTTTTGGCAGGCGGTCGTGTGGTGAATGAGGCGGCAGCACTGCCGAGAGAAGTTGCGCAGGCCTCCAGGTCCCTCCGAAGGAAGTCGGACCCAGCAGCACCTTTGAGGGCAGTGCCGCCTGTCCCCTAGGTGGGATGTGCAGATACTGTCAGCCAAGGTGCAGGCAGGTACTTTCTCTGGCTGCCTGGGGAGGGTGGGGTAGAGGGTGGTGGAGTGGTGGGGATGGGTAGGGGTGGTGAGGATGGGTAGGGAGGGTGGTGAGGATGGGTAGGGGGGGTGGTGAGGATGGGTAGGGGGGGTGGTGAGGATGGGTAGGGGGGGTGGTGGGGATGGGTCGGGAGGGTGGTGGGGATGGGTCGGGAGGGTGGTGTGGATGGGGAGGGGGTAGTGGGGATGGGCAGTGGGTGGTGGGGATGGGGAGGGGGTGGTGTGAATGGGTCGGGGGTGGTGGGGATGGGTGGGGATGGGTAGAGGGGGTGGTGGGGATGGGTAGAGGGGGTGGTGGGGATGGGTAGGGATGGTGGGGATGGGGGGGTTGGTGAGGATGGGTAGGGGTGGTGAGGATGGGTAGGGGGTAGTGGAGATGGGGGGGTGGTGAGGATGGGGGGGTGGTGGTGGGGATGGGGAGGGGGTGGTGAGGATGGGTAGGGAGGGTGGTGAGGATGGGTAGAGGGGTTGGTGAGGATTGGTAGGGGGTGGTGAGGATGGGTAGGGGGTGGTGAGGATGGGTAGGGGGTGGTGGGGATGGGTAGGGGTGGTGGGGATGGGTAGAGGGGTTGGTGAGGATGGGTAGAGGGGGTGAGGATGGGTAGGGGGTGGTGAGGATGGGTAGGGGGTGGTGGGGATGGGTAGAGGGGTTGGTGAGGATGGGTAGAGGGGGTGAGGATGGGGAGGGGGTGGTGAGGATGGGTAGAGGCGGTGGTGAGGATGGGTAGAGGCGGTGGTGAGGATGGGTAGAGGGGTTGGTGAGGATGGGTAGGGAGGGTGGTGGGGATGGGTAGGGGTGGTGTGGATGGGTAGGGGTTGGTGTCTATGTGCACCAAATGCAAAGAATAAGGGTAAAAGTGAACCTGTGTGAACAATACCTTCAATCGCAGTAAACCCAATCACAGTGCTGTGATTGGCCCCTCCCATTACCCGATATCGTTTCCCTGTTGTAACGTGCCACCCTGTAGCCCCAGTTAACGGGATCTTTGCAGATTGTAGCCTCCCAGCGCTAAATAAAAGATGAAGCAGGATCCTAATCACAGACAATTACTCCTAACAGATGTTTTTAAATTGAATAGATGTGACATAAATCACTCCTTAAATGTATGGTTAAACGGAGCCATATGTATTATTTATATTGATGAAAATCTATAACATTTTGCAGTGTTGCTTAGGGAAGCAGCTCGAACTCCAGCTATTGGCTGAAGGAAGTTTGCCAGTCCATTAGGAAATGAGCTTTTAATCCTGCCCGCAGAACTGCTTGGCAATAACATTTATTAGCAGAAAAGCCTGAGGCCTTGGAGACAGGCCTGAACGCTGTAGAAGCAAATTAGTCACAATTGAAATTCAGTTCAAATGGAGTGGCCGTCTGTTGCCTTTCTCTTCCCCTTCCTGACAGCTCGGTGCCTGTAGCCGCTTGCCTGTCTGGCATAGGGCGCCGACTCCTGGACACACTGGACCTGGGAGTGCAGCAATCTCACATACTGCCAGGCCCCAAGACACACACACACACACACACACACACACACACGAGCTCAGTGCCGGAGGAGTTGCAGCCTTCCACTGGTGTAGGCAGGCTCGCTCTCACCGCTAGGCCCGTCAATCAGCCGGGCCATCACCGTCACCAATGACAACCAAGTACAAGCACTCTGCGCCAACGTGACATAAGCTACAGATCAGCCACCCCGCCTCCCCACCCCCGGTTGCGCGTTAGAACAGAACTAGATGCAAGGGGTCTGTCTGCACTTAATTAGTCCAGCTCTCAAAACACCCGCTGATCAAAAAAAAATATGAAAGACGTTCTCTATAAAATCCAATTATTTTTCTTAGAAAGGCTGCTAACTCTCACAGGGGAGCACGGACACTGGCTACTTTCTCTTCTCTTAGGCAGCTCCTCGGAGTCGAGGATGACTTGCTTCCACACGAACATGAGTTCTCAGGTGGCTGATGAGTCCAATGCGGGATCTACAGACTCTGTCACAGGTGGGGCCAATGGTGGTTGGAGGGACGGGTGGGTAGGATGCTTGGGTTGTCGTGCGCTCCTTCCGCTGTTTGCGCTTGGCTTCCGTGATCCCAGCGAAGAGACTCGAGGCGTTCGGTGCCCTCTCGGATGCTCTTCCTCTACTTTGAGCAGCCTTGGGCCAGGGATTCCCGGGAGTCGGTGGGGATGTTGCATTTTTTCAAGGAGGCTTTGAGGGTGTCCTTGAAGTGCTTTCTCTGCCCTCCTGGGACTCGCTTGCCGTGTCGGAGCTCGGAGTACAGCGCCTATTTCGCGAGTCTTTTATCAGGCATGCGGGCAATGTGGTCCGCCCGTCGGAGCTGGTCGAGCGTGGTCAATGCCTCGATGCTGGGGATGCTGGCGACTAGTGGTGCTGCCTTAAATCTGCTGCATCACGAAAACTATGTCAAATTATTATTTTTTTATATTGATGCAAAAATGAAGCTGTCCTTTTAGAACGTGCGCTGACTAGTGTGATGCTGACCCATCGTGAGCTGCCCCGACCTGTGTGAGAACACCACCGCGGGTCGGGGCTATAAGTAGAGCTGGAGCGCCGGGACTTGGAACATCATGGGCCGCACCGACCTGTGTGGGACCACCACCGCAGGTCGGGGCTATAAATAGAGCTGGAGCGCTGGGCCCTGGAACATTGTGGCGGAGGTGCAGTGAATGAGGGTACGGGGCCCAGAAGAGCCGAGGGCCCAGGGGCAGCACGGGCCAGCCTACACTGCGATATGTGCGCACACTAGGTCCGTGCAGCAGAGCAGATCTCCAGTCATCCTGGTTAACCCTTGCCACTGGATAAAGGCCGAGCTCTGTCGAGCCCGTGTGGTGGCTGATGTGCAACGGTCACCACACGTTAAAAAAATCCACACACAGGCATCTTCCACCCCCTCAACTGGAGTTTAGGACTGGAGCATCGGGTCCTTCATTGAAACATCTGTGACCTCTCGTGGAAGCAGGTCATCCTCGTTCGAGGGACTGCCTAAGATGATTCTTGACCCAAATAGAACAACTACTATCATTTATACAGCGCCTTTAACACAGTACAACGTCAGAAGGCACTTCACAGGTATGTTATCAGATAAAATTTGACACCGGGCCACATAAGGAGATAATGGGACAGTTGACCAAAAGCTTGTCAAAGGGGCAAGTTTTAAGGATGATCTTAAAAAGGAGGGAGAGTTGGAGAGTTTTAGGGAGGAAATTCCAGACCTTCGGGCTTCGGCAGCTCAAGACACAGCTGCCAATGGAGGGGCACAGGGAATCGAGGATGAGTAAGAGGCCAGAATTGGAGGGGCGCAGAGAGCTCGGATAGCTGGAGGAGGTTATAGAGATACAGATTTGATCTAAGGGCTCTGATGATCTCAGCCAGTCCACGCGCCTACAGTTGGCCTCAGTGCCCATCGGCTAAGCGGGGAGGGGTTGGTGGGGAAGAGTCGTCCAGTGTTCCTGATTGGTATTCAGTGATCCGCTACTGCAGAATGCTCGGTGAGGACAAGACTGGGTTTGACTATAAAACTCTTCATGGTAAAATAGCCTGCTCACACTCACTGTCAGGGCCGACACATCAAAAGAAGCCACTTGGGTGAAGTGGCAGAGATGGCACTCAAGGAACTGTGCCCCTTGAATGAGTTGGCACAGGACCAGTAGGAGTAGGCCATTCGGCCCCTCGAGCCTGTTCCGCCATTCAATGAGATCATGGCTGATCTGTACCTCAATCATATTTACCTGCCATTGACCCATTTCCCTTTACCTCAGCAGCTTTGGCAGAGGAGAATATGGGGGGCGTGGGGGTCAACTGAAGAGAAAGGTAATGATGGTATCAGCCAATACAATCCGTGGCACAATAGGATGAATATGTGCAGTCGCAGGGGAGCTGTATTCAAACAGAAGAAAGGGTCTTTGGTGGCACAGACTCCTGAGGTTAATAGCTTCAGATCTGTGAATCCTGCTGAAGGCGGGAGAGTCTCATGTCTGTGGCCATTAAATATTAAAGTACCCAACAATGTCACTGCACAGTCCCTTTCCTTATAAACAAAACAACGCATCTTGCAAGACAAGCCATCTCCGTCCACCACAGTATACTCTTCTCCATCCCATCTTGTTCTTCAAAGTTGTTTACTTTCATTCACTAGCTAGTAAGTCAGGCACCAGGCTACTGTAAACCTCCCACTACCAGTACCGACCACAGAATGTTCCAGGACAGACACAGGCCATTCGGCCCATCAAGTCTGTGCCGGTGTCTTTCTCCACACGAGCCACTCAGTCTAATCCCACTCTCCTGCTCACTCCCCATACCCTTTAATATCCCACCCAGTCTAAATCCACTCTCTTGCTCACTCCCGATAGCCTTTAATATCCCACCCAGTCTAATCCCATTCCCCATACCCTTTAATACCTCACAGTTTGATCCCACTCTCATGTAATGTTCCTCTTTTTCATATACATGACATGTTCTTTGGACACTTAGCATGGGTCAGTTACACCGGAGGAGGCCATGGTGAGGAAAGCAGCAACTTGCATTAATAAAGCACCTTTAACACCTCAGCGTACGTCACAGAGGCATAATCAGAAGAAGGAAATATACAATCTATGTAGCCTGATAAATTAAAGTAAAAAACTGCAGATGTTGGAATCTGGAATAAAAACAGAAAATGCTGGAAATACTCAGCAGGTCAGGCAGCATCTGTGGAGAGGAAGCAGAGTTAACATTTCGGGTCGAGGACCCTTCGTCAGAACTGGAGAGTGTTCGAAAAGAACAGATTCTTAACCAGCACTGAGAGGGGGAGGGGAAGAATAAATGTTAAGTAAGATAAAAAAAAAAGGAAAGTGAATAATTGCTGAATACGGGACGGGCACTGGGGATTAGGACTACTGCTCACATGGATGACCAGCAAATGGGACTAGTTGGGCCTAAAAGCCTGCTCCTGTGCAATTCTCCAGGGAATTCTATGCATTCCCGCTGCCGAATAAATGCTGATGGAATGTGATTAGCTGTCAAAGGCGAACAGGGGTTAACGAGAATCTGCACAAGCAAACCGATCTGCAGAAAAGACACCTTTCAAAACAAACTCCATCCTGTGGAAAGGACCATTAAGTTGCATTCCATTAAAGTCGGCAGGTAGAGTCGGCAGGCACATGTCACTGGGTTGCAAGGAGCTGATTACACACGAGTCACAGCAGGTTCTCGGGCAACTGATAACCATCGGTTCCTTTGAAGCAATAAAAAGTATTTTTCTCATTCTCACACAACATCCGGGCTGATTATCTTGTGGGACTCACATCACTTTAACCAGCCTTTTCAAAAACAAATTAAGTAAGTAATCCAAACTGAAAAAGAAATCAAACGTAACAAAAGGGGCTTAAACTCAGGATCATCACGAGAAGGTCGAAAAAAATGTTTTCATGCACAGGGCTATCAGAACATGGACTGCTTTACCACAAGTTTCCCCAGGAGTTGCTCCTTTTTTTTGGAACAACTTGATTTTTCTGGACTATCTATTGTAGTTGCAATTCTGGCCATTTCATTTGCACCAGTGTAAGTGAGTTAGTTAGGTTTTTTCTGAGTTCAGTTTTTTTTCCCCAAAAGGGGGCGTTCCCAGCCACTTACCCCTGTTTTAGGCGTTTGGCCAGCAAATAGTTGCTCCAAACTAACTTAGGCCAGCGTATGTGTCCACTTCTGTCCGCACAGAAAAACCTTCCCTTGAGTTCAGGAATCGGCGCAAGTAACTACATTTAAAGCACCACCAAGCACCAAACAAAGCACAAAAAGTAATAAGCAATTAATTAACACATAAAATAGAAGGAACCCTGCACCTAAAGCACCAAGACCAAAGTAATAAGCAATCAATAAATAAAAAAATAAAAAAATAGAAGGAACCCTGCACCCAAAGCCCCAAAATCAATTAGTAAATAACAAATAAAAAATACAAGTCCTACCTTAGGGAATGCAGCGGGCCGCCGATGAGAGAGCCCATTCGGGCAGGGCTAGGGGCGCCGTGCTTCGGGCCCCTCCCACACACAGCCTGCAGCGCGCGTTTGCAGAAACGGCCTGCCAGGAGCTACTGCACATGCGCGCAGACTCCAGCGCGCATGTGCAGAGGTCCCGGCCCTGTTTTCAGCGCCGGGACCTGGCTCCGCCCCCAATCCATTGGGCCACGCTGCGCCACGACCGAAGAGAGGCTGGGGAGCGGCTAGAATACTGACATCTTTTTTCGGCGCGCTTGGAGGCAGACAAAAACGGCGCACGTCAGGTCAGGGCGCGAGAAAAACAGGTTAGGGAAACTCTTGCCCTATAACATCACTTACAAGGGAACTGGATGGTTATTTGAAAGGGAGCGCAGAAAGGAGGTGTTTGATCGTAGAGAGGTTTAAAAGATAGTGGGTTAGATCGTATCTTCACTGCATGGGTGGTAATCTGGTGGAGCAGATCACCCCCCAGTTACAGAACAAGGCCGATTTTCATTCCACTGATTTTGATGGGGTGGAAATTGAACAGGTTCTACAATGGACTGGTGATCTGATCCACCAAGTTACTGCCCAGGCACTGGAGATGAAATCTACCCCACTATCTTCCCTCTACCTTCTCCAGATGTTTTGAATTTGGTCTTGGGATGTGAGCAACACTGCCAAGGTGACATTTATTACCCATCGCCGACTGCCCTCGAGAAGGTGGCAGTGGGCCTTATCCTTGAACCGCTGTAGCCATGTGCTGAAAGTGCTCCAGTGCTGTTACATGGGATTTTGATTGTGTTCCCAGGACGATACTGCTCTTGTCCTTCTCAGTAGTTAAGCAACGCCTCGATTTCAAAATTCTCATCCTGGTTTACAAATCCCTCCATTGCCTCGCCCCTCCCTGTCTCTGTAATCTCCTCCAGCCCCACAACCCTCCCCCCCGCCCCCCACACCCCTCTCCCCCATGCCCCCCCACAACCCTCCCCATGCCCCCCCCAACACCCCTCCATGCCCCCCACATGCCCCCCCCACAACCCTCCCCTACAACCTCCCCATGCCCCTCCCCCCCCCCCCCCTCCGCCCCTGCCTAAACCTCTCCGTCTCTCTATCCTCCTTTAAGACGCTCCTTAAAACCTACCTCTTTGACCAAGCTTTTGGTCACCAGCCGTAATTTCTTCTTATATGGCTCGGTGTCGAATTCATTTGTTTTGTCTTATAACACTCCTGTGAAGCGCCTTGGGATGGTTTACTACGTTAAAGGCGCTATATAAATACAAGTTGTTGTTGTTGTTGTGGAGGTCACGAGGGAAGGGACCGGCTACTGAAGTGACCTTCTGACATACACTGGCAGAATCCATCCTGTGGTGAAGCCCATGTGCCAATAATACCGGTCATTACCTGGATCGACCAGCAGGGCCCCGAGTCAGGAACACGAAAAGATGCTACTTGCCAGTGTTCAGTTCTTATTGATGAGTTCACTTATGTAATTATGGTTGGGGTTTTTTTGCAGTGTAAAAAATCCAATTGGAAAAGAAAGAGAAGAACATAAAAAGTGTTTAGGTATAACTGATAAGGGAGTGACACTAACATTTGTATAGTGCCTTTTACATCAAAACATCTTTCACACAATGAATACTTTTTGAAGTGTAGTGATTTATGATGTTGTCAAAATGTCACAATAGCAAAATCAGCTGTTCCCTTTCAGCACTTTAGGTAGAAAAAAAAAACTGAAGACAGATGTGAACAAAACCCCTCAGAATGGTATTAAATGGTGTTACCATGGAGACGAGTACGGACATGCACCTCCCAAACCATGACCTCCACCATGTAGAAGGCCAAGGGCAGCAGGTGCATGGGAGCACCATCACCCCCAAGTTCCCCTCCTAGTCACACGCCATCCTGACTGGGATACATATCACTGTTCCTTCATAGTCGCTGGGTAGAAATCCTGCAACTCCCTAACAGCATTGTGGGAGCACCTTCACCACATGGACTGCAGCGGTTCAAGGCGGCGGCTCACCAACACGTTCTCAAAGGCAACGAGGGATGGGCTACCAGAATATCTATATTTGTAATTAAAATTGAAATTATGTTGACATATTGCAAGGTACTTGAGGGTTGGCCATTAAGGTGTTTTATCAGCATGCTGCCTTACCAGCGACGCCCATATCCTGAGAATACATCATATAAAAAAAAACACAAAGGCATGCACCATGATGCAATGATTCCACTTAGATCATTATCTGAAACATTGAATCAAAGTGTTCATGCTCCTGCAGTTAGAATGTTTATTACTGTAATGTATTTGCTTCATGGGTTCTTTGTTTAAGAATTCATAGTAACACATTGCTATTAAGAACTAGTTGGTTTATTAACAAAGGTTGAACAATCACACGACACATTACTAGTTCACCCACCAGGCTCACAACCACCTGCCTCATCGTGAATCGCCTAAACCCAACTGGCTGGGGTTTTATTGAGTCTTGTGAACATCACGTGACAGGCTGAGCCGCTCACAACTCAACAGCTCAACCAACCTGTGAGCATACCAACAGGTACATACATTACAATTACATTGCAGAGTTTTTCCAGTAACCACCATAGCTGTGTTCGAGAGGAGATTTAAGATTCAACTTGGCCGGAGACTAAAACTCTGTGAACCTCTCCACGATTCATCACTCTGTCTTAGTTTGCGCATTGCCATACCTACAGTCACTGAAACGTCTGTATAATTTGTAGCCTCTGGATGTCAGTGTCTGAAAGGGGGAGGAAGGATTGGGGATTGAGGGATAAAGACCTGGAGTAATCAGAGCTAAAATTCTGACACTCTTAAGTTAATGTCCACAGTGCACCATGCAGTGTGGTAGTACACGGTTTCCGCCATTCGTGGACACGAGCGCATGAGTGCACCTCCCAGCAGCCTCCAGTGGCAATAATTAATTACTTTGAATGAAGACAAACATCAATTCATTTTATCAGTCACGTCGCTAAACGTTTTTCCCGACACAGACATGGTAAAGGATGCCTCCATCAATGCTACGTGAAAGCATTGGGTTTCTTCGACATGGTCTAACCAAGATGTCTGTGAGACTTAAATGTTCTCCGAAACTTTGGAGTGAGTTCTAGTTTGCAGAAGTAATTGACAGATACTACATAACTGCTAGACTAGTTGTTTTTCTGGAATCCAAACAAGTTAAACCACAATAATCATGGATTTCTTTTTAACTGCCTGTTGCCCCACGGTAAATGTATTTATTTTGGAACGGAATTTGCCGTTTTTACCTAGGATTACATACTATGCTGGTATTTATACTGCACACAGTCCTCCTCCCACCTTATTTCATCTCACATATCAACAAATCCCTTCATTCCTTTCTCCCTCATCACTAAAACAGATTATCTGGTCATTATCAAATTGCTGTTTGTGGGAGTTTACTGTGTGCAATGTGGCTGCCGCTAATTTACAAGAGTGACTACACTTCAAAAAGTACTTCATTGGCTGTAAAGAAATTCATGATTATTGTGGTTTAACTTGTTTGGATTCCAGAAAAACAACTAGTCTAGCAGTTATGTAGTATCTGTCAATTACTTCTGCAAACTAGAACTCACTCCAAAGTTTAGGAGAACCATTTAAGTCTCACGGACATCTTGGTTAGGCCGTGCCGAAGAAACCCAGTGTTTTCACGTAGCATTGATGGAGGTCGTGAAAGGCGCTATATAAATGCAAGTCTTTCTTTCTTTCTTTCATGTGCCTTTGAAACTTCCCCTTAAATGTATCTGTGCTATTCACCTCAACTACTCCTTGTGGTAATGAGTTCCACATTCTCATCACTCTTTGGGTAAAGAAGTTTCTCCTGAATTTCCTATTGGATTTATTAGTGACCATCATATTTATGACTCCTCGCTCTGGTCTAACCCGCAAGTGGAAATGTCTTCTCTACGTCTACCCTTTCAAACCCTTTCATAATCTTAAAGACCCCCAACAGGTCACCCCCTCAGTCTTCTCTATTCTAGAGAACAGAGGGAAAAATGGAACCATCTTCTCTACATGTGAAACAACTTCTTTGCTTCTTCTACGCTGTTGTGCAATGGGGCAGAAAGCAGAGCCGGTTAAACATTACAGGATCGAACATTTATACCTCAAACAATTTGCCGCTTTTCGGCCATCGTACAGATTGAAAAGAAGAGCACACACAGTACAAAACACTCATCAAACGGACAATGAATTGTGACTGTAATAAATACAGTAGAGGCCTCATTAATCGACTGCACGTCACAATCTATCAGACATGCTCAGGCAGAAAGACACTGGCAATTTTCAATCTAAAGTAAATTTTTTTGGATCAATTTCAGAATGACTCAGGGAAATAAAAACAAATGAAAAGGGAGCAGCACTGTTCGGAATCCACACAACCTCAATCTTCTCTTCCCCCGATGCCCCCTCCAGCCATTTTTCTCCTTCCGTTCCTATTTCTGGGACCCTCCCTGGTTCCCACGCTACAGTTTGTGAGCACCTGCCCTGAACCATCTGCTATTCCTTAACTGCTTGCAGGCAGGTCTGACTGAGATTGGGACGGTGAGGCATCAGGACACTGGGGAATTGACCCAGGCCAGGCCACTCAGTGGTAGAGTTTCATTGCTGCTTGGGACTGCTGACCTCCCATACATCGAGGCTGACACTGCAGTGCAATGCTGAGGGAGCGCTGCAGTCTCGGAGATGCCTTCTTCAGGATGAGACGTTAAACCGAGTCCCCCTTCTGCCATCTCAGTTAGATGTAAAAGATCCCACGGCACTTTTTCGAAGAAAAGTAGTGGAGCTCTCCCTGGTGTCCTGGACAATATTGAGTCCTCAACCAACACCGAAAACATATTTTCTGGTCAATTATATCATTTTTTGTTGATTGTGGGACCTTGCTGTGGGCAAATTGGCTGCGGTGTTTCCTACATTACAGCAGTGACTACACTTCAAAAAGTACTTCATTGGCTGTAAAGCGCTTTGGGACATCCTGAGGTCATGACAGGCGGAGTATAAATATAAGTCTTTCTTTTCTTCCTTTTCACCCTAATTACATGTACTTTTCCAGTCATTGCAGCAATTTTAGAAAGATCAATCTTTCATTGATGTTGCGGAACTCCCTTTTTTCTAGTGGTGTAATAGGTACACCTGTTTTTCATAGTTATGTAATAGTTAAAGGCGCTTTTAAAGCTTAGCCTGAGGGAGTAGCTACCTCCCCTGTCCAAACTCACAGGCTTTCGGGCACAGACATCCTGGGTACAGCACATCATTGGCAGGACCGAGAAGCTGGCCAATGAGGAAAGGGATTGCAAGTGCATGAAGCCCTAACAGCCAATGAGTAAACTTCTCAATTGCTGGTTCCTCTCCGGCTATGCAAATCATTAGGCATTAGCCGTGGCTCAGTTAGTATCACCCTCGCCTCTGAGTCAGAAGGTTGTGGGTTCAAGTCCCACTCCAGAGACTTGAGTACATAATTTAGCCTGTTACTCCAGTGCAGTATTGAGAGCGCGCGCAGCACTGTTGGTGGTGTAATTTAGATGAGATGTTAAGCCAAGTCTGCCCTCTCAGGTGGACATAAAAGATCCCATGGCACTATTTCGAAGAAGAGCAGGGGAGTTCTCCCCGGTGTCTTGGCCAATATTTATCCCTCAATGAACATAACAAAAACAGATTATCTGGTCATTATCATATTGCAGTTTGTGGGAGCTTGCTGTGTGCAAATTGGCTTCCGCCTTCCCACATTACAACAGCGACTACACTCCAAAAGTACTTAATTGGCTGTAAAGCGCTTTGAGATATC
This sequence comes from Pristiophorus japonicus, assembly GCF_044704955.1. Classification (NCBI taxonomy): domain Eukaryota; kingdom Metazoa; phylum Chordata; class Chondrichthyes; family Pristiophoridae; genus Pristiophorus; species Pristiophorus japonicus. The sequence continues at coordinate 355,392,843 of NC_091978.1, forward strand.
TGGTGGTCGTGAAAGGCGCTATACAAATGCAAGTCTTTCCTTCTTTCTCAACCAACACTGAAGAAACCGATGATCTGGTCATTTAATTCTTTGCTGTTTGTGGGAGCTTGCTGTGCGCAAATTGGCTGCTGCGTTCCCTACATTACAGCCGCGACAACACTTCAAAAGTGTACCATTGGCTGTGAAGCGCGTTGGGGGTCCATAGAAATGCAAGACCTAGCTGCAGTCACCCATGCTTCACAAGTGAGACCAATCAGAACAAATGGAAGATGAAAAGGGGTTTTTGGGCATGACGTCCACTCCTTCGACCACACAGCATTTGTGCCGCGCCGATTCTCCAGAGTTTCAAGTTGCTGTTGGAGGCATATGTCGGCAGTAAAACCTTCAAGGAAAGGTCGCAGAAACTAAAAACTTAACTGAGTGAAAATCCCACATCGTCAGTCTGATATTATAATGCGTGTTATTATTCAACCCTCAACAGCTGCGGTCACAGGTGGCATTTCCTTGTTAAAAGCAGGACCTCAGCCAAACCTGCTGTGTACAGTATTTCACATCCACATCTGCACTTATCCTTGCTGCCTTCAATCCTCTTCGTAGTCGGAGATTCATTTCCCTCTTTCTAAAAGGTGACGGGCAAGGCGTTAACTGCCTTTGATGAGAATCTATGCCACAAATCCAGCACTCCATGGGGAGAATATTCCCTTCAATTTTTAAACACACCCAAGGCTTGCCAACTTTGTGCTGTACTTCCTGGACCTGTGGTCACTGTTTAAATGAAGGAACCTTTTAAACCCACATCATCTTTTGCCTTTTGACGTAGATCACAGCAACATCAGAGGAGTTTTAAGGCCCCAAAAAGCCCATCCATTTTTGACAATTCAACCCCAACTACCCGTCGTCTCGCCATATCCTTCTCTCTTCATCATCATCATCATCATAGGCAGTCCCTCGGAATCGAGGAAGACTTGCTTCCACTCAAAAAATGAGTTCTTAGGTGGTTGAACAGTCCAATACGAGAGCCACAGACTCTGTCACAGGTGGGGCAGATAGTTGTTGAGGGAAGGGGTAGGTGGGATTGGTTTGCCGCACGCTCTTTTCCGCTGCCTGCGCTTGATTTCTGCATACTCTCGGCGATGAGACTCGAGATGCTTAGCGCCCTCCCGGATGCACTTCCTCCACTTAGGGCGTCTTTGGCCAGGGACTCCCAGGTGTCAGTGGGGATGTTGCACTTTATCAGGGAGGCTTTGAGGGTGTCCTTGTAATGCTTCCGCTGCCCACCTTTGGCTCGTTTGCCGTGAAGGAGTTCCGAGTAGAACGCTTGCTTTGGGAGTCTCGTGTCTGGCATGAGAACACATGCAAATCTCCCTTGCACTCACCTATACTTTCAGCCTCAATAGTTTCCCCTGTTAACTTATTCTGTGAGCCTATTAAAAGACTTGTATTTATATAGCGCCTTTCATGACCACCGGACGTCTCAAAGCGCTTTACTGCCAACGAAGTGCTTTTTGAAGTGTAGTCACTGTTGTAATGTAGGAAATGACAACAATGACTACTTTTATTTATATAGCACCTTTAACGTAGCAAAATGTCCTAAGGCGCTTCACAACAGTGTTACAAGACAAAACAAATAAATTTTACACCGAGCCACAAAAGAAGAAATTAAGGCAAATGACCAAAAGCTTGTTTAAAGAGGTAAGTTTTAAGGAGCGTCTTAAAGAAGGAAAGAGAGGTAGAAGGGCGGAGAGGTTAAGGGAGGGAGTTTCAGAGTTTAGGGCCCAAACAGCTGAAGGCACGACCACCGATGGTTGGGCAGTTATGGTGAGGGATGTTCAAGAGGGCAGATTTTGAGAAGCGCAGACAATTGTGGGATTGTGAGGCTTGAAAAAGATTACAGAGATAGGGAGGGGCAAAGCCATGGAGTGATTTGTAAGCAAGGATGAGAATTTTGAAATCAAGGCATTTTTTAACCGGGAGCCAATGTAGGTCAGCGAGCACAGGTGATCGTGACTACTGAGTTTTGGATGACCTCAAGTTTTCATAGTGTAGTATGTGGGAGGCCAGCCAAGAGTAGTCAAATTAGGGTGAAAACATCTCCCCTCACTCCTAAATTCATCACAGTTCCCAATAGTGTTTCTCATCATGGTGCCTCTCTGAGAATTAGCAATCGTTAGATGAGAGAGGAGATGAGAAGGTGTTTTTTTATGCAGCGAGTTGTTATGATCTGGAATGCACTGGTGAAAGCAGATTCAATAGCAACTTTCAAAAGGGAATTGGATAAATATTTGAAAAGGGAACACTTGCAGGGCTATGGGAAAACAGCGGAGGAATGGCACTAAGTAGATATCTCTTTTCAAAGACCCGGCACAATAGGTTGAATGGCTTTCTTCTGTTCTGTATGTATATTGGGCGGGGGATGTATATTGGGCGGGGGTTATATGTTGGGCAGGGGTTGTATTGCGGGCGGTGGGTATATGGCGGGCGGGCGGGGTGGGGGGTGTAAGACGGGGGGGTGCATGGCAGGTAGGGATTGTATATTGGGCAGGGGGTGTATATCGGGCAGGGGGTGCATATCGGGCAGGGGGTACATATCGGGCAGGGGGTGTCACGGGCTGTCGCGCTTCCTACATTACAACAGTGACTGCACTTCAAAAGCACTTCATTGGCTGTAAAGCGCATTGGGACTTCCTGAGATCATGAAGGACACTATATAAATGCAGGTCTTTCCATCTTTCTTTCTTTAATGTTTTTAACTCTTATTTATATTATACATCCAAACATGTATAAACATAGGGTTCTATCTCCACGAACTACGCTGACTGAATATTTGTGGAGCGATGAGGTTACCAGCATCAAGAGCGGAAACCTAACCAACATGATGATGTACGTCAGGGTGCATGCTCCATCTGTACTGTACACACACACACAGTTAGCATATATCTAGGAAGCAGGAAAACTTGTCTACCATCCTCTCTGGCGCGCTACGACACAGAAGAAATAAGTTGAATTTCACTCATTGATGATAACCAATAACCAAATGTGTCCAGGCTGACACCAGTGAGCAAATTATTATAAACTCATCCAGCCTGACAACTGCTTTCATTGCGAAATGGAATTCAATAAATCTGGTAATTAGCACCATCAAAATAATGACCGTGAAAAGATGCCAGATTATGGCAGAAACCCAACTGATTCGATACTGTCCTTCAGGCAAGGGAACCTGCCACACCGACCCATCCTGGGCCCCCAGGTGACTTTATCCCCAGGCTATTTGCGTGACATCTGAATGCTCTCTGCGCAACTCGGGATGGGCAATAAACACCATTTCCAGTGCTGCCCACGTAACAAGAATAGATAATATTAAAAAGAATCCACACATATACAACGGACATTTAAACAGCACGTTTAACGTGAGGTGCTTCACAGCGGCGTAATCGGATCAAACCAGGTGCTGAAGCAAAGGAGGAGCTATTAGGAGGGGGAACCAAAAGCTTGGTCCAAGAGATGAGTTCTAAGAAAGGTCTTTGGAGAGGTGAAGGGATTTAGGGAGGAAATTCCGGAATACAAAAGCAAGGAAGTTATGAGGAACCCGTATAAAACACTGGTTTGGTGTCCAATTCTGGGCACCGCACTTTAGGAAGGATGTGAAGGCCTTAGAGAGGGTACAGAAAAGATTTATAAGATTGGTTCCGGGATGAGGGACTTCAGTTAGGTGGATAGACTGGAGAAGCTGGGGTTGTTCTCCTTCGAGCAGAGAATGTTGAGAGGAGATTGGATAGAGGTGTTCAAAATCATGAGGGGTCTAGATAGAGTAGATACATAGAAACTGTTCCCATTGGCAGAGGGGTCGAGAACCAGAGGACACAGACTTAAGGTGATTGGCAGAAGAACCCAAGACGACATAAGGAAAAATGTTTTTGACGCAGCGAGTGGCTAGGATCTGGAACACACTGCCTGAAAGGGTGGTGGAGGCAGACTCAATTGTGGCCTTCAAATGGGAATTGGATGAGTACCTGAAGGAAAAAATAATGCAGGGCTAAGGAGAAAGGGCGGGGGAATGGGACTAGCTGAAGTGCTCTCGCAGAGAGCTAGCATGAGCTCGATGGGCCCGAATGGCCTCCTCCGTGCTGTAACCATGCTATGATTGTGTGGGACCTAGATGGCTAAAGGCACGGTTGTCAATGGTGGGGTCGGTGGGATGGAGAGGGAGGGCACAAATAGTGCAAGAAGAAGCCAGACTGCTGGGTTGTAGGGCTGGACGAGGTTACAGAGATTGGGATGGGCAAGGCCATGACAGGATTTTTGAAGTATTTACATCGTTGGTGGATTTATTGCGATCACCAGAGATGTAGGTAATTGGCAGAAGAGTACAATATGTGTAGGCTGAATTTGCGTGCATAACTGCAGTCACTGCACTTAAAAGTAATTGAATTTACTTGAAGTTTGGGATGATTCTCAGTGTGGTAAAACACTATATTAAATGCAAGACATTCTTTCTCCCCAACCTGGACTTCTGTTTCAGATTTTGGCCATCAGTATTTAAAGTAATTCAGAATCCAAGCTCTGAATCATAAGAATTTAAGAAATAAGAGCAGGAGTAGGCCATTTGGCCCCTCGAGCCTGCTCCACCATTCAATAAGATTATGGCTGATCCGATCATGGACTCAGTTCCACTTCCCTGACTGCTCTCCATAACCCTTTATTCCCTTATCGTTCAAACATCTGTCGATCTCCGCCTTAAATATATTCAATGATTCAGCCTCCACAGCTCCTTGGGGCAGAAAATTCCATAGATTTATAACCCTCAGAGAAGAAATTCCTCCTCATTGCAGTTTTAAATGGGCAACCCCTTATTCGGAGACTATGTCCCCTAATTTTAGTTTCCCCTATGAGTGGAAATATCCTCTCTGCATCCACTTTGTCGAGCCCCCTCATTATCTTATTTGTTTCAATAAGATCACCTTTCATTCTTCTAAATTCCAATGAGTACAGGCCCAACCTACTCAACCTATCTTCATAAGTCAACCCCCTCATCTCCGGAATCAACCTAGTGAACCTTCTCTGAACAGCCTCCAATGCATGTATATCCTTCCTTAAATATGGAGATCAAAACTGTACGCAGTACTCCAGGTGTGGCCTCACCAATACTCTGTACAGTTGTTGCAGGACTTCTCTGCTTTTATACTCTATCCCCCTTGCAATAAAGTCCAACATTCCATTTGCCTTCCTGATTACTTGCTGTATGTATCTGCATACTAACTTTTTGTGTTCCATGCACAAGGACCCCCAGGTCCCTCTGTACTGCAGCACTTTGCAATTTTTCTCCATTTAAATTATAATTTGTTTTTCTATTTTTTTTCCGCCAAAGTGGATAACCTCACATTTTCCCACATTATACTCCATCTGCCAAATTTTTGCCCACTCACTTAGCCTGTCTATATCCCTTTGCAGATTCTTTGTGTCCTCCTCACAATTTGCTTTTCCACTCATCTTTGTATCATCAGCAAACTTGGCTACATTACACTCGGTCCCTTCATCCAAGTCATTAATAGAGATTGTAAATAGTTGAGGACCCAGCACAGATTCCTGCAGCACCCCACTAGTTACTGTTTGCCAACAGGAAAATGACCCATTTATCCCGACTCTCTGTTTTCTGTTAGTTAACCAATCCTCTACCCATGCTAATATATGTTATCTCCAACCCCGTGAGCTTTTATCTTGTGCAGTAACCTCTTGTGGCACTTTATCGATTGCCTTCTGGAAATCCAAATACACCACATCCACTGGCTCCCCCTTATCCACCCTGCTCATTACATCCTCAAAGAACTCCAGCAAATTCGATTTCCCTTTCATAAAACCATGCTGACTCTGCTTGATTGAATCATGCTTTTCCAAATGTCCCGCTACTGCTTCCTTAATAATTGACTTCAGCATTTTCCCAACGACAGAAGTTTGACGAACTGATCTATAGTTTCCTGCTTTTTGTCTGCCTCCTTTTTCAATTTGAAGGTTTCTTTCAATGACCTTCTCACTCATTTAATCCACTTGACATGACGCACCAGCAGCCATTAAGTGACAGAGCATCATACATCATGCACAATAGCCAATGTTGAAGGAATAGGGATGAGAAGGGAGGGAGGGAGTCCTTTATTGGTTTCGCCCATGTGCATTTTGGCCCCGGATTAATGGCAGATTGCAACCCATCCCTACACCTTACTGCTGGCCGTCTATCACTCCATATTTGTACCTCACTGTAGACCCGTAGTAAAATAAAATCAGCATTCAGCTCAAACAGGCAGATGGTGCTTTTTAAACACACCGATAGATCAGTTCCACTTGCATCATGTTGCGTCCTGTACTGCAGCGCACTGGCCTTTTCCAACTGATGGAAGTAGGTCACTCGCACATGGTATTTCGATAAATGGGACACCAATCCAGTCGGTAAACCGCAGGACTGTGCACCAATGTGCCGATCCCACAACAAATTCTGCAGCACACAGTCAGCACTGAATGGAGTGGAGGTAACACAGAATTAGCATTGGCACCCTATGGTGACAGCTGTACTTAATACAGAGAGAAAAAAAAACGCCAACAAATTGACAAGAGTTTGGCTGTTTCCTCCTTAATCCCACAGGATTGAAGAGGGACCTCAAAAGGTCGGGAATCAGATGCTCAGCACGGTTTCAAAGATTATAAGGTAATTGTAGATTACAAGTTGAGGACTACCATTTGATCGGGCTTAGTTCAGATGATAAAATCACTACATTGCAGTATGCAAGTGCTTCTTAAATTATTCTAGTGCGTTTGCTTCCAGTAGCCTAACTGGGAACCCATTCCATGTGTGTTCGACAATATTATACTTCAAGTATCTATCGGTGTTGTCTTGGGGCGGGGCGGGGGAGGGTGAGTGGTTGAGGCTTTTGCGAGGGAATTGGATGCATACTTGGGGGGGGGGGGGGAGAGGGTTGCACGGCTGTGGGAAAGGAACGGGTGGGTGGGGTGTTACTGGTTGGATGTCTCTTTCAAGGGGCTGGCGCGGACACGATGGGCCGAATGGCTTCCTTCTGCGATTGTACGATTCTAAAACACCAGCGAAACTAGTTACAAAATGGTGCCATTTTGACCAAAAGACCACACTGGAATCCAACTGCGTCTTAGCTTCACTGTTTGTGACCGTTTGCACTTTGCTGTTACCAAAATCTCTGACCTTCCCCATTGGATGCCTTTCAGCTGGGAAGAAGGAGGAACCACATTTTAGCTTTGGGACAAAGGATTCCTATTTTCCTGCAGTTTGATAAAGGCTATTCTAACATCACACAAAGTTGCGGCTTTGAATTTCAAGCCACATCAGCGCACCGATGTAGAAAAATAGCTTAACCGCAAACAACACTACAAGGAACTGATATACAAGTATTCATTTCTTTGAGTATTTGTGGAATTTATACTTCAGGGGCGAGGTTCACAATCTGTTTTAGCAACAGCACCAATACCAGCATTTTAAGGAACAGCTTTCCAACGAGCTCGACTGCACATTATTAATGGAGTGCATTATGGATGTTAATCAGCAAGACACGGCAGCTGAACAGCAAAATGAAAATATCAGAGAAAATGACTTTATTACAGGAGAGCAGCAAAGCATGCAGGACAAATAAATGTGGCACAAAAGGACAGAGCCTTGTTCGAAATCCTCCTCCTAACTCACTGCCTTTCGTTGTAAAGGGCACTGCGGTTACCTTGAGAGTATAAGAACATAAGGAGCAGGAGTAGGCCATGCGGTTCCTCGAGCCTGCTCCACCATTCAACAAGATCACGGCTGATCTGATCATGAACTCAGCTCCATTTCCCCGCCTGCTCCCCATAACCCTTTATCGCTTAAGAAACTGTCTATTTCTGTCTTAAATTTATTCAATGTCTCAGCTTCCACAGCTCTCTGCGGCAGCGAATTCCACAGATTAACAACCCTCTTAGAGAAGAAATTCCTCCTCATTTCAGAATAAGGGGCCGTCCATTTAAAACTAAGATTTTGGTCTCTAGTTCTAGTCTCCCCCATCAGTGGAAACATCCTCTCTGCATCCACCTTGTCAAGCCCCCTCATAATCTTATACGTTTTGATAAGATCGCCTCTCATTCTTCTGAATTCCAAAGAGTAGAGGCTCAACCTTTCCTCATAAGTCAACCCTTTCATCCCCGGAATCAACCTAGTGAATCTTCTCTGAACTGCCTCCAAAGCAAGTATATCCTTTCGTAAATATGGAAACCAAAACTGCACGCAGTACTCCAGGTGTGGCTTCACCAATACCCTGTATAGCTGTAGCAAGACTTCCCTGCTTTTATACTCGATCCCCTTTGCAAAAGGCCAAGATTCCATTGGCCTTCCTGATCATTTGCTGTACCTGCATACTATCCTTTTGTGTTTCCTGCACAAGTACCCCCAGGTCCCGCTGTACTGCGGCACTTTGCAATCTTTCTCCATTGAAATAATATTTTTCTGCCAAAGTGCATGACCTCACACTTTCCCACATTATACTCCATCTGCCAAATTTTTGCCCACTCACTTAGCCTGCCAATGTCCTTTTGCAGATTTTGTGTGTCCTCCTCACATATTGCTTTTCCTTCCATCTTTGTATCGTCAGCAAACTTGGCTACTTTACACTCAGTCCCTTCTTTCAAGTTGTTAATATAGATTGTAAATAGTTGGGGTCCCAGCACTGATCCCTGTGGTATCCCACTAGTTACTGTTTGCCAACCAGAGAATGAACCATTTATCCCGACTCTCTGTTTTCTGTTAGTTAGCCAATTCTCTATCCATACTAATATATTACCCCCAACCCCGTGAACTTTTATCTTGTGCAGTAATCTTTTATGTGGCACCTTGTCAAATGCCTTCTGGAAGTCCAAATACACCACATCTGGAAGTATCTGGGCTGCATTATACTTCTTCTTAGGCAGTTCCTCGGAGTCAAGGATGACTTGCTTCCACATTAATATGAGTGCTTAGGTGACTGATGAGACCAATACGGGATCGACAGTCTCTGTCACAGGTGGGGCAGGTGGTGGTTGGAGGGACGGGTGGGTGGGGTGCTTGGGTTCCCGTGCGCTCCTTCCGCTGTTTGTGCTTGGCTTCCGCGTGTTCCCGGCGAAGAGACTCGTGGTATTCGGCACCTTCCCGGATGCTTCTCCTCCATTTTGAGCAGTCTTGGGGCCAGGGATTCCCAGGTGTCGGTGGGGATGTTTCACTTTATCAAGGAAGCTTTCAGGGTATCCTTGAAGCATGTCCTCTGCCCACCTGGGGCTCGCTTGCCGTGTCGGAGCTCCGAGTAGAGCGCTTGTTTTGGGAGTGTAGTATCGGGCCTGCGGATGGTGTGGCCCATCCATCGGAGCTGATCGAGCGTGGTCAGTGCTTCAATCTGGGGATGTTGGCCTGAGCGAGAACACTGATGTTGGTGCGCATTATGCTGAGGAACTATTATACTGAGGAACACCGTGTGTCTTTCTTCCAAGTGGGACAAGACACTGACTGGAAATGAACGCCGAGTTCACACTCTGCCAGGACGAGGGAGTGGAGTGAGGGGAAATGATCCGATCTCTGGCCTTCAAGTAGGGGGACCGTGAGCCCCTAATGGTTGCATGGGCTAATCCTCAACGAGTCTCATGATGGTACGGCCTCTTCTTCACCTTCATGTAGATCCACAGCTACGTTGTCTTGTAACTTTTCTTTTTCTTGCCAAAGTTGCCCCCATTCCCTTCCGGACGGGTTTGTCTATGTGCTGGAGTACAGGTCAAGGGACACCATGTGTCCTCCAGAACCTCCCCCATTCGGGCATTATTGATCGGCAAGCCTGGACAATGGAGCAGGCTATTTGGTGTCACCAGATGCCGACAGATGTGCACTTCCATCAGAATCTCTCTGAATAATAATCGGGAAGCCTGGCCGACTGTCCCAACGCTAAATGTGGCAGGTCTACCCTTGGCCCAGCTGCGATCAGCTGACTCTGCACGGATTGGGGAGCAACCGATTGAAACTCAAGTCCAAAATTCCAAAATAATCCCAAACTCTCCTTCCCGTAAATGACTCGAAGCGTGACTAGTCACATTACCGACTCAAATGAATCGTGTGGGTCAGGAAGAAGGAAACGAGGCCCTTTTGGAATTTGGCTCATGGATACAAAACGTGGTGTTATTAGCTAGTCGGATGCTTGTCAGACTATGTAAGTTCAGGTCACAGATTTCTGGAACGGAGGGAGAACATAATTTCCTCTTGCTCAATAGCTTAGACATGCTTCGACACAGCTTCTGTGCTTTAGTTGATAACAAGAAGGGGGTCTCCAGTTACTGCAGAGATGTTTCTGAGCCTCACATTTCAGGCAGGAAACTTCTTGCCAAGAAAAACACGAGCAAAGAAAGAGTCTGTGCAAACGACACCCCATGTGCAAGCACAGCAAGTGGAGCCGAGCTTCCAGATTCATGTCTACTTTTTAAAAGGGCGTTCATGACATTTGCTTTAAATCGGGAACGTTTCCCCCCTGCTCAGTTAAACTTTTTGGATTTAGCCATTAAGATAAGGCACACAAAACATTGTATTTCATAGGTGAATGACCTCACATATGCTCAAAATCGGCCATCCAACATGCACATAATGCATTCTTAACTGCGTCGCATCTCATTATATTTTTGCAACAGAATGGGTTCCAACAAGTCTTGAAAAGTGTTAGTCGCTTTCCTGGTTATGGTCATTGTACTTCACACTTCTGAATGTAAAAAAAAAATATAGCATTCTCGAATGGGATTGAAAGTCTATGTAAACAATGCAACGTAACCTACAAAAGGAGAGAGATGTCCAGCATAACTCCAAGTGCCAGACTGGCTAGACCCTCACTTAACACTGCCCATGTTTGAGCTATCCCAGGACATAGGACATGTTTCTTGAACGCAAGCATCAGTGGATTTATACAAGGACTTCAATACGCCAAAAGCACAGATACAACAACTTTGCCCAACATATACTTAGCGCTGTGAAATTAGAAACGGTTAAATCAGATCCTCTTTCAGACGTGCTAACACAGGCCAAACACCTGCTGCCAAGCTCAATAAATGTTATTTAATCTGAGTGTTAAAAAATGGCTTTCAAAAGTATGAGCACCAAATATATGATTCTCTGCAGATCACTTGAATTCATAACAAACATTTGTCTTTGGCATCAGGCAAAGCGTCACTTCAAATTCTTCAAACGATGTTAAGAGCCCTACTGATTTCCTCCAAGCAAGTCACACCCTACTTCATATATTCAATGGAAAATCCAGGATTGGAAAAAGTGCTGAGATCTGCTTGTGGCTTTGCATTTGGTGTGCACCTTCAATCACGTTAGGGTGCAAGTCAATGGCCAAAGAGCATAAAGGTGTTTACACTGGGAATAAAGAGCATCGGGGGGTCATCAGCAGACAGTCTTTCTACTGAAGGGGCCCAGCTGATGTCATAAACTGCGAGAGCAAAACTCAAAATGATTGTCGCCGATGACAACCTTCCAATCAGTGCTCGCTGTTCATTATTTAGAACATGTCCCAGCAGTTTTATTCTGCCCAGTTTTTCTGCCTTTCGTGAAAGTTAGAGCCTGCGGCCATCAAAGCACGATGATTATGATACCGTGACAACAGGATTTTTGAAAACAATATAGGGTTAACTGAGAATGAAATTTGCTTTAATGGTGATATATTGTACTGTGCATGGTCTCAAGTTACCATTTTATTTGTGCTGAAATTTGCTCATTTTCACGATTTGATGTTGCACTTTTTCATTGGTGGAGGTGCAAGAGAGAGAGAGGGTGGGGGGCATCAGGAAGAAAGTGATCTTGCACAGCATAGCATAACACAACATTACTACTGAGTACTGAGGCCAATTGCCACAGCAAAAATAGGAACATCACTTTAAACAAACAATCATGTACAAAGGCAGATGACTCATCTGTATAGAAGCTTTTAGTTTTTGCTGGTTGATCTCCCATGGCTTTCCATAAGGGGAGGCACCAAGTGCAATCTTCAGGTGTAGCGAGATTAAAGGCCAGGGGGTAATTGGACCAGGGAGCACAGAGATAATTCAGCCCCCATTTTAAAATCGCACATTCTGCACTTTAAAAAAAAATTGCCATTCTAACTCCCCTTGCCCGCATTTATAATGGGAGCTCCCCATGTGAACTGGTCACAGTGTAATTACTGCCTCCTGCCATTGGCGGCACTGCAGTGCCTCCACTCAGGGCACGGTGACGTTCGAGTGAGACAAGTTTACATAGCCAGTTCCCCATTTATAATGAAAACAGTGGACAGGAAATGCGTGTAGGCATAAAGAGGGTGAAATTGGTCTTTGGCTGCAGCACGAAATGGACGGTAGCGAATGGGCAGCCCCTTTTATGCCCCGCCCAATTTTCGATTCCCCAGTAAAGAAACTCCGATGGGGAGTAAAATAGGTGGCCGATTCACTATTGTCCGTTTTGCACTATCCCTCAAGACCAACTTCACCCCCAAGATTTTGAATATATTATATTTAGGCGCATATGCATTGGCAGCACTCCATCTCTCTTTGAAACATCATTTCGTAATTGCTGACATAGATAATTCAGTTTAGCAGCCCTATTCTTTACGACGCATCACAAAGATTGGTGAGGCCAAAAAATTATAATCCATCTCTACAACCCGCACTGCGTTGCAAAATACAACACTACATTTTTGCCACTCGGCAAAACTAC